>NC_134098.1:71950533-73150533 GCF_000715075.1 Nicotiana tabacum | reverse complement strand
AAATGTCATGTATAATTGCAAATTGTCAACTACCAAGTCAATTTGGCGAGAATGAAATGCAGCTATAGTAAAAAATATAGGAAATAAATGATCCTAACTTACACCGGCCTAAGATGATACTTGAAACATCATTAGATTAGAGAAAAGAAAAATTAAGAAAAGCCACTTAAATACAATTTCTTACCTTATACTTATTCAAGCAAAGATATTGTATACTATATACACAGTGATCATATAAGTAAGGATCATTTACCAATTCCAATTCTGATGGTACTAACAAGTGTAATAATAGAATAATTATTTTATCACAAAATATTTGTGCCGGTGGTTTTGAACTTATTTGTGAACCAATTAATAGTTCACACAAAGGACATATACTGATGCCATGTATAACTAAAACAGTTAAGCGGTTCTTCAAAAATATGATGTTACTTCAACAATCTTGAGCATTTATGGATTAAACCAAGAAAAGCAGTAAACTTCAAGTTACAGACATAATGAATTACCAATTCCTAAACAAAAAGGGAATAAATGGGAGAGACCAATAATTTGAAAATCCAAGGAGACAATTGTTCAGTACCTTGGAAACAATCTTGAATTCAAAGCTGTGCAAATGGGCAGGAAGTAGCCTCTGCAAAACACCCTTAGCTGCAGATTCTTGCACTATTGGTGGTGCCTGTTTGCTGTGCAAACGCCTTAGCACAGATTCTATAGCATCTAATTCCACTGTTGCTGATGATGCTGTACATAGAAACACATAAAGAATTGCAAGTAGAAACCAAGACTTCAAATTGACCATACTTTTCTTGGAATTTGGAGCTTCAGAAACGAGTCTAATTATTGTTGATCATATAATGTTTATTTTGAATAACAAATGGTGGAGTGTATAAGTTGTGTCTTTTTGTTTGGTAGGTTTTTGGCTAAGAACATTTGGATTTTTCAACTTAAGGTTTATTAACATGGGAATCTGAACATTATAGAATTAGACCCCATTTTAGAATAAACTTACTTTAATGTTCTTATTGTCTGGTTCCTCAATTTATATGATAATGGAGAAGCTTCTTGCTTTTCTTTTTTACTCCACCTTTATGGGGATTTAGATAGAGGACCTAATAAGAACGGATGACGTTGACTATTCTTGACATAGATCAAACCAAATATGGAAACTCGAAAAATTGGTCATATAATCAAATTGCCTACTAATAGATGTGAGTATGAGAAGTTTAAAAGTTATAAAAAGAAATTGCAGAAGTTATTCCTAGATTTTTAAGTGGAGGAAAGTTAATCTTTTGCACATGACTTTCCCTTTTCTTAATCAGTTTGGCCTCTTATAAATCTTTTTTATTAGTAATAAAAATTTATTTGTATGTTTATAAATTCAAGACATGCATGTCTTTTATACACAAATTTATCATTAATCATATATATTCTTACTTTAATTTTAATTGTTAATGTTAAAGTTCTTGATTAGATGAAAATACCATACACTAAGTAAGTATTTACCTTTACTAGTTAATTTGGTATTTAGATTGTGAAAATAATTCCATTTCCTATTGAAAACAACACCGAATCCTTTTATTTTATGCTTTATTGTTGGTGATTTTACCGATTAATTTGATATTTAGGTTGTGATAACAATCCATTTCCTAGTTAAAGAAATATCAAATCCTATTTGTTTTTTATGCCCGTATTATTGGTACATATTAATTTTGTATCCGAACACACCCTAAATATAAAATCGTTATGAAAATTGATTTGGATAAGACTACTCGGCATAATCTTTTCATATAACATGATATAGCTTCCAAAAATAACATTATTGACCTAAATGAGGATGATTAACGACAATGACAATGACACATAGAGCCATAAAATATGGTACGTAAGGGAGTAATACGATAATTGGTAAGGTATCAAAATGTAATTTGCAATTAGGATTATTTAAAAGATCGTGTTAACACGACCTGGCATATGAGATATTCAAAGCCAAAATGCATGAAATCTTTACTTGAGGCATTATCGTAAATTTCATGATTATTGGTCTCTTTCTTAAATGCGAACATATTCTATAAATAACATATAAAAACTATTATGAAAACATTAGAGCACTTTTATAAACTTATCTTATACAACTGACAATCAAGTTTGACTCTTATAAGGAACATAATGATTCTAGTGTCACCCTAGCATAATTAGATTAGCTTAGGAGTGTGTTGGCCAACTTATTCCAATAAGGGTTGTGGTTAAGTAGTAAGTATCCCTTCATCCTTAACCAGAGGTCTTGAGTTCGAGTCCTTGGGTATAGAGTCGCCTTTGTTAGGGAACGCTTTTACCCCCTAATGTGGTACTTTCCGGCGTGAATCCGGATTTAGTCGGGCCTCAATGTGGGTACCGAACATCGGATGAAAAATCAAAAAAAAAAAGAAAAAAGTCCAGGCCTTTCCTACAATTTGAGAGCACAAGAAGGACAGTGGCAACACAATTTTTAATTTTTTTTTTTTTTTTTTTTTTGGCTGATGTTGCTTTTCAAGTGGAGCACAAGAGTTTTTTTTTTTTGTGACAAAAAGAATTTGAGCTTTAAGCCTGATAAGATCAGAAGGAGGGGGAAAAATGGACGGAACCCAACTAAATTCTAGAAGAGAAAGCTATCTGACTTCAAGAAAATTAAGGACGAGAGTAAGATGAACAGCTAAAACTCCTAAGTATTGGTCACGTAGCTAAGTGAATGTGTCGATCCAAAAAAGAGCGTTTAATATTACTGGTGTCATGTTATATATGTTTTTAGAATTATCTTTTATGTGGTATCAATTTGGTTAGCTTCCGTGAGGTATTTGTTATCGCTTACTAGCATACGTAAAAAATTTAAAATTGTTTTATTGACTATATCTTATCATGTATAGACTATAGACTAAAAGCCACATATTATATGACCAGTAACTAATAAATGGTAGTGGAACACCGTTGGGTCCAAGTTGATAGTAGGTAGGTGTATGGAATAATTTTGAAGTAAAAGAGCCCGCACCCTTAGGTCTCCACTAATATCCTTGTTTTGGATATAGATCAACCGATTGAAGCATCGAAAGCAGAATAAATGGTCCACACTACCAATTGATTCTTCAAATGAATGCAAATAGAGCCGAGCAAAGGAGCCTCACCAAGCATATGGTAAAGAAAATCAATAAATTATTATAATAATTACGATCGCGGGACTTTGTATATTGTAGGCATATCAAAGTCGAGGAGGTTGAAAGGGTAATGCGTAAAATGAGCAGGGGAAGAGCGACTGACGAGCGAAAACACAACACAAAATTATTGCTCGCTAGTCAAAGATAGTATAGTTTAATTATCGTCTCCACAAGGATTGGATTTAAACAGTGTTCGAATAATCTTCAATTGATTACTATCCAGAAAAATTAACACTTGCTTTGATGACTATTACTACGATTAACTACTAAAAATTAAGCAATTAATAATTGATCACAAAAGACAGCAGATGAGCAACGAAGAAATATCAATAGGAGAAATAAGGGTAATTGACTAGATATATCCAAGGGGTGGTGCCTTGATGCATGCTATTTGCAGATGATATAATATTAGTTGACGAGACGAGGAGCAGCGTTAACACTAGGTTGGAGGTTTGGAAACAGACCCTGGAGTCTAAGAGTTTCACAGCTAAGCAGGACTAAGACAGAGTACCTGGAGTGCAGGATCAGTGGTGTAACTAACGAAGCAGACGTAGAAGTGCGGCTTGATACATAAGTAATTTCAAAAAGAGAGAGTTTCAAGTATCTTGCGTCTATAATCCAAGGCAATGGGGAATTAACGAGGATGTGACTCATTGTATTGGGGCCGGATGGATGAAATAGAGGCTCGCTTCCGGTGTTCTATGTGATAAAAATATGCCACTTAGACTTAAAGGTAAGTTATATAGAGTAGTTGTTAGGCCGACTATGACGTATGGAGTGAAGTGTTGGCCAATCAAAAGGTCTCATGTCCAAAAGTTACAAGTATCGGAGATGGGGATGGTGAGATGGATGTGTGGGCATACTAAGAAAGATCATATCAGACATGAAAATATTTGGGACAAGATGGGAGTGGCCCCCATGGTAGACAAGTTGTATGGAAGCGAGGTTGAGATGATTTGGACATGTAAAAAGGAGATGCCCAGATGCCTCAGTGAGGAGGTGTGAGAGGTTAGTCATGGTGAGTCTGAGGAGGGGCATATGTAGGCCTAAAAAGTATTGGGGAGAGGTCATAAGGCAAGATATGGCACATCTTCAGCTTATCGAGGACATGACTCTTAATAAAAAGGTGTGGAGATCGAGAATTGGGGTAGAAGACTAGTACGTAGTCGCGAGCGTATCCTTCTCTTACTTGTAGGATTAATAGTGTAACATCCCGTACATTGGCATTAGGATGCATCGTAGTAAATCCATATGATCTTGAAGGGATTAAGGTCATTCATGAGGTTATAGAGGATTTGTGACAGTACTATTGTAAGACACCGTAAGTTTGACAACCTTGATATCGTTGGATACATTTTGATATGGTATTTCTTTTAACTGAAACATTTTTGTAAAAAGTTTGATAAATATGATTTTATATAGTTATCAATATTACTACTTCCGGATATACTTTAAGTTATACACATGATATAAATGAGATTTTCTTTATTGTAAAGATAGAAATTAGTTTCTCACAAGAAAAAAAAGGTTATGTTTTTACCGTTTCGAGAATAAAGTGTACGAAAATTTGTACTCTTTACATGAAATTAGAAAAAATTAGAAGTTGATAAAATATATATATATATATATATATGTACCTAGAGGATTACACGTGTAGAATGGAAAGGGGGTCTCTAGTGTATGTATTAATTTTATATAGTACCATGATTTATTATTTTAATAGTAGTACTTTTGGATAAGGAGAAGATTTCTAATTTTTCTTCACATTATCTATGCTAGCTCACGTGATAATGTCTATTCAATTAGACATCTATATATTCTTATATTAATAAAAATTATTAGATGAGTCAATCAGCCTTGTGGATAGGATCAAAGTCTCTTTTCTTTAATTGAATTAATGACCCACCGTTATATGCTTATAACCCATGTGACTCATCATTTTGTTTGTTGATATGTCTTCTTGAGAGTTAATAGCTAAGGCTTTTGGAAAGGAAGAGTTGTTGAATTATACAAGACCCGTATGCAGTAACATTATCGTCTTCATCTCTATATCAACGTACATCAATTTAGTTCACGTTCTCCTCCTCCCTCTAAGATCAAAGATTGTTATCTTCCTCCATCGATTTCATGGTTATAACATCGGTTTCCTCCCAATCTTAGCAAGCCGAAGATTACCTTGTAATGAAGTAAGGTGTCGGAAAGCTTTAAAGAAGGTGATCCAAGTCTGATCCATCGTCTACGATCTTCTACGAGCGATTAAGATATGTATTTGTTAAGAACTCACGGGATAGTGATCGAAAATCGTGAGTTCAAGTTATAATAGTTGTTTATAAGGAGGTTACTGTTGTATTCTTGTGGTATGGAGATGGTAGGGGTTTGTAACTTGTATAGAGCTTGTTAGTTATTAAAAGGAGGTCGGGTTGGAGTGCACCATTGTATATATAGAGCATCGGGAGCTCGTCGCTCTTTGATTGCTTGACTATATGGTCGTATAGTTGTAATATTTGGTTGGGCTATAGTTATGTTGATATTAGCCCGTTTTAACAGGTTTATTGTATATTGGAAAAATTGACTCGTTACGGTCATTTGGAGATTAAATCAAGGTATGTAGAGCTATTCTTTGACTCGTCGCTATGGCACGACGTGTGTTGTTTGTTTCTTATATAGACAATGAGTGTCTAGAGCTGATGAATGTGTTGCCTTCATATTATAAGTCTTGTGAGCCTATTAAGAAATGGTATATGTCCAGAATCGGCGCACTCATGTGTTTACTCATAGAGTCGAATTCCAAGTTGTTATGATGGAATCAATGTTTCCCTTTAAGTATGAGGATGTGGATGGTATACGAAGTATAATGAAAGAGGTCATAGAGCGTTGTCAAATATGAAAGACGCTTAAGATAAACGATAGTATGTGATCGAGATCTAAGAGGTTGTCATAGGACAGAGAGTGATGTTTACCCGAAAAACAGATAGAGTTGAATTTATACATAATTCCAAGGATACGTGGTGTAGCTTGATACAAATCGGAAAAGTATGTAGAAAAGTATCGAATATTGACTGTAAAAAAGGAATGAAATACAAACCAAACTGAGTAAAAAATGATCTATGAACAAGCAAGATGAATCAATGTCCAAGGTTCACAAAAGGATAATCTCTATATGAATCTCAATAATCTTTTCAATATGGGAGTGTGTAGATGCCTGTTTTCAATATCCTTTTACAGAAATGACCGTCATTCTTCTTATAGTGGAGAAAATCCTACTTTAGATATAAAAAAAATACATAGTGGGGATCCCAAGATAGATTAGTTAATTGGCTTTTCCTTAATTCCCGACGAGATTCTCTCCCTTAGTGCGGCTATAACGGCTCTTGTCTCTTAGCTCGATCTTGATCGGACTTGGTATTGATCGATCTTCAAATTTAGAGATCGATATTGACTCGGGGCCCGGTATTGACTCGGTCTCAGTGTTGGTTGATCTCGTTATTGGTCGGTCTCTGGCTCTTGAACTTGATAACACTATTTCACATCATAGTTCGATTTGGATCTGAGCTCGATAGCGACTTCGAGCTCGGTATTCGATCGGTCCCTGAAACTTGAGCTCGGTATCCTGACTTCAGATCTCTTCTCGATATCATGAAGACGACCTTCGATCCATTATGTTCCAATTTTGACTAATAATACGAAGGTCGAAAATGATTTTGACCGTATACATATAGTCCCCTCGTTTCTCGGGAAGGATGTGATGAGAAACGACATGATTTTTCAATGGCACGACTAGATGTACACTGACGTTTGCATCGAGCCCGACCATGACGTACGTGATAGATGTCCCGTCAGTTTAGTTACCAAGGCATTAAATGCATGTCAGATGATGGTCGGCCACTGCTGATATTGAACCGTCATTGCCAACTCTATAAATAGTTCTTCTCTTTACCATTTTTTTACTTTTAGATCTCCAATCTCCAAATCTTCTAAGTCCCTTTTCGCATCTTCTGAGTTCTTCATCTGTGAATCTGTGATTTTCACTACAAAATCTCTCTTTAGAACACCAAATCTTGTCATCTCCCTCTATTTTTAATCTTCAAATCCAAATGGCGAAAACATAAAAAACTGTTCCTCGAAAAGAAGACGATTCTTCTTCACGGCCCGCCGGCGACAAAACACCGGTGGAGCCACGACTTGAGGAATGTATTCCCGTGGGGTGCGTCCTCACTTCCGATTTTAAGACCGACAAAGCCTCGCCGATCCCCGGTCGATGCGAGCCGGTATTGAGGTATATGTGCTCGATAACGGAGGGATACCTTAAACATGTAAGGATAGATTGCCACTGAAAAAACAAAGAAGTGATAATCCCGGGTCTCGAAGAAGATATTACTACTTATGTGAAAGGGTTTTTAAGTGTTTACACTTACCCTTTCACGTTGGGCCCCTTCGACCCCGTTGTCATCGATTTTTGCCGCAAATACCAAATAACCTTAGGCCAAATCCATCCTTATTTTTGGCAAATCATTATTCTGATTCGCTTCTTCATGAACAAAGTCGAGGGGATGCCTTTCACCCTCAACCACCTTATCAGGTTGTACAGCCCCCGCCTCTATCGAGGTGGGTTAATAAAGCTCCAGTGCCGGGCTACCAAAGTGTTATTCTCGAGCATAAATGAGGACAAAGACTGAGACTGGATGGATCGGTTCGTTCGGGTGAAGACTTCCGACCTAATCCCAGTCGAGAAGATGCCATTTCCCGAGCAATGGAACATGAAGTGTAAGTACAATCCCCCAGTTAGTTCCTATTAATTGTTTTGCTCCTTTGCTTTTTCTCATCGATATCCTTTTTTTCGTGATGTAGTGATTGCTTGGATGCCCGGTGCAATTCCTAACCTCAAGAGCTGGGTTCGAGACCTAGCTTCGACCTCTACGTACGCCGAGCGCTCATGGCGCGATCTATCAAAGGGCCGATGGGAGGCCAAAACTCATGGTGAGGCCCTTTTTTTGCGTCTTTGATGATTTTGTTTGAAGCATTTCTTACTTAATTTCCTTTCATACAGGCCTTGGCAAAGATGCTATCATGAGGCCCTTATCTGGTCAGGGGGAGGCTTCGATCTCGGCACCAAAATCGGTGAAGGACAGAAAGAGGAAAACAATCTCGACCTCAAAGGATTCCGAACCCAAGAAGAGGATAGCTCGTAAGCCGAGGAAGAACATCATTCTCCTGACCGAAGACTCCGTTCGGCATCTAAGGGATGAAGAGGAAGGAGAGGAAGAAGACAATTTTGAGATGGTAGCCCGAGTGAGGATGAGCACCGAGGCCCCAACGGCCACTGAATCGGTGAAGGCTGCAGAGATTCCATCTCGTGATGAGGGGGTCTCAGGAAGAGAAATGGTCGAAGTCCCCGAGTCATCGAGGATCGAGGCTATCCCCCACCATAATGAGCTAAAGGTGGGTACGACTGCAGGGGCTGATCCCGAGGCTTCCCTAGATGGAGAGAACGCCCCAAGTGATTCACTTAGGGCAATAGAAATTGGAGACTCCCCGCTGCTCCCCTCGTTTTTCGAGGAGATGATTCGAGAGGCTCGGGCCTTGAAGACCCTTTCCATCGAAGGAGGCCACGGAAGGGAGGATCCCTTCCATGATTACTTTACTGGGGTCAAAGATGCTACCGTCCTGAGCGACTTGGAGGTTCTGAGGAAAGACTCGGGTGAGGTATCGAGCCTTTTCAACGAAGTGCAGCAAGCTCTGAATCGGGTAAGCCTTAATTCCCCTTATTGGTATTACCCTTATGTTTATTTTTCTTTTCTAACTTCTTTTCTTTTTTTCTTTTTTTTTGCGGAGGCCTCAGTGTTTAATCGGGAAGCATTTTCTCGGTCTCGAGCTGAGTTGAGTCGATATGAGGTTGACCTTCGAGGGCTCACAGAGGTGTCACGACCCAAAATCCAACTAGAATTATTAAAGCAGTTTAAGTAAAGAAAAATCTCAATCTTATACATTCCCCAAGAACTGGTAGTACAAATCATGAGCTTCTAAGAATAGAGTATACAAATCTGGTATGCAATAAAGACATCATCTCTTTGAAAAGTACATAAATAGAGTTTTATGAATCTAAGGCCACCATGAACAAGAGGCAGCTACAATATGAACGCAAGTACATCTTCAAATCCGGCAACTATCGAGTACAGCAACAACAACAGCCAACATCTGCACGCAATGTGCAGAAGTGTAGTATCAGTACAACCGACCCCATGTACTGAGTAAGTAACAAACCTAACCTTAGGTTGAAAGCAGTGATGAGCTTTTACCAAGGTCGGGTCCAAAACCAATAGTCCACCACAGTCCATAACAACGTAAAGCAAATAATACAAGAAGTACTTCAGAGGTAAAATGCTCAGCTAAATCATGATTTCCAAAAATAGTTCTTCCTTTCAAGTACATCAGTGAAACCCAAAATCGTTTACCGAAGTTACCAAAAATATGAATAAGTTTGATAACAATTATTTTCCCAAAATCCATTCAATAATAAATGAGATATTTCATTTTCTTTCCAGATAACCCGTTTAAAACATATGCATAATTATGCCCATCTGTCAATATATGTGAGAAAATCATGAATGATGTGATACTGTACAACATGAGAAAAAATACATCTATATGCATGAATGTCATGTGTGCATGTCAATGCGATGCAACTCAGTGATAAAATCATATGCATACTCTGAGAGTATCATTTCACGCAGTCCTCCCAGTCACTCAGTCCTCACAGTCACTCAGTCCTCCCAATCACTTAGCACTCGCACTCGGCACTCGCACTCAGTAGGTACTTGCGCTCACTGGGGGTGTTCAGACTCCGGAGGGGCTCCTTGAGCCCAAGCGCTATAATCTGCGCAGACAACTTACGTGCTATAATAATATCTGGATCCACACGGACAACTCACGTGCTATAATAATATTTGGATCTGCACGGACAACTCACGTGCTGCACGGACAACTCACGTGCTATAATAATATCTGGATCCGCACGGACAACTCACGTGCTATAATAAAGCCTATAAGGCCTTCTGCAGGCGGGCAACCTCGATCCACATAATAATCCTCACAATCAGATCCTCGACCTCAATCAGTCATCAATCTCTCCAGTCTCTCTCTCATGGGCTCACAATATCATGAAAATAGCCCAAAAATGATAATATGATGTATCAATAAATAATAACAGAGACTGAGATATGATATGTAATGACATGAATATAACTGAGTATAAATTTTCAATTTAAAACAAATAATTCACAGCAATATAACCTCTGTAGGTCCCAATAGTACTGGCAGATGATACGAGGAATGAATCTCAGCAGGGGCCCATCAGCCCCATCTTTGAAAAGAGAAGAAAGATATGCAGCTTGCTCCTCAACATGATTTTTAATATGATTCTCAGCTCAAATTCCTTTACCATATGACAATACGAGGAAAATTCCAAGATTAGTTTACTATAAAATTCCACGGAAACAATTATGTCATAATTTTCATAGTGCACGCCCACACGCCCGTCACCTAGCATGTGCGTCACCTCCCAACAATTCACATAATACATGTATTCAGGGTTCATACCCTCAGCTCCAAGATTAGAAGAGTTACTTACCTCGAACAAGCCAATACCAATCCTGAGCAAGCCAAGTGATGCTCCAAAGATGCCATTCCGCGCGTTCCGACCTCTGAACGGCTCAAAACTAACCAAAAACAACTCAAATCTGTCTCCAAACGTCCCGAATCTAGCCACAAGCAGTTCAATACAATCAATATAGGCTAAAGAAATTAATTCCACAAGAAAAATACGAAATTATAGCCAAAATTCGAAATCGGCCCAAACCTGACCCCCGGGCCCACGTCTCAAAATCCGATAAAAGTCATAAAATCCTAAAGTTCATTCACTTACAAGTCCAACCATACCAAATTCATCAAAATCCGACACCAATTGGTCATTCAAATCCTCAAAACCAACTCTCCAAATCCTTAGCCTCAAATCCCCAATTTACACCTCAAAAACTGAAATCAGTGGGAAAACATAATTATTGAAGAAAAATGAAGACAAGGAACTTACCTCAAGAATCCCACTTGAAAAGCTCTCTCCAAATCTCTAAAATCCGAGCTCAAAATGATGAAATGAAGCCAAAAATCTCGGACCCCGCTGATATAGGTTCTGCCCAGGCACTTCTGCACCTGCGGAGCCTGGGCTCGCACCTGCCCGCCCGCTGGTGCGAAAACTCTGGGAGCACCTGCGAAAATGATTAACTCCGTCTGCCTCCGCTCCTGCGACCCATGGTCCGCATCTGCGCTATCGCAGGTGCAGAGAAACCATTGCACCTGCGACCCCTGCTGGTCTCTACCCTTTTCGCACCTACGCTCAACCTGCGGCACCTGCAGCATCGCATCTTCGGTCCCCTCTCCGCAGGTGCGGTGACACCAGCAGCTCTCAGACTTCAGCAAGTTCTCAAATCATATTCCAAGTCCGTTAACCACCCAAAATCAACCCGAGGCCCCGGGACCTCAACCAAATATACCAACAAGTCTTATAATATCATACGAACTTAACTGAATCTTTAAATCACCTCCAACAACATCAAAAACACAAACTACACGAATTCCAACCTAAGAAACTTCAAATTTTCCAAATTCTACAAACGACGCCAAAATCTATCAAATCACGTCCCATTGACCTCAAATTTTGCACACAAGTCACATTCGACTTTACGGACCTGCTCCAACTTCCGGAATCAGAATCCGACCCCGATATCAAAAAGTCAACTCCCCGTCAAACTTCCCAAAAATTCAACTTTTACCATTTCAAGTCTAATTCCACTACGGACCTCCAAAAAATATTTCGGACACGCTCCTAAGTCCAAAATCACCATACGGAGCTATTGGAATCATCAGAATTTAATTCCGAGGTTGTTTACATATAAGTGAATATCCGGTCAACTTTTCCAACTTAAGTTTCAACAATAAAATTCTTTCTTCCAATTTGATTCCGAATAACCTGAAAGTCAAACCCGATGATTCACACAAGTCAAAATACATCATACGGAGCTACTCATGCCCTCAAACAAATGTGCGAAGTGTAAATTCTCAAAATGACCGGTCGGGTCGTTACATTCTCCCTCACTTAAATATACGTTCGTCCTCGAATGTGCCAAGGGTTGTTCCAAAAGCCATCAAATCGCCGTGTAACCTTACCATGCACATACCCGGGGGTGATCTCACGTCACCCTATCCCATATAGACCCGACAATACAGCATAACTATAGTTTCTTAATTCAACCTAGCCCATAAATCTTAGAATCTAATTTCCAACATCCGAAATTTCTATAAGATCAGAATCTCGCATCTACACACTGTATAAGTCTGAACAAGCTGTAACAAGCCTTTATCATAACCCAAGATGTAATCACATGATGTACCACATAACTCAAATACTCATAGCGATAATTTCAAATTACAGTAGCTGCTCAAAACAATCCAATACCAGTAATAAACCTCATATCAAACAAAACCTCATTCTAAAACCTTCGTACACTGCCGATGATGAAAGAAACATACAGAACTCATAACCATTCATCAGATCGACCAGTCATGGGATTCCCTCTCATTCGACAAGAACTATAGCAAATTCTAAGCCGACTTTCTATATTATCCCTCCAAACATGCTATAATCAATTCCGATAGTATCCATTCTAGGTCCAATGATCTCATCTCATCCAACACGACCACTCTAGCGACATGCCACATCAATATAATTTGACGCCATAACTCGTGCAATCCGTGCACCAATAAGCAACCTTCCAAATATACTCAAGTCATAGAAAACTGATTCAGATGGGAGAACTGTCCCGCAAACTCAACAAGTACCACCACAACGCAAAAGCTAAGAATCTATCACACACCGTAGAACCAAAACACATGAATCTAACACAAGGGATCATATCTCAACATAACTCCGCTGCAATACGTGACCCCGTCCAAACACTGGTCCATATGAAATACCTCAGCCACCATGCTCAAAATCAATAACCACGCAAAATTCGACATCAAGTACCCAAGGTGCATTACCGTAACCCCGGAGAGCAAATAGTACAATACCACAATCCGAAAAAAACATAGCCAACGCGCAAATAATCGCGCAATACTCAAATACACATCTCGCTCAAATCCC
The DNA here is from genome assembly GCF_000715075.1 of Nicotiana tabacum. Taxonomy (NCBI): domain Eukaryota; kingdom Viridiplantae; phylum Streptophyta; class Magnoliopsida; order Solanales; family Solanaceae; genus Nicotiana; species Nicotiana tabacum. Next base: position 73,137,153 of record NC_134098.1, on the reverse strand, counting down.
GCTATAAAGCCCAAATAGGACCACACCGTGTGTGCATATAACCCACAAATCGCAACCCCTCGTAGCATAGAAGAGTAATTCACAGATCATTTCAGAGCATGAATAAGCTCAACAACAACCGAATGGCACATCCCTCAATAATAGCAGTACAGAGCCAACCAATCCGACTCGACGTAGAATACCCATCCTAGTCGGTCCTACCAATGGCCCCCCTAAATCGACTATGGGCACCCACGCATGGATAAATAACCCTCTGAATGCCCACAATGACTGAATCATAACACATACAATCGTCTAGCAAGCTTCGGCCATGACTTCACAGTCCACAACCATGAAAACAACCTGCTCTTGAGAACTCCTAGTCACCAAATCCATAGAACACACGAATCCCATATCTGATCCCAACTCCACCGCCAGAATGTCTAACACATCTCTCATACACGATCATCCCACGAGAAATACTTCTAAAATTCTTCCGTGCCACATGGCAAAATTTGAATATCAGTAATCGATCAACTAGGAGAGTGTCGTAATACCAACGAAGTGCCCATAAATCAAAACACATTGCCCTTTCTGAAATGTATACTCTCATCAGGCCATACTGATTAGTAATATCATTTGCCTAGTCATCTGAAACCGCCCATGCTGTCTACGAATTTATATCCTTCCCTTAAAACTGAACTGTGACCTTGCACAAGCAAATCTCAATCCCACACAATACACCACGTCTACCATGCCATCCTGTGAAGAGTACAAAAATCTTATAATCAACTTTGAGTCACAAGCAGAATACATACCCGATCAGTCAGAAACCTTCCATTTGATCTCATCCCGGAGAAAATTCTAATACGCAACATATTCCTCACGTCGATAGGAAATATACTCCTCGAACCGTTGTAAAAACAATTGAGAACTTTTTGAAACCCATTTGCACATAACCAAGCTATCAGAACCGAATCTCTATAACTCAACCCAGCCACGTTGGTCGCCAAAATCCAAGAGCATTGCCATAAAGCACCTGTAGAAAACCCCCACATCATAAGCACCCAGAGAATCGATCATATCCATTACTATACTGATCCAACCTACTACCCGTTTGTTGTATTTTCTCCGAGTTTCTTCCGAATCTGTCTTTAGATTGATACTTCTCCTTACTAAAACGTCACGATCTTTAGCCACATCTCACCCCACAAACCTAGCATAGAACCACAACGCTCTACGACCCATAAGCAACTGTATTCTTCTTAAGTACCTTCAAAATACCACAACTGTAACACTCACTCTGAGAATACCTTATGTAAATTTGAAATTGTTCTTCTTACCTTCCTTATACTAAAATGTAGAATCCATAGTCATACAGAATTTTCGCAAGTCCAGGCACCACCAAACGCAAATATCAGATTTTATCCACACACAAGTCTGGAGAATTTCTCAATTTCTATATATAAACCTCGAACCTATTGGAACTTTCTCGAGAGTCACCCACTTTGTTCAAATCCAAATTACACCGCCCAAATGGGCCAAAAGACATGTGCCCCATTAGCACAACAACACTCAAAAAAGTAACTCTACTTTAACACCACCTATCAAATTCATACTCCGTGCACACTGCATTATTCACCAATAACCACTCAATCATTTCATGATTCCCATATACCCATATAGTGTAATACAACCCATATCCAGAAATCCCCTTACTCGAGTCATCCTCAATCTCAACCCATGCAGTCATACTGATTCACCAGTATACCTCAAACCGAAACCAATACAACACATAATCGTGCAATCAACTCGTCGATAGTAGACTCCCCTACTTGGCTCAAAGCCATAGATTCAAACACTCCATAATTCACAATACCCATACTCTATTACTGCCAGAATCCCGCACTGAAATTTATCTAAATCCTTCGTAAGCTCATGTAACACAAACCATATAATACCTCAAATCATCTGCAAATCTCGCATTCATCCTCGTGATAGTCAGGTCAACTGTTACAACCGATCCAAACTGAAATCGCACAATTATCATTCACTAGTAAATGAGAACTCTCTACAAAACATCATAGGGATCACACAACCTCAGGATACCCCGCAGGAGATAACCCACCGGCTTGCCTCAAGCTGATATTTCTCTATACTCTCCCACAGTCACGACTACTACGCAATCACTTAATCTTCTCGATTCTGAACTCATCAACAAAACATGAGAATCTACTTCACTCCATAACTAAACAACATGAGAGATCCCTCAACACACCCATAACTCGAGACCATATGCCAAATCAAGACAGAAATCAGACATAGTCCTTGCTACATCTCAAGTAAACTTTTGTCGTCATATTCGAACAATCTGAACACATCTCGCAGTTACATCATACTCACCACATAGTCATCCAATCACAAATTCCACCAATAGGGACACCAATGGACCTATAAGTCCTAAAAGCACGTGCTCATACAATCAAAATCTCCGTGCTCAAGCTACCGTCAAAACCCGACCTCAAGTCCTCCAAACTGGCCCATCATCAGCACGCCAAAATCATATCTCGCACCTCAACCATGGAATCACAAGCCGCCGGCACACAGCCGATACCGAGCGCTCATGTGCGCATACGAATGCGTGGAAGGAATTCAAAGAGTTATACTTCGAGCTGAATCAATGCCGCACGATAAGGAAAGAAAGATGGAAAGTATATCCTAAATGTCTTGTAGCCTCTCAAAGATAGGTATGGACTTCATCATACCGATCCGCAAAACTCTACTACACACTTGCTCATGACTTGTAGAACCTATAAACCTAGAGCTCTGATACCACCTTGTCACGACCCAAAATCCAACTAGTCGTGATGGCACCTAACCCAACCCGCTAGGTAAGCCAATTATTAACTATCCAATTCCATTAAAAATTATTAAAGCAGTTTAAGTAAAGAAAAATCTCAATCTTATACATTCTCTAAAAATTGGTAGTACAAATCATGAGCTTCTAAGAATAGAGTATAAAAATCTGGTATACAATAAAGACATCATCTGTTTGAAAAATACATAAACAGAGTTTTATGAATCTAAGTCTACTATGAACAAGAGGCAGCTACAATAGGAACGCAGGTACATCTTCAAATCTGGCAACCATCGAGTACAGCAACAACAACAGCCAACATCTGCACGCAATGTGAAGAAGTGTAGTATCAGTACAACTGACCCCATGTACTGAGTAAGTAACAAACCTAACCTTAGGTTGAAAGCAGTGACAAGCTTTTACCAAGGTAGGGTCTAAAACCAATAGTCCACCACAGTCCATAACAACGTAAAGCAAATAATACAAGAAGTAATTTAGAGGTAAAATGCTCAGCTAAATCATGATTTCCAAAAATAGTTCTTCCTTTCAAGTACATCAGTGAAACCCAAAATCGTTTACCGAAGTTGCCAAAAATATGAATAAGTTTGAAAACAATAATTTTCCCAAAATACTTTCAATAATAAATGAGATGTTTCATTTTCTTTCCAGATAACCCGTGTAAAAACAAATGCATCACTATGCCCATCTGTCAACATGTGTGAGAAAATCATGAATGATGTGATACTGTACAGCATGAGGAAAAATACATCTCTATGCATGTATGTCATGTGTGCATGTCAATGCGATGCAACTCAGTGATAAAATTATTTGCATACTCTCAGAGTATCATTTCACTCAGTCCTCCCAGTCACTCCGTACTCACAGTCACTCAATCTTCTCAATCACTCAACACTCACACTCGGCACTCATACTCAGTAGGTACCTGCGCTCACTAGGGGTGTTCAGACTCCGGAGGGGATCCTTCAGCCCAAGCGCTATAATTTGCACGGACAACTCACGTGCTATAATAATATCTAGATCTGCACGGACAACTCACGTGCTATAATAATATCTGGATTCGCACGGACAACTCACATGCTATAATAAATCCTATAAGGCCTGCTGCAGGCGGGCAACCCTGATACACATAATAATCCTCACAATTAGGCCCTCGACCTCACTCAATCATCAATCTCTCCAGTCTCTCTCTCATGGGCTCACAATATCATGAAAATAACCCAAAAATGATAATATGATGTATCAATAAATACTAACAGAGACTGAGATATGATATGTAATGACATGGATATGACTGAGTATAAATTTTCAATTTAAAACAAATAATTCACAGCAATATGACCTCTGTGGGTCCTAATAGTACTGACACATAGTCTCAACATGATTTTTAATATGATTCTCAGCTCAAATTCCTTTAACATATGACAATACGAGGAAAATGCCAAGATTAGTTTACTATAAAATTCCACGGAAATAATTATGTCACAATTTCCATAGTGCACGCCCACACGCCCGTCACCTTGCATGTGCGTCACCCCCCAATAACTCACATAATATATGCATTCAGGGTTCATCCCCTCAGCTCCAAGAGTTACTTACCTCGAACAAGCCAATACAATGCTGAGCAAGCCAAGCGATGCTCCAAAGATGCCATCCCGCACGTTCCGACCTCCGAACGGCTCAAAACTAACCAAAAACAACTCAAATCCGTCTCCAAACGTCCCGAATCCAGCCACAAGCAGTTCAATACAATCAATATAGGCTAAAGGAATTAATTCCACAAGAAAAATACGAAATTATAGCCAAAATTCAAAATCGGCCCAAACCCGACCCCGGGCCCACATTTTGAAATCCGACAAAAGTCATAAAATCAGAAAGCTCATTCACCCACGAGCCTAACCATACCAAATTCATCAAAATTCGACATCAATTGGTCATTCAAATCCTCAAAACTAACTCTCCAAATCCCTAGCCTCAAATCCCCAATTTACACCTCAAAAACACACCATCTAGGTGGAAAATCACTGGGAAAACATAATTATTGAAGAAAATTGAAGATAAGGAACTTACCTCAAGAATCCCACTTGAAAAGCTCTCTCAAAATCTCTAAAATCCGAGCTCAAAATGATGAAATGAAGCCAAAAATCTCGGACCCCGCTGATATAGGTTCTGCTCAGGCACTTCCGCACCTGCGCGCCCGCTGGTGCAAAAAATCTGGGCACACCTACGAAAATGATTAACTTCGGCTGCCTCCGGTCCTGCGATCCATGGTCCGCATCTGCGCTATCACAGGTGCGGAGAAACCATCGCACCTGCGACCCCTTCTGGTCTCCACCCTTTCCGCACTTGCTCTCAACCTGCGGCATCGCATCTGCGGTCCCCTCTCCGCAGGTGCGGTGACACCAACAGCTCTTAGACTTCAGTAAGTTCTCAAATCACATTCCAAGTCCGTTAACCACCCGAAATCAACCCGAGGCCCCCGGGACCTCAACCAAACATACCAACAAGTCTTATAATATCATACGAACTTAATTGGATCTTCAAATCACCTCTAACAACAACGAAAACACAAACTACACACGGATTCAAGCCTAAGAAACATCAAAATTTTCAAATTCTACAAACGACGCCAAAACCTATCAAATCATGTCCGATTGACCTCAAATTTTGCACACAAATCACATTTGACGTTACGGACCTGCTCCAACTTCCGGAATCGGAATCCGACCCCGATATCAAAAAGTCAACTCCTCGGTCAAACTTTCCAAAAATTCAACTTTCGCCATTTCAAGCCTAATTCCACTATGAACCTCCAAAAAATTTTCGGACACGCTCCTAAGTCCAAAATCACCATACTGAGCTATTAGAATCATCATAATTCAATTCCGAGGTTGTTTACACATAAGTGAATATCCGGTCAACTTTTTTAACTTAAGTTTCAACAATGAAATTCTTTCTTCCAATTCGATTCCGAATAACCTGAAAGTCAAACTCGATGATTCACACAAGTCAAAATACATCATACGGAGCTACTCATACCCTCAAACAACCTAGCAAAGTTTAAATGCTCAAAATGACCGGTCGGGTCATTACAGGAGGAGAGGAATGCCCTTAAACTTCTCTGTGGGCAAAGAGAAGAGGATATCAAGGACCTCCGAGCCGAATTTGCCAAGGCTCACCAAGACCAGACCGACCTGACCGAGCAGGCAATAAAAATCTTAAAAACTAATGGGCTCGATTCGGGAACGCTAGCTAACATTTCCATCTCACAGCTGCAGCAGAAGATCGAGATGATCGGGCATCTCCGTGAGGAGGTCGATATGATAAAGGCAGAGACCTTGGGTTGGAAAGAAGGTATGGACCGCTTCGCTGCAGAAAAAGAAACTGCTTTATCTAAATTGTCATCGGCCGAAAGTCAGCTTTAAGGCATGAAGGAAAAAAGCTCAATTCAGGCGAAGAGGATAGAGGAGCTCGAGACCCGGTTGACTTACGAACTTGCAAAAGCCAAGTCTAAAGCTGAGAAGGCAAAGGCCGAGGCAGAGGCGATTGTGGCCGTCTATCGGGCTGATGCCGAAGCCGCTCAAGTACAAGCAAGAAAGGCAGCCAAGACCGCTCAAACTCGAGCATATTGGATTGCTGAGCTTGCCAAATGCCAATTTCAGAGGGAAACCCTCGAGGAGATCTATGCTCGAGGTTTCGACTTTACTGAAGAGATAGTAAAGGCTAAAGAACTTAAAGCCGATGCTGGAGCCTTAGCTTCCGATGATGATGATGATGATGATGAGAGCAAGAGTAGGTCTGAGAGTGGGGAGGAGCTCGATGGAGAAGAGACTGCCCCCGGAGAAAATCAGGAACCTTAGGGTTTTTTCACTTTTTGATCTTTTTGTGTAGGATCCTGATCGGACCTTGTAAATACTTTTATGTATATAAAGATTTATTCCTTTCCCAACTTGTCTTTATTTTATTTTCTGCCTTGTGAAAATTTTGTTTTATTCATGCCTTATGAAAGTTTTCATAAGTTCGAAGCTTTAGGCAATTTGATCGAAGTCGGACCTTGTAGTCTTTATAACCGAGTGAGCGGTTGCTCGAACTCGAAGTAATGAAGCCCGTAGCCTTTATGGTAGAGCGAGTGTTTGCTTGAGCTCGAAGTAAAAGTAGCCCTTAGGATTAATAGTCGAATGAGTGTTAGCTCGAACTCGAATTAAGAGTAGCCCTTAGGCTTATAGTTGAGTGAGCGTTTACTCTAACTCAAAATAAGAGTAGCCCTTAGGCTTAATAGTCGAGCGATTGTTTGCTCGAACTCGAAATAATATAGCCCGTAGGCTTTATGGTCGAGCGAGTATTTGCTCGAGCTCGAAGTAAGAGTAGCCCTTAGGTTTAATAGTTGAGCGAGTGTTTGCTCGAGCTCGAAGTAAGAATAGCCTTTAGGCTTAATAGTCGAGTGAGTGCTTGCTCGAACTCGAAGTAAGAATAGCCTTTAGGTTTAATAGTCGAGTGAGTATTTTCTCGAACTCAAATTAAAAGTAGCACTTAGGCTTATAGTTGAGTGAGCGTTTTCTCGAACTCGAAGTAAGAGTAGCCCTTAGCCTTAATAGTCGAGTGAGTATTTGCTCGAACACAAAATAATGTAGCCCGTAGGCTTTATGGTCGAGCGAGTGTTTGCTCGAGCTCGAAGTAAGAGTAGCCCTTAGGCTTAATAGTTGAGTGAGTGCTTGCTCGAACTCGAAGTAAGAATAGCCTTTAGGCTTAGTGGTCGAGTGAGGACTTGCTCGAACTCGAAATAAGGTAGCCCTTGGGCTTCGTAGTCGAGTGAGAATGATTTCTCGAACTCGAATTAATGTAGCACTTAGGCATACGTGGAGTTTGATCTTGTTGATTTTTCGATTGGCAGTCCCTGATTTATGAGGTAATTTTTCACTCCGGTCATGGTCGGCCCTTGAGCCTGTTTGCATAATAGATCATGAAATAGAAGAATCTTTCTGAGATATGAGATAGCGGTAAAGAAGAAATTTCTCTTAACAAGTCATTATACATGTGTTCATGTTTTGTGCCAGGGCTCGAGCAAACTACACGAGCATGGTTCGTTTTGACCATTTGGCCCTTACAATTTTTCCTATCGAAACCTTGTTGCCATGAAGTAACCTTCTTGCATCGAACTTAACATATTTGAGGGTAATGCCCCCCAGTGTTCGAGGTTGATTGTAAAGAGGCCTCGAATACTTTTGAACTGTTCTAAGTTAGCACGATCAATGGTTGCCTCATTAAAAATCTTGCCGAAAAACCCATTTGGGATAAAACCGGTCTAAGAAAAAAAGAGTGCAACGCATGCTTTCAAACCTAAAGGCTTCAGGTTGAATAATCCATCTATGTTTCTGGTCGAACCCCTGTAAGGGTTAATTTCAAAATATAAATGAACATGGAAGGGTCGTACCTTAGCAGTAATATCGTTTTAGGTGAGAAACGTTCCAATTGCTCGGTAGTTGTTTGCCGTTTATCACGCCGAGCTTGTAGGACCCCTTTCCGACGATTTAGAGGACCCGATATGGTCCTTCTTAGTTTGGAACCAGTTTTCCTTCATTCGAATTTCGGGTGTTGAGAGTGACTTTGCTTAGTATCAAGTCCCCGATTTTAAAATATCGAAGATTGGTTCTTCGATTGTAGTATCTTTCGATCTGCTGTTTATGGGCGGCCAATCGGACGAGAGCAGCCTCTCAACTTCCGTCCAATAATTCTAGGCTCGTGTTCATGGTTTTGTTATTCGACTCCTTTATTGCATATCGAAACCTGATGCTAGGTTCTCCGACCTCAACCGGGATCAAAGCTTCGACGCCATAGACCAACGAGAATGGCGTTCCTCCGGTACTGGATTTTGATGTTGTGCGATATGCCCATGGGACTTCGGGCAGTATTTCTCTCCATTTTCCTTTAGCGTCGGTCAATCTCTTCTTAAGATTTTGGATGATGGTTTAGTTGGTCGATTCGGTTTGTCCGTTTTCGCTGGGATGGTACGGTGTTGATAGGATCCTTTTTATCTTGTGATCCTGGAGAAATTTAGTTACTTTGCTGCCGATGAATTATTTTCCATTATCACATACAATCTCAGCTGGCACCCCGAATTGGCATATGATATGATCCCAAATGAAGTATATCACTTCTTTTTCTCTGACTTTCTCGAAAGCATGTGCTTCAACCCATTTAGAAAAATAATCAGTCATAAACAAAATAAACTGAGCTTTACCTGGGGCCGATGGGAAGGGGCCGACGATGTCCATCCCCATTTCATGAAAGGCCATGGAGATAGGACCGAATGGAGTAGCTCCCCGGATTGATGAATCATGGGCGCATGTCTTTGGCATTTGTCGCATTTTCGAACGAACTCCTTCGCATCTTTGCTCATATTGGTCCAAGGACCGATGCTCTGATCACTTTATGGACCAGCGAATCGGCACTGGGATGGTTTCCACAAGTGCCCTCATGAATTTACCGTAGTATGTAATCGGTGTCTCCTAGTCCCAGACATATTGCCAATGGTCCATCGAAAGTCCTTCTGAATAGCGTTCTATCTTCAGATATGGTGAATCGTGCTGCCTTTGTACGCAAAGATCTAGATTCCTTTGGATCTGATGGAAGCTTCCCGTTTTTGAAGTACTCTATATATTTGTTTCTCCAGTCTCATGTTAGACTTGTGGAATTTATTTCGGCGTGACCTTCTTCGATCACCGATTTTATGAGTTGTATGACAGTCCCCGAGTTAAGTTCGTCATCTTCGACCGATGAACCTATGTTCGTAAGAGCATCGACCTCGCTGTTCTGTTCTCGGGGTACATGTTGCAAAGTCCATTCTTTAAATTGATGTAGAGTCACCTGTAATTTATCCAAGTACATTTGCATTCGATTTTCTCGGACTTCAAAAGTCCCGTTAAATTGGTTTACTACGAGGAGGGAATCATACTTAGCTTCTATGATCTCTGCTCCCAAGCTTCTTTCTAGTTCGAGACCTGCAATCATGGCCTCATACTCGACCTCATTATTAGTCAATTTCGTAGTTCTGATAGATTATCTAATTACATTACCTGTGTGTGATTTTAGTACAATGCCTAATCCGGACCCCTTCGCGTTTGAGGCACCGTCCTTGAAGAGGGTCCAGACTCCCGAAGAGGTTCCCGATTTTATAAGTAGCTCTCTTTCAATTTCGGGCACGAGGGTTGGCGAAAAGTCAGCCACGAAGTCTGCCAAGATTTGAGACTTGATAGAGGTTCGGGGTCGATACTCGATATCGTACCCGCCGACTTCTATGGCCCATTTGGCCAATCGATCCGAAAGCTCGAGTTTGCACAAAATTTTTCGAAGAGGATAAGTTGTTACAACATGTATCGGGTGAGATTGGAAATATGATTTTAATTTCCTAGAGGTGCTTATTAAAGCAAGCGCTAATTTTTCTAAGTGTGGATATCTAGTTTCGGCCTCGCCTAAGGTCCGACTGACATAATAAATAGGGAATTGTGTACCTCGTTTTTCCTGAACCAGGACTCCACTTACCGCTATCTCTGAGACTGCTAGGTACAAGTAAAGTTGTTCGTCCACTTTCGGGGTATGAAGTAGAGGCGGGGGTATGAAGCAGAAGCGGGCTCGATAAATACCGTTTTAGTTCTTTCAAAGTGTGTTGGCATTCCGGAGTCCATGCAAAGTTGTTTTTCTTCTTAAGCAGTGAGAAATACCGGTGGCTCCTATCTGAAGATCTCGAAATGAATCGTCCCAAGGCGGCTATTCTCCCTGTTAACCTTTGCACGACCTTCACATTATCTACTACCGTGATGTCCTCGATAGCTTTAATTTTATCGGGGTTGATTTCGATTCCTCTATTGGATACCATGAAACCAAGAAACTTGCCCGAGCCAACCTCGAATACACATTTTTTGGGGTTGAGCTTCATATTGTACTTCTTTAGCACGTCGAAAGTTTCCTGCAAATGTTTTAAATGGTCCTCTGCTCGCAGGGACTTAACTAACATGTCATCAATATAAACTTCCATTGATTTTCCTATTTGTTTTTCGAACATTCGGTTTACTAGGCGTTGATAAGTTGCACCAGCATTTTTTAGACCGAATGGCATTACGTTATAACAATAAGTGTTGTACTTAGTGACAAACGAGTTTTTTTCTTGATCCTCCAGGTTCATTTGTATATGGTTGTACCCAGAGTAGGCATCGAGAAAACTGAGAGTCTCGTGGCCGGCCGTGGCATCGATCATACGATTGATATTAGGCAAAGGAAAGGAATCCTTAGGGCACGCTTTGTTCAAGTCTTTATAATCTATACACATTCTAAGTTTGTTCCCTTTCTTAGGGACCACCACCACATTTTCTAGCCATTGGGGGTATTTAACTTCTCGAATGGATCCTATTCTAAGAAGTTTGGTTACCTCGTCCTTGATGAAGGCATGTTTGACCTCGAACTGGGGCCTTCTTTTTTGCTTTATCGGATGGAATTTTGGATCCAAGCTTAGTCTATGAGTGGCTATCTCCGGTGGGATCCCTGTTTTGTCGAGATGGGACCACGCGAAACAGTTCATGTTAGCAATAAGAAATTGAATAAGCTTTTTCCTGAGCTCGGCCTCTAACTCTGTGCCCAGGTATAACTTTCGCCCGGGCAGATGTTCCACTAGAGTGATTTGCTCCAGTTCTTCGACCGTTGACTGGGTAGCATCGGTATCTTCGGGGACCACAAAGGATCGAGGGATCCCATAGTCATCATCTACGTCAGTCTTCTGATTCTCTATTTGGGTCGAGGCTAACGTTTGTGATTGCTATTTGGTATCTTGTTCACCCTTCGAATCTGATCCCTTCGTCGACAATAGTGTACATATCGGAATTACCTCATCGATGGAAAACATTTCTCTTGTGGCCGGTTGCTCTCCATAGACCGTTTTGACTCCCTCCGATGTTGGGAATTTCAAAACCTGGTGGAGGGTCGAGGGTACAACTCTCATATTGTGGATTCATGGCCTTCCAAAAAGAGCGTTGTACCTCATGTCGCCTTCGATTACGTGGAACTTCGTTTCTTGGATGGTCCCGCCTACGTTTATTGGCATGACTATCTCGCCCTTAGTAGTTTTACATGCCATATTGAATCTGTTTAGAACTAGGGTTACGGGCACGACCTGGTCCTGTATACCGAGCTGCTCTACGACCTTCGATCTAATAATGTTGGCCGAACTACCTGGATCAATTAACACACGCTTAACTTGAGTTTTATTCATAAGTACAGATATTACCAGTGCATCGTTATGGGGTTGCATGATTCCTTCTACGTCTTCATCATTAAAGGACAGGGTTCCTTTAGGTGTGTAATCTTAAGGCCGAGATTGCTTTTCTCTTTCAAGCGACATCTTAGTGCGTTTAAGCACCGGTCTCTGGGGGGACATCGATCCCACCGATGATCATGTGGATGATGTGTTGTGGCTCTTCTTGTTCATTTTGTCTTCTGAAATCCCTGTTTTTGAAATTGTTTTTGGCCCGGTCACTTAAAAATTCTCGAAGGTGCCCTTTATTGAATAACCGGGATACCTCCTCTCTCAATTGCCTACAATCTTCCATTCTGTGGCCATGAGTGACATGATATTCACTCATTCGATTGGGATTCCTCTGGGCTGGATCGGTCTGCAGAGGTCGAGGCCATTTAGTATCTTTGATGCATCCGATAGCCGATACGATAACGGATGCATCGATGTTGAAGTTATATTCCGATAACCGCGATGCTTCCTTAGGTCTAGTATGCATGTCGAACCCATTCTTGTTCATCAGCCCCCGAGACCCTTGGCCTCGATCACTTCTTTTATTTCTTTGTACGAGGTTACGTCTTGGTTTGTTACCCCTATAATCTCCACTATACGGCCGGTATCGGTCCCTAATCGGCCTTTGTTATCTGTTGATGTCCCTTTTAGTAACGGACCCAGAAGGTCATCTTCGACTCTAATCTTCGATTGATACCGATTGTGAATATCAACCCAAGTAATAGCTGTGTACTCGATCAGGTTCTGCTTCAGCCGTCGTAAAACTATCGAGCTTCGTTCGTTCAGACCTTCAGTGAAAGCTTGAACAACCCAATCGTTTGTGACTGGTGGTAGGTCCATTCGTTCCATTTGTAAACGAGATACAAATTTTCTCAGCATCTCGTTATCCTTTTGTCTTACCTTGAAAAGGTCCGACTTCCTGGTTTCAATCTTTATGGCTCCAGCGTGTGCTTTTACGAAAGAATCTGCAAGCATAGCAAAAGAATCGATAGAGTTAGGCGGTAAATTATGATACTATATCATTGCTCCCTTTCATAGGGTTTCGCCAAATTTTTTCAATAATACAGATTCGATCTCGTCGTCCTCTATATCGTTCCCTTTAATGGCGCATGTGTAAGAGGTGAAGTGTTCGTTGGGGTCGGTCGTTCCATTATACTTAGGAATTTCAGGCATGCGGAACTTCTTGGAGATCGATTTCGGAGCTGCGCTCGGGGGGAAAGGCTTTTGTACAAATTTTTTGGAATCCAAGCCTTTCAATATCGGTGGTGCCCCCGAGATCTGGTCAACCCTGGAGTTATATGTTTCCATTTTTTTGTAATTTGCTTTAATCCTCCTTTCCCCTGATTCTATTCGTTTTGTCAGTTCCTCGAACATCTTAACGATTTCAGGATTAGTCCCCGATTCTTGCTCATTCGACCTTACTACAACTGGCCCCGTTTTGTGGGTGACTTCTTGGGATGGACTGGGCTCGAGCCTGGTCGGTGCCTGGGTTTGGCTCTACAACTGGTCTATTGTTGCTTGTTGAGTTTGCAATATTTTGAAAATCATACGCAAGTTAATTCCGTTTTCCTCAGCGTTTTAGGTATTTCGAGCTGCAGATCAAGCTCCACCTTGAATGCTATTTTCAGGGTCGGAACGTTGGTTTGCCTCGATGGCCACATGTGAGTTAACGTCTATTAGCTCTTCGCCCCGAGCTCCAACAGGATTGACAAGTGGCCTTTCGCCCCCGGGCGTTAAGTTGTTGTTTTCATCTTGAAGGCCAGCTTCGTTGTCGATAGGTAGGGCCATTAATTGAGAATTCGTCATTTTTCAGCCTAAAATCAAAGACACTTCCAAGAGCAAGCGTAAAATAGTGTGTTTTATAGAGATTCGTACCAAATAACCACTATTATCCTTATCCCCATGGTGGGTGCCAAACTGTTTACCCGAAAAACGGATAGAGTTGAATTTATATGTAGTTCTAAGAATACATGGTGTAGCTTGATACAAATCGGAAAAATATGTAGAAAAATATCGAATATTGACTGTAAAAAAAGAATAAAATATAAACCAAACTGAGTAGAAAATGATTTATGAACAAGCAAGATGAATCAATGTACAAGGCTCACAAAAGATAATCTTTATATGAATCTCAATAATCTTTTCAATATGGGAGTGTATAGATGCGTGTTTTCAATCTCCTTTTACAGAAATGATCGTCATTCTTTTTATAGTGGAGAAAATCCTACTTTAGATATAAAAAATACATAGTGGGGATCCCATGATAGATTAGTTAATTGGCTTTTCCTTAATTCCCACCAAGATTCTCTCCCTTAGTACGGCTATAACGGCTCTTGTCTCTTAGTTCGATCTTGATCGGACTTGGTATTGGTCAATCTCTAGATTTAGAGATCGATATTGGTTCAAGCTCGATATTGACTCGGGGCCCGGTATTGACTCAGTCTCAGTGTTGGTCGGTCTCGGTATTGGTCGGCCTCTGGCTCTTGAACTTGATAACACCATTTCACATCATAGTTCGATTTGGACCCGGGCTCGAGAGTGACTTCGAGCTCGGTATTCGATCGGTCCCTGAAACTTGAGCTCGGTATCTTGGCTTCAGATCTCATCTCGATATCATGAAGACGACCTTCGGTCCATTATGTTCCAATCTTGACTAATCATACGAAGGTCGAAACTAATTTTGACCGTATACAAGTGTAATGTAAGGAGGATAGGTTAAAGAACCCAATTTACCCAATTGATTCACATAGCGTCCTCTAGGGTAAATTAGGTATCACAAAGAGGCACTTCTTTTGGCATGACAACAAGGGTGGAATGTAAATTAAATTTGTTAAAAAAATTATACTATTCTTTGTGAATATGGAAAAGTTATGTTTATTGTCCCCTATAATGTAAATTCTGATTCATGGCACTAATTCTTCATTCTTATTGAACGTATGTTTGATGATGTTAGTTCATAACATAATCGGAGGGTAAACAACTATAGGTCGCTCTAAAAGATTTTCTAATGATCCTAAAAGACTCTTCAAATATTGTATGTATATATGTAATGACTAATGAAGTTATGCACACATTTACCAAATAGGATACGACCGGTTGGGATGTTACGCATTACCACCGAGCTACGACTGATTGGGCAATTCGAGCTAATAGTTGGGCAGTTATGTATTTCAATTTACCACCCAACTACGACAGATTGGACAGTGATGCATTTACCACCAAGCGACGGTCGGTCGGGCAGTTCCCACTAATCAATTGGGAAGTTAGGGTTATGATGTTAATATTAGCTCCGAAGAGCAGTTCGATATAAATAATATAGCCCTGTAGAGTGGCATCATACATGAGCATAATCATTTTGCATATCATGTCCCTCAATGGCAACACAAAGGTTTCAGGTTAATTCTTACCCCTTTTATTGATAATGTCTTATTGTTATGTTTCATGTCTGCGTTATGTACTCGGTACAATCTTTTTGTACTGACGTCCCTTGATCGGGGGCACTGCACTTGTTTATGTTCACAATTGTAGGTAAAATGCTACATGCATTCTAGATGGTATAGGTGTTAGCGAGATGGTGTAAGCTCCACTTCTTCCTGGAGTTGAGTCAGGTCTTTACCTATATTTATATAGACTATGGGTAGGTTAGTGTTACACCCCATATTTTTGTACGTGAAAGTATGTTATAAGTAAATTAATGGAAGCTCGAAAATGAGATATGACATCCCGCATTTTCGTATGTTAAAGTTTCGTCGTAAGTTAATCGATGTAAGTTCGGGAATGAGATTATTTTGAGATTATAAGCATTATGCTATTTCAAATAAGTGATGAGTAAATTCGTGAAGGTGAAAGGGTAAGCAAATCGAAGAAAATAAATTTCGTCGAAGTTTGACATTTTGGGATAAAATACGGCCCGAGCTAAAATACCCGGTATTTATGGACTAGTACCATACAAGGTACCACATGACCATAATAGAAAGGTGTGCAAAGTATATTAAAAGTAAGCAGTATTTTAAGTAAATTGAGATAATTCCTAATTATGTGGATAATTGGGTAATTATTGGTTAATGAAAAATTAACAAATTAATTAAGGAATTAAGTGGCTAATGTTGGATAAGCCTAAATTGTCCCCACGTGGCAGCAACACATGATTCTTGAGTGAATCTTGAATTCAAATTTGCAAGATGTCACAATTAAGAGGGGTTGGTACCTAATCATCACTTTATACTACATTTTTCCCATAATTCCAATCCTTGAATGGTATAGCTCAAGCAATTCACGTCAAAAATCCCAAACCTCTTGAATTGTATAGCTTTAACAGTTTCACGCCAAAAAGCTCCAGCAAACTTCATGGATTGCAATAGCAACGTATTGCTTCAAAACATTTCGTATAGAGACCATTTTTTACTATAAAGCGTGAAATTTGCAATTATAATGAAGTACGGTGCAATTTTTCTCAAGAATATTATACGAATTTTTTCCCTACTCCGATCTTGCCGTTACATATTATCGCAATTGATGTGTGCTAGAGGGATTGTCAAGAGAATCGACTCAGGTATGTTAAGGCTATCCCTTATTTCTTTTGGCATGATCCATACGACACAAACGAAACGAGAAAATGCACAATTTCCATACATGACTCTATTCATAAAAATATTAGAGATGCTTATGTTCTTGATTCCCCGTGTGTCATATTATTTTATCATCTGTTCACGGGTCTCAAAAATACGTAAGTTGGTAAAGTTTATTTCATGATATTAATCAGAGATATAATGGTCTTATGACGTACTAAGAAATTTTATAAACGTATTTCATAAGCATTTCATGCATTTATACATGCACATTGACTCATGACCAGATGGCGTTATATATATATATATATATATATATATATATATATATATATATATATATATATATATATATATATATATATATATATATATATATATATATATATATATATATATATATATATATATATATATATATATATATATATATATATATATATATATATATATATATATATATATATATATATATATGGGATATGGGAAAGGTTATGGCGTTATATACGCACCACCACCTGATCAGCTGGTATACGTTGATGATTTTGCCCACAGTGGCCGAGATGATATGATGGGATGCCCTCAGAGGCCGATGATGTTATGAAACATGTACCTATGCACGATATGACATTCATACGCATATGCATGACACTATAATTATTTCATGATTTACAGAGTTATCCAGACTTACAGGTTGAGTCATTTACTCTATATTTCCTCCATATCTGTTATGTACTTATTTATGTGCCTTACATACTCGGTACATTATTTGTACTGACGTCCCTTTTGCCTGGGGACGCTGCATTTTATGCCCGCAGGTTCCGATAGACAGGTCAAGAGTCCTCCAAGTAGGCCATCAGATCAGCGGAAGATGTTGGTGCGCTCCATTTGCTCCGGAGTTGCTTGTTTGGTCATTATGATTTGGACTTATATTGTTTGGTATGGCGGGGCCCTTCCCCGACCTTTGTGATAATTATGTACTCTTAGAGGCTCATAGACAGATGTCATGTATACGAATGCTTGTATGGCCTTTCCGGCCTATGTTTTGAGTTTACAAGTGATCATGTTGGCCTTATAGGCCCGTATATCACATGTATAAGTTTTTATATCAGGTTGGGGTCGTCCTATATTGAGTATTCCTCTATGTTTATTCTGGTTAGCCCATGACGGCCCATTTGGCCCATTTGCCAACGAAAGTACAATAAGAAAGATATGTTATGTTGGTACTCGGTTAAGTAAGGTACCGGGTGCTCGTTGCGGCCCATAGGTTTGGGTCGTGACAAAAGTGGTATCAGAGCAGTTCTGTCCTAGGGAGTCTACAAGCCGTGTCTAGTAGAGTCTTGTTTATGGGTGTGTCGTGCACCACACTTAAAAGCAGGAGGCTATAGAGCATTTAGGACTGTCACTCTTTCTTCTTACTCTAGATCGTGTGGTAGAGCCCAGTTGTAAGAACTCAATTTTCTAAACTTTATCTTGTTCATAATACGACGATGCCTATATCCAGAAGGACGATTGGTAAGGGATATAGTTGGGGATGAGTTGAGTTAGAGGAACTCGATTTTTGCATCATGCTTATGATGGATAAAGACGAGGTATTCAGCAGATCATGTGTATACTAAGATTTGTAAGCTTCTTGATAAGGATCCCTAAGGCAAGAATGCCTATCCACTCTTATGGTAAAAAGCAATGAAAGAATTAGAAGGTATAAGTTTCAACAAGTAAAAAAAACCAAGATGAAGAAGGGTACGAGGCGCCCAGTTAATGAAGAATAACAGTATTTACAACTCAGGCAGAGAAATATAAGCCTTTGAGTTACCTTCAACAGTAACAGAGGTATGTACAATTGGACACACCGATCTCAGTTATGCCCTATAAGAGCTAATATATATGGTATAAGAGAAGGACGGGTATCAGGATCCGGATGGGGTTAGAGTGACCCAAAATGGTGGATGGATTATTTGCGTTAGTTGACATTTCCGAAGGATAATGTGCCGATAGATCTCCTTGTGAGACACCCAGATGGTATCAGGATCCGGATGGGGTTAGAGTGACCCAAAATAGTGGATGGATTGTTTGCGTTAGTTGACATTTCCGAAGGATAATGTGCCGATAGATCTCCTTGTGAGACACCCAGATGGTGCACTCTAAAATAGTACAACTAGATATGAATACCACAAAGATGGGCACTGGAAGCCTGGAAGGTATAAAAATTATCTTAGTTTAGCTCCCGTCCCTAGTAGAGAGAGAATTTTAGGCAACCTGAAGAGCCAGTGGATGGAGCAAAGGGGAGCTAAAAGCAAATGAATGTCTTGTTGGAGTTTTCAGAATAAAGTGATAGGCATAAATGTTAGCAGGGAAGTAAGAAGAGAGTTAATGAAGCATTATGAGTAAGATGTGATACATGGATGATAACAGTAGATTAAAAAGATGAAAGTATTATAGAATCTATAGTCAAATGAAGGAAAAGACGAGAGGTGACAGACCTTGAGACAACAAAAGAGTACAGGCCATAAAGTCACATCCTCATTTCGAGAAATAAGTTCGTGACTCTAACGTGATTACCAGAAGGAAAAGTTAGACCCGAGAGTAATAGAAATTAGTGTGGACTGGTAAACAAGATGAACTAAACATAAATTGGGGACTGAGTGATTTGGTAATAATCGGCATCATGAGAATTTCAGAGAGCATTCTGGCGATAAAAGAATGGACGATAGAAGAATAACCCTTAAAGGTCATTCAGGAAGAAGCCTCCCTAAAGCAAGCAATGTTAGCAAAGTTAAGCTTAAAGGACTATGTGTGCCAGTTACATTAAGTGTCACCCTCGTGGGTAAGGAATTTTGTTATCCTTGGTACAGAAGGATTTCCGCAAGGCAAGTAAGGGTTATCGATGATGTGAAAAGACGCCAAAGATAAAGAGGTAAACATCTATAGGTAGCTCATCATAACGCTAAATCTTAGTACTCCCCTAAAGGAGGGAATATGGAGTGATGTGGCATTAAGTCAGAATTAAGTAGTTCTAGTAACTATGGAATAATAAAGGAAGAATGCGATAAGACTGAGAAAGGGATAAGATTGCACTTATTCAAATCCTACAGATATGCAATAATTCCAGAACATTATACAAATACGACGTCAAGGAAAGAAAGTAATGGTTCCTGCCCAGGATGTTATTAATAAATAAAGAGCCACTGCGAAAGGTAAGTTAAGACAAAGGAAATAACCCAAGAAAGATTACGCGAAACATTGATATGAGAATGGGACAACAAGTAGTTGGTAGTTGATTCAGGAAGAGCCTAGTTATGGCTAGATAGGAGGTTACAGACGAATCAGCAGATCGTGCAAGATAAACGTAGTAAAACCCAATATAGTGAATTCAACTTCACAATAGTGTCATTGGAATACTTGAGAAAGATTCAGATAGGAGTTAGGGTAGTTAAAGGTACCGTATGAGTATTACGGGAATAAAAGAGAATGCCACTAGGAAGACAGTCAAGATATCAGCTTAGAAGCAAACCTACAAGCACAAAGGCGTGGAGGTAAGTAACTACGGATAATTATAGGAAAGGAAGGACATCGAAAGGCCCGTCGAGTATACAATGTAATAAGCTCACAGCTTTACAAGAATCAGAAGGTCCTCCCTAAATATTACAATGAAAGACTAGCTAAGAAAGTAAGGAAGAATGATTCAACCTAAGCTCAGTAACCTAAGGAGGAAATGGTCTTATAATAACAGTCTCACAACAACAGTGTATGCACTCCATAAGAAAATGGCACCTACCGTGGCTAATGAACGGGAAGTAAAATCAAAAGTGATATTCAAGATCATAAGAGTTGTATGGAATTCCAATATGTGTGGGCACTAAGGTAAGCTAAGTATGCACGTAACAAGGGACAGAAAGACCAGGAAAAGTAATTGCTTACATTTAAAGAAAGATGAGAAGGAACGAAAAGAATTATTCGATT
This sequence comes from Nicotiana tabacum, assembly GCF_000715075.1. Lineage (NCBI taxonomy): Eukaryota > Viridiplantae > Streptophyta > Magnoliopsida > Solanales > Solanaceae > Nicotiana > Nicotiana tabacum. Next base: position 73,116,476 of record NC_134098.1, on the reverse strand, counting down.
AATGACCCAGAGTTAGTTACATTATGAACACACTTAAGAGTTCGGAGTTTTATACATACAACATATATGTTGACAATCATACAGATGTAGAAGACTCCGGTATAAGTTAAAAGAAAGAATTAAGTCCAGGTCATAGGCAAATGATTGAATTGTTAAAGGATTGTATCATGGATATTCCATAGCGTCCATGAAAGGTTAAAGGAATAACTAATACCATGAGCCGCAGATCGGAAGATAGCTTAAGCCTACATGAAGGTTAATCAGAGGGAAGTGGAAACTAAAGAGTTACACCAACTAAGTAAATCAGGAGCCTGATTATTGGATTAAAAAAATTATAGACCTCGTGATTGAGAACATTGCAGGATCACTCTTAAATATCAGAGGTACAAGAGAGATAGTACAGTAGCCATATTCTATAACGGCTCTACGATAAAGCAGTTAGAAGAGTATCAACCTCATAAGAAGTTAGTATGAAGCTCTCACGAGATTGTGTAAAGAGGTGCATGTATCATAATAGAAGTTCAAGACATGGATGTGAATTATACCTATGTGGAGGGGAGGTTATGAAAGAGATAGAAGATGTGATGTGAGACTTTAAGGTAAGTAAGGTAAAGGTGGACAACGTATGAGATACTCAAAAGCAGAAGGTTGTGAATAATCCGTACTTCAGATAGAGGGCTAGAAGCGTCGGGATCCAGTATCCAGGAATAATAGCAGTGTCATTAGTGACATACCTTCCAGCCCATGGTTTATAAGTATCTAGAGGTCTAGTTAAGAGAGTAAAAAAGAGTTAGAGACGATGCGGTGTCTCGCTTGACGTTCCAGAATAACATAAGGAAATTTATGGTGCAAGCAAGTTGAAGGAAGGTTGCGAGTAGTATAAATAGATATGTATAGGTCACAAGCTAAAGTATGGAAAAACGACAAGGTATTAGGAGGACAAGAGAAACGATAAGAAAGGGCAAGTGAGAAGGTAACAAAAATGGATAAGTCCTCAGGATTAAGCCCATGTAAACAAGAGAGCTGATAGTTTCTCTAAGTTGTAGAGAGCTCAGTATAGCCGAATGAACTCAAAGAAATCTAAGACTAGTAGCATTTAGAAGAAATGGAATGCTGCCCTGGTAATAGAATGAGGGTGTAATTATGATAAATAAAGGGATTTCAAGAGTTGTACATGATTAAAATACCCACGTAAGTGAATCACATTGGGATGCTATGAAATACAATTATGGAAGTATAGTATCGTATCACCCCAGGTGGATCAGAAAAATCACTTCAAATGTTTTACGATGCAACATGAGCCCTTGTGATTACGTAAAAGGTTTCAAGTTATCAGTGGTATATTATAGATCAATATTGAGGTGAATCAACAATGGATGGACACAAGTCACAAAGTATGAGGTGAGATTAGGCCGTCATTCTTAAGATGAACAAGTAATGAGGAAGCATTAAAGGACTTAGATTTATACAAACGGGATAAGTAACGAAAGTAACATAGAGTTCGGTAATAGACCTCAGTAACGATAAATCAAAGTAAGAGTTATGATATAGTATAACCTACCTAGATGCAGTAAAGTCATACGAATGGATAAGCGGATCTATGAAATAAGGTATAACAATATTCGTAAGTTTGACAAAGTACCGAGCGAAGAACTTCAGTATACCTACAGATACCCGGAGGGACATTTTATCAAGCTCTGTATATGTTTGCGAAATGAGGCCTAGAGATTAGCTAAAAGCTAGAGGAAAGAGGAGAGAAGAGTCGCATAGGCGCACATACAAGGAAAAAGTCGTACAGGCTGCGTGATAGAAGATAGCAACAATTACGAGATTGGAAGAATTCCGACCACAAGTCGTGGTATGATAAAGAGGCCTAAAGGGGAGAATGCCCTGGCCTTTGGAATTATTTACAGAATAGTTGCCTAAATGGTAAGAAAAATATTAAAGTATTCGCAAGAGCTAGGGGTTATGAGAATAATAAGTGCATCAGTCAACATTCGAGGACGAATGTTCCAAAGGGGGAAATGATGTTACACCCCATATTTTCGTACGTGAAAGTATGTCATAAGTAAATTGATGGAAGCTCGGAAATGAGATATGATATCCCGCATTTTCGTATGTTAAAGTTTCGTCGTAAGTTAATCGACGTAAGTTCGGGAATGAGATTATTTTGAGATTATAAGCATTACGCTATTTTAAACAAGTGATGAGTAAATTCGTGAAGATGAAAGGGTAAGAAAATTGAAAAAAATAAATTTCGTCGAAGTTTGACATTTTGGGATAAAATACGGCCCGAGTTAAAATATTCGGTATTTATGGACTAGTACCATACAAGGTATCACATGACCATAATAGAAAGGTGTGCAAAGTATATTAAAAGTAAACAGTATTTTAAGTAAATTGAGATAATTCCTAATTATGTGAATAATTGGGTAATTATTGGTTAATGAGAAATTAATAAATTAATTAAGAAATTAAATGGCTAATGTTGGATAAGCCTAAATTGTCCCCACGTGGCAGCAACACATGATTCTTGAGTGACTCTTGAACTCAAATTTGCAAGATGTCACAATTAAGAGGGGTTGGTACCTAATCATCACTTTATACTACACCTTTTTCATAATTCCAATCCTTGAATGGTATAGCTAGCATTTCACGTCAAAAATCCCAAAGCTCTTGAATTGTATAACTTTAACAGTTTCACGCCAAAAAGCTCCAGCAAACTTCATGGATTGCAATAGCAACGTATTGCTTCAAAACATTTCGTATAGAGACCATTTTTTACTATAAAGCGTGAAATTTGCAATTATAATGAAGTACGGTGCAATTTTTCTCAAGAATATCATACGAATTTTTTTCCTACTCCGATCTTGCCGTTACATGTTGTCGCAATTGACGTGTGCTAGAGGAATTGTCAAGAGAATCGACTCAAGTATGTTAAGGCTATCCCTTATTTCTTTTGGCATGATCCATACGACACAAACGAAACGAGAAAATGCACAATTTTCATACATGACTCTATTCATAAAAATATTAGAGATGCTTATGTTCTTGATTCTCCATGTGTCATATTATTTTATCATCTGTTCATGAGTCTCAAAAATACGTAAGTTGGTAAAGGTTATTTCATGATATTAATCAAAGATATAATGGTCTTATGACGTACTAAGAAATTTTCTTAACGTATTTCATATGCATTTCATGCATTTATACATGCACATTGACCCATGACCAGATGGCGTTATATACGCACCACCACCTGATCAGCTGGTATACGTTGATAATTTTGCCCACAATGGCCGAGATGATATGATGGGATGCCCTCAGAGGCCGATGATGTTATAAAACATGTACCTATGCACGATATGACATTCATACGCATATGCATGACACTATAATTATTTCATGATTTACAGAGTTATCCAGACTTACAGGTTGAGTCATTTACTCTATATTTCTTCCATGTCTGTTATGTACTTATGTGCCTTACATACTCGGTACATTATTCGTACTGACGTCCCTTTTGCCTGGAAACGCTGCGTTTCATACCCGCAGGTTCCGATAGAGAGGTCGAGAGTCCTCCAAGTAGGCCATCAGATCAGCGGAAGATGTTGGTGCGCTCCATTTGCTCCGGAATTGCTTGTTTGGTCAGTATGATTTGGACGTGTATTGTTTGGTATGGCGGGGCCCTGCCCCGACCTTTGTGATAAGTATGTACTCTTAGAGGCTCGTAGACGGATGTCATGTATACGAATGCTTGTATGGCCTTGCCGGCCTATATTTTGAGTTTACAAGTGACCATGTTGGCCTTATAGGCCCGTATATCACATGTATAAGTTTTTATATCAGGTTGGGATCGTCATATATTGAGTATTCCTCTATGTTTATTCTGGTTAGCCCATAACGGCCCGTTTGGCCCATTTGCCAACGAAAGTATAATAAGAAAGATAAATTATATTGGTACTCGGTTAAGTAAGGTACTGGGTGCTTGTTGCGGCCCATAAGTTTGGGTCGTGACAGTTAGGGCCCTGTCCCGACTTGGATATGTCAGTCAGATGTTCTTAGAGGCTTCATGGATGTCTATGATCGGGTTCAGTCATGTACATGTTTGGTATTCTGATCATATGGACAGAGCATCTTATAGTTCATGTTAATAGATTTACTGGTTTACTACATCATGTTGACGATTACAGTTTCATAGTAGATGCATATAGCATGCATGTAGAATGTAGTCCGTCCCAGTCGAGACTGGGGCGTGACAAATAATATTCTCCTATTTTTATATACCTAGACTTGTATTATTTTCGATGTTTCTTTTGCATCTGTTTTCTTGTTATCCTGTTGTTGATGGTAATATGCAGTGTTACTATTGTCTTTTCATGGTTTGTGCACTATTTTTTTTTTCAAAAAGTGATGAAACATATGCTTCACCTGAACCGAGGGTCTATCGAAAACATACTCGCTATCTTCACAAGGTGAGGGTGAGGCGACATGCACACTACCCTCCTTAAATCCACTTGTGGAATTACACTGAGTTTGTTGTTGTAATAATAATTTTAATATTTAAATATATATAAAAACGAAAATTAAAAAATACAAAACTACCATATATATATATATATATATATATATATATATATATATATATATATATATAAAGAGTAAAATCCCCCCTTGAAGAGGTTTAGTAAGCAAAGTGACATAACATTCACCAAATCTTAAGTAGCAAAATACGTGGGCGGTGGGCAGAAGTGTGCACGACTTAATTCGAACACCATTTACATATATGCACTACTTTTTCATCAAATCTCTACTTGAATAAGTAAATTGTTATAAGAAAATTAAATTATGGTGGATGTCTACTCTTCCTCCATTATCTTTCTCCATAATCTTCATCTTAAATGCTTAATGACATATTCAATGATATATTTTTCTTCACTTTTCATGCCTATATAAAGGACTTCTAATAGATAGAAAAATATACACAATTGAAGAAGAAAATCTCTTCCTTCTCTCTATCTCTATTTCTTGTTCATGTTTTACTAAATTGCTTTTATTTCAAAACAAGTTATCAGCATGAATTGCTATTTTATTTGATAGTTAGTAAAAAAAAAGACGAAAGAGGCAAGGAATTGATTTTGAAGATAAAGTTGTTAACATTGGCTTTTTTCTTCAAGTAAGATGCCACACTTAATTTATGATTTTCATTTTGTTTTACTAATGTCCAAGCCTTCCATGAGATTTTCAGTGAACTTTGCCAAGTGATAAAGGTAAATTTTGCATTTATCTCGTCAGAGATATTTGTGGTAAGATTGATTTTACTATTACAAAAGATATATGCACATGTAATTATACATAAAAAAAAATATATACTACAAAATGCTAGGCGTCTATGGCATATAAATAGAACAATAGATTTATTGGTGACACTATTATGTTTGTGATGATGACCTATGTTGTATACTGTTTAATTTATTTCTTCTTATATGTATTAGTTTAACATTTTTCATCACCTCATCAGTTAAACATGTGATCATACAATCTCAATCTGGTCAAACACTATACCTTCTTGTCCCGTTAATAAATTAGTACTTGCATTTCACATAAATAAGGAAAAGTAATGCTAAAATAAATAAATTTTTAGAAAACTGTGAGTAGATTTCGTTGTTTTCTTATGGCAAAAGGCATTGTTTACCTTTTTAGTTAATGAAGAATACATGTAAGAGATTTTATTTGTTTTCTTTATATTTGACCATGTCATGTATTATTGTTCATGAAAAAGATCTATGCTAGTTCTAATTAAAAATTCGAAGTGATAATATTTTAAAGGCTAAGGGTGATTCTCAGTTGCACTTTGGCCTATTATGCTATTGGTTAAGGGTAAGACGGTGGGTTCAAGTCCTATCGCACCTTGAGGGTAAGACATCGGGTTTAAGTCCTAGTGCACCATGATAATAAGATGTTGGGTTCGAGTCCCAATGCATTATGGCCAAACATACCTTTATATGGGTAAGGCATTGAGTTTGAGTCTCAGTGCACCATATTGACGATATAATAATGACTAAAGAAAAATAATATATTTTTCATTAAAAAGCATGAAGCTTGTCCCACTTGATTCGCTCCATTCTTGAAGTGAATGTGATAGCGGTGCATAATAAATCTAAATGAAGACAAGTGGTTGACCAATGAACATGGGCGTGCCAAAGACCAAAATAATAATAGTCATCATTATGGTAATTGTAAAAAGAAGAACAATAAGAGTTCTCAAAATAATCCTTCAAAGGTGAAGGAAATGTGTATCAATATGGTCTGTAAAATATGAGGTACGTTCAGACGATTATAGTCCATTTTTTGAAAGAATGCGACTTATGATAAGTATTGTAAATGCAGACTCATTCCTGAAAGTGAATGTCGAAATATATATATGATATAAATTATGCATAAGAATGTGATTATGCATGGTTAAATAAATACAACAACGCATCTCTACTGGGAGGTTTGAGAGAAAGAAAGATAATGAACATTACTGTGTGATTACATGAATATGTTATTGGTCACGCACATATGGTACGTCGAAAATATTTTGACATCTCTTATAAAAGGTTATTAAAGACAAAATTAAAGCAAGAAATGATTTTGCTTATGATGATTTTAACCATGACAATCATTATGATATGATTTTATCCGTGAAGGAGACATTCAACATATGAATGATGTGACAAAAGATCTTGCAGTACAAAATTAATTCAAAGCTCTGAAAGAGCTAATTTATTACTACCTATATGAGTGAAATTGTTCATGATATTGATATTGTAATAAGTCTCAAAAGAAACTTTTTGGGTTTCAAATATATTAGTCAAAGTGGTTGGCATATTGAGACTATAAATGAAAGGAAGATTTATTATCTTCATATTACTTTAATCATATCGGGTAATAATAAAAGGTCACCCGATTTTTCTTCTATTTGTACTACACAAGTATAAGCATAATGATGGAATCATATGCCATAAGTAAACTAGAGGTTTACTGAAACAAATATTAGTTGGCATGACCGGTTGGCCATCCCGGTTCAATTATGATGCGAACATTAATTGAGAATTCACATTGGCATTTATTGAATAAATATAAGATTCTTCAAGAATTCTCTTATGCTGCTTATTTTCATGATATACCAGTTAAGGTTGGGATTGAATCCCTTGATTTCTGGAACGAATAAAATGTGATAAATATATGGGCCCAGTCACCTGCCATGTGAACCTTTTATTATTATATGATTTTAATAGATGCATCTATTCTATAGTCATATGTGCATTTTGACTTTTGCAAGATTACATGCTCAAATTATTAGAGCAAAGTTCTAAAATATAAATTATGATAATTTATCTTGATAATGCTGGTTTAAATCCAAGTTGGTTTACTAAATTACTTTTATTTCGTAACATAAATATTTTTTTTAGGTGAAAATTATTTTATAAACTTTAATGGACAAAATATCCAATAGGGCGAAATAACCACCGTCATAAAAAAAAAAAAAATTCTCTTTTAATTGTGGGATTAGGATTAGGAAGCATCTATTCCCATTCAAAGTTGAATATGACATGTTAAAGGTACCCCCTAGGCAGCAATATTCTATTTTCTATTACAATATGTACCCCTCGTCCCAAATTTTTATAAGCTAACTAAAGTGAAACTCTCCCTCTAATCCAAGGGTAGTTTTGTCCATTCATACAAGGGCGGCGAAGACCCAACACAATATATATTGACCCTTCGACCTCTACAGAAATCAAAATATTAGGTTTTGCGTTGTTCATATCAAAAGCGAACAAAAAAAGAGAAGATGATAGAGGTGGTGTTGAACGATCGATTGGGGAAGAAGGTGAAGGTGAAGTGCAACGAAGATGACACCATCGGCGACTTGAAGAAGCTGGTTGCTGCTCAGACTGGTACACGCGCCGACAAGATTCGTATCCAGAAGTGGTACAATGTCTACAAAGACCATATTACCCTCAAGGACTACGAAATTCACGATGGCATGGGCCTTGAGCTCTACTACAACTAATTCAAACCAATAGGTAATTTTTGGAATATACTAGAATTGTGGCGATTTGAGTTTTTGTTTGAGTTAAGGAACTTTTGTAAATATGAATTATGATTGAGTTTTTACTCCCCTTTTTGATCAGCTGATGGGTTGATTTTATGAATTATGATGTTGTGTTTAGTTGATATTTGTGTTTGATCTGTTTTTTTTATATGTTTTGGTTGGCATGGAATTGATTTGTTAATTTGCGTATGTGATTGATTTTTTACTTCCCCTTTTGGTGATTTGTTGTATGTATATGTTGTTAGGTATACGAAAGTTTTATGCAGTTTGAGTGTTTGGTGGTCTGAACTGTTGTAGTATTCGTGAATGCATCCCTCTGTATTTTGACGGGGGCTGTGCCAAAGCTTTGAGAAATCCTCTTTTATTCAAATTGTAAGATGTGGAAAAGGTGTTTATTCCCAACTGGTTGTTGCAACATGTTGCTAAAACTATGTAGCACGGTATCAAATATAGTAGCGCATACACTTTTATGATACCATCAAGTTGGTAACCCTCAGGGGTTGGCCTGGTGGCAATTGACTTGAGCCTTGGGGTTTGCTCCCTTTCAAGGTCTCAAGTTCGAAACTCATTGGGTGCAAACAATTTCTGAGGGTCATCGGACTGGGTAAAACCTGAATTAACCGTGGTGCACTTGCGGGAAGCTCCTTGCCGAGGGCCTGTGCACCCCCGGGATTAGTCGGGGCTCAAAGAGACTCGGACACCCGGTGCAAAATCAAAATGATACCATCAAGTTGGTGTCTTTTCTCTTTTACAATAACAATAACAATGGCTCAGCTTGATACAAGTTGGTGTATTCTCTCTTTTAGTTGTAAAAAAATATCTTGACATTGGACTGATGTGTTTTTTTTTTTGGTTGTTGGTCGCTTGAGTCCTTGTTACTTGGGTACCATAACCTTCAAACTGTTTATGATTCGGAAAGTTAGAAGTTATGCAATCTTCTACTTTGAGTTATTTCGGCTGTTTTTGGTGACAGCAATGTACTTTACAATATAGGCGTGGTGATCAGTTGGACCTTTGATTAATTAACATCTCTTTTTGATTGACCTCCTCCTTTCTTTAATTCACAGACACAGGAGGTCAAATTCCGATTGTTGTGAAAGTTACTGAATGAATCTATTTTATTCTAATTCGATCTAAGAAGAAAAAAATCACGCTCTGTAGGATTTGAACCTACGACATCGGGTTTTGGAGACCCACGTTCTACCGAACTGAACTAAGAGCGCTTTCTTATCAGAATAGATAAGACTGTAAACAAAAGGATTCTTTTCATAACCCCAATACATTTTGTATGCATATACTAGAATAGCATGATAAAAATCAAAGATTATGTCCAATTTGAAGCGATCTCAATTGATCCCTCGTTACTGCTCAAAGGAACAGTAATAGGTAGGGATGACAGGATTTGAACCTGTGACATTTTGTACCCAAAACAAACGCGCTACCAAGCTGCGCCACATCCCACATCCCTTCAATTGTTCCACAATGTAATTGTAGAGAATTCATGTCTTGTTTTCCACAGTCTTCGAGTCTTGACTACTTTTCCGCGCGTCCTTGCTACATCGTTGGTGCCCAATGCTTCTTTATTTGGGTAGCAGCGGCTCAATAAAAAAGAAAAAGTTACATTCCCCATTGAACTTTAAAAACCATGAAATAATGCGTAATATCAAACTATATCAGAGCACTGACTCCCTTGGTGCTCAATGCTTGTCTATTTGGGTAGCAGGGGCAACTGCATATGCAGCCTTACCCACCCAAGATATTTGTACTCAATAAAGCTCACCGCCATAACTGTGATGAGGCAAGCACAATGAGTGGTTTTACTCACGGTGCTTTATAGAATTAAGAGTGCCTAGTCTTTGGGTATCGATGAGCTGTTGGTTTAGGCTTCCTAGAGAATCATTTGTCTTTAGAGCAAAGCACCTTGAATAGGATGTGTGGACGTAAAATGAAACCAGGGATGTTCCATGAATGCTCAATGTGAGACATTCTATGTGGAAGACAAGGCATGTGGTTCTGTCCCCCCTGACTTTGTGCTGTATTCTGAAATTTCAGAGGATTACTCTTCGATAGAGTAATTGATACATTGATGACATTTCTTTATAGTATACCACTTATTTTGTAACACTGTGATAAAGGATCTTCTACTGAATTGCTGGTGTGATATTGCGGGAGCAAGTTTTGGTTTGATTGTGTTTCCAGTGCATTGTTTACTGTAGCATATCTATGTATTACTCTTTGCCGTTGATATTCATTATTTCCATTTCTTATTTTAGGTTTATTTTGTGATGGAAATACGCCGGGGACGTATCTGAGGTACCATGTTCTGAATAAAAGCTTGATCGTTGGTTTGTAATGAAAAGTTTGACATATTTAATCGACTCTAAGGAAAATGCTCAACTTTGTGAATGCTATGTAACTGGTTGGTATTTTACCTTGTGTGCAAGGAATTATATCTGTGCTTAGAGATTTTCTCACTAGAAAAACTGAGGCTGGATGTTACCTTTGGCTATGTAAAATAATAGAATTTGTGACTGAGCTTCCTTGTTCTTTTTTTGTTTGTTTGTTTAAAGTTAACTGTTGGCTTACCTCTAAAAAGAATCTGAACTAGATTCCAGACATTTTAACAAATGCAGAACATTTTTAAACTCATGGGTCAGGTTTTGGGATGGGTAAAATTATTTGGGTCATGGGTTCTTCTTTTACTTCAAATTAACGATTGATATTGTATGAAACAAAATGAAAGTGGAGTGATTTTGTAGTTAGAAAAATAAGTTTGATGATTTTACGGCATGTGTACTTTATGTTCAGATTCAGCGACCTTTTGTGAAATTAATCCAAAAGCACTGCTATCATGGTAAATATTTAGTTCGACTGATACTGGGAAATTTAATAGAGCCTGAGTACTATTTCAATTCTAGGTTTATTTTGGGTCTAATAACTCGGTATCCAAAATCTATTGGCTAAAATAGTTAAGATTTGCGTCGCACATAGCCTACCAAAGTAGTCGGTACTCCGTCCAGAGTTCAAGCAAACTGAGAAAGTATCAACAAGCTAAAGAAACCTTATAATAAAAAAGTCGTATGAGATTGTTTCTTGTTGCATGCTCCTGTCCAAGATTGTGTCACATTTTGGAAACTTCCATTACATCAAAACCTTTATCCAGGATTGGAAAAACCGCATAATTAGTTCCACTGATTGGGTCTTGGATATGTCCTTTTCGTATAGTGTCATACGAGACTTCATGACGTTTGGACAAGAACGCTTTAGGATAATACTTCCTCCATTTTATTATTTGGTAATTGGTAATAACCTGTGAAATTACCGTTAACAACTAAACTTTACACACTTAAAAAGAGCATCCAGTGTTATAACCCTCTTCTAGGAAGGTTGTTCTTAACAACTAGACCTCGAAAGCTATATGAATACAAGGCAGAGTTCACTATTGAGTCCCAAACTAGTTTCATAATCTATTAATGAAACAGTTGTTCCTAAGAGTAGTCCTGTATCTATGCAGTTCACCTATGCTTTTCCTAAGCTCATTCTGAATCCACTTCATAGTATACTCAGTATTTACAGTGGCATTCCTGAACAATTACCAGGTGTGATAGATCATTTCCTTCTTATATTGCCGCCAATGTCTTCTTTTGAACAATTCTAAATTCTGCATGATCCCTTTCTTCTGGATGGGAATCCCAGCCTAACTAACCAGTGCATTTCTCACTTGAGTTACCCAATTACATTCTGCAAATAGATGATACTGTGTTTCAGGAACACCTTCCTCACAAAGACAACAATTTCCATCATCAACCTGTATATTCAGCCTCTTTTGTTAGCAGTTTGTCATGGTAGGCAAGCCACACAATTACTCTTTGCCTTGGCATCATAACTGATTCAGTCAGTCTCCTTCACTCTATTTTGTTCCCCGAGCATAGCTACATAGCTTTTAGTCACAGAGTAAGTAATCACCCTTTGGAGTTAATGTGTACTTCCCTCTATGATACCAGCTTATCATTTGCCCTTTCAACGACTTTAATTTTCTCCAATACCAACTGCTATCTGTTCCCATATATTTGATGGGCGTAAAATTTAAGAAATAAATTTGGCACATACTAAAAGAACTTTAAAACTTGTGATTTTGGATATATCAAAATATATCTTTAGCTATAAAGTATGTCACTAAAGTTAAAATCAACAACAACAACAACCCAGTATAATTTCACTAGTGGGTCTATTCTGGGATAGAGAGGCTGTTTCCGATAGAAACCCGGCTCCCTCCCTCCAAGAACTCCCCACCTTACTCTTTGGGTGACTTGAACTTACAACCTCTTGGTTGGAAGTGGAGGGTGCTCACCACTAGAGCAACCCACTCTTGTCTTCACTAAAGTTAAAATATAATAAATTTTAAATATAAAATTATGTCATTCTTTTTAAATTATACCGGAAAAAAAAAAGAAGTGTCATATAAAATGAAGCATAGTGCTTGAGGAACATACTATTAGCCTAATACAGGAATAAATTATTGTGATGATTACTTTTTTAGGATAATAATGGTTCTACCAATATTTTACTCGAATTCTTGGTATCAAACTATAGTGGTCTTTGACACCAAGTACGTACAACAACTGTCTGGATACTCTAGGTGAGAGTTTAGATGTTGAGGAAGTTCTTCTCGATCAAGCTTTCAACAGTGTCCTTCACGCTCAATTCAAGACATGTGTAATTGATGCCTAAAGTGTTTGCTCTTTCCCCTGATATTTGAAAGGTTGGTGTAAGGGGCAATCCATTTTCAAAACTACATCCAAACCTCAAAAGTTGCTTTAAATAGAACAAAATAATTCTTAGTAGAACTATTTAACCATAAGAAAGTGAAACATGAATGACTATAATAGGCATTTAAAATCAGCTTATTTTGAAAAATATTTTCTCAAAAGTACTTTTGGTGAGAAATAAGTTTTGTTTGGTTAATAAATTTGAAAATCACTTTTGAGAAGCAATTAATGTTTGGTTAAACTTTTAAAAACTGCTTCTAAGTGTATTTTTTTCAAAAGTATTTTTGGAGAGAAACTACTTTTTTTTGCTTCTCCAAAAATGCTTCTGCTTCTCCTTAAAAATATTTTTTTTTCCTTCTAAAAGCTTGGCCAAACACTTCAACTTTGAAAAAAAAAGCATTTAAAAAAAGAAGAAGAAGTGATTTTGGCTTTATAGAAGCTTGGCGAAACAGCCAATGTGTAAATAGTCCACTTTTAATCCCAAATGATTATTTTAACTTATTTATTATAACAAGAAATGACAATACTTACTTCCCAGGGATAGTGATGGAAGGGTAAAGCTTTTGTACAATCTTCAAAAGCGAAGAGGAGTAACCGTTTACCCCAACTAAACAATATCTTCCATTTGCTGAAGGAACCTCAAATGCTAGAATATGTGCATTAGCAACATCCCTAACGTCGACAAATTTATAAATTCCACCAGTCCATGCTTCTTTTCCTTCATCAAATTAAGACAATGTTTTAAAAATGCAACTTTGCATTTATTATCAAAAGGATATCTGAAGGGGTCACATGACAGTTGAACAAGTTTACCTTCTTTTATGAAGTTAACTATAGACTCGCAAGAGGAATTGAGCGTAGGCTGTAGAAGTGGACCAATGACTAGACCTGGATGAAGTGTAACCAAATCAATCCCATTCTCTTTCGCAAATTCCAAAGCTGCTTCTTCAGCCAGGGTCTTGGAGAGTTGATACCATTGCTGCAAACAAAATAGACCTTTAATTAAGAGAATGCTGATATATTCTATTACTTTCTCATATATAAAAGGACACATACTTAGCATCTCAATACAGATAACGCTTTGTTTCACACTTGGTACAACAGGGAGTGCAGAATTAAGTAAATTTCTGGTATAAGAACCATATCTTACTTGGGCACATTAAGTTCAGATAGCACGCGCACACACAAAGACTAATGTGTGTGTGTGCAGAGGCGGACCTATGTGTTACAGTGAGGGGTCACCGGAACACGTAAGCTTCGGCAGAAATCTTGTATATGTATATCCTTGAAAACGGTTACTTTAAAGCACTTGGCACCCTGAACACTAAAAGCCTTTAGGAGACACTGGTTGCGCTGAACACTATACCCCCGTCGCGTAAAAATCCTGGGTCCGCCTCTGTCGGTGTGTATCCTTAACAGATTTAAAAATCCCAACAAATAAGCTATACTATTATATAGAAGGAAATAGCTTTGATTTTAGTGATGGTAAAGCTTGATTCTGTGACATAATGCAACGGCTAAAAAGATGGTCAAACAAGATCCAAACCTCTTGCTATATTAATCAAAGGATAAGACTCATCAAATTGAAAAGAACTACCAAAGTCACCTTCCTTTCCTCGCAGAATTCTGGGTCCGAATACCAAGTCTCATCAGCCACAGCTCCAGGGATCAACGGTTTTTATTGCATATAACAGAAGCAGTAGAAGCAGTTATCACCACTCTTCTGACTGATGGTGATTTGGCACATGATCGAACGACATTTAATGTTCCTTTTACAGCAGGTTCCACAAGTTCCTCCTGAAAGATATGGAAAAAGAGAATGTTTTATTTTTAAAGTTACATACAAAACATGCTCCTCTTTAAAGACATTTCTTGGACATCAGTACACTAATTTAATAGAGAACTATGTATACGGTCAAAATCGAGTTTGTCATTCGTAAAATCAGTCAAGATTGGAACATAATGGACCGAGGGTCGTCATTATAATATCGAAGATATGATGTGAAGCCGGGTTATCGAGCTCAAGACCCAGACCGATCAATACCGAGCTCGGGTCAATATCGAGCTCGAGCCAATATCGAGCTCGAGTCAATACCGAGCTCGAGTCAATACCGAACTATGATGTGAAATGGTATTATCAAGCTCGAGATCCAGAGACCAACCAATACCAAGACCGACCAAGATCGAGCTAAGGGACAAAAAGTCGTTGTAGCCGCACTAGGGGAGAGAATCTCGGCGGGAATTAAGGAAAAACTATTTAACTAATCTATCATGGGATCCCTACTATGTATTTTTAATAATATCCAAAGTAGGATTACTCTACTATATTAAGAGTGGCTGTCATTTCTGTAAGGGGAGGACACTCAGACATCAATACACTCTCACATTTCAGAGATTATTGAGATTTACATATATATAATAAACATTATCCTTTTTTGGGGCTTTTTACATTGGCTCATCTTGTTCATTTATAAATCATTCTCTACTCAATTTGGGTATGCATTTCATTCCTTTTTTACAGTCAATATTCGATGTATTTCTACTTATTTTTCCATTTTGTACCAACTTATACCACGTATCCTTAGAACTACGTATAAATTCAACTCTATTCGATTTTCGGGTAAACAATTTGGCGCCCACCGTGGCACTAAGGATAACAGTGATTATTTGGTACGAATCTCTGCAAAACACACCATTTTACGCTTGCTTATGGAAGTATCTTTGATTTCAGATTAAAAACGACGAACTCTCAATTAATGGCCCTACCTATTGACAACGAAGCTGGCCTTCAAGATGAGAACAACAACCTGACGACCGGGGATGAAAGGCCACCAGTCGATCTCGATAGAGCTCGGGCCATAGATCCAATTGACGATAATTCGCATGTGCCATCGAGGCGAACCAGCGTTCCGACCCCGAAAACAACATTCATGGTGGAACTCGATTTGCAGTTCGAAATACCCAAAATGTTGGAGAAGACGGGATCAGCATGCATATGATTTTTGAATTATTGCAAGCTCAACAGGTAGCGATAGCTCAGTTGCAGAGCCAAACCCAGGCACCGAGCAGGGCTGAGCCCGGTCAACCCCGAGAAGTCACCCACGAAACGGGGTCAGCTGTAGTAAGATCAAATGAACAAGAATCGAGGACTAATCCCGAAATTATTAAGGTGTTAGAGGAACTGACAAAAAGAATTGAGTCGGGAGAAAAGAGGATTGAAGCAAACGACAAAAAAATAGAAAGTTATAACTCCAGGGTTGATCAGATCCCGGGGGCACCACCTATATTGAAGGGCTTGGATTCCAATAAATTCGTACAAAAGCCTTTCCCCCCGAGCGCGGCTCCTAAACCGATCCCCAAGAAGTTTCGCATGCCCGAAATTCCTAAATATAATGGAATGACCGACCCTAACGAATATGTCACCTCTTACACATGTGCCATTAAAGGGAACGATCTAGAAGACGACGAGATCAAATCCGTACTATTGAAGAAGTTCGGGGAAACCCTGTCAAAGGGGGCAATGATATGGTATCATAATTTACCGTCTAACTCTATCGATTCTTTTGCTATGCTTGCAGATTCTTTCGTAAAAGCACACGCCGGAGCCATAAAGTTCGAGACCAGAAAGTCGGACCTTTTCAGGGTAAGACAAAAAGACAACAAGATGCCAAGAGAGTTCGTATCTCGTTTCCAAACGGAACGAATGGATCTACCACTGGTCACTAACGATTGGGCTGTACAAGCTTTCACTCAAGGACTGAACGAACGAAGCTCGATGGCTTCACGACAGTTGAAGCAGAATTTGATCTAGTACCCGGCTATTACCTGGGTCGATATACACAATCGATATCAATCGAAGATCAGAGTTGAAGACGACCAGGTGGGTTCTAGGTCCATTATTAAAAGAGACATCGACCGAGAACCAAGGTCGAAAAAGGATTGATACCGGCCGTATAACGGAGATCGTAGGGGTAGCGAACCTAAGCGCAACTCCGTACGAGGCTAAAAGAGAAGTGATCGAGGCCAATGATCTCGGGGGCTGACGAACAAGAATGGGCTCGATAGGTATACCGGACCTAAGGAAGCACCACGGTTATCAGAATATAACTTCAACATCGATGCATCCGCCATCGTGTCGGCTATCGGACGCATCAAAGATACTAAGTGGCCTCGACCTCTACAGTCCGATCTGGCCCAGAGAAGTCTCAATCAAATGTGCAAGTATCATGGCACCCATGGCCACAAAACCGAAGACTGCAGGTAGTTGAGAGAGGAGGTAGCCCGGTCATTCAATGAAGGGCACCTTCGAGAATTTTTAAGTGACCGGGCCAAAAACCATTTCAAAAACAGAGATTTCAATAGACGGAACGAACAAGAAGAGCCACAACACATCATCCACATGATCATCGGAGGGATCGATGTCCCCAGGGGCCGGTGCTTAAACGCACTAAGATGTCTATTGTAAGTGAGAAGCGATCTCGGACTAAGGATTACACACCTAAAGAAACCATGTCCTTTAGTGATGAAGACGCGGAAGGAATCATGCAACCCCATAACGATGCACTGGTAATATATGTACTTATGAATAAAACTCAAGTTAAGCATGTGTTATTTGATCCAGGTAGTTCGGCCAACATCATTCGATCAAGGGTCGTAGAACAACTCGGTCTACAGGACCAGGTCGTGCCCGCTACCTTGGTACTGAACAGATTTAATATGGCATGTGAAACTATTAAAGGCGAGATAATCTTGCCAGTAAATGTGGCTGGGATCATCCAAGAAACGAAGTTCCACGTAATCAAGGGCGATATGCGATATTACGCCATGTTCGGGAGGCCATGGATCCATAACATGAGAGCAGTGCCCTCGATCCTTCACCAGGTTATGAAATTCCGAACATCGGAGGGAATCAAAACGGTCTACGGGGAGCAACCAGCCGCAAAAGAAATGTTTGCCGTCGATGAAGTGATTCTGATATCTTCACTATCATCGACAAAAGGATCAGATTCGAAGGAGGAACAAGATGCTAAATAGCAATCACAAACGTCAGCCTCGACCCAACTAAAGAATCGGAAGACTGACGAAGATGATAACTATGGGGTCCCTCGATCCTTTGTGGTCCCTGATGATTCCAACGCTACCCAATCAACAGTCGAAGAACTAGAGCAAATCACGCTAATCAAACATCTGCCCAAGTGAAAGGTATACCTGGGCACTAGGTTAGATTCTGAGTTCAAGAAAAAGTTTATTCAATTTCTTATAGCTAACCTGAACTATTTCGCTTGGTCCTACCTTGATATGAAAGGGATCCCACCAGAAACAACCACTCATAAACTAAGCTTGGATCTGAAATTCCATCCGCTAAAGCAAAAAAGAAGGCCCCAGTCCTAGGTCAAACATGCCTTCATCAAGGACGAGGTAACCAAACTTCTTAAACTAGGATCCATTCGAGAAGTAAGATATAGCTAGAAAATGTGGTGGTGGTCCCTAAGAAGGGAAACAAACTTAGAATGTGTATAGATTATAAAGAACGGAATAAAGCATAACCTAAGGATTCTTTTCCTTTGCCTAATATCGATCGTATGATCGATGCCACGGCCGGCCACGAAACTCTCAGTTTTCTAGATGCCTACTCCGGGTACAACCAAATACAGATGAACCCGAAGGATCAGGAAAAGACCTCATTTATCACTAAGTACGGTACCTACTGTTATAACGTAATGCCATTCGGTCTAAAAAATGCTGGTGCAACTTATCAATGCCTAGTAAATCGAATGTTCGAAAAACAAATAGGAAAATCAATGAAAGGTTATATTGATGACATGTTAGTTAAGTCCCTATGAGAAGAGGACCATTTAAAGCATTTATAGGAAACTTTCAACATACTAAAAAAGTACAATATGAAGCTCAACCCCGAAAAATGTGCATTCGGGGTTGGTTCGGGCAAGTTTCTTGGTTTCATGGTGTCTAATCGATGAATCGAGATCAACCCCGATAAAATTAAAGTTATCGAGGACATTAGGTAGTAGATAATGTGAAGTCCGTGCAAAGGTTAACGGGGAGGATAGCTGCCCTGGGACGATTCATTTCGAGATCCTCAGATATGAGCCACCGATATTTCTCACTGCTTAAGAAGAAAAGCAACTTTGCATGGACTCCAGAATACCAGCAGGCTTTGGAAGAACTAAAGCGGTATTTATCGAGCCCGCCTCTGCTTCATACCCCGAAAGTGGACGAACAACTTTACTTGTACTTAGCTGTCTCGCAGATAGTGGTAAGTGGAGTCCTGGTTCGAGAAGAACGAGGTACGCAATTCCCTATTTATTATGTCAGTCGGACCTTAGGCGAGGCCAAAACTAGATATCCCCACTTAGAAAAATTAGCGCTTGCTTTAATAAGCGCCTCTAGGAAACTAAAACCATATTTCCAATGTCATCCGATACATATTGTAACAACTTATCCTCTTCGAAACATTTTGTACAAACCCGAGCTTTCGGGTCGATTGGCCAAATGGGCCATAGAAATCGGTGGATACAATATCGAGTATCGACCCCGAACCGCTATCAAATCTCAAATCTTGGCAGACTTTGTGGCTGACTTTTCATCGGCCCTCGTATCCGAGATTGAAAAAGAGCTACTGATAAAATCGGATACCTCTGCGGGAGTCTGGACCCTTTTCACGGATGGTGCCTCGAATGCGAGGGGTTCCGAATTAGGCATTGTACTAAAATCACCCACAGGTAATGTAGTTAGACAGTCTATCAGAACTACAAAATTGACTAATAATGAGGCCGAGTATGAGGCCACGATTGCAGGTCTCGAACTAGCTAGAAGCTTGGGAGCGGAGGTCGTAGAGGCTAAGTGTGATTTCCTCCCCGTGGTAAACCAAGTTAACGGGACTTTTGAAGTTCGAGAAAATCAAATGCAGAGGTACTTGGATAAATTACAGGTGACTCTACATCAATTTAAAGAATGGACTTTGCAATATGTACCCCGAGAACAGAACAACGAGGCCGACGCTCTTGCAAACTTAGGTTCATCGGTCGAAGATGACGAACTCAACTCGAGGACTATCGTACAACTCATATGATCGGTGATCGAAGAAGGTCACGGCGAAAGAAAATCCACAATTCTAACCTGGGATTGGAGAAACAACTATATAGAGTACTTCAAGAACGGGAAGCTTCCATCAGATTCAAAGGAATGGAGAGCTTTGTGCATAAAGGCAGCACGATTCACCCTGTCCGAAGACAGAACGCTGTATAGAAGGACGTTCGATGGACCATTGGCAATATGTTTGGGACCAGGAGATACCGATTACATCCTACGGGAAATTAACGAAGGCACTTGTGGAAACCATTCCGGTGCCGATTCGCTGGTCCACAAAGCAATCAGAGCAGGGTATTATTAGACTGATATGGGCAAAGATGCGAGGGAGTTCGTTCGAAAATACGACAAATGCCAAAGGCATGCGCCCATGATTCATCAACCCGGGGAGCTACTCCAATCGGTCCTATCTCCATGGCCTTTCATGAAATGGGGAATGAACATCGTCGGCCCCCTCCCATCGGCCCCAGGCAAAGCTCAATTTATTTTGTTTATAACTGATTATTTCTCTAAATGGATTGAAGCAGAGGCTTTCGAGAAAGTCAGAGAAAAAGAAGTGATAGACTTCATTTGGGACCACATCATATGTCGATTCGGGGTGCCAGTTGAGATTGTATGTGATAATGGAAAATAATTCATCGGCAGCAAAGTAACTAAATTTCTCGAGGATCACAAGATCAAAAGGATCCTATCAACACTGTATCATCTCAGCGGGAACGGACAAGCCGAATCGACCAACAAAACCATTATCCAAAATCTTAAGAAGAGATTGATCGACGCCAAAGGAAAGTGGAGAGAAATACTACCCGAGGTCTTATGGGCATAACGTACAACATTGAAATCCAGTACCGGAGCAACGCCATTCTCGTTGGTCTATGGCGTCAAAGCTCTGATCCCGGTTGAGGTCGGAGAACCTAGCATCAGGTTTCGATATGCAACAAAGGAGTCGAATAACGAGACCGTGAACACGAGCCTAGAATTATTGGACGAAAGACGAGAGGCCGTTCTCGTCCGATTGGCCGCCCAAAAATAGCGGATCGAAAGATACTACAATCGAAGAACAAATCTTCGACATTTTAAAATCGGGGACTTGGTACTAAGGAAAGTCACCCTCAACACCAAAAATTGGAATGAAGGGAAACTGGATCCGAACTGGGAAGGACCATATCAGGTTCTCGAAATCATCAGAAAAGGATCCTACAAGCTCGGCGTGATAAACGGAAAACAACTACTGAGCAATTGGAACGTGTCGCACCTAAAATGATACTACTGCTAAGGTACGACCCTCCCATGTTAATTTGTATTTCGAAATTAACCCTTGCAGGTGTTCGACCAGAAACATGGATGGATTATTCAACTCGAAGCCTTTAGGTCTGAAAGCACGCGGTGCACTCTTTTTTTCTTAGACCGGTTTTGTCCCAAATGGGTTTTTCGGCAAGGTTTTTAATGAGGCAACCATTGATCGTGCTAACTTAGAACAATTCAACAGTATCCGAGGCCTCTTTACAATCAACCTCGAATACTGGGGGCATTGCCCTCGAATATATCAAGTTCTATGCAACAGGGTCTCGATAGGAAACAGGGTCTCAATGGGAAAAATTTATAAAGGCCAAATGGTCAAACGAACCATGCCCGCGTTGTTTGCTCGAGCCTTGGCACAAAACATGAACACATGTATAATGACTTATAAAGAGAAATTTATTCTTTACCGATATCTCATATCTCAAAAAGATTCTTCTACTTCATGTTCCCGATCTATTATGTAAACATGCTTAAAGGCCGATCATGATCGAAGTTTGAATAATTACCCCATAAATCGGAGACTGCCAACTGAAAAATCAACTATATCGAGCTCCATATAGCCTAAGGGCTAATCTTTCTTTGAGTTCGAGCAAACACTCACTTGACCATTAAGCCTAAGAGCTGTTTTTCACTTCGAGTCCGAGAACTCATTCTCACTCAACCACAAAGCCCAAGGGCCACATTGATTCAAGTTTGAACTATTACCCCGAACCGGGGACTACGTGTCAAGCTTAAAAAGGCTACTCTGCTTCAAGTTTGAGCAAATCATTTCATTTGACATCTATCTATCAAGCCTAAGGGCCACCTCAGTTCGAGTTCGAACATTCACTCGGGGACTATCTATAAGAAACGGTCGAGTGCAGTACTTACTATCGGTCCTTACTATCTCAATCTTGGACCTCCGAATAATTATTCAATGCTAAGGCACTTTTTACAAGTTAACAAAAGGTGAAAGATTTAGAAGATATGAAAGGAATAAAGTTTTTATATTCATGTCAAAATAATTTACAAGTTCAAGACGGCCTGATCAAATTTCTTTAAAAAGACCAAAATGGTCTTATAAGAAACACAAAAAAATAAAAAAAAATTTTTAGTCCTTATCGGGAGCAGCATCTTCACCCTCGAGGCCCCCTTCACTTTCAGATCCACTCGCACTCCCGGTATCATCATCATCGGGAAAGGCCAATACCCTGGCTTCGATTTCAAGGTCCTTAGCTTTTTCGATCTAGGCTGTTAGATCGAAGCCACGAGCATGAATCTCTTCGAGAGTCTCCTTTCGAGACTGGCATTTAGCATGCTCGTCAACCCAGTTTGCCCGAGCCTGAGCAGCCTCAGCAACCTCCTTTGCTCGAACTTGAGAAGCTTCTACATTAGATCGATAAATGTCCACCATTGCATCAGCATTGGCCATCATTTTCTCGACCTCTGTTTTGGCCGCTGCAAGTTTTGTGGCCAATCTCTCTCGATTAGAATTTGCTGAGCTCAACTGAGACTGGAACTCCTCGATTGTCTTGGATTGCACCAAGGATTTCTCTTTTAAGCTTCGAAGTTGGCCCTCGGCCGAAGTTAGTTGAGTTCGGGCAGTCTCTTTTTCTGAGGTGAGGCGATCAATGTTCTTCTTCCACTCCTCGGCCTCCGATTTCACTACATCCACTTCAGCACAAAGCTGCCTAATCACATCGAACTTTTGCTCGACCTGTGGGACCGAATTATTAGCCACCAATCCCGAGTCAATATCATTAAATTCAAAGATTCTTTGTACCTACTCGGCCAGTTCAACTTGTTCTTTCCGAGATGCTTCTTGCTCGGCCCAAAGTCCTTTTACTTCTCCTTCTCTCTGCTCACTGAGAAGCTTTAAGGCATCTCTCTCCTCAGAAAGCCTTCAAACTTCGACCTCGTACCGGCTCAGCTCCCCTCGGGATTGGAAAAATACCTCGTGACGAAGCATATAAGCCTACAAAAATAAGAAGAGATTATACAAGGAAAGAAAAACACAAGTATGAAAATTGGCAAAGAAAGTATGAACTTACCCGATTCAGGGCCTGTTGGGCTTCGTTAAACAGGCAAGGCGCTTCTACCTCGCTCGAGCTCTTCTTCAAAGCCTCTAAGTCACTCGGACCGATAATATCTTCTATCCCGATAAAATAACCATGGAAAGGATCCTCCCCTATGTGGGCCCCTTCCCCGTGACAAGTCTCCACAGCTTGAGCATCACGTATCATTGATTGGGAAAAGGAAAGGAAAGAGGGGGAATCCTCGATCTCTATCACCCCGAGTAGGTCTTTTGGGGCACAACCTTTGTCTTCGGGAGCCCCAAGCTCAGTTTGTGCACTGGCATTCACCGCCTCTTCGATGGTCTCTTTACCCCGAGGTAAAACATCCTCGGTCTCCCTCGGCTCGGGAACTTGGGTCGAAGTCCCCTCCTCGACTTCATCAAGCCTGGTCGGAGCAGTATCATCTTCCACCGATACCGAAGGATTCTGAGTATCGGTGTTAGCCCGGGCACGGGCCAAGAGCCCAGAATCACTTTCTTCTTCTTCTTCTTCATCCCTTAGACTCAAGACCAACTCCATAGTCAAAGGGATTACGTTCACCTTGGGTTTAAGAGCCGCTCTCTTTTTGGGTTTTTGACCCTCGGTGTTCGAGGCCCTTTGTCTCTTAACCATCTTCTCTGGTTTTGAGAAAAGGCGGTAGAATTTCTTCATCACCTGATGGAGGTCTCATAACCGCATCTTTTCCAAGACCTACAAAGAAAGGAAAGTAAGTAAAAATTATGCCCAAAAAAATACTTGAAAAAATCGGTGAGCCAAGAGGAAGGCTTACCATGAGTACGAGCCTCCCACCGGCCCTTCGACAAATCGTGCCATGCACGCTCGGCATATGTTGACGTCGAAACCAGGCTCCTAACCTAATTCTCGAGATGGGTAACCGCGCCCGGCATCCAAGCAACGGCTGTATCAAGAAAGGCACTAATAAGAAAATGTGAAGAAGTAAAAGCAACAAAAGCTAAAAACGGAATCACACTTACGGTTCATATTCCATTTCTCGGGAAATGGCATACTCTCAGCCGGGATTAAGTCCGAGGTCTTCACTCGAACAAACCGGCTCATCCAACCTCGATCTTTGTCTTCATCTATGCTCGAGGTGAACAACTTGGTGGCCCGGTGTTGAAGCTTTATTAGCCCACCTCGGTAAAGATGAGGGTTGTATAATCTTACGAGGTGGTCGAGGGTAAAGGGAAGCCCGTAGATTTTGCTCACAAAGAAACGGAGTAGTATTACAATCCTCCAGAAAAAGGATGTATTTGGCTGAGGGTCACTTGGTACTTTTTGCAGGAGTCAATGATGACCGAATCGAGGGGACCCAACGTGAAAGGATAGTGATCGCTTCCTCCGGTGCCGGTATCACGACCTCTTTGTTTTCCCAATCATAATCTTTCTTCACCAAATCAATAAGGCTTTGGGGTATCGAGCATATGTATCTCGATACCGGCTCACATCGACCAGCAATCGATGAGGGTTTCTCGACCTTAAAGTCAGAATCGATAACACATCCTCCGAGAACGAGTTCTTCGAGGCATGGCTCCACCACCGGTTTCTCACCGGCCAGCCGAGATGAGGAAGTAGTCTCTTTCTGAGGAACGGTTTTAGACATCTTAGCCATCTAAATTTTCAAAAACAAAGAATATGGGAAATTGAAATATTTTGGTGTTTGGCAAAGAACAAGCAAAGAAATTCTTAAAGCTAGAAATAGAGAATGTTGGAGAAGGCGAAGAACTGTGAAGGTTGGAATGAGAAGAGTTGAAGGTAAAAGGTTTAAAATAATGAAGAAGGTGGCTATTTATAGATTTCGCAATGACGATTCAAAATCGGCAGTGGCCGACCATCGTCTGATGCGCATTTGATGCCTTGATAACTGGACTAATGAGACATTTGTTACATACGTCATAATCGGGCTCGATGCAGACGTCAGTGTGTATCTAGTAAAAAATTGATCTAGTTATATCGTTTCTCGCCACATTCTTTCTGAGAAACGAGGGGACTATATGTATACGGTCAAATCCGAGTTTGCCCTTTGTATAATTAATCGAGAATGGAATGTGATGAACCGAGGGTCATCATTGTAACATCGAGATAAGAAGTAAAGCCAGGTTATCGAGCTCAAGATCCAAATCGATCAATACCGAGCTCGGGTCAATATCGAGCTCGAGTCAATATCGAGCTCGAGTCAATATCGAGCTCGAGTCAATATCGAGCTCGAGGCAATATCGAGCTCGAGTCAATACCAAGATCGAGTCAATACCGAGCTCGAGTCAATATCGAGTTCGAGTCAATACCGAACTATGATGTGAAGTGGTATTATCAAGCTCGAGATTCAGAGACCGACCAAGATCGATCTTAGGGACAAAAAGTCGTTGTAGCTGCACTAGGGGAGAGAATCTCGGCGGGAATTACGAAAAAGCTATTTAACTAATCTATCATGCGATCCCCACTATGCATTTTTAATAATATCCAAAGTAGGATTGCTCTACTATATTAAGAGTGGCTATCAATTCTGTAAGGGGAGGACACATTGTACATTCAGACATCAATACACTCTCACATTTCAGAGATTATTGAGATTTACATACATATAGTAAATATTATCCTTTTGGGGGATTTTTACATTGGCTCATCTTGTTTATTTATAAATCATTCTCTACTCAATTTGGGTTTGTATTTCATTCCTTTTTTTTACAGTCAATATTCAATATATTTCTACTTATTTTTTTATTTTGTACCAAGTTATACCACGTATCCTTAGAACTACGTATAAATTCAACTCTATCCGTTTTTCGGGTAAACAGACTGCAATAAAGTAGGTTTCTGACCTTGGATTTTGCTGTGAGAGAAACAGGTGATGTTGTATGAAATACTCCTTCACAACCATCAATGGCAGGATCAAACGATTGCTCATCAAATAACTCAGCTTTGAATAGATGCAGCCTCTCTTTAGCTCCGTCAAGGCTTTACAGGTGAGCCACTTTTCTTGTATCCTCTGCGTGTTTATAACTAACATTTTAGAAGCACGGAAGCAACACCATGATCAGATAAAATTATTGCAGAATTTCTGTTATGTCCTGAATATCAAATGTATCTGAAACCACCTTTTGGATTTGACTAAAACAAGAACGAAATATACATAGCTGTCACACCCCTTTTCTACCCTAAAAGAATATGTGTGTTATTGTTGTGGGTTAAAGAGTTTTTCCAATTAAAGTGACAAATTTGAGTAGGGGTTATTTTATTTACAGAGTCGCCACTTGGAATTGATTTTTGGTATTCCAAGTCACCTTTTATTTGAATCCCTAGTCAAAGGAAGGTTTGACTCTGTTATTATTGGTTAGCGAAAATAAAATTCGGGTAAGGAATTCTGTTAACCGGGGAGAAGGTGTAAGGCATTCCCCGAGTCTCGTGGTTCTAGCACGGTCGCTTTATTGACTACAACTTGGCTTGAATTAATTTTAGATAAACTGTGATTTATTGGTTTCCATGTTTTATCTGTCCGCTTTTATATTAAAATATAGAATTGTCTTTGAAACGAATCACGTGTGTGAATCCTTTTTGTTTATTGTGCCAAAATCATGTCACGTGTACGTGCACACAATTAATAGCATTTTTATTATATTTAAGGTTGTTTCGCCCAAAGCTGCACGAACGCATACCTTGATTTTAGTTTTGGGAATCGTAATTATGTCACGCGAATGTATACATAATCACGATGATTCAATTAATTATGAGTATGCCTAAAGCATTCTAGCGCATTCATGATTTGTTTCTTTCCTAAGTTTGAGATTATTGTGAAGGCCATGAATTATGGAATTACTTGTGGAAGAAGTGTATGATTTTAGATATTTGAATAAATAAACCATCATATACCAATACCCTACAACCCAACAATTGAAGCCCAAACTCATTAGGGTCCAAATCTTCCCAACTTTAAAGCAAGTTTGAATACCATATTTTCAAAAACATGATTAAGCATATAGCATTTAAGGACTAACATACATTATTATTTATAAAGTTTAAAGGCAAATAAATAAATCACATGAAATAAGATAAAAAGAACAGAGGGAAGAATAAACCTTTAACACAAAATTTTCAATTAAATGAGTCTCCAAGAACATGTACAATAACTCAGATGAACGTCGAACAAGCATAAGCAACGAATAACATCAAGCCTAGTGAACGGAGCTCCAACGGAATCCTCGACCTCGACTATTGACTCGTGTAAAAAAGGATGTTATGAAGTATTTTTGTTGGGTTTTGGGTGATGACTTGTTGGATTTCTTGAAACAAAGACGAAGAAAGAATGACACGAGTAGAAATTCCCTTAGCATAGAACAAGAAAAAATAATTTCTCTCAATTCCCTCCTCCCTTCTTTTTTTCTCCTTCTCCCTCTCCCTCTCTCCTCACATTTCTCTTATATTTATAGAAACAATTCAGAATTTTTTCAGATTTGTTTTTTATTTTATTATTTTATTATTTTTTAATTAAAAAGAATTCCCACTTCCCATTTTTCTTCTTTTTTTTACAAAAAAAATAATAATTCCCCACTTTCCTTTACTTCTTTTTTTTAATTTCCCACTTTTTACTTTTCATTTATTTTTATTTTTCACTTATTTTACTTTTCTTTTTTCTTTTAATTTCCACTTATCTTACTTTTCTTTTTTTTAATTTCTACTTTCTTTTACTTTTTTTTAAAAAAAATTCAGCTACCTTTACTTTTATTTTTTAGTTCCAACTTCTTTTACTTTTCATTTTTTAAATTTTTACATTCTTTTAAAGGTCGGGAATGGTGTACCCCGAAAAACAAAAAGAGACTAGGGAATGGAGACCCTATGCCTAAAATGAAAGAAACTAGGGAGTGGAAACCCTATATTGGAAAAACGACTAGGGATTGGTGTACCCTGATACTGGTAAGGAAATATAACCAGGGGTTGGTATCGTGTATTACGGAAAAAGAATGTAATCATGGGATGGCGTCCTGTATTACTGAAAAGAAATGTAACCAGAGGATGACACTCTGTATTAAAGAAAAGAAATGTAACCAGGGGTTGGTGCCCTGTATTACTGAGATGAAAATGAATCCCCTGGGCGAAAAGGTTCTACCTAGGTTAAATTATGAAAAGCGAGCCTCGGCGAAGAGTACTTCTACCCAGAATATGAGCTGGATCTCCCTAGGCGAAAAGTTTCTACTTGGGTTAAACTACGTAAAACAACCTGAGCGAAGAGTACTTCTACCTGGAACTATGAGCTGGATCCCCCTAGGCGAAATGGTTCTACCTAGGTTAGGCTACGTAAAACAACCTGAGCGAAGAGTACTTCTACCCGGAACTATGAGTTGAATCCCCCTAGGCGAAAAGTTTCTACCTGGATTAAGCTACGTAAAACATCCTGGGCGAAGAGTACTTCTACCCGGAACTATAAGCTGGATCCCCCTAGGCGAAAAAGTTCTACCTGGGTTAAGCTACGTAAAACATCCTGGGCGAAGAGTACTTCTACCCGGAACTATGAGTTGGATCCCCATAGGCGAAAAGGTTCTACCTGGGTTAAGCTACGTAAAACATCCTGAGCGAAGAGTACTTCTACCCGAAAGTATCAGCTGAATCCCCCTAGGCGAAAAGGTTCTACCTGGATTAAGCTACGTAAAATATCCTGGGCGAAGAGTACTTCTACTCAGAACTATGAGCTGGATCCCCCTAGGCGAAAAGGTTCTACCTGGGTTAAGCTACGTAAAACATCCTGAGCGAAGAGTACTTCTACCCGGAACTATAAGCTGGATCCCCCTAGGAAAAAGGTTCTACCCGGGTTAGGCTACGTAAAACATCATGAGCGAAGAGTACTTCTACCCGGAACTATAAGCTGGATCCCCCTAGGCGAAAAGGTTCTACCTGGGTTAAGCTACATAAAACATCTTGGGCGAAGAGTACTTCAACCTGGAACTATGAGCTGGATCCCCCTAGGCGAAAAGGTTCTACCTGGGTTAAGCTACGTAAAACATCCTGAGCGAAGAGTACTTCTACCCGGAAGTATGAGCTGGATCCCCCTAGGTGAAAAGGTTCTACCTGGGTTAAGCTACGAAAAACAACCTGAGCGAAGAGTACTTCTAGCCGGAACTATAAGCTGGATCCCCCTAGGCGAAAAGGTTTTACCTGGGTTAAGCTATGTAAAATATCCTGAGCGAAGAATACTTTTACCCGGAACTATGAGCTGAATCCCCCTAGGCGAAAAGGTTCTACCTGGGTTAAGCTACGTAAAACATCCTGGGCGAAGAGTACTTCTACCCGGAACTATAAGCTGGATTCCCCTAGGCGAAAAGATTCTACCTGGGTTAAGCTACATAAAACATCCTGGGCGAAAAGTACTTCTACCCGGAACTATGAGCTGGATCCCCCTAGGCGAAAAGGTTCTACCTGGGTTAAGCTACGTAAAACATCCTAAGCGAAGAGTACTTCTACCCGGAACTATGAGCTGGATCCCCCTAGGTGAAAAGGTTCTACCTGGGTTAAGCTACGAAAAACAACCTGAGCGAAGAGTACTTCTAGCCGGAACTATAAGCTGGATCCCCCTAGGCGAAAAAGTTTTTACCTGGTTAAGCTATGTAAAACATCCTGAGCGAAGAGTACTTCTACCCCGAAGTATGAGCTGGATCCCCCTATGCGAAAAGGTTCCACCTGGGTTAAGCTACGAAAAACAACCTGAGCGAAGAGTACTTCTAGCCGGAACTATAAGCTGGATCCCCCTAGGCGAAAAAGTTTTACTTGGGTTAAGCTATTTAAAACAACCTGAGCGAAGAGTACTTCTACCCGAAACTATGAGCTGAATCCCCTTAGGCGAAAAGGTTCTACCTGGGTTAAGCTACATAAAACATCCTGGGCGAAGAGTACTTGTACCTGGAACTATAAGCTGGATCCCCCTAGGCGAAAAGGTTCTACCTGGGTTAAGCTACGTAAAACATCCTGGGCGAAGAGTACTTCTATCCAGAACTATGAGCTGGATCCCCCTAGGCGAAAAGGTTCTACCTGGGTTAAGCTACGTAAAACATCCTGGGCGAAGAGTATTTCTACCCGGAACTATGAGCTGGATCCCCTTAGGCGAAAAGGTTCTACCTGGGTTAAGCTACGTAAAACATCCTGGGCGAAGAGTACTTCTACTCGGAACTATAAGCTGGATCCCCCTAGGTGAAAAGGTTCTACCTGGGTTAAGCTACGTAAAACATCCTGGGCGAAGAGTACTTCTACCCAGAACTATAATTTGGATCCCCCTAGACAAAAAGGTTCTACCTGGGTTAACCTACGTAAAACATCCTGGGCGAAGAGTACTTCTACCCGGAACTATGAGCTGGATCCCCCTAGGTAAAAAGGTTCTACCTGGGTTAAGCTACGAAAATGAGAGGTATGAACAGTAGTGATGCATGCTAAAAATAAAGGAAAGTGGAGAGTTTGAGGAAACTTACCTTGGTGACATTCGTCTTTTAAGAGTCTCCATTCTGCACTGCTTTGTTCCTGCTGTAAACAAAGAAAAATTATGAGTTTTAAAAGTGGCGGTCGGTTTGTGGTCTTGATGACTTTGGCAGCTTGGCTTTGTGCCCATCTTCTTTTGATGATTATTTCAACTTGCCATTAGATGTTTCGTGAATACCACATATATTTCTGGCCCTAGAGAGCCTTTGACTTTTCAAACTTTTACATGATGGTTGGTCGAGTGGAACTTAACATTTTCAACTTTATTTTGCCTTTATGGCATTTCAGTTTCGACTTCTTTCCTCCAAAATTTTCAATTCCAGAGCATTGGGGAACCTTTGGCTTTTCAAACATTCCCAAAACGGTTAGCCACTTGGGACTTAACCTATTCAACTTCATTTTGCCTTGTAGAAACTTTTAATTTGATTTCCTCCTTTCGAGAATTTTTTATTTCAATGCATCAGCCACCATGGCCAATCGGGGTTGACTTGATGCCCCTGCCAAGGCTGGGTGCCTCTTGAATATTAGCTTGTATCAAACAAAAACCCTGTAAATCAGTCTTGCTATTCCCTATTTGCCTTAGTTTTGGAATAGAGTTAGACCGAAAGGGATTCAAAGAACAACAAATAATAAAATGGACAATGAATTTAGACAAGAGATATCCCTTTCGGGGGAAGGAAAGAAGGACTTATCTGGAGTATATGAGGACTTCAATGAATATGACATGCCTTTTGGACTGGATGTCCGATCTGTGTCCACTGTATGACTCTCAGAAATTGATCATAACTTTTGCCTTGAAACCGAGAAACCTTGCCTCAGACTGTGTTAATGCCAATAGGTGTGAGGATCCTCTTTTAGATCGGCGGCGCCCTTTGCGGGTTTTCACCAATTGACCTCTGTCATTTCTCTTCTCGCTATCGCCTTATAGTGCTCTTTACGAGTTTTCACTAACAAGACTCTCATTTTGGTTTCTTTACTCACCATCGCCTTGTAGTGCCCGTTAGGGTTTTCACCAATAAAAATCTCTCATTTTACTTCTCTAATTTTGTTGTATCAGATCCAAGTGATTGTATCCTCCAGTTCTTGAACATTCTCGTTGATTGATCGGAAGGACTTAAAAAGGATTTGGGTAAAAAAGATTTGGATTGAGTTACAACTTTGGAACCTTTCAGGCGAAACCATCGCCGAACCATTGTAACATCTGCCCCAGTTTTAACTTTTGGGGAAATGTGGATTTTTGTTTTGGTGTGACTGAACCCCAGAGAGAGGCTGCCTATGTATCCTTTTGGAATCAAGTCAAACGTAGTTCAATGAACCCTTTTTTATTTTCTTTTATTTTTCTTTTTATTCTGTTTTGTTTTCTTTTCTCTTTATTTTTCCTTTTTTTTTTTTTACATTTTCATTCATTTTTTTTTATTTCAATAATAACTTCCAAGTTTCAAAGAGGGTAATCAAACAAAAGGGAACCGGTTCAAAGGGTTTGCAAAGGGTTGATAGTACTTGGATAGCGAGAAAGAAAGTCTTCTTCATCCCAACCGGAGAACATTAATGTTATATAAAGGATCAAACATAGTACATTTTGACTACACTTGCGTTGACAGTTGTTTCATGGACATTTCCTTCGATGCTTCCCAGGTACAACGCTCTCTTTTGGTAGTACTCTCGTTACAATGTATGGACCTTTCCAATCTGGAGCCAATTTTCCCTTAGTTGTTCTGATTCTTTGTTTTATTTCCTTAAACTTATCTTCATTGGATTCTGACTCTTGAATCATTATTTCAAAGTCTGACAGTATTTTAGGATCTGGGCATGAAGTTCGCAAGCATGCCATGTCATTAAAATCTGCATTTAACAGAACTGAAAAGAGAATAAGAAAAGTGACAAGATTAAGAAAAGATACATTCCTAGACAATGAAATATTAATTTCATTTGATTTTTTTAAAAAAATTTTAAAGATAGAAAGGTTTACATCGGAAAGTAAGACAACAAAGTTAAACATCCGGATCACACCCTGAAATAATCCGAACACGGAAAGGATAGCAAGACCAGCTACTGAGACTCTCGTCTGATAGGAAACTTTCAGGTTTGGCGACTGTTTTTTGGCTTTTCTTTTGTCTCGGCAATGGATGCAATGGCCTTCAGTGCGGATCAAATTCCTCATTTTCACAAATTATTCCAACTAATGGCCCAGTGTTGTGAGCAGGCAAGGGATTGTTTGTCACATCATGAGCCTCTTCATCCTGAAGAACTATTGCCTTGATCTCGATGAGGTCTTCCACTGCTCTTTTGAGAGTCCAACAATCTTCAGTTTCATGTCCCACTACTCCGGAGTAGTATTCACATCTAGAATCAGCTCGGTGCGAGGGGGACTCAGGGTTTGGTCGGTTCGAGGCCACTGGCTGCAGCAGACCTAGCCTGACTAGCTTTTTGAACAAGCTAGAGTATGATTCACCAATAGGGGTGAACTGATTCCTTCTAGGGGCTCTCATGGGCGAAGATTGTATTGGGGAACATTTGGTTGGGGATTATATGGAGCTTGGTAGGGACGAGCATTTTTGGGAGGTGGAGCTTGGTTTTGTGTATAATGTTGTGGCCGCGTGTAAGACTGCGTGTTCATCACTGCATAGAGATGCGGTGCCACGACATAAGGACCATCTTGATAGGGATAATAGTATTGTGGGACCTCAGGAAGCATATATGATTGGTTGAATGTCATGCGGGGGCCCCTCGAGCTAGAAGCCATAATGGCTCTCTCTTCTCTCCCGAATCTGTTCATCAAACCCCCCGAACTATTCTGAACGGTCTGTGATGTGGCCTTAAAAGCAGCTTGACTCAAGATTTGGCCCGTTTTCAAACCAATTTCGACCATCTCCCCAATTTTGATAGCCTCAGTGAATGGTCTACCCATAGCAGACATCATTTTCTTGAAATAATCAGGCTCTTGAGCCTCTAGAAAAATAGTGATCAACTCATGAATATCCATGGGTGTCTTAACTCTAGCCGCTTGCTCCCTCCACTTGATGGCATACTCCCTAAAGCTTTCCGTCGGCTTTTTCTTCATATTGGACATGGAATTGTGATATAGTGCAATATCAATGTTGTACTGGAATTGTTTGACGAAGGCCTGGGCCATGTCGTCCCAGACATGCTAGTGAGAGATATCTTGGTCAATGAACCATTCAGAGGCTACACCCACAAGACTTTCCCCAAAATAAGCCATAAATAGTTTTTCTTTTCCACCTGCACCCCTCAGCTGGTTGCAATACCTTTTCAAGTGGGCGATAGGGTCGCTGTGTCCATCATACTTCTCAAATTTTGGGGTCTTGAACCCTGGTGGCAAATGGATGTGAGGGAACATGCATAGGTCACTGAACGAAACACTTTTGTGACCACCTAGTCCTTGCATGTTCTTTATATTTTGTTCAAGACTTTTTATTTTCCTTGTCATCTCATCTAGCTCACCTGTCTTGGCAGGTTTTCATTTTTCACTGGTGACTCGTACTAAGGAGTCTGATTGTATAGAGCCGAGAGCCTGAAATCCATATTTGGAGAGTCGTATTGGCCATCATAAGCCTAAGGTAGTGGCTCGTTGTTTGGCCTCGCCACAGGAGGTGGTGGCGGGATTGTATATACCGGTGCGCCAGACACGACGAGAGGGGTGTTCCTAACCGGTGCGACTGGAGGTCGCATATTAGAGGTACCAGGAGCAGCATGGAGGGTGTAGTTTGGCACATACCCTGGTGGTAGAATGTGATCGCTCACTACATGGAGCGGTGGTTGAGTAGCCCGGGGTACGGTGAAAGTTCCCTCTGAGGGATCCTGGGGTGGAGGCTGACCGAAAACCCAAGCTTGATATACATCAGACAGTTGTTGTCTCAATTTTCTTACTTCCTCCGACTCTTGCTCAACTGACGGACCCTGGGGATTGTCACTGACCAACTCGATTTCATCATTGTTATCCATTACTACTGTTCCCTTTGATATGGTGAAGTAATGATGTGTTGCCAGTTTCACCATAAAACCAACCACCTTAAGCTTACTATATAAGAGACAACAAACGTGTTAGGATTAGGCATTTTATAGATATGAATCACACATAATATGCCACGCTCCTAACATTATCACCATTTGTTTTTCACTCACGCCTCATTTTGATCCCTCATCTTAGAATCGTTGAAAAATATTTTGATCGAACCTTTTGGGGATTGCCTACGTATCATGTCGCCGCATGAATCAGATCATTACGTAGTTTAGGGAGATCGGGAATAGACTGACCCATTTTTCTTTTTCTTTTTTCTTTTTTTTATATAAAGACTTTTAAATATATTTTTTTGAGTTTTTATTTTTATTTTTATGGAATTTTGATTTTTTTTAAAAAATAAAGAATTCTAAAGAGGGAAGAAAATATTTTGGATTTTGATTTGAAAATTATTTTTGTTCTTTTTTTTTTCGAATGAAAGACTTCAGAAAAGAAGAAAAATATTTTTGGATTTTTTTTTTTTTTGGATTTTCTAAGGAAAGAATTCTAGAGAGGGAATCAAGGAAAGGGAAACTATTTTTGAATTTTCCTTTTTTTTGAAAATTGGGGCCGGAACCGATGAGGTTTGGCTACGTATCTCACATCCGGTGAGAATCAGACCCGCGTAGTTCAGTCAAATCTGGAAATAAAGTAAATAAACTAACTCTTTTTGTTTTTACTCATACAAATCATCCCATAAAAGCTCAAAACAAGAAAAATATTTTGGATTTTTTTTTTTTTGGATTTTTTTTTTTGAATATTCCGAAGAAAAACTTTTTTAAAAAAGAAAGAAAATATTTTGGATTTTTTTTTTGTAAATTTAAAAAGACAGAAAATATTTTTTGGATCTTGAATATTTTTTTTTGAATTTAGGGAGAGATTTTTTTTTTTTAAAAGGAAGAAAATATTTTTTGATTTTTGGATTTGACGTCTCAAAGAAAGACTTTTAAAGAAGGAATTAAAGAAAAATATTTGTTTGGATTTTTGAAAATTGGGGGCCGAAACCGATGAGGTTTGCCTACGTATCTCACATCCCGGTGAGAATCAGGCCCGCGTAATTCAGTCAAAATTAATAAATAAAAATATTTTGAAAATTGTGATTTTACCCATTAGAACCCTTCAAAACTTTGTTTTTAAAAAAATGGGAACTTTATGAAAATGTGGAGGAAATATTCTCTTTCTCTCTCCTCTGTTTAATCAATCTATCCTAAAGCCGGTCAACATTTGAGTAAAGCCTACCAAGTAATGTTACATATAGCACAGAAAATGCACATGCTCGTATAAAAAATTGGTACATGTCTTAGACGGGCCCATCCTCTGTGCCGAGTCCCACTAAATCTAATGCACATGGTGCAAATAAAGCGTAGCCTACTAGGGATATTCATTTCTTGTGGCTTGTTCTTCTAAGTTTTCAAATTCTAAAGGAGATGATATCTAGACCTGGCTTACCCGGGCGGACAATCCGAGCCGAGGAGTGTCAAGCACCAGTAGTAGAACAACACTGGCTAGCTAACGGCTCTCCCGCCTAAACATGTGTGGCTGAATCCTTCACCAGAAGCTGGTAGACTAACTGGCTTTACCTCAAGACAGAAATTTTGTGATACTGGTAGGCAAACACAACATAACTAACTATCAGAAGAATTAGAGGGGTGCGAAAGAGGATACAATTTATATGTACAGTTCAACAATACTAAAGAGGTAAAAAGTGGACAAGTAGCACATTAGACCCAAATAAATCACAATATATGCAAAAATAATAAAGCCAAATAAAGTCAATATACAAGCTCGAATTCTTAAGAGTTCCCCAGCAGAGTCGCCAGAGTTGTCACACCCATTTTCTACCCCAAAAAAATATGTGTGTTATTGTTGTGGGTTAAAGAGTTTTTCAAATTAAAGTGACAAATTTGAGTAGGGATTATTTTATTTACAGAGTCGCCACTTGGAATTAATTTTTGGTGTTCCAAGTCACCTTTTATTTGAATCCCTAGTCAAAGTAATGTTTGACTCTATTATTATTGGTCTGCGAAAACAAAGTTCGGATAAGGAATTCTATTGACCGGGGAGAAGGTGTAAGGCATTCCCCGAGTCCCGTGGTTCTAGCACGGTCGCTTTATTGACTACAACTTGGCTTGAATTAATTTTAGATAAACTGTGATTTATTGGTTTTCATGTTTTATCTGTCCGCTTTTATATTAAAATATAGAATTGTCTTTGAAACGAATCACGTGTGTGAATTCGTTTTGTTTATTGTGCCAAAATCATGTCACGTGTATGTGCACACAATTAATAGCATTTTTATTATATTTAAGGTTGTTTCGCCCAAAGCTGCGCGAACGCATACCTTGATTTTAGTTTTGGGAATCGTAATTATGTCATGCGAATGTATACATAATCACGATGATTTAATTAATTATGAGTACGCCTAAAGCATTCTAGCACATTCATGATTTGTTTCTTTCCTAAGTTTGAGATTATTGTGAAGGCCATGAATTATGGAATTACTTGTAGAAGAAGTGTATGATTTTAGATATCTGAATAAATAAACCATCATATACCAATACCCTACAACCCAGCAATTGAAGCCTAAACTTATTAGGGTCCAAATCTTTCCAACTTTAAAGCAAGTTTGAATACCATATTTCCAAAAACATGATTAAGCATATAGCATTTAAGGACTAACTTACATTATTATTTATAAAATTTAAAGGCAAATAAATAAAATCACATGAAATAAGATAAAAAGAACAAAGGGAAGAATAAACCTTTAATGCAAAATTTTCAATTAAATGAGTCTCCAAGAACAGGTACAATAACTCAGACGAACGTCGAACAAGCATAAGCGACGAATAACATCAAACCTAGTGAACAGAGCTCCAACTGAATCCTCGACCTCGACTATTGACTCGTGTAAAAAAAGTTGACACAAGTAGAAATTCCCTTAGCGCAGAAGAAGAAAAAATAATTTCTCTCAATTCCCTCCTCCCTTCTTTTTTTCTCCTTCTCCCTCTCCCTTTCTCCTCACATTTCTCTTCTATTTATAGAAAAAAAATCGGAATTTTTTCAGATTTTATTTCTGTTTTTAATTAAAAAGAATTCCCACTTCCCATTTTTTTAAAAAAGAATAAAACAATTCCCCACTTTCCTTTACTTTTATTTTTCTCACTTTTTTTACTTTACTTTTATTTTATTTTCTCCTTATTTTACTTTTCTTTTTTTTTAAATTTCCTCTTATCTTACTTTTCTTTTTTCTTTTAATTTTTACTCTTTTACTTTTTTTAAAAAAAAATAAAAATTCAGCTACGTTTACTTTTATTTTTTAATTCCAACTTCTTTTACTTTTCATTTTTTAAATTTCCATATTCTTTTACTTTTATTTTTTTAATTTTTCACTTTCTTTTACTTTTTTAAAAAAATAATTTCCACCTACTTTTACTTTTACTTTTTTTATTCCACCATTTTAATTTTTCTATTATTTTATTCCCATCCGAAAATTAAAAAAAAATATTTAATTTTTTTGGTTTTTTTAAAATTTATTTTATTTAAAATTAAAGATAAAAAATAAAAATAATAGTAATAATTTGACCTTTTAAATTATTTTTAATTCTTGCCCTATATTAAAAAAATGTAACAAAGCTAAAAAATATATATTAAATTTTTAAAAGTAATTACATAGTAGAAGGTGGTAAAAATTCAAATATAGTAAAAAATAAGGTGCTCACACTAGCATTTTCTGATTAATAATTTAATATACATAACATACCTTTGGTTCTAGCCTTAAAGCCAACCAGTTTTGCTTCACCCTATTCAGGATGTCTTTGGTATGGAGGAAATAATTAAATACCACTGCAAAAGAAATCCAAACACAAATATGGAGAAATTAAAGAGAGAAAAGTGACTGAGGTTACGAACAGTGGCATTGACAGTGTAACCACGCTGAAGCTATGAAACCAGAGGCCCCAGTCACACATACCACCTTCCCTTTTCCAGTACTCTTGCTTTCCATTGCCACATACTAGTTCCAGTACTGATTCAGAACCAATGCATATATAGTAAGGGACAATTTCTTGTATTTTTGTTAGCTTGTTGTTTATTGAATTTGGACATATTATGCTCTTGTTTGCATTCACAAATTAGTCTCCACGTGAAAAGAATCAAAACCATTTATCTTATGGTTGTGTTTGTTTCAGCCTTATTCAACTAATTTACTTAGCTGGTTTGGTTTGTGAACAAGTTATATTGTATTATAATGTAAAATGTTTGATTTTACACTAAATAAACTTGGGTAAACTTTTATTTTAAATTTTAAGTTGCTTTCTTAAAAAACTTTGAGACAAGAGTTTTGAATAAAGGCAAATGTGCCATTTTGAGTTTTACCCCAGTATTAGTAATTTGGAAATAATTATCGCACCTGAAGTATGGTATAAAATTAATACCACAATTGTGGTATAAATAATCCTAGGGTTGCTTATAACCGAAATAAAAATTTTAACCAGTAATTTCACATTTTATCCCGAGATTTTTATGAGTACTAATCTTGTAAATTGTCACAGGCTCATAACTCGCAAGAACATGTCTCGAATAAGCAGAGTTTTTAACTCTGATGGAGGTCTTATCCCTCACATTTCAATCTCCCCCTTTGAAAGACATAGTTTTGATGAGATTCTGGGCATTCTTTTGGTATGTATTTTTCAGGGATGAACTGGCAAAATTTGGTGAAGTTTTTAACAGAAGAATTTAACACTCGGGGTGAAATCTTCTTTCCTGTTAGCATGGGCTAGAGCTGAAGCGACAAGAATACACCTCATGTTTGTAAATATGTTTTTGAGTATATGAAAAATTATGTTTATAGGTGTGAAAAGCCTTTGAAAAAGTAAATTAAAATTACGAGAATAATACTAATGGTATGGAAAAGAAATACGCCTTACTACTTACTAACCTTGTATCCTAATTTTTCGACCTCTACATGCTCCTATCAAGCGATGGTGGATAAGTACCTATTGTGTGTAATTAGTAGGTATATTGTGGCGTAGTGCTAATAAGTATGATATTAGTATGTATTCTTCCTCCCCCCCAAAAAAATAAATAAATAAGCATGTACTCCATTACTAGTATGCAAATAGTAGGGTCAGTAAGCTCAAGAGTTTCACTAAAGAATTATGACCACTAATCTCAGTATAATAGCCACTACTATAGAAGGAAAGATAAATTTGATTACTCTTCTTTCTATATGCTCGTTGAACCAACATGCAACAAGTAGAATCCAGGTAAGTAAATTGACATAACATCAGAGAAATCCAGAGCCAGGAGCTCCTTTGACACCAAGTACAATAAAATGTGTGGAAACTCCAAGAGCAGCAGGCTCTAAATTTGGCAATAGATGAACAATGTTTCAATGTATTCACCTACTGCTTGTTCAAATCTTGAGGAAGTTCTTCTCTATCAAGCTTTCAACAGTGTCCTTCACGCTCAACTCAAGAGATGTGAAATTGACGCCTAAACTTTTTGCTCTTTCGCTTGATACTTGGAAGGTTGGGATAAGAGGTAATCCATCTTCAAAACTACATCCCAATTTAAGAACTATGAGACCTCAAGTTGCTTTAAATAGAACAAAATTTTCTTAAATAAAAGATCACTTAAGCTTAACGAAGCAAAACATGTTCAATTTCACTTCTAAGAGTAGTTGGAGATCCCAAATAATTATTGGATTTCAGTCAGATGAACTGACAGTGTAAGGATTTTCTACACTAACAATGTAATTTAACCTATGATAGTTGATAAGAATTCTTCAAAACGCGTAGTTTGATCGTTTATACAAATGGAGTGAAATTTCAACTCTTATGTAAACCACTGTCAAAAGAGCACTCAAGTTGTTAAGGAGGGGATCAGAAACTTGTAATGTTTATCCTTTTCAAAACTTTTAACTACTCAGTAACTGTAAACTTATTAAATTTCCTCTGCCTTTGTTGTTCTCCTATTTTGAATCTTCACATCAATTGATGTTTTTTCTTTGCTGAAAAGAAGATGGTAATGAAAACTATTCAGTATCAAGAAAATTATAACAGTGATATTGGCAATACTTACTTCTCAGGGAGAGTGATGGAAGGGTAAAGCTTTTGTACAATCTTCAAAACCAAAGAAGAATATCCATTTACCCCAACTAAACAATATCTTCCATTTGCTGAAGGGACCTCAAATGCTAGTATATGTGCATTAGCAACATCCCTAACATCGACAAATCTATATATTCCGCCAGACCATGCTTCTTTTCCTTCATCAAACAAAGACAATATATATGTTAAACTTTAGTACTTACTATTTATTATCAAACTTTGAACGCCAAACAAGGAGAGAAGCCAAAAAAAAAAAGTTGTAGCTAAATAAAATGAGTCATCTACATATCAATTGAGCCGGCAATTTTTCATACTATTTCACCACACAACTTTGAAAAGCTTTGCAAGTGTTTTGAAACAGCTTATTTGGTTAAGTTTTTCAGGAACATATGCTTTTGAAACTTCTTGGAAGCACTACTTATCAAAACCTTAAAAGATCACGACTATCTACACAAGTTTGTTTTCCATACACTTTTTCTCGAAATACTACTCCAAAGAGCTTTTCCAAAATGTTGCCCAAATGGTAAAGAAAAACGATATCTAACTATCTAACCACTAATTTTGAGTGAAACCATAGCGCCTTTTGCTTTTATATCATGACTCCTGTGTTGGTAGTGTGTGAACAAAGCCCCACATGGAAAGTAGGAAAAAAATAAGCTACTTATAAGGAATTGGATACTCTTAATGGTGTGAGGCCTTTTGGGAAAATCGTGCACGCTTGGCTAAAAGCAGACAATATCACACCATGTTAAGAGTATCTTTGGGCCATTTTAGCCCAACATCGTGATGAAGCCTCAAAGGAGATAAGGTTAAGTTCCAGGTATGCCTTTTGCAGGCTTGAAAACCAGAGGGAAGACGGAAGGTTAAGAAGGGACTTTGGCAGCATTTACCAAACTCAACATTTCATTCGCAAAATATCTGATTTTTGTTCAGAGTTAATATTGCGTGAGATAAAATAAAGAGGGTTAACGATTGTTCCCGTAAAATATTCATCAGTGGCAGAGTAACAAATAGAAAGTAGGCTTTCTGAAAATCTTACTTCTGTATATGATGGTTCTTCACATTATACTCTTTAAGGGCTTAGAAAACAAAATTGTTAGAGAACTATTTCAGAAGCAGAAAGCTGTGTTTTGAATCGAGGAAACACTAAATAACAGAAAATATATTGACACAAAAGCTGTTTCCAGTTAAATGTCACTGAACAAACTTACCTTCTTTTATGAAGTTCACTATAGCCTCGCACGAGAAATTGAGCGTAGGCTGCAGAAGTGGACCGATGACTAGACCTGGATGAAGTGTAACCAAGTCCAACCCATTCTCCTTTGCAAATTTCCAAGCAGCTTCCTCAGCCAAGGTTTTGGAGAGTTGATACCATTCCTGCAAACAAGTAGACCTTCAAAATAAGCCAATTGTGAAGAGAATGCTGATATCTTCTATTACTTTCTCAAATCCATCTACCAAATGGAGCATATAATACTACCTTAAAACTGAGACGTTTAGGAAAGAGATAAAAGGTAGTTTAGACAAATATTCATATGATTAAGGCTATTAGATGTTTCTTAATGTGTGTACAAAAACCTTAAAAGACAACAACATGGACTAAATGTAATAGTTATCTTAGCATCTCAAGACAGATAACGCTAATTAAGTCAGCGTAAAACGCAGATTAGGTCAAGATAGCACGTACACATGTAAGGACAAATGTGAAGGGTAAATAATACAATTTGTCACAAGTATAACAAAGGATCAAATTAAGATATTTCTATAGTTGAGGTATAAATTTGGACTTTTTCCCACAATAACAAAAGATGTGGAAGAGATCATTTGAGAAAAGGGCACAAACAACCAAATCAACTTCCAATGCAACTCCGAGAAAGACAGTCATATTCAAACCTCTTACTACATTAATCAACGGATAAGACTCATCAATTGAAAAGAACTACCAATGTATAGACCACATGGTACCTTTCTTTCCTCACAGAGTTCTGCATCTGAATACCAAGTCTCATCAGCTACAGCTCCAGGGGTTGACATGTTTTTATTGCAAATAACAGAAGCGGTAGAAGAGGTTATGACCACTCTTCTAACAGATGTTGATTTGGTACATGACCTAAGGACGTTTAATGTTCCGCTCACAGCAGGGTCTACAAGTTCCTCCTTAAAGATGGAGAAAGAGAATATTTTATTAGTATGCAATTAAAGCATCCACAAATCTATTTAACTGCAAAATCGAAGCTGCAATGCACATGTTCCTCCTTAAAGATATCTCTTGACATTTTTGATAGAGTTCTAGTGTTTTGATGGGCAAATGTAAGAACTATTCGGAAAATGTCTGAAACAGAAAAATCAAAGGAAGCTACACCATTGTTTAAGATCCAAAAGGCTTTCAAATTTATTATCTTCATCTTTCAAATGAAATAGTAAAGTTGTCATGTGCATTCACTTTAGTATTTTGTTGCTTAAAGTAAAGCACAAATCCATATCAAACCATATGTAACAAATGCTATTTTCCTTCCTGGGAAGTAATAAAAGACATACAACAGTATTTGGAAGCGACAAGAGTAACTCCTTTGTTATAGTAATTCATCCAACCCAGCCAAGTTTAAACAGGTTGGATCATCCATTTGTTTACTTAACTCGACAAAAGTTGAACTTGAAATGATTCATCATATATATACTTTTGAGTCAAAACGTGTCAAATATTATAAACCAACTGGTCAAAATGCAACCAAAACCCCAAACATACAAAGCCAAATTTGCAGATTGGGGACTAAGTAGATTCGAAAGAATTTAAGCTAATAATTTAAGAAAAATACATTAGCTTTCACGTCTTTTTTTTTCTTTTTCAAAAAGCAAAATGAAAAAGGAGTTGATGTTGGGTCATATTAGGTAGGTTGGGTTATGATGACCTGTTATTTGACACATCTTGACACGACCTAATTTGACACAAGCAAGTTTTGGATAAGTTGGGTCATAACTCCCTTATTGAATTGACTCATTTTGACCCAACAAAATCCATTTGTCACCTCTAGCACGAACCAAAGACATTAGTACAGTGATCTAGTCGAAGACTGCAAGAAAGTAGGTTTCTGACCTTGGATTTAGCTGTGAGAGAAACAGGTGATGCTGTATGAAAGACACCTTCACAACCATCAACGGCAGGATCAAACGAATGCTCACCAAGTAACTCAGCTTTGAAAAGATGCAGCCTCTCTTTAGCTCCGTCAAGGCCTAACAGGTGATCCACTTTACTCGCATCCTCTGCGTGTTTATAACTAATATTTTAGAGGAAGGAAACACTCTTAAACAT
Source organism: Nicotiana tabacum (assembly GCF_000715075.1). Classification (NCBI taxonomy): domain Eukaryota; kingdom Viridiplantae; phylum Streptophyta; class Magnoliopsida; order Solanales; family Solanaceae; genus Nicotiana; species Nicotiana tabacum. Next base: position 73,072,253 of record NC_134098.1, on the reverse strand, counting down.
TCATAGAATTAATAGCAACAGCTGAGCCCATGATCTCATAAAACTATTGCAGAATTTGTATTCTGTCCTGACTATGAAATGTATGTGAAACCACCATTTCGATTTGACTAAAACAAGAACTGAATGTACATAACATTTCTAAAAGTCAATCAAATCAATAGCTTACAATCTCAGTGACTTTAATATTATACTTCAACATGACAAGAAGCAAATTTGTGAGTCTACTGTAATACTAGGTAAAGTTAAGTTATTTTTAACGCGACAAAACATATATTTGTAATTTTACTATTATACTCTCCCGATCTCGTTTATGTGAACCTATTTCCTTTTTGGTCCGTACCAAAAAAAATTATCCCTTTCTAAATTTAGAAACAATTTAACTTAAACTTTTAATTTTACCCTCAGTGAGAAGCTTTTAGAGCCACACAAATACTCTGGCATGTTTCACACCACAAGTTTCAAAAGAATTATAGTCACACAAATGTTATGACTTGTTTAGAACCACAAGTTTTAAAAGTCTTCATTTCTTTCTTAAACTCCGTGTCCAGTCAAATAAGTTCACATAAATTGAAACGGAGGGAGTAGTAGATAAAACTCAATGACTATACGTGAAATTAACTCTATTTTCTGATGATAGATATCAGAGTCCGCTATTGAAATATATCATTTGTGCTTATTTAGTGAAAATTTTAACATATATACAGCAGGGTTTGAGCCAAAGCAATTGGTTTTGAATGAACCCATTGGCAATAGCCTTAAACACTATATATGTCCCTTGGCCAGTCCTATTCTAGTTCTACCATCTATATATAAAAAGAATAACTTCCCTATTAGCAGGGGCGGATCCAGCCTATTACGTGTGGGTTCCCGGAAACCCAGTAGCTTTTGGATATACCATGTATATATATTACAAAATCCACTAAATATCCATAAATATTTAATTGTGAACCCATTTACTTATTGTATATTTATTTAAGGTCGCTGTAGGAACCCATAAACTTTAAATTCTTGATTCGCCTCTGCCTATTAGCCGTTATAGCTTCTCATAACTTTTACTATGAATTAGGAAAAGAAATATACATCGCGCGAGCTGCTGAAGTATATTAACTTCATCTAAATCTTGGAATCAGATAGTGCGCAACATGAATAATAGGAGAAGCTTTTGGACCTTGGTACACACGTTGACCAATAAAATAAAATCAATCCAGAAATCAAATAGAATAAACAAGCTCAAAAGTATATAACGTTGAACTGATACGCAAAAATACCACTGCAAAAGAAATCAAAAAACATAGAGAGAATCAAGAGAGAGAGAGAGAGAGAGCTGACTGAGGTTGCGAACAGTGGCATTGACAGTGTAACCACGTTGAAGTAGCATCTTAACAAGCCATGAAGCTATGAAACCAGAGGCCCCTGTTACACATACAACCTTTCCTTCTCCGCCTCCGGAACTCTTGCTTTCCATTGCCCAGATACTAGTTCTAGTGATTAATTCAGAGCCAATGCTGAGAAAGTAAACTATGCCTTCCCTTTTTTCTCATTTTCCTTTTCTGTTTTGGTGTGAGGACGGCTGCTCAGGTAGTGGGAACGAAAACAAAAACAAAAACAAAAACAAAAACAAAAATGCAAGAATCTCAAATATTAAAGTCATAGTAGCACCACATGATAGGATAAATTAACCTAAAGTTTTGAATTCGAGTCACCCAAGAGCAACCCAAGAGCAAGTTCTAAAATTTTTGAAGAGAGATAACGTATGTGTACACACTAACCTGTAACCTTTCCAGACGTTGTTGTTGTGAGAGTATTGGACACTGAAACAAAAATAATTTTAAATAATTTATTTTTCTTCCTACCAAACACGCCTTATATACATACAGACTTTGTCATTGCAAAATAGGACAGCAATGCAATAAATAAATAAATAAATTATGATGTAAGATTTAAAAAATGAAAATGTTAAAAAAAGAAAGAAAGTAAGTAATGCTGTTAGCATGATGCGATACCAAGTTTGATGGTTACAAGTGGTGTCAGTAAATACAACTAACAACAATGTAAATGAAGAAAAAGTAAAAAAAATAGTTGAGTACTGTTGAAAAAGAGTTAAGACTTGTAGGTATGATAGAGTTTTTAGCCAAGAGAGGGTAAGTCTATTTTTGTCCCTTAAATATAATTCTGAGCATATTTAGCCCCTTAAGTATGCTAAAGTGGAGCACCTTTAGTCGCTTTAGTCTTACTGACACGATGTGGTCAAAAACTAACGGTGTTACCCAACTCTGATTCATGAAGCAAATCTTCTGCTCTGAAGCAAAACATTTCCTCTCCTTTTATTGGATAACGCAAATTATCACTTTAATTCCTCATTTTTAGATAATGTCTTCTAAAATTTTGACCTTGAAAATATCTCCTATACAAAAAATATACAATTTTTTTTACAAATTTTATACATTTTTTCGGCTATTATTTTTACAGCGGCTATACAGTGTCATTTTCTTATTGAAAACTGGTACAAAATGGGATATTTTAAGGTCAAAATTTTAGAAGACATTATCTAAAAATAAGGAATTAAAGTGATAATTTGCGTTATCCAATAAAAGGAGAGGAAACGTTTTGTTTCAGAGCAGAAAATTTGCTTCATGAATCAGAGTTGGGTAATACCGTTGGTTTTTGAACATATTATGTCACTGAGACTAAAGGTGCTCCACTTTAGCATACTTAAGGGACTAAATATGCTCAGAGTTATATTTAAGGGACCAAAATAGATCTACGCTCAAAGAAGAGATAATATTGGTCAAAAAATTCGCGTATGATACAATAAGTTACAAATATATTATTTTAACCCAAATTAAAAGTCACATTATTATATTAGAAAAATAAAACTGGAGTATTATTCGAGCTCAAACACTTGTTCTGAACTCGAAAACAGCAAGAAAAAGCCTTTAAGTGACCTCGTAAAACTTGGTAATTTCATTTTCATACCGATTTTAATTTTTTTGGTCATTTTCTCCCGAACCTGCGACGACTTAACAGTAGATCCTCACCTAAAACTCCAGATCTCATACATTTCTCGGCTTCGTCATCAGCAATTTCAATGGATTCGGAAGATCCGATGGACGAGGCATCACCGGTCACCGGACTTCTCCCACTGGCGTCAGCTTCACAACAGCCTTATGTCTCCGAACTTCTCTCTTTCACTCTCGATCGCCTTCACAAAGTACTACTTAAATGCAATCTCCGCAAGTTTGAAATGTACTAGTTTATTTAAATTCATTTGAATTGATTTTTTTTTTTTTAAATTTGTGCAGGAACCGGAGCTTCTGAGAGTGGATGCGGAGAGAATTCGGAGGCAGATGCAAGAGGTTGCCGTTGGAAATTATCGCGCTTTTATTTCTGCTGCTGATGCACTGCATGCCATTCGCGAAGAAGTTTCTTCTGTTGATAAGCATCTTGAATCCTTGGTAATTTTCATATTTCCTTGCAGAAATTTTGTTAATTGATTTGATTTTGAGTTGTTGAATTGCTATTTTAGCTCTTATATAATTCTGAAAGTGCATTTTAGTGTACTAACGAGATAGTAATCCTAAGGACTAAGTGAGACTGATATTATAAGAATTGAGTTCATCAGTTGCATTGCTATTATAGCTAGAATATATATCCAGTAAAAGTGTGAGTGGAATAGGCTTAGTGCATGAATCCTAGTTGGTTAATGGCTTTCTTGAATAAGATTTAAACTAGCTATACAAAGCTTCTAAAGACCCTTCTGGATAACTTATTCAATTTAGGGTGTGCCTTATAGTTGGCTTCAATGTTCTGTTATTTCTTTCTGTAAGTGGGAATACACTATTCATCTTTTTCTCATATAAATTCTTTTTAGGAAGAACAAGGACGTAAACACTTACCATCGTGTTTCTTGTTTGCAGATCGATGAGATTCCTAAGCTAACTTCTGGTTGCAGCGAGTTCAGCACCTCTGCAGAACATATCTTGGAGAAGAGGAAAATGAACCAAACATTGCTTGCAAATCATAGTACTCTGCTGGACTTGCTTGAAATTCCTCAGCTAATGGACACGTATGTTTTCGTCAATGCTGTAAGGATCACACGTTAGAATTGAATCGGTATCCATGATTTTGAAGGGATAAAATGTCCATGGTATTTGTTTTTGATGTAGATTACATTCCAAAGTGCAGTTTATGTGTGTGACTGGTAAATTTGCGAGAGGATTCATTTTGGTGCAAACATTGTAGCCAAGTTATCATATCCAACTTTTCTTCTTCTCTTTTTACGAGGGAGGGATAGCCTAGTGGAAAGGACCTTTTACCTCAATCATGAGGTTAGGAATTTGAATCACCAAGAGAGTAAAGTGAGAAATTGTCGTTTGCTCCTATGCATTGGGGTTTGGGGTTGTGGTTTAGCATATGAAAATGATCAAGTTTTGCGTTTATCTGGGCGATGAACAAAGTTGTGTAGTTATGCACTCAAGGGTATGGCCTAGTAGTCAATGGAGTGGGCTGAGAACCATGAGGTATCAGATTCAAATTCCAGCGGAGACAAAAACACTCGGTGATTTCTTCCCATGTGTCCATGCCTTGGTGGGAGAGTTACTTGGTACCTGTTGCTGGTGGGAGGTAGCATGTATCCCGTGGTATAAGTCGAGGTGCGCACAAGCTGACCCGGACACCACGATTATTAAAAAAAAAGTCGTGTAGTTCTTGGAGCCATTACAGCTGCTAAACCTGGAGCTTCAGCCTGAATTATCTTGCATAGCACAGCCATGCTAGGAGTCAAGCTTGAAAAGAAGTTTTATGTGTCAGAACATAATATGTATAATTGTTAGAACTAAACAGTATCATTATTTTAACCTGCCGTGCTTCATCGGTGCTAGACTTAATGAATCTCTTCACTTTGCAGATGCGTGAGGAATGGGAACTATGATGAAGCTCTTGATTTAGAAGCATTTGTTTCCAAGCTTTCAACAATGCACCCCAAGTGAGTTCTTTTCTTTGGTTTCCAGTATGAACTGATTTTAACTGAATTTGATGAAAAATTATTAAGGTACTTTTGCTTCTTTTTCATCCTCCCCTGAAGGTTACCTGTCATTCAAGCACTTGCTGCAGAAGTTCGGCAGACTACCCAATCTCTTCTTTCTCAGCTTCTCCAAAGACTTAGATCAAACATTCAGGTGACTTCTCGCATAGATTATGTATATCATGTTACAGTGATGCTATTGGCGCATACTTGAATGGAAATTCTCCATAAATTATGAAGCTTAAGACCTTACTGTTTACAATTTATTGGTGCAGTTGCCAGAATGTCTGCGTATCATCGGATACTTGCGTCGAATAGGGGTGTTCAACGAGTATGAGATGCGCTTACAGGTGAGACTGATTCATTTGAACAACACCGGGTTTTACGCCTACGCCTACATCTTCCATTTGCTTTTGGTCTTCATTAATTGCATTTAGTTCATTATTTTTACCAAGAGCTGACCAATTTTGCCCCTTCAACAGTTTCTAAGATGCCGTGAGGCCTGGCTTTCTGGAATCCTCGATGACTTGGACCAGAGAAATGCTTATGAATACCTTAAAGGGATGATAAATTGTCATCGAATGCATCTCTTTGATGTTGTTAACCAGTACCGTGCAATATTTGCCGATGATACTTCAGGGAGGGAAGAAAACTATGATGGTGGGCTTCTCTTCAGTTGGGCCATGCACCAAATTTCTTCCCACCTCAGAACTCTAAAAATGATGCTACCAAAGATCACTGAAGGAGGTTCTTTGTCGAACATTCTGGATCAGTGTATGGTGAGCACATATTTATCTGTGCCAGACTGCTCGTTTGAAATCATTTTGCTTTAGTAAAATGCCTATTTGTCAAAAAAGAGAGAGTAAAAGTCTTGGATGTGATTGACTTTGATGTCTTCTGCTTGTAATCACCTTGAATACTAAACATGTGAAAGAAAAGGTATAGCGTTATGAATACAGAACAACGCGAGTCGTAAGCTCCCAGAAATGGTTGGAGAAAGATAGCTTTTAAGTTTGTCCTTACCATTCAAGTCTCTTGTTGCACTTTGGCCATCCTGCTAGAAGCATTCTAGATCAAGATTTTGACATGATTTTCGAGAGGCAAAAAGCAGGCAACTGTATTTTCTTCTCTCTCTCTCTCTCTGGTGGGGAAGGAAGGAGAGTGGTGTAGGACAAGCAAAAAAACATACTTACCTTTGGGTAATCTCATCTGATGAGCTAGTCCTAAGGGCCATATAACTCAAAATCTAGACAGCAACCTAAAAGAGTAGAGTTGAAATCCATCCGTTTGTTTCCCTCTAATCGCTTTGCTTTACTCGGTCAATTTCAATTCTCAACCTATCTCTTTGTCACGTTTTGGGGACAATTTCGTTATCCATCTTCTTCGTCACATTTTCTGAATCTTTGTCCGCTCTTTGGCCCCTAACTTCCGTGAAACCAAAGCAGATGGCATTAACTTTCTTGTCCTTCTTCCACATTTACAATAGAAAATAAGTAGGCTTCAATTCTCTGCAGGCTGAAAAGTTCAATCACTCGACAGATCCAAAATCTAAACTGACTTGGCTCTGATGGCATAAGATAAAGTAGAAAGTTCTTTGTTGTATATTCTAGTATAATGAGCTATTAGTTAAAGAATGCTTGCAGACTAGTTGGCGGCAAAAATCGAGGCCGCTCTGGCTAAAGGAGGGGGATTCGAATACCAAGTTTTTTCATAGGGTGGCGGTCGCAAATCGAAGGAGAAACTTCATAGAGTCCTTAGTTGTGGATGGGGTGAGGATTGAGGGAGAGGAGGAAGTAAAAGGGGCGATAGTGGGGTTTTATGAGAACTTATATAAAGAAGAAGTTAGTTGGAGGCCGACTTTGGGGGGAATAGAGTTCAACCATATAGGGGAGGGAGACAACGAGTGGCTAGAAAGAGTTTTCGAGGAGAAGGAGGTGCACGAGGCTGTGTCGTCTTGTGCTGGTGATAAGGCCCCCGGGCCTGATGGTTTCTCCTTGGCTTTCTTTCAGATCTTTTGGGACACCATCAAGGGAGAGTTGATGGAAGCCATTGAATACTTCTATGCGAATGGTGTTTTCGAGAGAAGTATCAATGCTTCATTTATTACTATTGTGCCTAAGAAAGAAGGTGCATCTTGTATCAGAGACTACAGGCCTATTAGTCTCGTGGGGAGCATTTACAAGATTATTTCTAAAGTGCTTTCCAACAGACTTAAGAAGGTTCTTGACATGACTGTTTCGTCTTCCCAGAATGCGTTTGTGGAAGGTAGGCAGATCCTGGATGCTGCCTTGGTGGCAAATGAACTTGTAGACTCCAGAAGGAAAAATAGAGAACCCGGCTTACTATGCAAGTTAGATCTTGAGAAGGCTTTCGACCATGTCAATTGGGAGTTCCTGGACTTCATTATGATGCGGATGGGGTTTGGGGAAAGATGGAGGGGATGGATAAAGTTTTGCATTTCCTCAGTCAGATTCTCTGTCCTGGTTAATGGTAGCCCGTGTGGTTTCTTTGGCAGCTCCAGGGGTCTCAGGCAAGGTGACCCCCTATCCCCCATGTTATTCATTCTAGTGATGGATGCTCTGAGCAAAATGATGGATCGTGCGGCGGGCGGAGGCTTCTTGAGAGGATTCTCAGCTCCGATTGGGGTGCTCAGTGCCCGAAGAGTCTCACATTTGCTTTTTGCGGATGACACACTGGTTTTCTGTGATGCCGATATGGATCAGTTGACCTACCTGAAGCAGGTCCTGCAGTGGTTTCAGTTAGTATCAGGACTCAAAATCAACATCGGCAAGTGTGAGATTTTTCCGGTAGGTGAGGTTACTAATTTTGATGCCTTGTCTGGTGTTCTCAGATGCAAGGTGGGCTCCCTTCCCACTACTTACCTGGGCCTCCCTTTGGGAGCTTCATATAAGAATACTACGGTTTGGAATCCAGTGATCGAGCGGGTTGAAAAAAGATTAGCAGGGTGGCAGAAACGGTATTTGTCAAAAGGAGGTAAGGAAGTGCTTATCAAAAGCACTTTATCGAGTATGCCAACCTATTACTTATCCCTGTTGCAAGCACCGGTGAGCATCACAGAAAAACTGGAGAGACTTCAAAGGAACTTTCTATGGGATGCGGCGGATGGAACTAAAAAGTTTCATCTAGTGAATTGGCAAACAGTCACTTCCCCAAAGAAGTGGGGTGGACTTGGAGTGAAAGACCTTAGGGTATTTAACAGAGCTTTAATGGGAAAGTGGCTGTGGAGATTCGGGGTAGAAGAGCATGCTCTATAGAGGGAGGTCATAGTAGAAAAGTATGATTCAACGGGAGGGGGGTGGAGGACCAAGGCGATCACAACACCTTTCGGGTGTGGCATGTGGAGGAGTATCATGAAGAATTGGGAAGCATTCAGTGGCAACATCACTTACAGGGTGGGAGATGGAAGGAGAATCAGCTTTTGGAATCATAGGTGGTGTGGAGAGGATTCTTTGAGGGTCTCCTTCCCCCACGTCTTCAGAGTTTCAAACCAGAAGGAACTGATGGTCCAACAGATTCGCAAGGAGCATGGAGGGAGGGTAGTATGAGACCTCTCATTCAGGAGGAGCATGCAAGATTTGGGAGATTGCGGAGCTTCAAGTTTTGTTGGCACTGCTATACGGGCAAGACATGCTCCAGCCATCCTGCGACTCTTGGAGATGGGGCTTGCGTGGCGATGGTTTGTTCACCGTAAAGTCCTTTTACCAGAGTATGTTGGTGAGAGAGGAGACCACTTTTCCATACTCCTCGATCTGGATTCCTAGGGCGCCCACGAAGGTGTGCTTTTTTGCATGGCTAGCGGCAAGGGGAGTGATCTTGACTGCTGAAAATCTCCGAAAGAGGGGAATTACACTTGTTAGTTGGTGCTACATGTGTAAAAGCTCAGGAGAAGAAGTTGATCACCTTATGTTGCATTGCCCTGTGTCCTCAGCTTTGTGGAGGGCAATCCTGAATCTCTTTGGTGTTCAATGGGTGATGCCAAGCACTGTAAAGGAAATGTTATATAGCTGGGGCGGTTTTCGTAGAAGAAGAAAGCAAAAGGCATGGAAATTCGCTCCGTTAGCTCTCATGTGGGTAGTATGGGGGGAGAGAAATAGGAGAGCTTTTGAGGAGATTGAGTCTCCTTTTTCACATCTTAAGAATAGTCTTTTATCTTTGATCGCTTTTTGGTGCACTTACTTAGCCCCTACTTGTATAGAAAATTGGGCGTCTTTTGTAGAGAATCATGTTCTGATGTAAATTCTCTACGTCTTTGGTATACTTTGTGTACACGGGAGTTCTCTCCCTTTTGATTAATACAATTTACCTTATCAAAAAGTAGAAAGAATGGCCAGCATCTAAATTTAATTTTGTTTATTAATGAGATTAAATTCTTGAAAATTGTGAAACTCTTTTAGAATTGTATTATTATGAGAATCGTGTCAAACATTTTCCCAAGGAAAGACTCATGTAAATTGTGAGTAGCGGAGTATGTTCCCCCTCCCCTTTCTTTTGGAGTTTTTTTCTGTTGGGTTGGGGAGTTGAGAGGCATCACCAACCATAAGTTCTTCTCTTGTTATTCTGTACGAGATGTATTGAAGCCATCAGAAATCAGGCTCAGCCAAAGCTTTGTTTAATCTATAAAGGTGTTCATATTTGCTCAGATGCATTCGCGAGATAGTTATTGCTTGTTTTGAGGCGTTGCAATATTTGTTCCTATTGTTGCATTTGTTATTTACTTACTCCGTGTTTAAATCAAGCTTTGGGTTTAACTCTTTTATTGATGCTTTATTCCTTTTTCTCCTGACAGTACTGTGCCATGGGGCTTGGTTGGGTTGGACTGGACTTCCGTGGCTTGCTTCCCCCTCTTTTTGAAGAGTGCATACCTGATTGGTTCTTTGTGATTTTGGAATGTTAAAATTGGTCATTAAGCTAGTTCATTTATGCATTTCATTTTCTGATGATTTTGCAGGGCTGTCCTAAAGCTCTTCTCGAAGAACATGAATGCAGCTGTTGAGAATTTCCAGGTATATATTTTGTCACCGATGGTAAAAATCTTTTACCTAGCACAGTCAGCCTAAATGGAGGCACTTAGACCTGAAGTTATCTTTTGAAATGAGCACCCAATCATTCTTCGCTCAGGATTGGTAATGTGTATACTTTACTTGATTCCAGTTGGTCCTTGATTCTCATCGCTGGGTTCCATTACCAGCAGTTGGCTTTCCTGCCAGCAGTTTTGGTGAAGAAAGTCAGGAAGATGTTACTCCTCCCTCGAGTCTAATGGAGCACCCACCTTTGGCTGTCTTTGTTAATGGTACGTTATGTAGTTCACTACTTAAGCTCCTTTTGCGAAGGTTCCCCCTTGTTCATTGCCAACAACTGTTAATGCACCAAGAAAAAGACAAGTACCAATAGATGGTTTTTTAGACCAGCATGAGAGATATCTAGGTTACAACAACAACAACAACTACAACCCAGTAAAATCCCACTAATGGGGTCTGGGGAGGGTAGTGTGTACGCAAACCTTACCCCTATCCCGAAGGAGTAGAGAGGCTGTTTCCGAAAGACCCTCGGCTCAAAAAAACAAAAAGACAAAAGGACAAAAAAGAGACAATATTAGTATCACAACAGCAATCATAGGAAAAATAGGAACACCATGAAATCCAGAAGAAAGATGCAAAGCAAAGGGAGACAATATTAGTATCGCCACAACAATCATAAGAAAAATAGGAACACCATGAAATCTAGAAGAAAGATGCAAAGCAAAAGCGATAGCTAGTAAATAGGACCTGCATTGAAAAGCGAAATAGTAAGACACAACATTGCCACTAGCTATCTTAGTCAAAAACCCTACATGGCTAGTCCCACAATGGTACGAAGTAAGGCACGACTCAACTACCTTCTAACCTACAACCCTAATAATCGACCTCCACATCTTCCTATCAAGTGTCATGTCCTCGGAAATCTGGAGCCTCGCCATATCCTGCCTGATCACCTCTCCCCAATACTTCTTAGGCCGCCCTCTACCTCTTCTCGTGCCCTCCACAACCAGCCGCTCACACCTCCGTATCGGAGCATCTGGGCTTCTCCTCTGAACATGTCCGAACCATCTAAGCCTCGCTTCCCGCATCTTGTCATCAATGGGAGCCACGTGCACCTTCTCCCGAATATCATCATTTCTAATCTTATCTATCCTAGTGTGCCCGCACATCCACCGCAACATCCTCATTTCTGCTACTTTCATCTTCTGGATATGTGAGTTCTTAACGGGCCAATACTCAACCCCATACATCATGGCCGGTCTAACCACCGCTTTATAGATATCTAGGTTATGAATTCAAAATTGTGCTTCGGGCTCCTGCTGGAGTACACTAATAAATTTATGGTGTTATGGATGTTATTATGTCACCAAAAATGCTTTAATGCCTGTTATCTGCCTGTGGTCTCCTGCTAAGCAAAGGCAAATTTCTTTTAGAATCCTACAAATTCGTCCTTTGGATTTTCCCATGAATAAACAAAAAACAAGAGGATTTTAGAGGTCGATTCACTTTTCTGTAAATCTTGTGTAGTTCACTCTGTTCCATCTTGTTGAAAATCGATTTTAAGCGATTTTTTTAAAGCTGTGGCTGCTGGAATTTTGTTTTGATTATTTTATAATTGAGAACTCAACTATAGAACTGGAATTGTTTATCTAGTCTACCATCTCTAATGTGGAGGAAAGCATCTTCATTGAGTGCTATGACCTACAGGTGTGAAAAAGATTAGTCTTTGATTTAGGGCAAAATTTGAGCTTCTATTGAATCACAGGAAAGTTTGCAGGGCTTCATATTGTACGAATTGTATCTTAATCAATTTACTATTGAGCTGTACTTTCATGACTATTAGTTTCAAAATCACCCTGTATCAATTAGGTGTCAGGTTTTAATCCCACCAAAGTTACTTTTCCTCTTTTCCTTCCATTCCTTCTATTCACCGGCCCACCTGCACCCAAAAGAAAAGGAATAAAAAGAAAGTCAGTGGCCACTGTTGTTTGGTATCTCTAAGATAATAGCTTCACCAACTACTAAGAATTATTGAGCTTTCCACTGATGGAACAAACTTTAGATTTATGTTTAAAGGTCCAAAAGAAAGGAAAGAAAATCATTGGGTTTATGTTTCAACTAATTGCTAAATAGTCTTGCTGCACAAATCCAGTTATTTTTGTATCCTGTCTATGATTTGCAGGTGTCTCTGTGGCAATGAATGAATTACGACCTTGTGCTCCATTAAGTTTAAAACACGTGCTTGCACAAGAACTGGTGAAGGGATTGCAGACTGTTTCTGATTCTTTACTGAGATATAACACTACTCGCATGCTTCGAGAAAACGAGTCTCTGCTTTTTCTATCATTATGTCGAGCGTTTATTGAGGTAGCATCATATGAACAAGTTTGACTTCACTTATAATTGATTCTCGCACCCATTGATTCAATCATACAAATTCTGTACTTTTCCAGGTTGCTTTTCCGCACTGTGTTAGTTGCTTTGGCCGTTGTTATCCGGGTGGAGCTGCTCTGATAGCCGATGCCAAAACTCTTTTTGATGGAATTAGCCGACTATTGGTGACCTCTTCCTCCAGAGAACTTCCAAAACCAGTTCGTAATTCAGAGGCCAAGAGTATATCAGAAAACGGTGACATGCCTAACAAGGAAAATGGGGTAGTTCTTAGTACTGAACAAGCTGAGAGTACCAACACAGAAGAGGAACCCAACAATGTCCCTTCAAAAAATGAGGAAAAGCCTGGTAATGTGTCATCATGATGTTGAAGAGCTTATACATTTGGAAAGCCAGTTGATATATACTCCTTTATACTGCATTTTCTGATGAAGTACTAAAGAGAATCAGAAAGATGCTTTTCTCGGTTCTTCAAATCCAGGGATAAACCTTTTCATCCAATGAGATAGTGGTCGTGGCTGATTGATTATGATCAGATAGCTATGATGAGCAGTCACGTTTGTACTCGTTTTAAAGGAAAGATACTACTCGGATGGAGTTCGGCCTGTAACATCTTTGAAAAAGCTTTTCTTCTCTTCCTCCTCACTTATTCATAGTGTTACTGAGAATGAATTGATTTATATACGAGATATCGAAGTGTAATGAAGATTTTGTATAAACGGTGATTGTCTAGGGTCTGCAAAGGCACTAAATTGTATGAACTCTCCAATATTATTTCATTCTGAGAACAAAATAGGACTTATATGCTTTCTTCGGTGAAAGAAGTGTTTGTTCCATATGCTGTAGCATTTTTGAAGAATCTTTTTACTAGGGTAATAACTATGCAGAATGGATTTCTCTTCTATTGATCTTTGACGATCCTACACTTTATTAATAGTTTATACTGGAAAGTGGTTACTATAACTAAAAGAAAGATCTGTTAAGACTACAGAGACAAGAACAACCTCTGGAACCAACATTGTCTGTAACCACGGTTGTGTCTAAATTGTGTAAATCCATCTTTTACTCTTCTAGATACAACTTTTCTCAACTTTATTATATAAAAATTAAAAAGTTTAAATAAAACCCAGTTGTATATTAAACAAATCAGAATTGATCTGTTTTTCTTTCTTCGTGCAAAATCAAATTCATGTAGTAGCTCTGTAGCTGCATAAAGTTTGAGCTGTATTGGTCAACTTTAGAAAGTTAATCCCAATTTCCCCCTTTTCATTTTCTGTTTTTTTTTTATCGTTTATGTTGTTGACTTCTGAAAACTTGATAAGATAAAGAACAAAAGCTAGCGACAAAGCCGAAAGATTGACGCTCAAGGAAACATGACAAAATCATTTTCCATTCCTATGACATAAAGACCAGTTTGACCAAAAAAATGTGAAACCAATTTCTTTATTCTTTTTGTTGTACTCTAGTCAGTTAATGTTCTACATGATGGAAAGTGACAACCATTTTGATACTAGTTATTGATACTACATCATTCATTTTCAACCACCTAATCCCATCCTGAAAACTTTTGGTTCTTTGTTATATTCGTTAAAATGTAACTTTCTTGCTTTGTGGAGAACCAAAGGAAAGAGAAGGGTACTTGTTCTGTTTCCAAGACTTGGGATTGATGGAGAGACTTCAAGTTTATATTCTTTTTGTTGTCATTTTACATTCAATAGCAGTAGAATTTGCTTGTGAGGGCCAAAATGTTGGTACAAGTTGTTCAGCTAATGATCATGAAGCACTTCTTGATTTCAAGAATGGCCTAAATGATCCTGAGAACCGGCTTTCGTCATGGCAAGGAAGAGTCTGTTGTAAGTGGAGAGGAATAGGGTGCAGTAACACTACTGGTTCTGTTATCAAAATAGACCTTCACAATCCATTTCCAGTCAATTCTGCTGATGTTACCAGGTATGGATTTTGGAACTTGAGTGGGGAGATTAGGCCTTCTTTGTTAAAAATCCAATCTTTACAATACTTGGATTTGAGTCTAAACACTTTTGGTGGAATCCCGATTCCAAGATTTGTTGGTTCTTTGAAGAACTTGGAATATCTGAATCTATCAAAAGCTGGATTTTTTGGCACAATACCTCCAACTTTGGGAAATCTTTCTCACTTGCAGTATCTAGATGTTTCTTCAGAATTCTCAGCTGTGACTGTTGAAAGTTTTCAATGGGTGACTTATCTTGTTTCTTTAAAACATCTTGGGATGAACCAAGTAGATCTCTCGATGGTAGGATCAAGTTGGTTGAAAATGCTAAACCAGCTTCCACATTTAACAGCGTTGCGTCTTTCATCTTGTGGCTTGTCTGGATCCATTTCACATCTTACTCCTGTCAACTTCACTTCACTAGCTTTTATTGATCTTAGTTTCAATAGTTTCAACTCAATGTTCCCGAGTTGGCTTGTAAATAGCAGCAATCTTGAATATATAGACGTAAGCAACTCTGGTCTTAGAGGCAGAATTCCACTTGGTATCAGTGAGATTCCGAGGTTAAGATACTTGAACCTTGCGCTTAACAAGAACCTTAGTGCCAATTGTCATGAACTATTTAGAGGAAGCTGGAAACAGATAGAAGTTCTCGATTTAGGTTCGAACAAACTACATGGAAAAGTGCCTCGATCCATTGGGAATATGACTCATTTGACTCACTTCAATCTCTTATTGAACAACATTGAAGGTGGAATACCGAGTACTATAGGAGGACTATGCAAATTAATCAACTTCGATTTATCAGGAAACAACTTGACAGGAAGTCTACCTGAAATACTCGAAGGAGCCGAGAAATGTGATTCCAAGAGGCCCTTGCCTAGTTTGATGTACTTAAAGCTGAGCATTAATGGTCTTGTTGGTAAAATACCAGAATGGTTGGGTCAGTTGAAAAATCTTCAACAACTTGGATTAACTTCCAACTTTTTTGAAGGCCCTATACCAGCTTCATTAGGAACACTTCAAAATTTGACCAACTTGGGACTTTCAGGGAACCAGCTAACTGGTACTCTACCGCAGAGTTTTGGACAGCTTTCTGAATTGTCAGTTCTTGATGTTTCTTCTAATTTCCTGACAGGTACTTTAACAGAAGTTCATTTTAGTAACCTGAGCAAAGTGAAGATTCTTGACCTTTCATCCAACTCCTTCACCTTGAATGTTAATCCCAACTGGATTCCTCCATTTCAGATTCGAAATCTTGACATGGGGTCTTGCCATTTAGGTCCTTCCTTTCCTACTTGGCTCAAGTCTCAAAAGGAGCTTATGTTCCTAGATATTTCAAATGCAAGTATTTCAGATTCAATTCCAGGCTGGTTTTGGGACATTTCTTCTAATCTATCCCTGCTGAATTGTTCTTTTAATCAATTAAATGGTAATCTACCAAATCCATTACCAATATTTCCCTTTGCAGATATTGACCTGAGCTCGAACTTATTTAAGGGAACCATTCCTTTACCTACTGTCCCAATTGAATTGCTTGATCTGTCAAACAATAAGTTTCAAGGTCTCATCCCTCAGAATATTTCTGAAGTCATGCCAGACTTAATATTCCTGTCTCTTTCGGGTAATGAAATTTTGGGTGAAATACCAGCTACTATAGGAATGATGACCCTTCTTCAAGTCATTGATCTATCAAACAATAAGCTAACAGGAAGCATTTCTTCAAGCATAGGGGAGTGTTCTTACCTGAAAGCTTTAGACCTTGGGAACAATAACTTATCTGGCTTAATTTCAAGTTCCTTGGGTCAATTGAGGCAACTTCAGTCATTGCACTTAAATGACAACAAATTCTCAGGACGGATCCCCTTATCTTTCAAAAATCTATCTAATTTGGAGACACTTGATCTCGGAAACAACAGACTGTCAGGAAATATTCCCTCTTGGATATCCGATGATGTTCCAAATCTTAGAATCCTCAGATTGAGGTCAAATTCATTTTCAGGAGAACTTCCTTTAGGAATGTCAAATCTGAGTTCATTGCAGGTCCTTGATCTTGCAGAAAACAACTTAACTGGCACCGTTCCAACAAGCATAGGAAACCTCAAGGCCATGGTCCAAGAGCAAAAGGTGAATGAATATTTGTTGTATGGGAAGTATAGAGGGCTTTACTATGAAGAAAGCTTGAGAGTGAATTTGAAAAGCCAGTTTCAAAAGTACACCAAGACTCTATCACTTCTGATCTCAATAGACTTGTCAAGGAACAACTTATATGGTGCATTACCTGTGGAAATGACTAAGTTGCACGGCCTCATCGTTTTGAACTTGTCTGGAAACCAAATCAGTGGACAAATCCCAGAAAATATTTCAAGCTTACGTCAGTTGGCATCGCTTGATCTCTCGAGTAATAAGCTTTCTGGTGTCATCCCATCAAGCATGGGATTGATGTCATTCTTGAGCTTTCTTAACTTCTCAAACAACAATATATCCGGTATGGTTCCTTATAAGGGGCAGATGACAACTTTTACAGAGTCTGCTTTTGAGGGGAATCCCCATCTTTGTGGAGCTCCACTTCTACTACTATGCCAAAATGGGAACTCAAACAATACAACAGTACTAGAGAATGACAGCAGTGATGAATTTCCTGATAAATGGTTTTATGTGAGTGTTGGATTGGGATTTCTTGCAGGTATTCTTGTTCCTTACTGTATCTTGCTCGTTCGAAAGCCATGGAAACGGGCTTATTTCAGTTTCCTGGATAGAGTAATTGACAGATTTGTCTCAACTGGAAGCAACGGAATAACCGGTAACAGAGTAACCAGCAGGCAGCAGTAGACGATCAGGTCCAAGGGCTAGATTTTCATTTTAATCGTTGTATTAAGTTCCATTAGAGGTAAAGAAGGTGAATCCCGTTATACATAAGACATCTTTGTACTATTTTTAAAATTTAAATTTAGTAAAGTATGCTCTTCTTGCAGATATTTGTCGAACCTTGGTAATTATGCAAAACGTTGTCCATATATTGATAACAGAAAGTTTGCCATCGCGCCTTAAATGGTTTTGTTCCATGGACTACATTAAATCTCACTAGATTGCGATATCTAAACGTTTTGCTTCAGTTTTGAAGTGTCTGCAGATGTAAATGGAGAATAATAATAAATGAGGCTGAACTACCCCTGCTACCTCACAATGAATAGATTATGACATTAGTAAACATTGTAAATTGAGCAACTTTTGTCAACTTTAAATAATAAATAGTGCAGCTTTCTGTCTGTTCATGACTGCATGCCTACCGGTGTAAGGGAAAGCGTCACTAAACTAAGAGTTCAGCTAAGGTGATAAAAATTACAATAAATAAAATTTTGAATATTCATCTAAGACTCAGAGTAACGAAATCCTAGCTTTAACTAGTAAATGCATAGCAGGTAATGAATCACAGATATTAAAAACATGAGATACAGCAACATTGATGAAATTGTAACTTTATTATTATTTCAATGTTTGAATTAGTTCACGTATACAAATTAAAGGGCATATACCCAAGAGTTGACTAACTAAAAAAAATAGTCAAGTGAATGGCAATACAAAAATTCTCATGGGGAAATTGAATCATAATATCGTCTCAAAACCTTCTCCTTTCCCAGCAGCGTTTGGGAGCGAGCACAGGGATCTTTCGCAGGCTTAGGCATCTCGTGAAAGTCCTTCTCTTTGCTTTGTTTTGCTCTGCCAACCTATCCTCATATTTCCTTTTACTTGATTCAAAATCCACTCTTGATCTCTTCTTGTTCATTAATATTTCTTCAGTGCAATGCTTAGTTGCTGTTAATGTAGTAGCAGTGTTCTTGCTTAGGGCGTCAGCCTCAATATCCATCTTCTTGAAACCTTTGCCGCTCTTCCTCATAACTCCGCTGCAGTCGACTTCTGTTGCTGATTTCATATTAACAGTAGTAGTCTGCACGCTCTTGCTTTGGGCGTCAACGTCAATATCCGTCTTCTTGAAACCTTTGCCGCTCTTCCTCATAACTCCATTTGTTGCTGATTTCAGATTAACAGTAGTAGTCTGCAGGTTCTTGCTTTGGGCGTCAGCGTCAATATCCGTCCTCTTGAAACCTTTGCTGCTCTTCCTCATAACTCCGCTGCAGTCAACCTTTATTGCTGATTTCAGATTAATAGTAGTAGTAGTCTGCAGGTTGTTGCTTTGAGTGTCAGCGTCAATATTCTTGAAACCCTTGCCACTCTTCCTCATAACTCCGCCGCAGTTGACCTTTGTTGCTGATTTCAGATTGACAGTAGTAGTAGTAGTCTGCTGGTTGTTGATTTGGGCCTGCTTTGTTCCCTTTTTATCACTATCATCCAATTGTTTGTGTTCTCCAATTGTTTGTGTTCTTTGAAGGGCAGCTTGATCTTCGTTGAACCACCACTGTGTCATGAATTAAGCTTAGTAGTAGAGGTTCATAAATCTTACTATGTTCAATTTAGTCCCTATCTTTATTTTCTTGTTTTTTTACAATTAAGTCCCATTAAATTTCTCCTTAGCTGGCATATGTACACATTTTACAAATATCAGAAATATTATCCAATTTTCTCTCTATCTTCTTCTTTCCCTCTCCTTCCCTATTCTGCTTCTTCACGATTGAGCTTGTTTATAGCTCAGCTCGTGACATTGGTATCAGAGCCATTCAATTCTTGCGGATAACAATGGCCGACTCTGAAAAATTCAAGGGCCTCGAAGAAGGTATGAAAAAACTCGAAACCCAGCTGGAGTCCATGGCTACGGAGAATGCGAGACATTTTGAATCACTGGAATCTAGTCAAAATCAGTTTTCCTCTCAGCTAAGGGAAACACAAGAGACAAATCGAAGGCTGAATCTAATTATTTCTCAGCACGATGCCTTGAAGAGAACAAAAACTATTGCTTCTCCCAGATCCATGGCGTCTTCAGCTCAAGGACCACTGATAATGCGAGAATCTGGGCAAACTTTGAATACTCAAGCTCAGGTAACCCTGATTTCAACTTCAACTAGCTATCCTGTTGGTAGGGGTTTCACTTTTCCTCCATTAAGGGCCACCCCAAACTCACCTCAAACACCTACCATTTTCACATACGAATCGGAGGTTGGAACTAATTATTTCTCAGATCGATGCCTTGAAGAGAGCATAAACTGTTGCTTCTCCCAGATCCATGGCGTCTTCAGCACAAGGACCACTGATAATACAAGAATCTGGGCCAGTTTCGAACTAAATGTGAGCAGTTTTTTGAAATTTATCAGATCCCTGAACAAAGCAAAATGAGCTATGTGTCTGTGCATGTGAAAGACAAGGCAGATATATGGTTTGATAGCCATATCCTGGAGAAGAAGGGGACTAACTGGCCCTTGTTTTGCGCAGAATTTTGTATGAGGTTTGGGAGTGTGAGGTCCAATTGATATTTTGGACCAATTTAATAATCTTAAACAAACAAGTAGTGTGGAAAGCTATCAGGAGAAGTTCGAAGAGCTGAAATCATACATGTTATTGGTAAATCCCCTCTTGAAATTCATTTTATTTCCAGCTATATCAGTTGACTTAAACCCGAATTAAAACCCCTAGTAGGACTAGCAAATCCCATTTGCCCAATGGATGCATTTGACTTAGCTAAGTCTTATGAAGCCTCTTTTAAAGCCCTCCTTAGATCCACCACTGCCAGAATAACCTATATTTCAAACAATCCCCAACCTACTTCCAAAGCTATTATACCATATCAAGGAACCACTTCCCAGAACCCAAACAACAGAGCTTTGGTTCCCAAACCCAGAGTTCCCTTCAAGCCAAACCAACTTTCTGATATAGCAAGAGATAAAGGCCTTTGTTATAGATGTCTCGAGAAATACCACCCTGGCCACTAGTGTAAACCTAAAACATTGAATGTTATTGCTTGGGAAGGGGAAGACCAGATGGACAGGTGCAAGCTATTCAGGAAGAAGGGGACAGTAGTGGAAGTAAAAATGAGGTGGAAACAGAGGATATTCCTGAAGAGGAGCAGGGTGAGATATCATTATGTGTTGCTATGGGAGTGACAAGTTCTTCATCTAAAACTATAAAGATTCAAGAGTATGTCAAGAAATTGCCTATCACAATTTTGATTGACTGTGGCTTTACTCACAGTTTTGTGAATTCAAAAATTGTCAAGGTCCTTAGATTAGAAGCAATTCCTAGTTATGCTCCAATGAAAGTGAAAGTAGCCAATGGAGAATATATGTATAGTAGGGCCATTTGCCCTAATTTTTGTTGGAAGATGCAAGAGGAACCCTTCTGTTTTGATGTAAGGCTGCTACAAGTAGGAGGATGTGAACCTAGTTTTGGGCATAGATTGGTTAGACTTGGTTGCCCCAGTGGTGTTGCACACTAGACCCCTCAGTATATCGTTTTTCAGAGGTGACACTTGGGTTACACTACTGAGTCATCAAGAAGATCCTAAACTGGTCACAACATAAGGGGACAAATTTGAGAAAGTGTTTCTCAAGAATTCTGGGGCCACTATGGCTGCTTTCTGCATCCTCAATACTGCTCATGTGTCCACTAATGAAGCAGAACTTCCTGAAGAAGTCACTAAGTTGTTGCAGCTATATCAGGACATCTTCAAAGAGCCTAAAGGATTGCCACCTTCTAGGCCCTGTGATCATTCTATACCATTGGTACATAGGGCTCAACCTTTCAATTTGAGCCCCTATAGGTATTCATTTGATCAAAAGAATGTCATTGAAAATATAGTTGGAGAGATGCTAAAATCTCAAATAGTGGTTCCCAACCACTCCTGTTTTGCTTCTCCTGCATTACTTGTAAGGAAGAAAGATAATACTTGGAGGCTTTGTGTGGATTATAGAAGATTAAATTCTCTAACTGTGAAGAACAAATACCCTATCCCCATGGTAGAAGACCTTTTGGATGAGCTCAATGGATCAAAGATATTCTTAAAGGTGGATCTTAGATCTGGATATCATCAAGTCAGAATGAGATTTGATGATGAGCCTAAAACTGCATTCCGGACTCACCATGGTCTCTGGCAATTTAGGGTGATGCCTTTTGGCCTCACTAATGCCCCTACAACATTTCAATCCCTTATGCATCAAGTCTTTGGGCCTTATCTCAAAAAGTTCATACTAGTATTCTTCGATGACATTCTAATATATAGTTTGTCTGTGGAGGATCATCTGAAACACTTGCAAGTTGTGCTGTAGATATTAAGAGAAAACCAGCTCTTTGCCAAATGATCAAAATGTGTCTTTGCTCAGGATAAAATCGAGTATTTAGGACATGTGATTACTGGTAATGGGGTTGGTACTGATTCTAGCAAGGTAGCTACAATGTTAGAGTGGCCTCAACCAAAAACTATTAAGGAATTGAGAGGATTCCTTGGTCTTACAGGTTACTACAAAAGGTTTATAAAAAAATATGCTCAGCTCAGTAAACCTCTTACTTCCCTGCTTAAGAAAGGAACATTTGAATGGAGTGAAGAAGAAACTGAGGCATTCCAAAAATTGAAGAAAGTAATGACTTCTGCTCCTCTACTAGCACTACCAGACTTCAGTAAACCTTTCATAGTTGAAGTAGATGCATGTGGTACTGGAGTGGGTGCTGTACTTTAACAAAATAAGCAACCAGTGACTTACTTAAGTCAGGTTTTGAGCAAGAAGCATCAAGGCCTATCAACTTATGAAAAAGAGTTGATAGCCTTATTAATGGTAGTCGATAAATGGAGACACTACCTACATCTAAACCACTTCATAATCAGAACTGATCACTTCAGTCTCAAGTTCCTTCAAGACCAAAAGATCACGACCTCTCTTCAGCACAAAGGACTGACAAAACTGATGGGTCTTAGCTATGAGATACATTACAAGAAGGGTATTGAGAACAATATGGCTGATGCACTCTCTAGGATGCATGATGTTGGTGCTGAGTGTTATGTCATCTCTCAAATTCAGCCAAAATGCGTGGAAGATATCATCAATAGTTATGATGGAGACCAGGAAGTAACCCAAATCATGACCCCAGGTGCTTGTGGATCCTGCTGCAGTAGCCAATGTGATCCTACAAAATGGATTGTTTAAGTATAAAGGCAAGGTGTGGGTAGGAAATGGTACTCAACTGTGACAAAAATTGGTGCAACACATTCACTCTACAGGCCTGTGAGGTCATTCTGGAGTCACTGCTACTACGCAAAGGATTAAGGCCATTTTCTATTGGCCTTCTCTGCTAGCTGACGTAAAAAAGTGGTTCTGGAATGTGATGTTTGTCAAAGGTGTAAGGGAGAACATGTAGCTTATCCGGGGCTACTACAACCATTGCCACTTCCTTCTAGAGCATGGGAGCATATAACCATAGATTTCATTGAAGGTGTCCCTAAGTCTGAAGGGAAGAATACAATCTTCGTTATTGTGGACAGGTTCAGCAAATATGCACATTTCTTATCTCTTTCTCATCCTTTTACTGTTGTACAAGTTGCTAGATTGTTCATGGACAATATCTATAAGCTGCATGGGTTGCCTACTAGTATTGTGAGTCATAGGGACAGAATATTCTTGAGCTTGTTTTGGAAGGAGTTGTTTAAGGGGTTGAAAATAGAGTTGAAATTCAGTTCTGCCTATCACCCTCAATCAGATGGGAAATCTGAGAGGGTGAATCAATGTGTGGAGAACTATCTGAGATGCATGAGTGGGCACAAACCCAAAGATTGGCACAAATGGTTGTCTCTAGCTGAGGATTGGTATAATTCCAATTACCATACAGCTACTCAATCAAACCCTTTCAAGATTTTATATGGATATGACCCTCCTCAACTCTACTTTGAGCTGGTGACACAGTCGAAGGTAGATGAAGCTGATCAATGGTTGCAGGAAAGAAAAATAATGACCAGGATTCTGAAGGTAAATCTAGAGAAGGCACAATAGAGAATGAAGTTTTATGCTAACAAAAAAAAGGACTGAAAGGGAGCTAGAAGTTGGAGATTGTGTTTTCCTCTAGCTTCAACCTTATAGACAGACCTGAAGCTAACATCCAAGTATTATGGCCCTTATCAAGTGATTAAGAAATTAAGTCATGTTTCATATGAGCTTCAATTGCCTGCTTCTGCTAAAATTCACACCCTGTTTTTCACATATCTCAGCTGAAGAAGAAAATAGGGTCTTATGTTGTTCCATCCATTGATCCTCCAGTCTGTGCTGCAGATGGCCAGCCTTTAGTAGAGCCAATAGCAATCTTGGATAGAAAAATGATCAAAATAGGAAATGCTGCAGTTGTGCAGGTCTTGATATAGTTGGCAAATTTACTTCCTGAAGAGGTCACTTGGGAAGATTGTAGTTTCATTCAATCGCAGTTTTCAAATTTTAATGAACCTTGAGGACAAGGTTCCTTAAAGGGAGATGGATTGTCATGAATTAAGCTTAGTAGTAGAGGTCCATAAGTCTTACTATGTTCAATTTAGTCCCTATCTTTATTTTCTTATTTTTATAATTAAGTCCCATTAAATTCCTCTCAGTAGGGACATGTGGTAGTCAATGGTGTAATAGGTTGTTATATTAGAATCCAATGCCGGATTCCTATTTAGCTGGCATATGTACGCATTTTATAGATATTAGAAATATTATCCAATTTTCTCTCTATCTTCTTCTTTCCCTCTCCTTCCCTATTCTGCTTCTTCACGATTGAGCTTGTTTATAGCTCAGCTCGTGACACACGGCAACTCTTGGACATCGCTCTTACTGTTGCATTCATGTTCTTGCCTAGGTTGTCGTTATCTGGCTTGTCCAAACTCTGTTCTTCTGTTATTATGGTGGAGTTGGTCTTTTCTTTCTGATGTTGATCATAAAAAATAAGACTCTTGTCAGTAACAACAACTTCCATCTGCTCGACTTCAAGGGAAGAGTCATCTTCATCAGATTCATATTCTTGTGCTAATATTTCCAGATTCATCAACCACTTCATTATATCATTCTTGTGCTTCTTATACTCCATCTAATACTTCCATTCTCCCACTGTTATAGCTGCTCGAATCAACTCAAAAATATTAGGCTTTTTTCCAATGCAAAAATGGTTAAGAAAACATTGCTTCCAAATCCATTACACCCCTAAAAAAACTAAAAGAACGGAATTGCTAAGACTTTTTATGGTTCAAAGGATAACTATTTATTGCTAAAACACTGGGTAGTGTCTCTATAAATAGCGCTTATTTACTACTATCCTATACTAACTAGGAAAACAGAAAAAAAATTCCTAAAACGATTAGGATTTGCGTATCCCGGTAGGAATAGGTTTTGACGAGGGATATTTGTTTTCCATTTTGGAAACTTCGCGACCAACTAAACAATATATATATATATACGAATGATATTTGTTTTCCATTTTGGAAACTTCGCGACCAACAAAAAAAAATAAATATATATATATACACACACATATACTAGTTTCTCGTCACGTGCTTGCTGTCATGGGTTGCTTTCCATCATCGACCCATGACCCCTTGGACGCACCCCGTGGCATCCCGGCAAGCCTCTCAACGCCTAACGCCACAGTCGGCCCCGTGGTCTCGGCAGCGCCAAGTGACAAGCGCGCATGCGCCACTGTCGCCCCACCAATAATAAGTGTCAGCGCCCAGCGGCTGGCGAATGCCATCAGTGTCGCGCGCACCAACAATGCCACACGCACAAACTATCATGTTGCCAACAGCGCCGCACGCACAGACAGTGTCCCGCGCGCAGACCCAATGCCAAGCACCAGCGCCCAGCCGCTGGCAGATCCAAATAGTGCCGCGCGCGCCAACAGCAATGCGCGCGCAGACCCTGATGCTCAAGACAAAGTTGCTACCATCGGACTTGCTTCCATAGAAGACTAAGTCCTTTTCATTGTAATTATAGAGTAGTTTTACTTCATTCATTTTTAGTGTGCTTCTACAGCTTTCTTAGGTCAACGCATGTAACTTTGGTTTATTTTTTTTAAGCATTATCAAGGGGGACCAAAGCATTCAAACATTCAAGCATTCAAATAATTTTCTGTATTGGTATCTCCCCCCCGACACCGCATTGTATCTAGTAATAGCTTTCATCATCATCAATACAATCATCAGGTTTCATCATCAGTTGCTCATTTTTCGCTGATCAATTACTCACGGCATTGGTTTTCCCGTACGACTCTGACAATCTAGTCTAGCGTACGAAGAGGACCTTAGTTGGCACATATCAACCGCACTGACATCGGTTGCTTAGCCTTACGTCGCCCTTCCAAGGAACTTCAGGAAGATGCCGCATAACAGTTGGTATCAGAGCCTAGTCTCGACATCGAACGAGGGAAATCATTGCCATCATCATCACCATTTCTGACCATGGTGAATTATGGGGATCGCATCGCGACCCTTCAAGAGACGGTTGACGAATTACGGCCCATCGTGGATACGTTGCATGATCTAAAAACCAGCCTAGTGAAAAGGTTTGACGACCTGGACGACAGAATGCGGCAGGCCGAAGTTGACATAGCAAACATCAATCGCGACTCTAAGGAAGACCGGCAAACGGCTGCCGTCGAGGCAACCGAAATTCATGGTAAATTCGAGGACCTACAACAGGAGCATGTCGAGGATTTAGCCCATCGAAAACTAGATGCAGACTGACTGACCGTCATGAAGAAAACCATAGACAATTTGACAGGCTAGCTCAATATTGTCAATGCTTCCCTTCAAAGCCTGCTCAAAGGAGGCGAAAACCAAATCAGGGGTGCCATGAACATTCCCCCCATGCCACAAAAGCTGAATATTCTGGAACCCAAGCCATACAACGGAGCCCGGGATGCTAAAGAAGTGGAAAACTTCATCTTCGACATCGAACAATACTTCGATGCCGTTGGAGGAATCCAAAAAGGTAGCAACTGATGCCATGTATCTTCAAGGCGATGCAAAACTCTAGTGGCGAGTCAAATACGAAGCCATCAGGGCCGGTGAAGATACTCTCAACACATGGGCAGAATTGAAGGCAGCTGTATGCCTGCAGTTCTTCCCCGAAAATATGGAATACAATGCACGGAGAAAGTTGCGTGAACTCTGCCACACCAGGTCGGTGCGAGACTACGTGCGTGAATTCTCCGCACTCATGCTAAACATACGGGATATGGGGGACAAAGACAAACTGTTCGCATTCATAGAAGGTTTGAAACCTCATGCCTGTATGGAGTTGCAAAGACAACGGGTAGATACCCTGCCCAAGGCCATTCAATCTGCAGAGTGCCTTGGGGATTATCAGTTGGAAACTCAGAAGGATAGGCTCCAGCAGCCTGTCCGAGGGGGATACAACAGGAGCCAACCTAGAAACGGTGGCCTCAACAGAAACGAAGGAGATCGAGGTGCATCCAAATCTAAGACTCCTTCCTCAAGAAGCAACAGTGATGCACCAGTCAACAACAATCAAGGGAGAAAGCCCTCATCAGAATGCTGCCATTGCGGTGGGGAACATTGGAACAATCAGGTCCCCAATACACAAATCAATGTTCAACAAACTATTGACGATGATGAGTCAGATCAGGACGGCTCAGTCGGTGCAGAACAAGTAGGGGCCTTTAACGCATTTGTTGGCTCCATTCATGATACCTTGGCGGGAACCAGTGCTGGCAACCCCAAGAAGAACACATTCCCAATTGACAAGAAAGGGAAAGGAAAGGCGGACGAGAGGCCTCCCACATCACAAAAGAGTACATTAATGTTCGTTGAAATGAAAGTAAACGGAAGACCTATTCGGGCATTGATAGACACGGGTGCTAGCCACAACTACCTGACCTCAACTAAGGTGCAACGCCTCGGTCTAGCAGTGCACAAATGCAAGGGTCGTGTCAAGGCTATCAACTCTCCATCTCAGCCAGTGAGTGGAATAGCCAAAGAAGTGCCAATGAAGCTTAGCCCATTCAAGGGAATATTCGACCTATGCATAGCTATCATCGATGACTTCGAACTGATAGTGGGATTGGAATTCCTCAGGCAAACAAACACTATCCTGGTACCATATGCCAACATGCTCCTAATGATGGGAGACAACGGGGACAAACCCCGCACCATATCATGCATACCCATAAAGATGGCCGCTGGAAACATCTCGGACATGCAGTCAAAGAAGGGAACCAACAGGCCTGAACCTACGGTTCCGGCTGCCCTCAACATCATCAATCAAACATCAGATCATCGGCGTCCAACAGCTCATGGTGCCCCTCATGGTGCCCCTCATTGTGTGAAGACTTGTCAAGCATTCCAAAAGGACAAGTCGGATCACTCAGCACAAGCGGGACTCTTGGAGCCGCTACCTGTCCCACAGAGACCTTGGAAAAGCATTTCCCTGAATTTTATCACAGGATTACCCAAGGTCGGAAATCATGCAACCATCATGGTGGTAGTAGACCAATTTTCCAAGTATGCTACCTTCATCGCAGCCCCACAGAACATATCAGCAGAAGATACAACTCGACTCTTCTTCTCTCATGTTGTCAAACATTTGGGTATGCCCAGCAACATCATTAGTGACTGGACCCAACTCTTCAGTTGCCTCGGATCCAAATTGAGTTACAACTCAAGCCATCATCATCAGCAAACATATGATCAAACAAACCAGTTCAATGACATGCTGGAGGAATATCTCCGCTAATTTGCAACCGGGTCACAAACACATTGGGTGAAGCTTCTGGATGCTGCTCAACTGTGTTTCAATTCACAAAAGTGCGCCCATACAAACAAAAGTGCTTTTGAAATTGTTACCGGACAGCAGCCGTTACTCCCACAAAATGTGAATGCACCAAACATGCCAACATCTCATCGAGCTGCCAGTTTCTCGACAGAATGAGAACAAACTTTGAAGATAGTGCGGAGCTATCTTTTCAAAGCCTAAGACAAGGCAACGAGGTATGCCAAACAAAACCTTCGCTTTGCCCAACATCAAGCAGGGGACAAAGTGATGGTAAGAACCCCGAAGCAGAACTTGTTTGCAAAGAGGACCCAAGATCCTCGCCTATTGCAAAGCTACATCGGGCCTTTTTCCATTGAAAGGTGCATCGGGAAATCCACATACCAGCTGAACACACCATCCTGGTGGAAAATCTATCCAGTCTTCCATGTCAGTCGCCTCAGGCCATTTCAGAAATACATGAAAGATCATTCAGAAAGCCACCTCACAACACCGAGGGGAACAGACTTCCCAACCATCAAGAGCCTGACCAATCATCATCATCCTGCAGGTAAGGCTCTGAGGACGTCGCCAACTTAGGTGGGGGAGAATGTCATGGGCTGCTTTCCATCATCGACCCATGAACCCTTGGACGCTCCCCGTGGTGTCCCAGCATGCCTCCCAATGCCTAACGCCACGATCGGCCCCGTGGTCTCGGCAGCGCCAAGTGACAAGCGCGCATGCGCCTCTGTCGCCCCACCGATAATCAGTGCTAGCGCCCAGCGGCTGGCGAATGCCATCAGTGCTGCGTGCACCGACAATGCCGGGCGCATAAACCATCATGTTGCCAACAGCGCCGCACGCACAGACAGTGCCCCACGCGCAGACCCAATGCCAAGCACCAGCGCCCAGCAGCTAGCAGATCCAAATAGTGTCGCGCGCGCCAACAACAATGCGCGCGTAGACCCTGATGCTCAAGACAAACTTGCTGCCATCGGACTTGCTTCCATAGAAGACTAAGTCCTTTTCATTGTAATTATAGAGTAGTTTTATTTCATTCATTTTCAGTGTGCTTCTACAGCTTTCTAAGGTCAACGCATGTAACTTTGGTTTATTTTTTTTAAGCATTATTAAGGGGGACCAAAGCATTCAAGCATTCAAACAATTCTCTGTACTGGTGTCTCTCCCCCCCGACACCGCATTGCATCTTGTAATAGCTTTCATCATTATCAATACAATCATCAGGTTTCATCATCAGTTGCTCATTTTCTGCTGATCAATTGCTCACGACATTGATTTTTCCGTACGACACTGATAATTTAGTCTAGCGTACAGAGAGGACCTCAGTTGGCGCATAGCAACCGCACTGACATCGGTTGCTTAGCCTTACGTCGCCCTTCCAAGAAGTTTCAGGAAGGCGCCGCGTAACAATGTACATGTATTACATGATTGTTAGGAAAATAAGGTAGTCTCGTGCACAATTGCATGATGTATTCACGAAGGGTCCAAGAAAAGACTGCATCCCAAATGGCGTGATGTAGAAAGCCTGCCCTAATACAAGTATTGGTAGCTGCTTCCACGGCTCAGTTTCATGCAAATAAAATTATATTGTAAGATCATCACATAACGAATATTTATCATAATATTCTTAAAAATTAAATTTCATAAACCACAATTAGGAATCCAATTTTATTGCCACTTTCTTCTTCATGATTTTTTCATATTGTTTCCAACTGTAACAAGCTAGTGATCTGATTTATGATTCACTATTACTTTTTATATCCTTCCTAGCCAACAACACGTTAGTAATTCATAAAATTGAATTACTAACAACTTTTTGTATACTTCACTCGCACCTTTTCATAACGAAAGAAAGCTATAAAATTAAAGAATAAGAGAATGCCATATTACTCATGGTACGGATAAATACTTGAAGATACTATTTTGTGAATGAAGTCACAAAAAAAAAAAAAAAAAAAGGGCAAAGATGAGAGACATAAATTATCAGTCAGAAGTTGCATACACAAAGTACAAACTGATGCAAGGATGTATCCCGTCGTTCTTGACGTTTTTACTTGCAATTTTCTCACTTCCTATTCGATTTTGTAATTTCAAGTTACAAACTGCATGTATATGCGGAAGAATATTATCTTTATATTTTCCTGCTTAAGAAATGATGCATAATGTCTTGTTTTACTTTATAAATTAAATTTATCCCCATTAAAAAATTTTGTATGCAGGGAAAGTTCAGGGAATATGTATTTCCGTACTTCCATTTACACTGGTCTAATTCCTTTATTTTGTTTTTACCCTAACCAACATAACATTTGATAAATTGCATGGATTAATTTTAAACAACTGATTTGAAAAGTGTTTTTTTAACTTATGGTTGTGTCCTTTATAATTTAACGATTTTTTAAATATATATATATATATATATATATATATATAAAACTTATTTGAAAAGTGCCTTTTACTTATGATTGTGCCTTTTCATAATTAATGATTTTCTTGGAGCCAAACTTGGTAGTTAAAGTTATTTATTTATTTTTCTATTTTAGAAGAATATTTTGGTAATTTGATTTTTGGAATTGGGTCTAAAATTCTTCAATTTCTTTTAATAGCAACCAAGAGTCATGTTGGTTAGTATATTAGTTTATTTTGCTTTAACGTATTTTAAACATTGAGTAGGAGGTAATTTCCATTTTGGTGAAGGGCAAAATGGTCAGCAAATTTTGAAGGATATTTTTGTGATTCAACTTTATGTCAGCTATTGCCTTCATATAATTATCTACTATCCCTTTTAATTGAAAAATAGAGATTGAAGATGTCTTGATTACATCCTTAAACCTGAAAAATAAATGTTACGTTCTCATAATTTTGTAAGAAAATTATCATGCATTATTCCAGCACAATTATTTCGGGGCCTTTTATTTTTCCTGTCATTAAGGTCCAAAAGCTATTTTTAAATATTCTTAGCTCCTTAAAATGAAAATGTTCAAAAAGTGTATTGTTTGTATCTAAAGGATAGTTAAAAATTCGGGAAAATAAAAAAGTCAAAAGTCTTAGGGTGCATACCAATTATTTAACAAAAATCACATATATGGTGGTTGTAATTTACTTAATGTAAAAACAGAAAAAGGAGTACGTAAGATAAAAATGAACTAGATATAAATTCCGTCGAAAGAAATTAGATTCGAGAGAATGAGAATATACCTCAAATATCTATATGCTATAAAATTGTATCTAAAACATGAAAAATATAACATGAGTTTATAACTATGGCTAATTCCTCTTTTAGGAGAAATAGCATTTTTTTAGTCATATTATTGCATTGTTTCAATTTTAGCCATTTCAATATTTGACTCGACACATTTAATCTTTAATTAAGCTGTATGCGTGTTTTTAGTCATTTTGGGCAATAAAAGGCGATTCTTACTAAGCCAACGAAAGAATTCCTCTATTAACTGGCCAATTCTAGAAGTAAATTCAGGTGATCGAAGCCTTTGCGAGTGTTTAATTTGAGATCATGAGGTCCTCTTAGTTGATTAGGCAGTTAGTACTACCTATCAAGTGTTAAACTCTTTTACTTAAGTTGATAAAGAAACTTAATTAGAATTTTTGTTAATTAAGTTAAGTTAAAATATAATTTATTTGGAAGATTTTTATTATTCTTTATGATATTAGTTACCAATTAAAATCACTGTATATTTTTAATAATTAATAAATAATAAATGATATTTCTTATATATACATATAATTTCACACATTAAAACGTATTTACATGTTCGTTTAAAAAAAGTTTATTTATTTTTTGATAACTGACTTTTGAATTAAAGTTAAAAATATCTCACTAAGTTTTTGTAATTATTATGCGCTAAGTGTGGTGTTGAAAGTACCATGAGAAGTAGCAAAATTGCCCATCGTCATACCTAACCATTATCTGTCATTCTCCGTTAATAAAAGGATTAGAAACACAATACACACGGCTTAATTAAAGATAAAATATGCTTAGTCGAATATTACAAGGACTAAAACTAGAATATATGCATAACACGAGGACTATTCCACCTATTATTTTTCATATAAGCTTTGTCCTATATTGTGGATGATGAAGGAGGAAGTGGAGTGATACGGACACGGACACGGACACGGACACGGACACGGAAGCAAAAATAACAAGAACACAAATAAAAAGCAAGAAAGATAGAATTTAGCAAAGAACTAATTAGGAAAATTTAAAAACACTTGAAATCAAACAAATTGTCTTTAATTAAAATCCTATTCAACCCTAAACTAATGGATAACCCTAAAAGACAAGAATCCCCATAAAAGCCACCTTAAAGGTTTTCAATCAACAATGGAATTCATCCATAACCCTGTCACGATCCCAAAATCCCACCTAAGGTAGTCGTGATGACACCTAGTTTCTAAGACTAGGTAAGTTTAACACTCGTTGATAGCTTAACATAATTAACAACAACAACATACCCAGTATTATCCCACACCGTGGGGTCTGGGGAGGGTAGTGTGTACGCAGACCTTACCCCTACCTTGTGAGGATAGAGAGGTTATTTTCAATAAACCCTCGGCTCAAGATAGTATAAGTACCACATTAATGAAAATATACGCAAGAAAGGACAATACCAAAAAACCATATAAAAGTAGAATAAAACAACAAGACAGTAAGGTGATCAACAATGAAAGAAAACAACGGTTAGTCATAAAAATCTACTACCAACAGAAAGTGAGACTGCGTGCCAATACTACTGTTATGAACACTCTACACTACCTACTCTACTACCCTAATCCTCGACCTTCATACCTTCCTATCAAGGGTCATGTCCTCGGTCAGCAAGCGCTGCGCCATGTCTTGCCTAATCACCTCTCTCCACCTCTTCTTTGGCCTACCTCTACCTCTCCGTAGGCCCTCCAATGTCAACATCTCATACCTCCTCACCGGGGTGTCTGTGCTCCTCCTCCTCACATGACCAAACCACCTAAGCCGCGCTTCCCGCATCTTGTCCTCAATAGAGGCCACACCCACCTTATCGCGAATAACCTCATTTCTGATCCTATCTAACCTGGTGTGCCCGCACATCCATCTCAACACCCTCATCTCTGCTACCTTCATCTTCTGGATATGAGCAATCTTGACTGGCCAACACTCAGCCTCATACAACATCGTTGGTCTGACCACCACTCCGTAGAACTTACCCTTAAGTTTCGGTGGCACATTCTTGTCACACAAAACACTGAAAGCGAGTCTCTATTTCATCCATCCCATCCCAATATGATGTGCAACATCTTCATCAATCTCCCCATCATCCTAAATAATAGACCCGAGGTACTTAAAACTCCATCTTCTAGGAATGACTTGCGAGTCCAGCCTCACCTCTCCTTACCCTACTAGAGTCTCGCCACTGAACTTACATTCCAAGTATACTATTTTGGTCCTGCTCAACTTGAAACCTTTAGATTCCAGGGTCTGCCTCCATACCTCTAATTGCTCGCTCACACCGTCTCGTGTCTCGTCAATCAATATAATATTATATGCAAAGAGCATGCACCACGACACCTCCCCTTGGATGTGTCACGTCAGTACGTCCATCACCAGAGCAAACAAAACGGGCTGAGTGCCGACCCGTGATGCAACCCCATCATAATCGGAAACTGGTCCGAGTCCCCACCCACCATTCTTACTCGGGTCTTTACTCCATCATACATGTCCTTAATCAACCTAACGTAGGCAACAAGTACACCTCTAGCCTTCAAAAATCTCCACAAAACCTCCCTCGGAACTTTATCATACGCCTTTTCTAAGTCGATGAACACCATATGCAAATCCTTCTTTCTCTCCCTATACTGCTCCATCAAGCTCCTAACAAGGTAGATGGATTCTGTAGTCGAACGTCCCGGCATAAACCCAAATTGGTTCTCGAAAATAGTCACACTCCTTCTCACCCTTAGCTCTACCACTCTCTCCCAGACTTTCATAGTATGGCTAAGCAGTTTGATACCCCGATAATTATTGTAATTTTGGATATCACCCTTGTTATTGTATACAGGAACCATCGTGCTCCACCTCCACTCTTCGGGCATCTTGTTCGTTAATTATTAACAACTAAGATAATAACATAATTCGATAAAACTCATAATAACTCCAAAACAGAACATCTGTAACAACATTCCCAAAACCAGTGGAACTGAGTCATAAACTCTAGAGAAATTGTCTAAAAATATCTAATACAACACTATCTTAGTAGAAGATAAACAATAGTAAAAATAGTGATTGAAGGTGACTTTGAGGTCTGCGAGCACCAAGAAGGTATACCTTGAAGTCTCTGGAATGTATAGCCAAATCACTGATGCCGAGCCTGAGATGAAGTACCTGGATTTGCACAAAAATGTGCAGAAGCGTAGTATGAGTACACCACAACGGTACCCAATAAGTATCAAGCCTAACCTTAGTAGATTAGTCACGAGGTCAGATCAACACACCTACTAGGATAAGAGAAACTGAACAAGGTATAGCATAAACAAATAATGGACGACGAGGAAATAAATGGCTATAAAGCAGTTCAATAATGTAAGCTAATATGGAATTTAAAGCAATAAAGACAACATGGAGTGATCATATGAAAGAATTACAAGTAATCAATACGGACAAATGCAAGTAAGGAAAATAAAGAAATAACAAAACTGTTCAACCAATAAATCTCTTTAACATAGAATTAACAACAAGAATCACAAGCGAGGTACCTCATCGTATCCACATTTCTCAATTCAAAATTACAACTTTTCCTTATACCACCGCATGAGCCTTACATTAAGATATTTTTGAAAATATTTTTCCCGAAATAGCTACATGCACTTTAGCCCCCTTATGCCGCCACGTGGCTTCAAGTAATTCCCTTACTAGCAACATGCACATAAATTCCCACCTTATGTCACCGCATGCACATTAACCCCTATCCTTATACCGTCGCATGCGCATAAATATCACAATACAATAACAACTCGCACCACAATTGCCCATTGATCTTGTCCAATTTCACTCCTCTATTCGAGATTATGAAAACGGTCGATGCAATAGTAATACCCAACAAGAGTTGGGGTCGAATTCCGCAGGGAGCTATATGAATGTGAGTTAGTAGTATATATCTTAGTGTGTGAGTTTGTATATCTAAATTTGCACTTCCGCAAAGTTTGGTTGTTTAAAAATCTAAATTACACTATGATTGTAATTTAAAGACTGAAACTAGGAAATTGTTTTTGTTATTTTTCAAATGAAATAAAAGGCCTAGGGATATGACCTTCACCTAGGTGTTTGCCTAATGGGTTGTAAACTTTAAAGCTTATTTTATTGGTCGGGGTGTATTATAGCTATCAACACTCGATTACCCACTCAATACCTCTCGGTCAGAGAGTGATTTTTTTTCCAATTTGGCTTTCTCAAGTCCAAATGGGTATTGAACAAAACGGTTGAATAAAAGCTCAAGTCGGGTTTTACTATCTTTGGGTTCAACCCTTTAATTGGGCTTATCAATCTCTCGATTGACTCAATTTCTTATTAGCCAAGTTTTTCTAGACTAAGTCTCTCTTTCTCAAGTAGAGACCAAGTCAAATAGGCATGAACTAATATTTGCAACCATTAATTCTTCAAATAAAAGCAAGAACAAGGCTAAATATTAAACACCCAACCATAAACAAGCAATAAATCAAACACCCATTAAGTTTACACACTAGGGTTGGGTTACAACCCTAGTAAACATCTAGCTACTCATACTTAAATTGGAAGAAAAAGAAGAAGAAATGATAATCAAACCCATATTGCTAATTAAAATGATAAACTCTATGTTCAAAAAGCTCAAAATAGCAAAAACTACTAAAAAGAGTAAAAGGAACCGTTTACTGTAGCAGCTGATGTCAAAAGTTAACCTAAAAAGGTAAAACTCTTCTATTTATACAGGGCTAGAATTTTCTGACAAAAATGCCCTTTCAGCGGTTCTTCGGCCGCACAATTCCATGTGCGGTCCGCACTTTTCTTCAGTTTGCCAGGATTGGAAATCTACGGCCGCATAATTTTGATATGTGGCCGCACTGCACTCTTTCTACGGTTCGCACAATTGTAAGTGCGGCCGCACCTTGTTCTTCTGCGGTCCGCACAAATGTGACTGCGGCCGCACAAATAATTGTGCGGTCTGAACTTTTGGTGGACTTGAGATGCAGGTTCTCTAAAATTTTGCTCTGACCCAGCTTCTGTGGCCACACACTTCATGTGCAAACCGCACTTTGCAATATTCTCTGATGGAAGATTCTTCATAACTTGCGGTCGTAGATGATATTCTGCGGTCCGCACTTCTGAGCTTTTGTGCCTATTTTTGTCCTTGAGGTCAGATTACTCCTTCTTGAGTTGAATTTTATCTCGGGAGCTCATCTTCCAATATTCCTGCAATTAAGCACATTTCATCAGTTTTCGGGAATACAATTAAGCATTTTTGGAACTAAAACGAAAGCAAAAGGGCGTTAATAAGTAGTCAAAATCCCCACTTATCAACTCCCTCAAACTTAAGCTTTTGCTTGTCCTCAAGCAAATAAAGTAGTTCCCACCTCCACAAGCTAGAAGCCATTCCAGCTAATCAAAAGTGAATCAATCACACATCAATTGGGACCAACAATTATCCACACCACTTATGAATTATCAACAAGGCAACACGTTAAACTTTTAAGCACAAATAGTTCTAGTGTGACACTTGAGCATCAAGAGTTGACTTTGTTCATCAAGGAAACTCGCTATTTCATGTAGGTTATTTTGGATCCCAAACTCCTCCTCCTCTACTCTCCGTTTGCCTATCTCACTTAAGAATATAGCACTCAATCCAAAGATTTATGAAAGGTTCACTCATCTCTCTCAAAAGAATGTCGCAAGTACGGCTTTAAGTACCATAGGCTTGCTCCTCATGTAAATCACCACTAATGTAAGCTCACTCGGCTTGAAATCACGTAGGGGTTTTTCGGAATGCTATGAAGGCTTTTGGATTAAGGTTGGAAATGCTATGATAGAACGGGTTCATCTTTCCTTAAGCACTCTATTTTCTTTTCTAGGCTCATGCTTTGCCAATTCTTTGAGACATTTTCTTTTCCTTAGGGGAACTAGAGAGACTTAACATCACTCTTTCTTGTTCATGATATTCATTTTCTCTTTCTTTGATTTCTCCATGCTTTGCATCATTACTTTTCCTTGAATCCCTTCAACTCTTCAACCTATTCACTTTCTTTTTGTTCTTTCTTTTTCTTGCCTTTTATTCTCTTTATTTCCTTTCTCTTTTGTGCCTTGATACCTTTTTCAAACTCCTTGTCTCTCCACCAAACTTACGTTTTTAGCCAATTATGTCACAAGAGTGTTAAGGAAAGCTCGGGTGCCAAGAGAGGGTCACGACAAAACGGGTAAAGGCTTGTTACATGGTTATCAAATGACAAAGGTCTTAGGCTCGAATGGGTTGACTAGGGATAACAATATTGGTGGGCAAAAAAAAATTTCAAGTGGGTCAAGGAGAGCCTACAATCACTTCTCAAGCCAAGTAAAACTTAAATTTTGCCTAGAAACATATTTGGGGCAAGTACTAGACCATTCTCCCGGGTACTTGGACTTGTAACAACAACATCTCATCTCTCACGCAGCTGGATTGTTAAAGAGGATGGAGTCGAGGGCCCACAACGACCATATTTAATATTGAAAATTACTATGGTTCGACTAAACCACTCGATGATTGCCTAAGTCGACACAAGAGTCAAAAGGTCACTAACTA
Source organism: Nicotiana tabacum (assembly GCF_000715075.1). Classification (NCBI taxonomy): domain Eukaryota; kingdom Viridiplantae; phylum Streptophyta; class Magnoliopsida; order Solanales; family Solanaceae; genus Nicotiana; species Nicotiana tabacum. Next base: position 73,034,355 of record NC_134098.1, on the reverse strand, counting down.
GAGCTATTTCTTTCCAAAAAACTTATTTTTAACCATAAGCACATAGTTAAGTGTGTTGGTACCAAGTGAAGCATGTTTGACTCTTCGAGCATGACTTAATTAGGTCTTTTTATTCATTATTACTACTATTATTACCTAAACACCAAAAACGGACTCAATCCCTTAAGAAGGTTGTCACGCCATCCATCGTTAGGAAGAGCTACCCGGTTCACACAAAAATCACCTTTGGAAAGAAACCGTGGCATTAAGAAAATTAAAGGCTTATTATCCACTAAGACATAAAAACAAGCTATTAAATCAAAAAGAAGCTACTAATTCAAAAAGAAGACAAACATAAAGATAAAGAAGATTTAAAACAAAAAAACTATTGAAAGCTAAACGAATATACAAAATGAGAGATAAGAGGGAGTATATACATAATGAGAAAGAGGAAGAAAATAGTACTCCCTCCGTTCCAATTTATGTGAACCTATTTGACCGGGCACAGAGTTTAAGAAAAAATGAAGACTTTTGAAATTTGTGATCCTAAACAAGTCAAAAAGGGGCCTAGAGTATTTGTGTGGTTATAAAAGCTTCTCATTAAGGGTAGAATTGTAAGTTTAAGCAAAATTGTTTCCAAATTTAGAAAGGGGTCATTCTTTTTGGAACGGATCAAAAAGGAAATAGGTTCATATAAACTGGAACGGAGGGAGTAATAAGTTAATTACAGGCCAAATGTATGATAGTTATCAAAATACAGACTCATCAGAATGTGTTAAAGAAACTCTACCCCCCCCCCCCCCGAATAAAAATAAGCATTGTCCCCAATGCTTAACAACATAAGAGTAAGAGAAGGGTGAAAGTGAAGAAAACTCCCTATGGCTCTGTGGCCATCTCTGTGTCCCCAGCAGTGGCACCGACCTCAGCGCCATCCAATTGGATCTCATCATCCTTAAGTCCGAAAATGGTTGGGTTGGTGAATATCTGACGGACTGCCTCAGCAGTGTCAGCAGCAGTGTCTGGCTCCTCAGACTGGCCAACTGGTGCTGTAGGTGCTGTAGGAGCTGGGCCTGGGTGGTGCGGGTTTATCAACATGTCAAATGGAATGTCTCCGGCTGCTGCAAGCTTTGTAACCTGGCTCCAAAGCTCGTTCACTAACTTCTTAGATGCCTGCCGCTTTCTCATTTTCTTTACCTATTTGCCCAACTCTTCGATCATTGCCCCATGTTGCATTAAAGTGGCCATGATTGTGTTTTGATTTTCCAGGAGCTTCTTCAAAGTTTCATCAATTCTGGGGGAAATCTGGGGTGCCAGACAGGATGACTGTGCTGCAACATGACTGGATATGTCAGTCAGCTTTAAAGTACCTATCTGCATCCAGTTGTTGAGGCTCGCCAGTGTCTGGGAGACTCACAGCGCAGAGAGTGGAGCATATGGCATAGGTACCAGCTACAAAGCCGAGGTGAGAGGTACTGAGGCTGAAGGTGGAGGCATGGCAGTTGTACTAGTAGAAGGCTCTGCTGAAGTGGATGGCATATCAGCTGTCTCTGTACCCACCACCGATGGCTCATCATACTGGCCTACGGTGGTAGTCGGCCAACCCTTTCTCTTTGGGTTGTGTGCATCTATCAGAGAATACTAAGAGAAGGGCTTCTTCGCCCGAACCTTCGTGTCATAATCTCTGGGCTCTACTCGTGCATAAGTAAGGTACTCAGTGATGGTGTTGGGATATGGGTAGGAAGTAGCAGCCTGCCTGGTGACCACTGACATGTTGGACGACATCACGACACCCACATAGGTTTGTCTAGTTCTGGCACGGGTCTGGTCTACTGTATACGAAGGTCTGCCATCCCTTCGCCTCGAAATTTAGGGTGTTCCGCTGAATAGGAACCCCTGCAGTGATCCATGGTGGTGGCGGCCCCGGGGCTGCAAGACGCTCAACTAGCCATAGGCGAGCTGCATCACCCATCGCCACCTTCTCCAAATACTATTTCGGCTCAACGTCCTCAAACCCCAAGTAGGAGTTCAGTGTGTGCTGGTCTAACCGCACCTTCATATTTCTCACTTTTGTAACTTTGCTCCCTTTATTTATGAGAACTCCCAGACCAAATACTCCTTGGCGTCCACAACTGGTTGGGTGAACCACATCCATCCCTTCCTCTCTCGGAACTGTCTCAATACTTCTGTATTGTACTTTTCAAGATCTTTGAGCTGGAACTGTCGCTCAAGAGTGAGCGATCTCACCGGCTACCACCCATGGATGCTAGTGAGGGCAGCGAGACTCACAAAATGGTCCTCCCAGAACTCTTTCTTCTTTGACCTCTCAAGGCCGGCAACTGTAGTATCACCCCCTCGGCCATCGTCTCGAATATCGTCCACAGTAGCTACTGGTCCCTTAGGGACAAGTGTAGAAGAGGGCTCTGAAGCCTGACTTTTGCTCTCCGAACCCTCAAAAGTGCTATGTGAGGAGGAAGGATCGTCTAGAGTTGATACCTTCCATGTGGCTGTTGTGGCTGTGATTGGACTGCACGCTACTTTTGCAGTAAGTCGCCCTCCGATGCTTCCCGAGATGGGGCATATGAACTAGATTCGGAGGGCTCAGGCTGTCTTCCTCGGCCTGTTGTAGCTTTCTTGGTGATTATCTTCTGGAGGGAGAGGGGTAAAGTGCTTTTGGCTTGGCCTTTGGAAAGTTCACCCCTCCCCTTTGAAGTGTCACCGCGGCCACGAGATCTAACCATTTTCTGTAATAAGCAATAGCAGAAGTCAGTTGTAATTCAATTGCACACAGATAATATATCACAGTGTAAAACATGAGTGCAGGGTGGGGAAGTGCGGTCCGCACAATTACAAGTAAGGCCGTAGACTGGGATGTGCGAACCGCACAACTTGAACTTGCGGCCGCAAAAATGGAACTGAGGTCCGCATAATTTTGTGTGCGACCACAGAATAGAAATACGGTCCGCACATTTCTCATTACGGCCGCACATTAGAATTCCAAAAAGTACCAACTCTCTGCTGACAGATATTGGTCTGATCTGCGGATGCACACACTTTTCTACGGCCTCGGTGGAATTTCTACGGTCCGTACAATTTCAAGTGCGGCCGCAGAACCATGCTTGATCAAAGAACCCTATTCTCTACTTCTGCGGACCACACAATTTCTTGTGCGGCCGCGGTGGAATTTCTGCGGTTCGCACAATTTCAAGTGCGGCCGCAGGTTTCAAACCAAAGTCAATCAGACTCCTAGGGTTTACAAAATATTTCAACAATTGACATGATATTAACAATCAAGCATGCAAATCAATTTACCCAGTTCCCGTAAAGCAATTAGTAGTTGACCCAACACAGATTAAACCCCACATGGTAGTAAAATTTAAATCTATTGACAAATGGCCTAAAACTATCTAACAAATTATAAATTTAACTAAAATTTAAAAAATTCTACGAGAAATTAAACATACCAGATATGAAAGAGTGCAACTAAGTGATCACAGATGTGTATGGAGTGTGGCAGATGATTGAACAGATGATTTTCAAGTTTTAGAATTTAGAGTGCTCAGAGAGGGAAAAAAAACTTAGAATAGTAGCCTTAGGCTACTATTTATACTTATAGGCAGACTTGGGAAATAAAGGAGGAGTGCGGCCGCAGAATTCCATCTGCGGTCCGCACTCTGTTACCTGGAGGCTCAATAGCCTTTGTTGATCTACGGTCCTCACAGTTTCTGGTGCGACCACAAATTTTGACTACGGGCTGCATAATTTGATGTGCGGTCACAGATTGACCATTTCTCTGACAGAACAAACTTCAGAGAGTTTGCAATTTCCCATCTCAATTTGTGCGGTCCGCACAAGAATTATGCGGCCGCAGTTGCCTTCTGCTATAGCATTCAAAATTGTGCGGTCCGTACTTTTTCCACACCTAGCCAATTTTCTGAGCATAGTTCCTGTAAAGCACACTCATTCCTGCAACACACTTCAATTCTAGTTAGCACAAAATAACACCTATCTACAAAAGAAGAAAAGAAAAAGAAAACATGGGTTGCCTCCCAAGAAGTGCCTGATTTAACGTCGCGGCATGACGCAGATTACCATCACTTCAAATGAATAATTGCCACCACGTGGACATCATCAGCTTGTCCCAAATAATGCTTCACCCGATGACCATTGACTCGAAATACCTCATCATTTTTGTTCTTCAAGTCCAATGCACTAAAAGGTGTCACACCCACAATTTCAAAGGGACCACTCTATTTGGATTTCAGCTTTTCGGGAAACATCTTCAATCGTGAGTTAAACAACAAAACAAGATCGCCCACCTTGAACTCCTTGTTTCGGATGTATTTGTCATGAAGGTACTTCATTCTCTCTTTGTACAAGGACGAACTTGCATATGCATGGTATTAGAATTCATCCAATTCATTCAAATGTGCAACCCGCAAGTTAGCAGCTACATCCCAATCAAGATTCAACTTCTTTAAAGCCCACATGGATTTGTGCTCAAGTTGTACCGAAAGATGACAAGATTTTCCAAACACCAACCGGTATGGAGACAACCCAATAGGAGTTTTGAACGCCGTCTGATAGGCCCATATTGCATTATCAAGCTTCTTTGACCAATCCATCCGGTTAGCATTCACTGTTTTTGACAAGATACTCTTTATCTCCCGGTTGGAGACTTTCACTTGACCGCTAGATTGAGGATGATAGGGAGTCATAACTTTATGAGTGACACCATACTTACTAAGCAAAGTGTCAAACGCCTTGTTGTAAAAATGCGACCCCTCATCGCTTATGATAGCCCGTAGAGTACCAAATCTTGTGAAAATATTCTTCTTCAAGAACGTCACCACACTTCTCGCTTCATTGTTGGGTAGAGCAACGAATTCAACCCATTTAGACACATAATCAACCGCGACCAAGATGTAGCTATTTCCACAAGAACTCACAAAAGGACCCATGAAGTCCATACCCCACACGTCAAAGATATAGATCTCCAAAATGGTAGTGAGAGGCATTTCATTCTTCTTCAAGATTCCACCGGCCCGTTGGCATTCATCACATCTTTTCACCATATCACTTGCATCTTTGTAGAGAGTGGACCAATAGAAACCACAATTTAGCACTTTAGCAGCCGTTCTTGCTCCGCCATGGTGACCACCATAAGGCGAAGAATGGCAAGCCTCAAGAATAACATTTTTCTCTTCATCCGGTACACATCTTCTAATTACCCCATCCGTGCAAATCCTGAAGAGGTAAGGCTCGTCCCAATAATAATCTTGACAATCCCGTTTGAGATTCTTCCTTTGATTTGAAGAGAACTCATCCGGGATGATTCCACATACAAGGAAGTTTGCTAGATCGGCGAACCATGGCACCTCCTTCATTGAAATAGCCAAGAGTTGCTCATCGGGAAAAGAGTCATTGATTTCAAGGCCATCATGCGACCTCCCCTCCTCCTCCAAATGAGACAAGTGGTCCGCCACTTGATTTTCACTCCCTTTCCGATCTTGAATGTCAATATCAAACTCTTGCAACAATAGCACCCATCTCATAAAGCTCGCTTTTGAATCTTTCTTGCTCATAAGATAGCAAAATTCTGCATGATCCATATGAACAATAACCTTTGCACCCATCAAGTATGGGCGAAACTTCTCAATTGCAAACACAATGGCAATGTGCTCTTTTTTAGTAACAGTGTAATTTGTTTTGGCATCATTCATTGTCTTACTAGCATAGTAGACCATGAAAAATCTTGTTGATAAATTGCCCCAAAACTACTCCAACCGCTACATCATTAGCATCACCCATGAGCTCAAAAGGAATACTCCAATTAGGAGCGGTGATAATGAGAGTTGTTGTCAACTTGAACTTTAGCAATTTAAAGGCTCTCATGCAATCATCATTGAAGTGAAACTTAGCATCTTTCTCTAAAAGATTGCACAAGGGGTTCGCCACTTTGGAGAAATCCTTTATGAAGTGTCGGTAGAACCCCGCGTGACCCAAGAAACTTCTCACGCCTTTCACTGATGTTGGAGGTGGAAGTTTAGAAATCACCTCTATCTTCGCCTTGTGGACCTCAATGCCATTTTTTGAAATTTTGTGGCCAAGGACAATGCCCTCCTCGACCATGAAATGGCATTTCTCCCAATTCAACACCATTTCGTTTCTTCACTCCTTGCCAATACTTTATCCAAATATGCCAATAAATCATCAAAGGAATCCCCGACTACCGAAAAGTCATCCATGAAGACTTCAAGGTAGTCCTCTACCATATCCGTAAAGATCGCCATCATACACCATTGAAAAGTTATCGGTGCATTGCATAAGCCAAATGGCATTCGCTTGAAAGTGAAAGTGCCATAGGGACAAGTGAAAGTTGTTTTCTCTTGATATTCCCGAGCAATAAGGATTTGGTTGTAGCCCGAATATCCATCTAGAAAGAAATAGAAAGCACAGTCGGCCAACCTATCAAGCATTTGGTCAAGGAAGGGGAGTGGAAAATGGTCTTTCCTTGTCACTTTGTTTAGTTTCCGATAGTCCATACACACTCTCCACCCGGTCACCGTTCTTATTTGAATCAACTCGTTCTTATCATTGGTGACCACAGTTATGCTCCCCTTCTTAGGGACACATTGCACCGGAGAAGTCCACGAACTGTCGGAAATGGGGTAGACCACCCCAGTATCTAACCATTTGATGATCTCCTTTTTGACTACGTCTTTCATGGCTTCATTGAGTCCGCTTTGATGTTCTATGGAGGGTTTGGCATCTTTCTCCAAGTTAATCTTGTGCATGCAAAATACGGGGCTTATTCCCCGGATATCCGCCAAAGTCCACCCAATAGCTTTCTTCCTCTTGTGGAGCACCGCCAATGTAGAGTCAACCTGCACGTTAATCAAACAAGAGGAAAGAATAACCAGTAAAGTAGAACAAGGGCCAAGAAATTCATACCCGAGATGTGGAGGCAATGGCTTCAACTCCAAGATAGGAGGCTCTTCAATTGAAGGCTTTGTAAGAGGAGTTTTCCTGTTCTCAAAGTCCAAGGAAAGCTTCCGGGGTGCATAGTTGTACAACCCCATTCCTTACAAAGAATTAACACATTCCATGAAGCCATCCATCTCATTATCATCAAAATTTAGCAAGACGACCTCCAACATGTCACCCATATTAATAGTGGCACTTGTATCATCAATAATCACATTGGTCACCAAGTCCACGAACGAACACACTTCATTGCTATTCGATTGCCTCAGAGATTTGCACACGTGGAACACTATCTTTTTATCACTTACCTGGAAAGTGAGTTCTCTGGCTTCCATATCAACAAGAGCCTTCCCCGTAGCAAGGAATGGTCTACCAAGAATAATCGGGACCTCAGAGTCCACTTCACAATCAAGAATAACAAAATACGGTGGGAGAATGAACTTTTTCAACTCAAACCAATACATCCTCAATCACCCCCCAAGGGTCTCTTCATTGTACGGGCGATCATTTGTAATCTCATAGATGTGGGTCTTGGTTTCCCAATTCCCAATGTCTTAAAACCGAATAGGGCTTCAAATTGATACTCGCCCCAAGATCACAAAGAGCTTTTGCACACTCGGCACTTCCAATGGTACAAAGGATTGTGAAAGCACCGAGATCTTCCAACTTAGGAGCCATCAAATTCACAATTGCACTCACTTGGTAAGTGACTTTGATAGTTTCAAAATTCATCGACCGCTTTTTCGTCACCAAGTTTTTCATAAACTTTGCATATCCGGGCATTTGCTCCAAAGCTTCAACTAATGGCACTTTTATCGAGAGAATCTTCATCATATCAATGGACGTTTTGAATTGATTCTCGCCATTTTTCTTGGCAATCCTTTGAGGATAGGGAGGAGGTGGCTTAGGCAATGTTGCCTTGGCTTTTTGCACTACCAGTTTCGGTAAATCAATCACATAATCCCTAGACGGGTTCACATCCTCTTGAGTCTCTTCCACCGTGTCATAAATATCAATATGCACTTCATCATTTGCTTGTACCATATTGCTCGGGGATCTCCGCTTCTTCTACCACTTGATCATCATCCACAAGCTGCCTTTGACTTGAGGTGAGTGCATTCCCACCCCTTCCACTTCTTGTAGTAATAGCCATGGCATGTCCCGTGTCATTCCCGCCCTTCGGGTTCACCACCGTATCACTTGGTAGTGCCCCCTTAGGATGAGAATTTAACACTTGAGAGATTTGACTCATTTGCACCTCTAGATTGCGGATCAATGTGTTGTGTGAAGCAAGTTGGGCATCGGAATCGACATTCTTCTCCATCATTTATTTGAACATGTTCTTAATACGGCCCATTTCATTGTTGGACGAACTAGCACCATGGGAAGGATAAGGAGGTGGGTTGCTCGGTTGCTGAGACATCGGTGGCATTTGAAAACTCGACCCCCGATTTCCTTGATTGTTGTTCCACCCGCCTTGATTGTTGCTTCCCCAATTGCCTTGGTTATTATTGTTATGCCAATTCCCTTGGTTATTGCTTCCACTCTAATTGCCTTGATTGTTGTTATTCAAATTGCCTTGATTGTTTCCACTATTCCAATTACCTTGATTGTTTGGAGGTCTCCATTGTTATTTACTAGGGCCTTGGAAGTTGTTTCTTTGCCCTTGAAAGTTGTTCACATATTGTACCTCTTCCTTTTGGTCAGCATAAGATCCATCTTAATCAAATGCATTATCATCTTGCACAAAATTGTTCACTCTTTGTTGCACTTGTGGATTTCTTGTTCTTCTCTTGTTCAATATCATATTGACTCCCTCCATTGCATTGACTTGCCTTGGGTTTTGCACTTGTTGAAGTTGAGCCTTTGCCAATTGGTTCATGGTGGTTGTTAACTCGGCTATGGCTTGTCCATGGTCATACAACTCTTTGTGAAGAAGAATCACATTTCGATCACCTTGTGTAAAATTGGCTCTAGATTGCCATGCCGATGAAGTATCTGCTATCTCATCCAAAATATCACACGCCTCTGCATAGGGCGTAGTCATGAAGTTCCCACCGCCAAGTTGATTCACTACACATTGGTTGGTGGTATTGATCTCCCGATAGAAAGTTTGTTGAATCATGTTCTCCGTCATATCATTGTTGGGGCACTCTTTCACCATTTTTCTATACCTTTCCCATATCTCGTGCAGTTGTTCATTAGGCTCTTGCTTGAATTCTAGAATTTCATCCCAAAGAATAGCCATGCGCCCCTGAGAGAAGTACTTTGAAATAAATTTCTCTGCTAATTCATCCCAATTATGAATGGAATGATTTGGCAAACATTCCAACCAATCTAAAGCTTTTCCCCCTTAGAGATAAGGGAAAAAGCCTTAGCTTCAAAGCATCCTTGGAGACATTTGCTTGTTTGCTCCCTCAACACGTATCTACAAACCCCTTCAAGTGTTTATATGTATTTTGACCCGGTGCACCGGTGAAGAACCCTCGTTGCTCGAGGAAAGTGAGCATCACATTAGTTATTTGGAAGTTGCCCGCCCTAATACGGGGAGGGACTATAGCACTTGTATACCCTTCATTCGATAACACCCGGTGTGGAGCAGCTCGTGGTGGAGGTGGAGGCGGAGTGGGTACATTGTCTTGAGGCGGTCGACCTCGTCTATTGGCTTGAGGTTCAAGAGGGACCTCATCCATTTGAAAATCCTCAACATCCACATCCCCCACGACTTTATTTCCAAACTCGTTGTTTGCCATGATTGCACCTACAATACTCACACGTTAGTAACAAGGAAGAAAAAGAAGATATCCTAAAAGCACACCTAAATATATAGCTAATACCGTTCTTTAGCTCCTCGGCAATGATGCCAAAAATTGATCTCGTCCAATTTCACTCCTCTATTCGAGGTTATGAAAACGGTCGATGCAATAGTAATACCCAACAAGAGTCGGGGTCGAATTCCGCAGGGAGCTATATAAATGTGAGTTAGTAGTATATATCTTAGCGTGTGAGTTTGTATATCTAAACTTTTACTTCCGCAAAGTTTGGTTGTTTAAAAATCTAAATTACACTATGATTGCAATTTAAAGACTGAAACTAGGAAATTATTTTTGTTGTTTTTCAAATGATATAAAAGGCCTAGGGCTATGACCTTCACCTAGGTGTTTGCCTAATGGGTTGTAAACTTTAAAGCTTGTTTTATTGGTCGGGGTGTATTATAGCTATCAACACTCGATTACCCACTCAATACCTCTTGGTCAGAGAGTGATTTTTTCCCAATTTGGCTTTCTCAAGTCCAAATGGGTATTGAAAAAACGGTTGAATAAAAGCTCAAGTCGGGTTTTACTATCTCTAGGTTCAACCCTTTAATTGGGCTTATCAATCTCTCGATTGACCCAATTTCTTGTTAGCCAAGTTTTCCTAGACTAAGTCTCTCTTTCTCAAGTAGAGACCAAGTCAAATAGGCATGAACTAATATTTGCAACAATTAATTTTTCAAATAAAAGCAAGAACAAGGTTAAATATTAAATACCCAACCATAAACAAGCAATAAATCAAATGCCCATTAAGTTTACACACTAGGGTTGGGTTACAACCCTAGTAAACATCTAGCTACTCATGCTTAAATTGGAAGAAAAAGAAGACGAAACGATAATTAAACCCATATTGCTAATTAAAATGATAAACTCTATGTTCAAAAAGCTCAAAATAGCAAAAACTACTAAAAAGAGTAAAAGGAACTGTCTACTGTAGTAGTTAATGTCAAAAGTTAACCTAAAAAAGTGAAACTCTTCTATTTATCCAGGGTTGGAATTTTTGGACAAAAATGCCCTTTCGGAAGTTCTGCGGCCGCACAATTCCATGTGCTATCCGCACTTTTCTTCAGCTTGCCAGGATTGGAAATCTGCGGCCGCATAATTCTGATCTGCGGCTGCACTGCACTCTTTCTGCTGTCCGCACAATTGTAAGTGCGTCCGCACCTTGCTCTTCTGCGGTCCGCACAAATGTTACTACGGTCGCACAATAATTGTGCGGTCCGCACTTTTGGTGGACTTGAGATGCAGGTTCTCTGAACTTTTGCTCTAACCCAGCTTCTGCCACCGCACACTTCATATGCGGACCAAACTTTGCAACATTCTCTGATGGAAGATTCTTCACAACCTGCAGCTGCATATGATATTCTGCGGTCCGCACTTCTAAGCTTTTGTACCTATTTTTGTCCTTGAGTTCAGATTACTCCTTCTTGAGCTGGATTTCATCTCGGGAGCTCATCTTCCAATCTTCCTGTAATTAAGCACATTTCATCAGTTTTCGGGAACAAAATTAAGCACTTTTGGGACTAAAATGAAAGCAAAAGGGCGCTAATAAGTAGTCTAAATCCCCACTTATCACCCATATGCCACAACTTGCCAAAATCAACAGTACCAAAGTTACCACAACATATAGCCCACGGCTCAACCACAATACGAACAAAAATCTCAGTAATAACAAAATGAGTAAGAATTTCTCAACAAGGAAAGATATTTCAATAATCAATAACTTTAATCAAGAATATCCCGACAATAAAGGAGGTATCATAAAAATAAGAGAGATAACAACGGCAATTAAGGCATACAAGAGCATGTTTGGCAATAAAGGATAGAGCATGTCATAACAACATCAAGTAAAGCATGTAAGAGCAATTTAACAATGGAAGATCTAACATGATATTTCAATTTCTAACTAAATGCATGAAAGAATCTAAGAGCCTAAATCGGTCAAAATATCATATATAAGTCAGTGTACACACTCATCACCTCATGTACACGTCTTTTACATTATTCAAATAATACAAATCAACCCAAGTCCTAAGGGGTAGTTCCTCACACAAAGTTAGACAAGATACTTACCTCAAACAAGCTAAATCAACCCACTAGTAAGTCTTTTCCGCAAAAATTCAACTCTGGACGGCTCGATTCTAGCCAAAATAACTTAATATCATAAATACAAACCGTAGAAAATGATTCCGGATAATAAAGTTGCAAACTTAAAAGAAAATTAAAAAGTCAACTCAAAAAGACAACACTGAGCCCGCACCTCGGAACTCACTCAAATTTACAAAATCCGAACATTCATTCCGATACGAGTCCAACCATATAAAAATTATCCATTTCCAACCTTAAATCTACCTTCAAATCCTCAATTTATAATTTAGGAAAGTTTTCACAAAATCCTCAATTTATCCAACTCAAAACACTAATTAAATGATAAAACAATGATGGAATCATGAATAATAAGCAAATCCGAGTCAAAAACACTTACCCCAATCCAATCCTTGAAAATCCCCTCCAAAATTGCCCAAAACCAAACTCTCTAACTCAAAATATGAAAAATGGAAAAAAAACCCTCAATATCCAGTAGCATGGAAGTCACAATAGTTTCTGCCCAGGTATTCTGCACATACGGACAACTGGTCACTTCTGTGACTCTGCATATGCAGAAAATGTATCGCAGATGCGACTTCAAATAAGGCTCAGGGAATTCCGCTCCTGCGGACAAAATGTGCACATTCGCTTCCGCTTATGCGGACCAAAGGGCGCTTCTGCACGTCTGCTTCTGCGGAAGCTGACCGCACCTGCGGTCCTGAGACAACTGACGTAAATCCGCTTCTGTAGAAGATATCTGTATCTACGGATGCGCATTGACGAGCGCAAATACACACTTAAATTGTGCTCGCTAGTCAAAGATAGTATAGTATAATATCGTGTCCACATAGATTGGATTTAAATAATATTCTCGTAGTTTTTAGCTTGATTGCTATCCAAGAGGATCAACAATTGAGATTTATATGATTAATAATAATTTTTAACTAAGAATCTAAAATCTACAATTATTGACTAGTGACTATCGAAACAAGGAATAAGCAGTTAAGGTTATCAGTAGAAGAGGATAGGGTTTTGACAGAATAAATGCAAGATAATAGTTCGGTATCTAACTCTAGACAATTCATTTCTATTGTTCAATTGAGTCTCTTGAATTCACTCTATTATTAGTTCAAACTTTCAGCAAAAACTCCTCTTTCGATTAAGTTTTAACCTTACGAGATGAACCAATTTAAGCACTGTGAAGATATGCAAGAATGCGTAGTGGATTGGTCTTTAGGAAAACCTCTTTTGATTATTCTCCTAACTAGGTTTAATCAATGATTCAGCTAACCTCTTTCGATTACTTAGAAGAATCTATGAACTCAACCAACAATATAATGCAAAGATATCACAAGTTATGCCTCTTTCGATTACAAAAATAAGTGAATATAGATGCAACAATTAAATCTTCCATAAAATGATTCAAATACATAAAAATAGAGTTATAATCCATAAACAATCATTAATACACCAAATACATCAAAACCCAAAAGGATTTACTCCATAGACATGGAGAAGTTCTTCTAAAATATAACAAAAGTATAGGAAAACATAAATTCAATCCAAACCCGGATCTTGAGTGAGGAAGGAATGATGAAATTCTTGTGCTTGTGTTCTTCCCAAGCCTCCTTATGTAAACAAATGTGTCAAAAGTCCATCTAAAATGGTGTTTTGGTGTATTTAAGTCGACCCCAAAATAAACTCCGGTCGAAACTACCCTCTTTAGCGAAAATGGAAAGTCACTCTAATATTTTTGGGCTACCGCGCAGCACCCTGCGCCGCGCCTTGTGAAAAATTCCAGAACACATCGAAAAACAAAATTTGGGCACATTTTGCACTGCCGCGCCACGCAATGCGATGCGGCAGTGGACAAAAATCAGAGGATGCATTTCTGCCGAAACAAAGCAAATCCTTAACGTTGGTCAAATGTCTTATTGGACCATGTCTTGGGGAATTAAATTTCTACATAGAATATAGTGACATATTGTCACCTTGTCCCCCATTTTGGTTACCATGCCATGATGGCCATTTAAATGGTTTTAAACAATTTTCCTCTATCTTTTACATGTGTATTCGGTCCTCAATATTCGAACGTGATACCAGTTTAATTCCTTGGGCTTCTACTCAGAGTTCAAAGCTCTAAATTGTTTGATTTAGCTCCAAATTATCTTCTTAACTCTGAATCATTTCCTACAAGGTATAAAACACGTAATAAGTGCAAATCACCATCATTTAAGCTCAAACACCAGTAAAGTGTAGTAATTAGAGTGCAAAATACGGCTAAAACACGAGTTTCAAGCCTACCATCACGCACCTGCGCAAGGACCTCCGCATATGCAGACCCAACTCACCCAGCCCCATTTCGCACCTATGGCCGTTGAACCATTCTGCGTTGCCTCACATGTGGCCATGCCCTCGCAGGTGCGATTGCACCAGATCTCAAATGTTCTTCAGCAATCATCCAAAGTCCAAAATGAACCCGATTTCAATCTGAATCACACCCGGGGCCCCCGGGACCTCGTCCAAACATATCATCAAGTCCCAAAATACAACACGAACCTATTCGAGGCCTTAAATCACATCAAACAATATCAAATCTATGAATCGCACCCCAATTCAAGCCTATTGAATCAATGAACATTCAACTTCTAAAACTAATGTCGAATCATACCAAACCAACTCCGAATGAGCTCAAATTTTGCATGCAAGTCCAAAATGACACAACAAACCTATACCAACTCCCGAAATCACAATCCGAGCCCGATATTAATTAAGTCAACCCTCAATCAAACCTATCAACCTTCCAAACCTTTAACTTTTCAACTTTCGCTAAAAAGCCTCAAACCAAGCTACGGACCTCCAAAATCAATATCTGAACATATGCCTAAGTACAAAATCACCATACAAAGTTATCGGAACTATCAAAACTCTATTCTGGAGTCATCTACACAAAAGTCAAAATCCGGTCAACTCTTTCAACTTAAGCTTTCAACCTTGGAACTAAGTGTCCCAATTCATTCTGAAATTCATCCAAAACCAAATCAATCACAGTGGCAAGTGACATAACCACAATTGAACATAGAGGAGGCAATAAATAGGGGAACGGGTCTAAAATACTCAAAACTATCGGCCGGGTCATTATATTCTCCCCCTCTTAAAACAAACATTCATCATCGAACGAGTATAGAGACATACCTGAAGTGCTGAAAAGGTGAGGATAACGACTATGAATATCATGCTTGGTCTCCCAAGTCGCCTCCTCGACTAGTTGACCCCTCCATTGAACCTTCACTGAAGCAATATTCTTTGACCTCAACTTTCAGACCTGGCTGCCCAAGATGTCCATCGGCTCATTGACATAAGTCAAATCCTTATCCAATTAGACTGAGCTGAAATTTAACACATGAGACATATCCCATAATACTTCTGGAGCATGAAAACATGGAACACCGGGTGAACTGCCGATAAGCTGGGTGGCAATGCAAGCTTATAAGCCACCCCCACTCTCTCAAGGATATCAAAAGGACCAATATACCTAAGGCTCAACTTGACATTCTTCTCGAACATCATCACACCCTTTATGGGTGAAACCCGCAGCAAAACTCTCTCTCCCACCATAAATGCTACATCATGAACCTTTCGATCGGCATAACTCTTCTGTCTAGACTGTGATGTACGAAGCTGATCCTGAATCAACTTGACCTTCTCCAAGGCATCTTGAACCAGATCAGTACCGAACAACCTAGCCTCTCCCATCTCAAACCAACAAACTGGAGAACAACACAAACCTCTCATATAAGGCCTCATAAGGAGCCATCTGAATACGCGATTGGTAGCTATTGTTGTAGGCAAACTCTACAAGCGGCAAGAACTGATCCCATGAACTCCCAAAATCCATAACACATGCACGTAGCATATCCTCTAAGATCTGAATGGTGCGCTCAGACTGCCCGTCCGTCTTGGGTGATATGTTATACTCAACTCAATATGTGTGCCTAACTCACATTGTACAGCCTTCCAGAAGTGCGATGTGAATTGCGTGCCTCGATCATAGATAATGGACACTGGCACGTCATTGAGATGAAAAATATCACGGATATAGATCTGAGCCAGCTGCTCTGAAGAATAGGTAGTCACCATCGGAATAAAATCTGCCGACTTGGTCAACTTATCCACAATCACCCACACTGCGTCAAATTCTTCAAAGTCTGCGGGAGCCTAAAAATAAAATCCATGGTAATACACTCTCACTTCCACTCGGGAATCTCAAGTCTATGTAGCAAATCGCCTGGCCTCTGATACCCGTGCTTCACCTGCTGACAGTTCAAGCACCGAGCCATACACTCTACTATATCTTTCTTCATCCTTCTCCGCAAATAACGTTGCCTCAAATCTTGATACATCTTAGCGGCACCTAAATGAATAGAGTACCGCGGACTGTGTGCCTCCTCAAGAATCAACTCACGCAACCCATCCACATTGGGTTCACATATCCAACCCTGCATCCGCAACACCCCGTCATCTCATGTAGAAACCTTCTTGGCATCTCTGTGTTGTATCGTGTCCTTAAGGACAAGAAAATAGGGGTCGTCATACTGACGCTCTCTGTTGCGCTCATATAACGAAGACCGAGAAACCACGCAAGTTAGAATCCGGCTAAGCTCCTAAACATCCAATCTCACAAACTGATTGGCCAACACTTGAACATCCAATGCTAATGGTCTCTCTATAAATGGAATATATGTAATATACTCTCAGCCTTCATACTCAAGGCATCGGCCACCACATTGGCCTTTCTGGGATGGTACAGAATAGTGATAACATAGTCTTTCAATAGCTCTAACCACCTTCACTGCCTCAAGTTCAGGTCCTTTTACTTAAACAAGTGTTGTAGACTCCGACAATATGTGAATACCTCACAAGACATGCTGTAGAGATAATGCCTCCAAATATTCAATGCGTGAACTATGGCTGCCAACTCTAGATTATGAATAAGGTAGTTTTTCTCATGGGGATTCAGCTGGCACGAAGCATAAGCAATCACCCTACCTTCTTGCATCAAGACACACCCAATATCAATCCGTGAAGCATCACAATAAATCGTATATGAACCCGATACTGCAGGTAAAACTAGAATTGGAGCTGTGGTCAAGGCAGTCTTGAGCTTCTGAAAGCTCTCCTTACTCTTGTTGGACCACTTGAATGGAGCACCCTTCTGGGTTAATCTAGTTAAAAGTGCAGCAATAGACGAGGAACCCTCTATGAAGCAGCGATAATATCCGACCAAACTGAGGAAACTCCGAATCTTAGTAGCTAAAGACGGTTTAAGCCAACTCTGAACTACCTCAATCTTCTTCGGATCTACCTTTATCCCCTCACTAGATACCACATGACCCAAAAATGCCATTGAATCAAGCCAGAATTCACACTTTGAGATTTAGCATATAACTTATTCTCCCTTAAGTTCTGGAGCACAATCCTCAAATACTGCTCATGATCCTCCCGGCTTCGGGAGTACACCAAGATGTCATCAATAAACACGGTGACGAATGAGTTGAGATATGACTGGAATACACTATTCATCAGGTGCATGAATACTGCTAGGGCGTTGGTCAGCCCAAATGACATCACTAGGAACTTGTAGTGACCATACCAAGTATTGAAAACAGTCTTCGAAATATTCGGATCTCGAATCTTCAGTTGATGATACCCTGACCTCAAATCAATCTTCGAGAACACTCTAGCACCCTGAAGCTGGTCAAATAAGTCATCAATGTATGGTAATGGATACTTGTTCTTGATTGTGACTTTGTTCAACTTCCTATAATTAATACACATCCGTATAGTACCATTCTTCTTCTTTACAAACAGAACCGGAGCACCACAAGATGACACACTAGGCCAAATGAAACCCTTATCAAGCAACTCCTGCAAGCTGCTCTTTCAATTCCTTCAACAACACATGTGTCATACGATATGGTGGAACAGAAATGGGCTGCATGATTGGCACCAAGTCAATACCAAAATCAATATCCCTATCGGGCAACATACTCGGTAGTCTGCCAGAAATATATCTGGGAAATCCCTCACTACCAAAGTCGATTCAACGGTACAGTTGATTAATTATTAAACCTTATAGCCAGGGTATCTAGGTTAGCAAAGGTATTGCATTATTGTATCCTATAGGCATATTATCTAGGAGCGTTGAATAGCAGACATGGAAACGAGTGTAGCATATTTTGACAAGTTAAGTGTGTGCGTGATTCCTATCAGTGTGCAAAGCAAGCTAACAAAACAAACAAGGCATGCTAGACATAATAGCAAATAGAACACATAGACCCTATAGGCATGTTTCCTACCCATTCATGCAAGTATTAGAATACCCCAACCCCCTATTCATTAATTCCCCCTAATTGTTTGTTTACAAATTATTACAGGCTCAGTTTAAAATAATAAAATAAATACAAACTTAATAGGGCTCTTACAGGGCGAAATACAACAATTATAGGTCCAACACAAGTACAAAATAACCTAGCAGTGCCTTTCTGGGCCTTCACCAACCATACTCTTGCATATCAAACAGGCCCAATACCCAGGCTCGCAAGCATGTTTGACCAATGCTCAGATCCAATAACACACATGGCCCAATAAGCCAAGCCCCAAACATGACAACAATTGTCTTGCTTACCCATTAACAAATAACAGGAACATTAGGTCATAAAACATATCATTCAAATGGCTCAAAACCCAAGCAAAGACACGTGGATTTCTATTATTACAATCATCAGCAGAAAGATTTTCTAAGTATCACTTTAGGGGTGACATCTAGCATGTGAGAGGACACACATGTACAAAGACCTTACAATGAGCACATAAGTGAGGCTTTCAAACTAACAAATAATTTCAAAGCATAGACTTCTTAAGATGCACCGAATTAGTTATGGGCAACATGAATCCACAAAGCAAGAAACTCAGCATAAGAGTTAAGTACAGGGATTTGTTCTAAGAAGATTTACAAATGATAATGACATGCTAGATAGACTCCCCTTTAGGGTATATACCACAACAATCTTCTCAAGAAGAACATAAGGACTCAAGGCAGGGCATTACTAAGAGCTGCAGACCAATTCAGGGTAAGTAGAAATGCTACTAAGGAAACCTATTACAGAAGCTTAGGGTTAACAGTATCACAAACTCAATGCCACAACTAGTCAGTGAACACGTACTTAATACAATTTGATATCAAAGATTACCTAGGCATTAAACCTGAGCAATCCTAGCATTAGCAGACATGAGTCTGGGCATGAATAAGTATCCCAGGAGTTTTAATACAATAACTCAGAGCAGTGCATGAACATGGGCAAGCAATATACATAGGAAACTCATGTGTGCATAAACATAGTAGACTAAGTAGGTTTAAGATGGTCAAAATATACATAGTGGGAAGACATCCGAGTACAGGATTTAGGCAAGTTTAGATGCTAGAGAATACATGACTATAAGCTAACTTCAAGGCAGATATGATTGCAAACAAAGGTAACAACATATTGTAATCATATAGGTTCAAAAAATTCGAACAAGGATGGTATTCACGTCATGACCACAACTAAGCATAGAATTGCAAGAGTCAAGGTACTCACCAATTGAATGGGCGTTCATATTTTGTAACTTTTGTCGGGTTCCGAGACGTGGGCCTTGCTGGCGATCTTTGAGTTAAATTTCGGATTTTGTTGGAAAATTAGTATTTTAATATGGAATTAATTCCAATAAATTATATTGACTGAATCGAAATAATTGTGACTAGATACGAGGCTTTCGGAGGCCAATTCGCAAGGCAAAGGCATAGCGGAGTAAAGAATTACATGGTTTGAGGTAAGTGACTAGTCTAACCTTGCGTGGGGGAAATTTCCCTTAGGATTGGTATTGTTATAAAAATTATGATGTGTTAAAAGACGTGTACGCGAGGTGACGAGTGTGTACACGAGCTAAATGTGAGAAAATTCTGATTTTAAATTGAGTAGATCTCTGTCACATATTAATTAAATTATTTTATCATGTTATAGTCATCATCATTGGTCTATTTATATATTCTAAACTTATCTTACCTTTTTCTGCTAATTGCTTTACCTGTTTAGTTGAAGCTTTTTTTCTTTTATTTTGTGTTCATTATTTGAAAGTTGAATTTCCTAATTGAATTATTATTAATATGAAGTATTTGACATTCAAAATTTGGTATTAAGACAAAGTGTTAAATTTTTAAAATATTATTTTGTTGAGTTATTCACTCCCGAATATTTTATTGAGATTTTTGTATACATTGTGATTGAGTCTTGAGCTCCTTATTGTGGAAAATAATATTGTTGTTGATTTACTTTGGCAAGTTAAAATATTTGGGCACTTGAGGTGCAAATTATGATATACTGTGATATTGATACGCATTCGGTTGTATAAGGTCTGGGTGTTGAAACGCATGCGGTGAGATAAGGGTGGCTTGATACGCGTGGCTAGTAGGGGAACTACTAGAAGACATGCGGTGTGATAATGGTGATTAAAACGCGGGATGTTATTTCGGCAAAAATAATTTCTTTAAAATTAAATGTGAAGGCTCCCGCGGTGATATAAGAAAAAGAAATATTTTTAATTTATTCATGATTTGGGACTATGAGGTGGTACCCCAGGAGTGCCCTGGTTGGTATTTTTTTCATTGGTGTACTTGTCTTGATTGTTTTTTGTTTTTCCTAAATATGTAAATTTCTATTTTTCTTTCGTGAGATTTTATTTGCCCTTATTCTGTGTAGTTAAATTGTGAAGTATTCCTTACTTGATTCACTTCCATTATCATTATTACTATTATATTGTTAAACTTTTCACCCTGTCTTTTATTAATTCCAGTAGGGCCTGACCTGACCTCGTCACTACTCTACCGAGGTTAGGCTTGGCACTTACGGGGTACCGCTGTGGTGTACTCATACTACGCTTCTGCATATCTTTTTGTACAGATCCAGGTACTTCTTATCAAACCAGGTATCAGTAAGCTAGTCTATACGCTGAGACTTCAAGGAACATCTGCCAGCATCCACAGACCTCGGAGTCCCCCTCTATCCTTATTATGTTGCTTTCCTTATTTTCCTTAGACTCTGATGCATAGATACACTCAGAATAAATTTTTAGAAGCTTGTGTCTTATTTCTACTGGATTTTGGGAGTTGTAATTATTTTATTTGCAGTTCTTATTTATTTCAGCAGTTAAGGATTGAGTTTCATATTTATATTTAGTAATTCTGTAAAATGTTAGGCTTACCTAGTCTTAGAGACTAGGTGCCATCACGATATCCTATGGAGGGAAATTGGGGTCGTGATAAGTTGGTATCAGAGCTCTAGGTTCATAGGTATTATGAGTCACAAGCAGGTTTAGTAGAGTCACGCGGATCGGTACGGAGACGTCTGTACTTATCTTCGGGAGGCTATGGAACAGTTAGGAAAATGTTCACTTCTTTGTTTCCTTTTCGTACATTTGTTGACTTTGAAATTCTAAACCATTGCCTTTCTATTCTCTCACAAATGGTGAGGGCACGCACAATTGGATCCGATGATCAGACATCCGCGCCCCCTGTTGGAGCCGCAAGAGGTCGGGGCCAGCGCAGAGGCCGAGGATGACCACGTGGTGCAGCCAGAGCACCTACACGAGCTGCTGCAGAGGAACCACCCGTATCTCAAGTTAGAGAACAGACACCTGAGATGCTTGTTACTACTCCTGCACTTCAGGAGACTCTTGCCCAGTTTTTGAGCATGTTTGGCACTCTAGCTCAGGCAAGGTTGAATCCACTTACTTCTGCCACATCTCAGGCCGGGGGAGGATCACAAACTCCTACCGCCCGTACCCCAAAGCCACGGGCCCAGTTTGACCATGCCCCAGAGGTTATACCAGTGCAGCGAATTATCTCAGTTCGACCCGAGGTTAGGGTAGCAGTTTCTGAAGGGGAGCAGCTCAGGCTTGAGAGGTACAAGAAGTACCACCCTCCTACCTTCAGTGGCTTGGCGTCAGAGGATGCCCAGGGTTTTCTTGAGGAGTGCCATTGTATCCTCCGTACTATGGGTATTGCGGAGACTAGTGGGGTTTAATTTATGACATTCCAGCTTAGAGGAGCAGCCTATCAGTGGTGGCGCGCATACGAGCCGGATAGTCCGACTGAGGCAGCTTCACTCACTTGGACTCAGTTTTCAGATATGTTTTTGAGGGAGTATGTTCCTCAGAGTCTCAGAGATTCATAGCGCGCAGAGTTTGAGCAGTTGCGCTAGGGCTCTATGACAGTATCAGAGTATGAAGTTCGGTTTATTGATTTATCCAGGAATGCACCTGCCCTGGTTGCTACTGTCAGAGAGCATGTTCAACGATTTATTGAAGGACTCCACCCTAGTATCAGATTCAGTATGGCCCGAGAGCTGGAGATGCACATTGCATACCAGCAGGTGGTGGCAATTGCTAGGAGATTGGAGGGTATGCGGATCCGTGATATAGAAGAGAGGGAAGCTAAGAGACCTCGAGAGTTTTGCACGTATAACAGTTCTCGTGCCCCAGCTGCAGCCTGTCATGGTAGAGTCTATGTGGGCCATCCTATTTATTCACAACTTCCAATTTCCAGCGGTATTCCGACTACTCCCAAACCTTAGGTTCGGTGTTATGCACCGCCAGTCCCAGCAACCACGTCCTCCGAGGGCTTGTTTTGAGTATGGTGACACTCGTCATAAAATGAGGGAATGCCCCAGACTTAGGAGGGGTGCACCTCCATAGATTTCTCAGGCCCCACCTATTCCACAGGACCCTTAGGCTTCTCAGGCCATGATTACTGCACCAGTTGCCACTCCACCTGCACAGCCAGCTAGAGGTGGAGGTCGGACAGGTAGAGGTCCTAGAGCGGGAGGCCAGGATAGATATTATGCCCTTCCTGCTAGGACGGAGGTAGTTGCATCTGATTCTATTATCACAGGTATTGTTCCGGTCTGCCATAGAGATTCATCAGCCTTATTTGATCCAGGCTCCACCTATTCTTATATTTCATCTTGTTTTTCCTCGTATTTGGGTGTATCCCATGATTGTTTGAGTTCTTCTATTTATGTATCTACATCAGTAGGTGATTATATTATTGTTGATCACATGTATTGGTGGTGTTTAATTGTTATCAGTGGTTTTGAGACCGGAGCTGATTTATTATTGCTCAGTATAGTAGATTTTGATATTATTTTGGGCATGGACTGGTTGTTGCCCTATCACGCTATTCTTGATTGTTACGCCAAGACGATAACGTTGGCTATGCCAGGTCTACCATGGCTAGAGTGGAGAGGTACCTTAGATTATGTTCCTAGTAGGGTTATTTCATTTCTTAAGGCTCAACGAATGGTTGAGAAGGGATGTGATGCGTATCTGGCCTATGTGAGAGATGTTAGTGTTGATACTCCTACAGTGGAGTTAGTTCCGGTCGTAAGGGAGTTTTCAGAATTATTTCCAATGGATCTTCTGGGTATGCCACCCGACAGGGATATTGACTTTGGCATTGATTTGTTACCGGGCACTCAGCCCATTTCTATTCTACCATATCATATGGCCCCAGCGGAATTAAAGGAATTAAAAGAGCAGTTACAGGAGCAGCTTGATAAGGGCTTTGTTTGGCCCAGTGTATCACCTTGGGGTACTACTGTCTTATTTGTGAAGAAGAAGGATGGTTCTATGCGGATGTGTATTGATTACCTCCAGTTGAATAAGGTTACAGTGAAGAACACGTATCCATTACCACGCATTAAAGACCTATTTGGTCAACTTCAGGGTGCCAGAGTGTTCTCTATGATCGACTTACGTTCAGGTTATCATCAGTTGAAGATTCGGGAGCCAAATATCCTGAAGACTGCTTTCAGGACTCGGTACGGTCATTATGAGTTCCTTGTAATGTCATTTGGGCTGACCAACACCCCAGCAACATTTATGCATTTGACAAATAGTGTATTTCAGCCCTATCTTGACTCTTTATCATCGTATTTATTGACGACATTCTAGTATACTACCGGAGTTGGGGGGGATCATGAGCAGCACCTGAGGATTGTGCTTCAGACCTTGAGAAAAAAGAAGTTATATGCAAAATTTTCAAAATGTGAATTCTGGCTGCAGTCAGTGGAATTATTGGTCATATAGTTTGGTGCGTGGGGATCAAGGTAGATCCGAAGAATATTGAGGCAGTGCAGAGTTGGTCCAGACCGTCCTCAGCTACTGAGATCTTGAATTTCCTTGGTTTGATAGGGTATTATCACCAATTTGTAGAGGGTTTCTCTTTTATTGTTGCACATATGACCAAATTGACCCAGAAGGGTGCTCCGTTCAGGTGGATTGAGGAATGTGAGGAGAGCTTTCAAAAACTCAAGACAACTTTGACTACAGCCCCAGTATTGGTGTTACCTACAGATTTAGGTTCTTATACTGTGTATTTTGATGCGTCGCATATTGGTCTGGCGCAGTGTTGAAGCAAGACAGTAGGGTGATTGCCTATGCGTCCAGACAGTTAAAGGTACATGAGAAGAATTATCCGGTCGACGACTTGAGTTAGCAGCTATTGTCCATGCCTTAAAAATCAGGTGGCACTATTTGTATGGTGTCCCTTATAAGGTTTACACCGATCACCGAAGTCTACAGCATTTGTTTAAACAGAAGGATCTTAACTTGCGGCAGCGGAGGTGGTTGGAGTTTCTTAAAGATTATGATGTCACCATTCTCTATTATCCCAGGAAAACCAATGTAGTGGTCGATGCCTTAAGTCGTAAAGCGGAGAGTTTGGGGAGCTTAGCATATCTACCAGTAGCAGATAGACCTTTAGCCTTGGATGTTCAGGGCTTGGCCAACCAGTTTGTCAAATTGGATATTTTCGAGCTGAGCCAAGTTTTGGCTTGTGTGGTTTCTGAATCTTCCCTTTATGATCGTATCAGAGAGCGTCAGTATGATGACCCCCATCTGCTTGTCCTTAAGGACACTGCTCAGCACGGTGATGCCAAAGAAGTCACTATTGGAAATGACGGTGTGATACGGATGAAGGTTAGGCTATGTGTGCCTAATGTAGATGGTTTGTGTGAGTTGATTCTCCAGGAGGCTCATAGTTTGCGGTATTCCATTCACCCAGGTGCTGCGAAGATGTATCAGTATTTGAGGCAGAACTATTGGTGGAGGCGGATGAAGAAGGACATAGTGGAATATGTAGCTCGTTGCCTAAATTGTCAGTAGGTGAAGTATGAGCATCAGCGACCGGGTGGATTGCTTCAGAAGTTAGAGATTCTAGAATGGAAATGGGAGCTGATCATTATGGATTTTGTTGTTGGGCTCCCACAGACTCAGAGGAGGTTCGATACAGTTTGGGTGATTATGGATATAATGACGAAGTCAGTTCATTTCATTCCTGTGGTTACTACTTACTCTTCGGAGCAGCTGGCTCAGGTTTAAATTTATGAGATTGTCAGACTTCATGGCGTACCGGTATCTATCATCTCTGACCGGGGTATGCAGTTTACATCACAGTTTTGGAGAGCCGTATAGCGTGAGTTGGGTACTCGAGTGGAGTTGAGTACATCATTTTAGCCTCAGACGGACGAACAGTCCGAGCTTGCTATTCAGATATTGGAGGATATGCTTCGTGCGTGTGTGATGGATTTTGGTAGTGCTTGGGATCAGTTCTTGCCACGTACAAAGTTTACTTACAACAATAACTACCAGTCGAGCATTCAGATGGCTCTGTATGAGGCCTTATATGGGAGGCAATGTTGGTCTCTAGTGGATTGGTTTGAACCGAGCGAAGCTAGGTTATTGGGCACAGACCTGGTTCATGATGCTTTGAAAAAGGTTAAATTAATTCAGGATCGGCTTCATACAGCCCAATCTAGATTAAAGAGTTATACAGATCAGAAGGTTCATAATGTTGCATTCATGGTTGGTGAGCGGGTCTTGCTCCGGGTTTCTCCCATAAAGGGTGTTATGAGATTCGGGAAGAAGGATAAGTTGAGACCTAGGTATATCGGGCATTTTGAGATTCTTGGGAGAGTTGGAGAGGTGGCTTACGGACTTGCACTACCACCTAGTCTCACTGCAGTTCATCCAGTGTTCCATGTTTTCATGCTCCGGAAGTATCATGGCGATCCTTCACATGTGTTAGACTTCAGATCAGTCCAGTTGGACAAGGATCTATTTTATGCTGAGGAGCCAATGGCCATTTTGGACAGACATGTTAAAAAGTTGAGATCAAAGAGCATTGCTTCAGTAAAAGTACAGTGGAGGGGTCATCCGGTCGAGGAGGCGACTTGGGAGGCCGAGCATGATATGCGTAGCTGTTATCCTCATATTTTCACCACTCCAGGTATAATTCTAAACCCGTTCGAGGACGAACGCTTGTTTAAGAGAGGGGAGAATGTAACGACCCGGCCGGTCGTTACGAATACTTTAACCCCGATCCCCTAAATTTTGTTTCCTCAATGCTATATCGTGGTGTTATAACTTGTCGGAGTGTTTGGTTTTTGGATTCGGAGATAAATGGGACACATAGTTCCTAAGTTAAAGGCTTAAGTTGAAAAGGTTGACCGGATATTGACTTATGTATAAACGACCCCGAAATAGAGTTTTGATGATTCCAATAACTCCGTATGGTGATTTTGGGCTTAGGAGTATGTCCGGAAAATTATTCGAAAGTCCGTAGTTAAATTAGGCTTGGAATGGCGAAAATAGGAAATTAAAAGTTTGGAAGTTTGATCGGGGAGTTTACTTTTTGATATCGGGGTCGGAATCCAGTTCTGAAAATTTGAATAGGATGGTTATGTCATTTATGACTTGTGTGCAGAATTTGAGGTCAATTAGACTTAATTTAATACGTTTCGGCACTAATTTTGTAAATTTGAAACTTGAAAACTCATAAGTGCGATTCGAGGTGCAATTCGTAATTTCGATGTTGTTTGATGTAATTTGAAACACCGAGTAGGTCCGTGTTATGTTACGGGAGTTGTTGGTATATTCGGATGGGGTCCCGAGTACCCCGAGTGCGATTCAGATCGAAATCGGATAAATTTTTGGACTTAGGCAAATTCTGAAATTTGCAGCTTCTGGTGTCATCGCACCTGCGGAGGGACTGACCTCAGGTGCGGATTCACACAAGCGAGTTGTGGCTCGCAGAAGTGGGCAAAGGGCTGCTCAGTTCGAGTCGCAGAAGCGGAACAAGCTCCGCAGAAACGAAGGCACTTCTGCGATGGAATGAACCACAGAAGCGAGAAAAGCGCAGAAGCGGGAGACGGGGTCGCACCTGCGGTTGCGCAGAAGCGGACCATTGTCTGCAGGTGCGAAGGGAGCTTTCCATTGCTTCTTCGCAGAAGCGGAAATGCGACTCCGCAGAAGCGACAATTGGTTCGCAAATGCGAAAATACCTGGGCAGAACATATAATTCGGGGGTTGGTCATTTTTACCCATTTTTGGATTTTAAGAGCTCGGGTAAGGCGATTTTTAGGAGATTTTTCAAGTAAAATATTGGGGTAAGTATTCTTAACTCAATTTTGGTTAAAGTTCCCGAATCTATGGTAGTTTTTAACATTTAATTGGTAATTTAAGTTGGAAAATTTTGGAAACCCTCTTAGTTAAATTTGAAGATTTGAGGGTCGAGTTGATGTCAGAATTTGGTAAAATTGGTATGGTTGGACTCGTGGTTGAATGGGAGTTTATATTTTGTAACTTTTGTTGGGTTCCGAGACGTGGGCCCTGCTGACGATTTTTGAGTTAAATTTCAGATTTTGTTGAAAAATTAGTATTTTCTTATGGAATTAATTTCAATAAATTGTATTGACTGAATTAAAATAATTGTGACTAGATACGAGGCTTTCAGTGGCCAAATCACGAGGCAAACCTATAGCAGAGTAAAGAATTATATGGTTTGAGGTAAGTGACTTATCTAACCTTGTGGGGAAATTCCCCTTAGGATTGGTATTGTTATGAAAATTGTGATGTGTTGAAAGTCGTGTACGCGAGGTGATGAATGTGTACACGGGCTAAATATAGGAAAATTCTGGTTTTAAATTGTGTAGATCTCTGTCACATATTAATTAAATTATTTTATCCCGTTATACTCATCATCATTGGTCTATTTATATATTCTAAACTTGCCTTACCTTTTCCTGCTAATAGCTTTACCTGTTTAGTTGAAGCTTTGTTTCTTTTATTATGTGTTCATTATTTGAAAGTTTAATTTCTTAATTGAATTATTGTTAATATGGAGTATTTGACATTCAAAATTTGGTATTAAGGCAAAGTGTTAAATTTGTGAAATATTATTTTGTTGAGTTATTCACTCTCGAATATTTTGTTGAGATTTTTGTATACATTGTAATTGAGTTGTGAGCTTCTTATTGTGGAAAATAATATTGTTGTTGATTTACTTTGGCAAGTTGAAATATTTGGGCACTTGAGGTAAAAATTGTGATATATTGTGATATTGATACACATTCGGTGGTATAAGGTCTCGGTGTTGAAATTCATGCGGTGAGATAAGGTTGTCTTGATATGCTTGGCTAGTAGGGAAACTACTAGAAGTCATGCGGTGTGATAAGGGTGGCTAAAACACGGGATGCTATTTCGAAAAAAATAATTTCTTTAAAATTAAATGTGAAGTCTCCCGTGGTGATATAAGGAAAAGAAATATTGTGAATTTATTTATGATTATGGACTACGGGGCGGTACCTTGGGAGTGCCCTTGTTGGTATATTTTTCATTGGTGTACTTGTCTTGATTGTTTTGTGTTTTTCCTAAATATGTAAATTTCTGTTTTTCTTCCGTGAGATTTTATTTGCCCTTATTCTGTGTAGTTAAATTGTGACGTACTCCTTACTTGATTCACTTCCATTGTCATTATTATTATTATATTGTTAAACTTTTTGCCCTGTCTTTTATTAATTCCAATAGGGCCTGACCTGACCTCATCACCACTTTACCGAGGTTAGGCTTGGCACTTACTGGGTACCGCTGTGGTGTACTCATACTACGCTTCTGCACATCTTTTTGTACAGATCCAGGTACTTCCTATCAGACCAGGTATTAGTGAACTAGTCTGTACGCTGAGACTTCAAGATATATCTGCCAGCGTCTGCAGACCTTGGAGTCCCCCTCTATCCTTATTATGTTGTTTTCCTTATTCTCCTTAGACTCAGATGCATAGAGACACTCAGAATAAATTCTTAGAAGCTTGTGACTTATTTCTACCGGATTTTGGGTGTTGTAATTATTTAATTTGTAGTTCTTATTTATTTCAGTTGTTAAGGATTGAGTTTCATATTTATATTCAGTTATTCTATAAAATTGTTAGGCTTACCTAGTCTTAGAGACTAGGTGCCATCACAATATCCTACGGAGGAAAATTGGGGTCGTGACAGGTTGGCTATATAGTCATTCAATGTCCTTTGCAGAAGCTCTTGTCGGTACTCTCCTCTTTGAAAGTGTTCCAGCAACCAGACTTGTAGCAATAGATTAAAATCCTCAAAGTGTCCGAATTACTACTTACACCGATCTAGAGCGCGGTACATCTCAGCTAAGATCATGGGAATGATAGTGTAAGTTTGTCCCTCGATGCCATCCATTAAGGTCTTGGTGACTATGGCTAAGCGAGTATGAATCCTTCCTCCTTTCATCAAAAATATCAGCAACCCCAAGAAGCAAACAACGGACACATACACCCGGCGGTGCACCCATCCCAAGGAAGTAATGGCTAGTTCATCATGGTGAAGATGATACGACGTGCTATGCCCATAATGCTTGTAAAGAAACTCAAAAGGAAT
Source organism: Nicotiana tabacum (assembly GCF_000715075.1). NCBI lineage: Eukaryota > Viridiplantae > Streptophyta > Magnoliopsida > Solanales > Solanaceae > Nicotiana > Nicotiana tabacum. Next base: position 73,004,660 of record NC_134098.1, on the reverse strand, counting down.
GTATGATTTCTTTAGACAGAGAAGTTCATCATTCTTCTTAAAACCCAACAATTTCAGGAAACCGCGGGGAGTGCGATTTTCTGGTACTAGTAATCCCGGACTATCCCATGGCAACTTGGTGAAACCTCTTATTTATTCTATGTGGGGAGTCATTTCTATATTACCAAATTGAAAAACAGCTCTTTTCTCGTCCCATAACATGGTGACGGCCTCGATCATCTCTCTATTTGGTCGAATGTTTATCAAAGATGGCAAGTCACCAAGTATTCTCCTCATATGATTTTTGTCACAAGGTGCAAGGTCATTCCACCAGTCAAGTAGCAAAGGTGGGATGTTTTGGACCATACCAAATCTGGGGATTTCGTGCTTCAATTTTTTGTAAACAAACAAAGGTTAGCCCTTTCCCCCTCCAGATTTGACTACTTATGCAACAATGATCAACATGTTGGTACATTTTCTCCAAGTAATGCAAATATTATGATGGTGTCCATTGGGATTGTGGAAATCCCGTCGGGCTTTGGACAAGGTTTATCTTAGCGAGTTGTTACGTTAACAACACTTCAACCCGTACTAGGTTTAGCATGATGCATGTACATTTCAAATTGGAGTAGGGTTTCTAGAAGGGTCTAGAATGGTACTCCCAAGTGGACAACTTAAGAGGGAAAGGCACGGGATCGTCGACTGCACCGTTGATCGACTAGTCTACCGCAAATAAGTCTTTTCGATTTAAAAGAGTAATTTCAGGAAAGCGCGGACACTCATCAAGCGCCGTTATGTTGATAATTGGCATGAGTGGAGTATGATGCGGAGCATGCTTTATGCACAAATAATGACACATTACCAAGTATTTTCATGATAAAAGTACGTAAAAGCGGTAAATAAAATAGCAGAAGTGAACATGAAAAGAAGAGAAAAGAAAAGAAAGACAAAATAAAGAAGTTAGTTTAGCTCATGAAAATGTGTGAGAACGTAATGAAGCAGGCAGGGAAATAGGGATGGGAGAGTCATAATGTAGTAGTCTTAGACAAGATGAAGGAGATTGAGAGAGGTCGTACATGTCATAGCAAATTTAAAACAAATAAGGGAAGGGATGTGCATGTCATAGCAGTTTAAAGAAAATAAAGGTGAATAAGGAAAGGGATGTGCATGTAATAGCAGTTTAAAACAAATAAAGGTAAATAAGGAAAGGGATGTTAATGTAATAGCAGTTTAAAATAAATAAAAGAAAGTAATCCACATAAGTCAAGTTCATTATGGTAAAAGACTAAGTTTCCCCAGCAGAGTCGCCATGCTGTCGCGCCCCGTTTTCTCGCGAAAGCGGATTTCGACATGTGACAACTCTTTTAAATGGGTATTGAAAGAGAAGACTCACCACCTAACAATTTTTAAGATGCGTTAGGGCACCTATTTGCAGTAACTCTATTTGACTAGTCAGTGCCACCAAAGATCAGGTAAGGGCTTAAATTACCTCAAAGAGAAGGTGTTAGGCACTCTTCGAGGTCCACAACTGTGGGTCCCGACCGAACTTTAGACTGTATGGATTGTGTAATTAGGCTAGGTGATCAAATAAATAGAAGGGAAATTCAGAAGTTGTAGAGTCTTATTAAAACATATGAGAATCGGAACAAGTCTTAATAACTACAAAGGTACAAACTATATTAATCAATGATGAATGACGAAGTGTAAATAACACGCATTAAAAAGTAGGAGGGGTCCTGTGTTTTTTAGCCTAAAGGATCACCCCGTGCAACATAAATAATACTTCGCAACTCTCTTAAGGTAGAGGTTGCTCATATTATTCAGCAAGCAAAGACTATCATCTCCCACTACCCGATTACTATGTTGAAGTTGTTTACTTAAAGGCGTTCTAATTAAATTCTAAGTCGTGCCCTATGCGTGCACTACCCGTCCCATGCCTATGGTCCATGAGGCTTTGGACCTACTATCAGGTGGTTCTAGACTTTACTTAGGTTGCTCAAAAATGATAAAAATTAGGTGATATTCAAAACAGATAGGACTGCATACAATAGAAATAAAAGACTCAAGTTAACCTCCACACATAAGCATGAAATCACGCAAACAGATTTTTGGTTAGGCAGTAGACAGAATTAAGACGTATTAGAATCCTTAAGTCTTGTAGGCATGATTTCTATATAATTCTAGTATTATACAGACAGTGATGTAATTTCTGGACTAACGTAGAGGCAAATTAGAGCGCTACAAGTCCTATAAATATGATTTCTAATCGTTTGAGTAATAAGGTAATGCAAAACAATCCCAGAACTCTAAATTGCCAGCAATAATTTTATAGGTATGCGTCTTAGGTAGGTGACAGTACCCTATAAACATGATCTCTAGTAGTCGCATAATTAGGCAGTGAGGTCATTCGAAAACACAAGATTAGTAGCGTCAATAAACACCCTATAGGCAGGATTTCTAACAATTGACAATTAGACTTGATTTTATAATACTTTATCCCTATAGGCATGCTATCTAAGTGAGGTAGACAAAAGCAGCATGAAGTAGTTGATTAACTATTAAACCTTATAGCCAGGGTATCTAGGTTAGCAAAGGTATTGCATTATTATCTAGGAGCGTTGAATAGCAGACATGGAAATGAGTGTAACATATTTTGACATGTTAAGTGTGTGCATGATTCCTATAAGTATACAACGCAAGCTAACAAAACAAACAAAGCATGTTGGACATAATAGCAAATAGAACGCATAGACCCTATAGGCATGTTTTCAACCCATTCATGCAAGTATTAGAATACCCAAACCCCCATATTCATTAATATACCCAATTGTTTGTTTACAAATTATTACAGGCCCAGTTTAGAATAATAAAACAAATACAAACTTAATAGGGCTATTACAGGTCCAGCACAAGTACAAAGTAACACAGCAGTGCCCTTCTGGGCCTTCACCAACCATACTTTTGCATATCAAATAGGCCCAATACCCAGGCTCGCAAGCTTATTTAAATAATGCTCAGATCAAATAACACACACGGCCCAATAAGCCAGGCCCCAAACATAAAAATAATTGTCTTGCATACCCATTAACAAATAATAGGAACATGGGGTCATAAAACATGTCATTCAAATGGCTCAGAGCCCAGGCAAAGACACATGGATTTCTATTATTACAATCATCCGCAGAAAGATTTTCTAAGTATCACTTTAGGGGTGACATCTAACAGGTGAGAGGACGCACATGTACAAAGACCTTACAATGAGCACATAAGTGAGGCTTTCAAACTAACAAATAAGTTCAAAGCATAGACTTCTTAAGATGCACCAGATTAGTTATGGGAAACATGAATCCACAAAGCAAGAAACTCAGCATAAGAGTTAAGGATAGGGATTAGTTCTAAGAATATTAACAAATGATAATGACATGCTCGATAGACTCCTCTTTGGGGTATATACCACAACAGCCTTCTCAAGAAGAACATAAGTATTCAAGGCACGGCATAACTAAGAGTTGCAGACCAATTTAGGGCAAGTAAAAATGCTACTAAGTAAACCTATTACATAAGCTTAGGGTCAACAATATCACAAACTCAATACCACAACTAGTCAGTGAACAAGTACTTAATACAAATTGATATCAAAGATTCCCTAGGCATTAAACCTGAGCAATCCTAGCATTAGCAGGCATGAGTCTACCGAACAGGATGGTAGTAAAGCAAAAAACTACAATGAGGATTGGGGTTCGCAAATGGTGGAGTAGCATGCTTGCTTGAAGAGTTCAGAGTTCAAAATTTATACAAACATGACCAAGTAGCAAGTTATGCCTGAATGGCTTAGCATAGAGAAATACAGTCGAGCAGAAACTGGGCATGAATAAGTATCCCAAGAGTATTAATACAATAACTCAGAGCAGTGCATGAACATGGGCAAGCAAAATACATAGGAAACTCATGTGTGCATAAACATAGTAGACTAAGTAGGTTCAAGATGGTCAAAATATACATAGTGGGCAAACATTCGAGCACAGGATTTAGGCAAGTTTATATGCTAGAGAATACACGACTATAAGCTAACTTCAAGGCAGATAGGATTGCAAACAAAGGTAACAACATATTATAATCATATAGGTTTAGAAAATTCGAACAAGCATGGTATCCAGGACATGACCACAACTAAGCATAAAATTGCAAGAGTCAAGGTACTCACCAGTTGCAAATTAAACGAACAAGGAAATTAAGCTCCGGTAGCAAATCAACTAGCAATAAACAGCGGGACTCCTAGAATCGCAGTGCGTCATAGTTCCCAAGGGTCTTGAATGAACCCCGGGCAGTGCTCACACTGAGAAGGAGCAACAATTGAATTCTGGTTGCCTTGGCTTTCAGCCGGCCAAGGTCTCAAATTTCAGAATAGTAGAATGAAGGAGAGTGAGAGAATAACAGTGATCTAGTCCGTTTAGGGGAATTAGGGGAGGGGTTTATATAATGTTGAAATTGAATGAACAAATAAGGAAAATAATCGATTAAACATAAATAATGAAAGAAAATATCGCATGCAATCGGTAATAGAGCCGGCAAAGGAAGAAATTGAATTTCAAACCCTAGTTAGGGTTCAACAATTGAAAATCGACCCGTGGATGTAGGGAATCAATCCCTTTTTCCGTGTATATGGACGAGATATCGTCCAAATCTTGAAGATCAAAGCTGAACAGGTCCGATCTGGAATGGTGATACTTGCCAAAATTAGGGTGAGTACTAAGTAACATCAAGAGAGTATGAGTAGTAGCAGGGTAGTGTAAATAAGGTAAGCAGATCGTAGGACTCCATAGTATTACCGGATTCTGAGAGATTTTTGGGGGGGTAAGATAGCTAGGGTTCGTAGAAGATAAGAGCGTGTGAGGGAGACTGGGAAAAGAAAATGGTCTCTAGGGCTTAGGGTGGGGATATAAGAAGAGTGAGGATTTTATTTCGGGTCGTTGATCGTTTGAGGTCAACAACCAAGATTAAAAGGAAGGTGGGGCGAGTTGAATAAACGGTTCCCGATCGGATTGGAATAAAGAAGTCGTTTGGTTTGGGCCAGGGCAGATTGGGCTAAGGTTTGGGCTGTTTGGGCCATTAATTTGGTCCGAAAATTGGCTTGGGATTGGGATAGATTTTAAATACAAGGAATTAAGAAAATAATAATTATAAAAAATAATTAATAAATAGTAAAACAAATATTCACGTAGTAAAATGATTGAAATAACAACTAAACATTATAAAAATATAAGAAATGCAATTTTAGTAAAAAATAATATAATAAATACAATTATGTACAGAATATAGGCTATTATTATAAAATTATGTAAAATCGCTTTAAAATACAAATATAATTATATAAAAACAAGTAAAATATTATGAAACATATATGTGGAAGCAAATAATAATTTTGGATGATTAAGTCATCACACAATAATTTAAAGGGGTGATTAATAAATATTTGAACAATTTAAATGCAAGAAAATCAATTTCAAAGCCTTAACAATTATGAAACATTACAGAGAGTACTTACATAACCCTTGTAAATTCATTAATGATGCAAAATAATATTTTGAAAGTATATATATTATTTGAAAAATATGAGGGCAAAATTGGGTATAAACGCGTGGGCCGGCAACTGGAGCGGCAAAACCCTGTGGACCATGTGGAATATGTGGAGCCTGTGTAGTTTGTGAAGGTGCACCCCTCCAAAGTCTGGGACAGTACCTCACCATGTTTCTGGTATGGTCACACTCAAAATAAGCTCTCGGTAGGCGTGGTTGTTGAAACCGACCCTGGTCAGGTCGGCTGGACTGACCACTGAAAGAACCCCGTGTGGAAGGTGCACTAGAAAGTGATTGTGCATAGTGGGAAACTTGGGGCCTAGAAATAGCCGGAGCACTTCTAGAAGCTGGAAGTGCCGAATAAACTGGTCGACTCACATATCCCCTACCATGATGGGTTGTGGTTGCAGTGTGGCCATCATCAAATCCCCCAGTACCTCGAGGCCTCTTAGCCTCTATGTCCTCCCTCTCTCGGCCTTGCATGCCCTCCAACCTCCATGAGATCTCTAACACCTGCTGATATGGAGTGTATGTCTCCAACTCTCGAGACATACTGAATCTAATACCATAGTTGAGCCCCTAGGTGAATCTACGGACTCGCTCTCTGACTATAGAAACTAAGGTAGGTGTATGTCCGAATAACTCACTGAATCTGATAGTTGACACACCCCCCTCACATAGCTTCTCAAACTCTATGCGCTAGGCATCCCGAAAGGTCTGGGAATGAACTCTCTCAAAAATATCTCTGAAACCTGTGCCCAAGTGAGTGGGACTGCATCAGCTGATCTACCCTCCTCGCAAGCTTTCCACCACTGATACGCTGCTCCTGACAGCTGAAATATAGTAAAAGCAACTCCACTCACCTCCACAATAACCATGGTGCAGAGAATATGGTGGCACTTCTCTAGAAAGCCCTACGCATCCTCTGCAACTGTGCCACTGAAAATAGGAGTATAATACTTCTTGAACCTCTCAAGTCTCCTTTGCTCCTCCTAAGATGTTGCTGGTCTGACCTCAGGTTGAACCGGAACAACAAGTTCTGGTGGCATAACCCTCGGGACCTGATCATCATGGGCCCATTGCTCGGGAGTGTGGGTTGCGGGAGTCTGAGCTCCTCCCCCATCCAGAGATGTAGTTGGTGCCAGGGGAATCAATCCCTCCTGAAATAGAGTACCGAACATGCTCATGAACTGTGTCAGGGTCTCCTGAAGTCCAGGGGCAACAACAGGCATCTCGGGTGTCTGTCCCCCAACCGGAGCTACTGGTGGCTCCTCAATCACTGCCCGGGCAGGTGCTCTGGTTGCACCATGTTCCCTTCCTCGGCCTCTACCCTGGCCCGGCCTCTCACGACTCTAGTAGGGGGAGTGGGTGTCTGATCATCGTAACTAGTAGTGTGTGTCCTCACCATCTGTGAGAGAATAGAAAGACAAAACTCAGATTTTGAAATAAATAAATACGCATGATAAGGAATCAAGGAAGTGGAATTTTCCTAAGAGTTTTGTAGCCTCTTGAAGATAAGTACAAACTTCTACGTACCGATCCGCAAAACTCTACTAAAATTCCTTATGACTCGTAACATCTATGAACCTAGAGTTCTGATACCAACTTGTCACGATCCCAAAATCTCACCTAAGGTAGTCGTGATGGCACATAGTCTCTAAGACTAGGTAATCCTAACATTCGTTGATAGCTTAACAGAATTAACAACTAAGATACTAAGATAATTCAATAAAACTCATAATAACTCCAAAACAGAACATCTGTAACAACATTCCCAAAATCGGTAGAACTGAGTCATAAGCTCTACAGAGATAATCTAAAAACCTCTAATACAACATTGTCTGAGTAGAATATAAACAACAGTAAAAATAATGATTGAAGGTGACTCCGAGGCCTGCGAGCGCCAAGCAGGTATACCTTGAAGTCTCCAAAATGTATAGCCAAATCACTGATGTCTAGCCTAAGATGAAGTACCTAGATATGCACAAAAATATGCAGAAGCGTAGTATGAGTACACCACAACGGTACCAAGTAAGTATCAAGCCTAACCTCAGTAGAGTAGTGACGAGGTCAGTTCAAGACACCTACTAAAATAAGAGAAACTGAACAAGGTATAGCATAAATGAATAATGAAAGATGAGGAAATAAATGACTATAAAGCGGTTCAATAATGTAAGTTAACACGGAATTTAAAGCAAAAAAGGCTACAAGGAGTGATCACATGGAAGAATTACAAGTAATCAATACCGACAAATGCAAGTAAGGCAAAATAATTAACAACAAGAATCACAAGTGATGTACCGCCTCGTATCTATATTTCTCAATTCAAAATCATAACCTTTTCTTATACCGCCGCGTGAGCCTTACATTAAGATATTTTTGAAAATGTTTTTTCCCGAAATAGCTACACGCACTTTAGCCCCCTTATGTCGTCGCGTGGTTTCAAGTAATTCCCTTACTAGCAACACACACATAAATTTCCACCTTATGCCGTCGCATGCATATTAAACCATATCCTTATACCGCCATATGCGCATCAATATCACAACACAATAACAACTCGCACCACAAGTGCCCATATGCCACAACTTGCCAAAAACAACAATATTGAAGTTACCATAACATATAGTCCACGGCTCAACCACAATACGAACAAAAATATTAGTACTAACAAAATGAGTGAGAATTACTCAACAAGGAAAGATATCTCAGTAATCAACAACTTCAAATAAGAATATCCTGACAACAAAGGAGGAATCATAACAATAAGAGAGATAACAAAGGCAATCAAGGCATATAAGAGCATGTTTAGCAATAAAGGATAGAGTGTGTAATAACAACATCAAGTAAATCATGTAAGAGCAATTTAATAGTGGAAGATCTAACATGATATTTTAATCTCTAATTAAATGCATGAAAGAGTCTAAGAGCCTAAACCGGTCAAAATACCACATATAAGCATGTGTATACACTCGTCACCTCATGTACACGTCTTTCACATAATTTAAATAACACAAATCAACCTAAGTCCTAAGGGGTAGTTCCCCCACACAAAGTTAGACAAGATACTTATCTCAAACAAGCTAAATCAACCCACTAGTAAGCCTTTTCCTCAAATATCCAACTCAAGACGGCTTAAATCTAGCCAAAATACCTTAATACCAAAAATACAAACCATAGAAAACGATTCTGGATAATAAAGTTGTAATTTTAAAGAAAATCAAAAAGTCAACTCAAAACGTCAACCCCTGGCCCACACCTCAGAACCCGACCAAACTTATAAAATAATACTCATGCGATACGAGTCCAACCATACAAAAATTATCCAATTCTGACCTCAAATCGACCTTCAAATCCTCAATTTATAGTTTAGAAAAGTTTTAACGAAATTCCCAAGCTCTCCAACTCAAAACACTAATTAAATAATAAAAACAATGATGGAATCATGAATAATAAGCAAATCCGAGACAAACTCTTACCCCAATCCCATCCTTTAACATCCCCTCTAAAATCGTCCAAAACCGAGCTCTCTTACTCAAAATATGAAAAATGGAACAAAACCCTCGATCTCCTTTGTTTCTGCCCAGGTATTCCGCACCTGCGGACGACTGGTCGCTTCTGCGACTCCACATCTGTGGCTTCAAATAAGGCTCAGGGAATTTTGCTTCTGCAGACAAAACGCGCACCTGCGCTTCCGCTTCTGTGGAAGCTGACTGCACCTGCGGTCCTGAGACAACTGACATAAATCCGCTTCCGCAGAAGATATTCGCACCTGCGCAAGGACCTCCGCATATGCAGACCCAGCACCCAGACCCATTTTGCACCTACGGTTACTGGACCGCTTCTGCAGTGCCGCACCTGCGGCCATGCCGTCACAGGTGCTATTGCCCCATATCTCAGATGTTCTTCAGCAATCATCCTATGTCCAAAATGAACCCGATTTCAATTCGAATCACACCCGAGGTCCCCGGGACCTCGTCCAAAGATACCATCAAGTCCCAAAATACAACACAAACCTACTCGAGAGACCTTAAATCACATCAAACAATATCAAATCTATGTATCGCACCCCAATTCAAGCCTATTGAATCAATAAACATTCAACTTCTAAAACTAAAGTCGAATCATACCAAACCAACTTCGAATGAGCTCAAATTTTGCATGCAAGTCCCAAATGACACAACGGACCTATACAAACTCCTGGAATCACAATCCGAGCTTGGTATTAATAAATTCAACCCTCGGTCAAACCTATCAACTTTCTAAACCTTCAACTTTTCAACTTTCGCTAAAAAATCTCAAACCAACCTACGGACCTCCAAATTAATATTCGAACATACGCCTAAGTCAAAAATTATCATACGAAACTATCGAAACTATCAAAACTTTATTTCGGAGTCATCTACACAAAAGTCAAACTCCGGTCAACTCTTTTAACTTAAGCTTTCAACCTTGGAACTAAGTGTCCCAATTCACTTCGAACTCACCCGAAATCAAATCAATCACCTCGGTAAGTCACATAACCACAATTGAACATAGAGGAGGCAATAAATAGGAGAACGGGGATAAAATACTCAAAACGACCGGCCGAGTCATTACAAACACTCGCTCAATGAGTTAATAATCTCAATATTAAAATAATTTAAGTCTAAAATAAGAGCCTTAAGGGATATTCATACTAGGGAGCTAAGTATTAAAAGTATAGCCATCAAAGATGTAGTATTCAATTATTGACCAAATTTGCACATGTCGCCAACCCGTTATGAAAGTAACTTCCGATTTGAACCCAAAGTGCTCGATGGCTATCTAAATTGTACCATGGAGAGCTCCCTTAAATGAAATTCGTCCTCAAATTTAGTCCTTTAAACAAAAGAAAGGGAATTTACATTAGTAACATTTCAACTTCGACACTAACAAGTGCCTCAAACCAACAAGAAACTATATTTTCATAAATTTATGGTAAATCCAAGAAATCAAGCCAACAAGTAAGACACACTTAGGATTCAAACCAAAATCTAATGATACCCATGGACAAAATAAAACATAAAAGCTAACAAAAATTATGGGAATTATCATGAAACACCCTCAATCCACACCAAGTTTGCCCCAATGTAATAATCATCAAGAAAAATATTATCTTTCATAGATTTATCAAGTCCAAGCATAAGCATAATCCAAACAAATAACCCATTCTTGAATTCAAGTAGATATGACAAATCAAGAATAAGAACGATATTTTCAAACAAAACAAGTCTCTTGGATTCACCAAAATTATCATTCAAGAAAGATTTTGCATGCTTTTTTTAAACTCATCACACCAATCCACAAGAAAGTTATCAACTTGCTTAAAATTCAAGGCATTAGTATAATAAAACAAATTATTATCTCTTTTAAACTCGTGAGCGGGAAAAGTAAGAAATTTGACACTAGTATGCACAAGTAAAAAACTTTCTTTCTTTTCACAAAGTTTACCTTCCAAATCAATCTCATTAGTAATCTCAAATGACTTCTCAAAAATGTAACCCTTAATTGGTAAATCCAAATCAAACTCAAAAGATTCCATCTCATAATCAAATAAGAAAGAATCGAAAGGATTAAAGGTTAAAACTTTATCACTCAATTCACCTTCAAATAAGCAATCATCAGTAATTAAAGAGTGATCCTCAAAATAGAAAGTATGAACAATAGGAATCAATGGATCAAACTCTACAAAATCATATAAAGGTGCAGCCTTTATGCTTTCATATACCTCAATCAATACTTCTTCATAAGCAAATAGGTCATTCAAACCATCAAAACAACTAGAATTACTATCTAGTATATTTTCACAATTCAAAGAATAATTAGAATCACTAAATGTATCAAAACTAACACTTGAAATATAACTATGCTCATCACAAGAAGAAAGAGTGTTAGGCTTAGCGATCATACCTTGATGTACTTCTAAAGATTCTATTTTACCTCCTTGAAAAATGAAAGAATCTTCACTTTAGGCTAGGATGGATTCGGCCACCTCAATTGGAGCTTTGTTTTGAAGACATCCACCTGAAATTTTCTTCAAAGGATGTACACAATAAGCCAAAATAATTAGCAAGAAAAGCATTAGTCATAAAAGAAATATAAGAAGGATGTTCCTCACTTGAACTCTCTTATTTTCTCTCTTCCTTCTTCTCACTCTTCTCTTCAATCTTTTTTCCCCCTCTTTCTTGGCTCTCTTACTCAATTCTTTCATATGCCTATAGTCTTCACTCACTTGAAATGGAGTCAAAGGAGTAAGGACTATCTTCTTGCCATTTTCCTCAAAAGAATGCTTATTAGTCCTTCCATCATGTAGAGCACCCTTGTCATATTGCCATGGCCTCCCCAACAATAAATAGCATACTTGCATGGGAATCACATCACAAAGAATATCATCAACATACTTTCCAATTTTAAAACTCACCAAGACTTGTCTAGTCACTTTGAGTTCACCACATTCATTAAGCCATTGAAGTTTACAAGGACGAGTATGTCTTTGGGTTTTCAAATTCAACTTATCAGCTATAGAAGCACTAGCAACATTAGCACAATTATCACTATCAATAATAAAAGAACACACTTGATCTTTAATCTTACACCTTTTATGGAACAAGTTTTATCTTTGGTTCATATCTTCCATCATTTGGATACTCGACAGTCTCCTAACAACATACAAAGGCAAATTAGGAGTGTCATATTCCACTTCATCATCACATTCGGCATCCTCTTCGTCACATAATTCTCTACTTTCTTCTCTTTTATAGGCTTCCTCCATAAGAATTATGGTTCTTCTATTAGGACATTCACTCATTTTATGATCATAACCTTGACATTTAAAGCACCTATTAGAGTTAGAATTTTGGATTAGAATTGTTACCTCTCCAGCCTTAGCCTCCACCTTTGGTTTGCCTTTATCATTTTGGCACTTGGAGTCAACTTTTGACTTGTTTTTACATGAAGTGTTGTAGCTTTTGGATTTGCTCTTTTTGAGTTGCTTCTATTCTTGGAGTTTATTTTCAAGCTTGAAAGCCCCTTGGAGTGCCTCAGTAGAAAATTTGTGCAAAGTTATTTAGCTAGAGATTTCATGCTTAAGCCCCGCCAAAAATCTAGAAATTATGAGTCTTCTATTAGTATCAAGATTGACTCCAATACTAGTTGTCTCCAACTTATCAAATTAAGCCTCCACATTCTTGTTTCCTTACTTCATGTTATAAAATTTGGTAAGCAAGTTATTCATATACTCTTCGGGCACAAATTTTGATCTCATAACCACTCTAAGAGACCACCAAGAATCAATGGAAATATCTCTATTTCTATTTCTATCTCGTTTCTCTTTCTCCTACCAAGAAGAAGCATAACCAACAAGTTTAGAAATGCCATATTTGAACATATTTGCATCGGATACATTGTTAATCTCAAACATCCTTTCCATTTGGATTTTCCATTCTAAAAGTTCTTCGGGGTCATTACTTCCCTTGAAAGTAGGAGTGAAGTATTGATGTTGTTAAGACCCCAGTCTTCTTTATCTCCCCATCTTCTACCATGTTCTCCATTCCCAATATTTCCACCATAATCATAATCATTATCATAAATATCATCCATGTTCCTACCTTGATATTCCCTACCATTCCTTCCACCTCTTCTTCTAAAGCCACCTTGTTCATTTCTCCTTGGTTGGACTCTAACCAGTTCATCATACTGCTCGTCATAGTCCAAATCCTCATCAAAGTCATTTTGTGGTCGTTGTGGCCTAAGAGGTTGTAGTTGTTGCTCAACTCTTGCTTGTTTAGCTTGTGATTGATTGAACTAGTTTGCTGTGTTGCACTAGTTCCCACTCCTTGGTTAGGATTAGGTGACAAGCCTTGCCATTGATTAAGAAGGTTGTCATGAGACTTGACCTCTTGTTCCATGTTATCAACTTTCATAATTAAAGCTTGTAAAGCCTCCAAAATGGTCTCATTAGAGACTCCCTCCGTTGGAGTTGTAGTATCTCTAATATTCAAAGACATAGTACCTACAAACAAACAAAAACCAAGTTAAAAGTAAAAGGACATCTCCAATTCACTGCCTTAGTGTATCCCTCAAAGATTGCACTCAAATTTTTACTTTTGTGCACTTGACTTTTAGGCACACACTCTAAGATCTCGCCACTCAAGCCTTTTTTCACTCTTGGATGAATATCCAAAGTTGATATCAAACTCAGTCAAGGTACTTTCAAATGGACCTTCTAACTTCGGGACGAGAATGGAGTTTATGTGACTCAACAAATAAGCTAAAATAACTAAAGAACAATGAAAATAAGAAATTAAAAACAAAAATAAAGGCACAAACAAAATTAGCACAAAATAAAATAAAGCAAACAAAAACAAAATTATCACTAAGTATGAACTAATACTTAAGAAAACTAGCTAGAGTAAACAAGAAAAGAAAGTTAAAAAACAAACTGAAAAGGGTTATATTTGAAATTGGGCAGAAAATTGGTTCCTGGGTGCAAGTGGTTACTGGGCAAAAAGTGGCTATTGGACGCAAATTGGTCGTTGGGTAAAAAGTGGCTACTAGATGCAAAGTGGTTAATGTTAAATTTGGGCTATTTCTGCAAAACCTTGAATTTTAGCATTGTTCTTCAATATTCCTCATTTTTCAATCCCAAATCCAACCAAAAACATCTCAAATCTTCACCAAACTTCACCAAATTTGATATACAAGTTCTCCACATCTCTAAGAACAAATCCCAATAATCAATTTCTTCAAATCACCAACAAAATTTGAAACTCATTTTCAAGTTTCTTCTTCCAAGCTTCAGACCTTAACAATAGCTACCATGATTTGGAGCCATATTTTCTTTACTTTCCAGCTAGGATTCTTTAAATCGTAGCTCAACAAACAAAAACCCCACTGATTTGGGTTCATAATCATGCTCAAATTCGAGATCTAATGTTCGGTTTGAGCTCACACTTTATTCAACAATGGCTACTTGATTAGCTCGATTTTCATTCCTAAATCTGAAAGTATCTCCACAAAAATGTTGGAACTCAAGTGCGCAATCAGATTCAACAATAATTCTTCAATCAAAATCTTAAACAACAATAGATTTGGATAGATTCATTGCAAACATTGAAGAACAACTCAAAAAAAAAAATTGAATAATCAAATCCTAAACAATGTGTGTAAAAACACACACTAATCCAAGCTCTGATACCAAGATGATATGAATGCGAAAGCAAAAATAACAAGAACATAAATAAAAAGCGAGAAAGATAGAATTTAGCAAATAACTAATTAGGAAAATTGAAGAACACTTGAAATCAAACATAAATACCCTTTAATTTAATTCCTAGTTAACCCTAAACTATAGGATAACCCTCAAGGACAAGAATCCTCATAAAAGCTACCTTATAATTTTCAATCAACAATGAAATTCATCCACAATACTCACTCAAGGAGTTTATAATCTCAATATCAAAATAAGCTAAGTCTAAAATAAGAGCCTTAAGGGCTATTTATACTAGGGAGATAAGTATTACAAGTATAGCCATCAAGTATAATGTAGTATCCAATTGTTAACCAAATTGCACGCCACCCCATTATGAAAGTAGCTTTCGATTAGAATCCAAAGTGCTCGATGGCTATCTAGATTGTATCACCGAGAGCTCCCACTATGAGTTTTGGAACCTTAAGATCTGGTAGCTGCAGTACTACTAAAAATCTGCTAAAAATCGACCAACTATTTCCGACCAACGTTGGTCGGTCAAAAAATACGACCAAAAACCGTCCAGGTTGGACGCAAACTGGGAAAAAAAATATTTACATTTTTTTTAAATAAAATATCGACCAACGTTGGTCGGTAAATTGGTCAATAGCTGGTCAGACAAGAAAGTTTTGGATTACCGATCAACGTTGGTCGGTAATTTGGATCCAATTTTTTAAATTTTAATAATTATTTTATTATTCTTAAATATTTTATAATATTTAAGAATTTATATTTAAAATTACCGACCAACGCTGGTCGGTTAAAGATTTTAAATTTTTTTTAAAAAAAAAACGACCAAAGTTGGTCAATTTTTGGTCAAACGGTCAGCACTTAATGTACCGACCAAAATTACCGACCAACTTTGGTCGGTAATTCTAAAATCAGAGAAGTGAAAAACGGGGGAAACCCCCATTTCTCTAAAAAAAATCCCTCTTCTTCCTTCCCTTCTTTCCTTCTCCCAGCCCCTCCCCCTCACCGTCCAGGCCTCCCCTCGCCGTCCAGCCCTCACCCTCGCCGTCGCCGCGCCGTCGTCGTCGCCTTTGCCACTGCCACTGCTGCCCCTCGATCTCCTTCTCCATCTCCTACAAATTCTAGGTTTGAATTACAACCCATTTATTTATTATTTCCAGGTTTTGTTAATTAGTTATGAATTAGTTTCAATTGATTAGTGTTTTAATTATTTGAACATTGCATTTTATTGAGGATTAGGGTTTAGGTCTTGTTTTAATTAGTTTTATTAATTAGTTTTATTAACTAATTAGTTTTGTTAATTAGTCAATTATTTATGAATTAGTTTAGCTTAGGGTATGGGTTGAATTTCTTTAGTTTAGTTAGTTTATGTTTAAACTCGTAGTATATGAATTGAAATTTTAGTTTTTAGGATTTGTTCTTGTGAATTGAACTTTTAGGATATGAATTGAACTTTTAAGATATGAATTGGACCTTTTGGATATGAATTGAACTTTTAGGATATAAATTGGTGTAATTAGAAAAAAATAATTATCTTGAATTAACTAAAAAAGATATAATTAATTTATAATTGTAGAATAAATTAATTTGTTCTTGGGAATTGAACTTTTAGGGTATGGGTTGAATTTCTTTAGTTTAGTTAGTTTATGTTTAAACTCGTAGGATATGAATTGAAATTTTAGTTTTTAGAATTTGTTCTTGTGAATTGAACTTTTAGGATATGATTTGAACTTTTAAGATATGAATTGGACCTTTTGGATATGAATTGAACTTTTAGGATATAAATTGGTGTAATTAGGAAAAAATAATTATCTTGAATTAACTAAAAAAGATATAATTAATTTATAATTGTAGAATAAATTAATTTATTCTTGTTTTATTTGTATAGATGGAACATCGTACTTGGATGTACAATAAAAATTATCCTAATCGGCGAGGATTGTGGGAGGATTTTGTAGAAGGGGTTGATGACTTTATTAGACATGCAATGTCACTTCCACCATACCAAAGTGAAGGAGTAATTAGGTGCCCTTGTGTCAGGTGCGATTGTATGAAGTTTAAAAAATCAGAGGAAGTTAAGCTTCATCTTTATAGGAAGGGGTTTATAGAGAATTACTTTGTGTGGACTAATCATGGAGAGATCGATGGTAGCCGTGGGATATTTCATAACATGGTTGTTGGTGAAAGTAGTAGGTCGGTGGAGAATACAAATCTTGATTCTAGAATTCAGGATATGGTTGCGGATGCTTTTGGGGGTGAGCCCAATGAAAATGTTGAACAAACTCCTAATGATGACGCAAAACGTTTTTATGAACAGTTAGAGGAAGCTAGTCGTCCACTACGTGAAGGAAGTCCTCACTCTGAGCTGTCTGTTGCAGTTAGATTACTAAGTATCAAATCTAATTGGAATATTTCTCAAGCAGCCATGGACTGTTTCATTGACCTTATGAGTGAACTAGTTGACCCTAATGTCAACTTACCTGGTGATTTCTATAAGGCGAAGAGATTGGTTTCTAAGTTAGGACTTTCGTCAATGAGAATTGATTGTTGTGAAGATGGTTGCATGTTATATTATAAAGATGATGCAACTTTAGACAGTTGTAAATTCTGTGAAAAGCCTCGTTTCAAGAGGCTTTCCAGCGGGAATATGGTCGCTGTCAAGGCAATGCATTATTTACCTCTTATACCTAGGTTAAAGAGGTTATATGCGTCGATGAGTTCTGCTCCTCATATGAGATGGCATTTTGAAAATAGAAGACCACCTGGTGTTATGTGTCATCCTTCAGATGGAGAAGCTTGGAAGCACTTTGATAGGACATATCCAGATTTTGCTAGTGAACCAAGGAACATTCGGTTAGGTCTATGTGCCGATGGCTTCACGCCTTTTTCTATATCTGCGATACCATATTCATGTTGGCCTGTCTTTCTTACACCTTATAATCTACCACCTGAGTTGTGTATGACTAGTCCATATATATTCTTAAATTGTATTATCCCCGGTCCACGTAATCCGAAAAGTTTGATTGATGTATATTTGCAACCTTTGATTGATGAGCTAAAATAATTGTGGTATGATGGTGTTGAAACATATGACATATCAACCAAGCAGAATTTTAATATGCGTGCTAATTTAATGTGGACTATTAATGATTTTCCTGTGTATGGAATGTTGTCTGGGTGGATGACTGCTGGGAAGCTAGCTTGTCCTTACTGCATGGAAAATAGTAAAGCGTTCACTTTGAAACATGGCCGAAAGCAATCATGGTTTGATTGTCACCGTCAATTCTTGCCTGATGATCATGAGTTTAGAAGGATGAAAAATGCATTCAAAAAGAATAAAGTGGAATATGATTCTCCACCTCCAATACTTTCAGGTGAGGAAATTTGGGAGAGGGTCCAGAACTTCAGTAAAGTTACTGAGGCTCCACCTTATAGATTCCCCGAATATGGTGTTAATCATAATTGGATGAAACAGAGTATATTTTGGGAGTTGCCTTATTGGAAGGATAATCTTCTCCGACACAACCTTGATGTCATGCATATTGAGAAGAATTATTTTGATAATTTGTTCAACACAGTAATGGATGTTAAAGGTAAGACAAAAGATAACCCGAAGGCTAGAATGGACTTACAAGAATATTGCAGGCGGCCTGAATTATACTTGCAGACAGCAAACAATGGTAAGGTGTTCAAGCCCAAAGCAAGTTACACATTCACTTTGGAGGAAAGACGACAAATTTGTGATTGGGTTACGAAATTAAAGATGCCTGAGGGTTATGCGTCGAATCTTGGAAAAAAAGTAGATATGGAGGTAGGGAAGTTGAGCCATTTGAAAAGTCATGACTGCCATGTTTTCATGGAGACCTTAGTGCCTATTGCATTTTGTGGTTTGCCTGAAAGAATCTGAAAACCCATCACAGAGATTAGTTTGTTTTTCAAAGACTTGTGTTCTACCACATTAAGGGAAGAAAACCTACTTCGGATGGACCAGAACATCCCTGTAATTTCTAGTAAGATGGAAAAAATATTCCCATGTGGTTTCTTTGATGTGATGGAACACCTTCCAATACACCTTGTACACGAGGCACGACTTGGAGGGCCTGTTCAATGCAGATGGATGTATCCCTTTGAGAGGTAATATTATAAGTTTGATGTACTATTCTATTTTATTTGAATGTTATTGGCTAACATGAGATTATGTAGGACAATTGGCAAATGCAAATAATTTGTTAAGCAGAGGAATAAGATTGAAGGATCTATATGCGAAGCCTATCTTGCAAAGGAAACTGCACATTTTTGTTCTTATTATTTTGAGAGTAACGTGCCATGTTCTTGGAATAGGCCCAATAGGCACACGGTCGAATGTGTGAATGATCCATTATATCCACCAATGTCCATATTCAATCAACCAGGCCGATGTTCTAAGGATGTTAGAAAGAGAAGTTTGAGTGATATGGAGTACAAGTCAGCTACACTTCATGTGTTGCTAAATTGTCCCGAAGTTGTACCATTTCTCAAGTAAGTATTGATTTATTAGTTATCAAAATGTAAAATTTACTGTGACTACATATTGATGCAACTACTAAAAATATTTGATGTGTCACAGTCACTTCGTGGGTCAATTTGGCCATGATGCTGTATATACGAGATTTGATACGTGGTTCAAACAGTTTGTAAGTTTATCCTGATAATGTTTTTTTGAAGTGTCCGCTATATATATATATATAGCTTGTAAGTGTGTGTGTATATATATATATACATATGTAGTGAATGTATAAAAATTGATTCATAAGTTGTGCTAACTTATGACTTTTTTTAACTCTATGTAGGTAAATAATCCAAATAATGGTGTAAATCAATTTTTGAAAGATATATCTTGGGGACCTGGGCTTCAGGTCACAACAATGTCTAAGTACGTAGTGAATGGTTATAAGATTCATACAGAGGATTGCTCTAAAAATAAAAATAGCAACAATAGCGGGGTGTGGGTTCTAGGTGGTGATGGCAACCAAGTTGGAGATATTGATTATTATGGTGTGGTCAAAGAAATATTACAACTAGAATATACAGGTTGGCCATATAAGAAATTGATACTCTTTAGATGCAAGTGGTTTGACTCAAATGCAACAAGAGGTACAAGAGTACACAACCAATACAACATAATTGAGGTTAATCATACGAGGGAGTATGATCGCTATGATCCTTTCATAATTGCACATAACGTTAGGCAAGTGTATTATGCTCCTTATCCATTACGGCGGAATAAGTCCGATTAGTGGGTTGTAATAAAAACTAAGCCTGTAGGTAGGGTGGAAGTCGAGAATGTGTTAGATGTTGCATATCAAAACGATATCTCCAATATTCACCAAATAGTGGACGATCAGTTAGAAAATGATTTGGAACATCCTGAACGCATATTGGAAGAAGTTGATATAAATGAAGTAACAATTATAGAAAATGAGGACGAGGAATCAACTGATGAAGCTCAAACAAGTGAGGACGAAGAATTCTCGGACGAGGAACAATACGTCGATGAGGATTAAAAAGTTAGTTTTTTAAACCACTCTCGTTTTATAGCTAGTTTCTTATATGTTTCAATCTAAATGTGTATTATATTATGCAGATGGCAGGCAAGGGTCAAGGTAACAATGACCCTACTAGTTCTCGGGGTCGAGAAAAGGGTAGGAAGGGAAAGAGGAGGGTAGAAAATAATACTCCCTCTTGTCCACCTTTTTCAGAGATGCCTATGTCTTATCCTCCACCACACGGCTATACTGAGCTGCCACAGCATCACGAGCCATACACCTTCATTCAGACACCCAGTCTTCCATCACAGGGCCACAGGACTATACGTCCGACATACAGTCCAGCTGCCTCACAGCCATCTGCATCACATCCACATGGATCACATCCCTACATATCACAGCCACATGGATCGCATCCACCCATGTCACAGCCACTCGGGTCACAGCCATCGGTATCACATCCACTTGGGTCGCATCCAGCTATGTCGCAGTCACAGGGATCGCAACCATCTTCATCATCGACTCCATCTATTGCAGGCCTTCACCTGGGAGGCATTAGCTCTGACCCGCCTACACCGTCTTCACATGCATCTGATACATATGCTTCGGATGGTGATGACGAGGTAGTGCATTATGATCGATATGGCAGGATCATCATAGTCCCTGAGGGTGATGGGTAAGTGTTATTTATTATTTTTGCGTCTATTGATTTGTAACATTTTTACTAAGATATTAATGTGTTTTTATTGTTAAATTACAGGTTCAGGCTGGGTAATAAAACTACGAGGATAATCACCAATGCCATCAGAAAGCTTTATGATGGCCCTTATGCGACTTGGACTGATTGCCCATTCTCACTGAAAGAGCAAATTTTCAATCAATTGAAGGTATAAATGTTCTTTTAAACAGTTTAATAATTTATATTTATGATGTTTCCATCTAATATTTAACTTTTGAAATACAGAGCAAGTGTGTATGGAAAGACCGCTATAGCGCAGAAGTGGCTACAAATTTTCATCATAAAGCTCGCAAGAGATTGGCGGATGCTTTCTCGGATGCTAGAAAGAAGAACAAGAGGCCTGGCTGGTTACTTGAGAATTTGTGGAATGATTTGCAAAGGCAATGGCTTACCGCAGAGTTCTTAGAGAGGAGCGAAAAAGGAAAGAAAACTCGCGCATCCGAGAAGGGAGGCTCCTTGCACACTGGAGGTGCGATCAGCCTAGGGACAATAAAAAGAAGATTGGTACGTAATTGCTTAAATTATTTTACTTTTCTAAGTATATCTATTCTGTTTATTAACTAAATTAATTTGTTTTCAGGAAAAGAAGTATGGGTGTCCAATGAGTCATGATGAGCTATTCAAGGAGACACATATTATGAAGAAGAAGAAAGAGGGGGATCAAGATAGGTGGGTTGAGGACCGGGCCTCGACTGCGTATGTAAGCTTTCAATTTTATTTAAGTATTATAATTTACTTTTATAAGCAACTTGAAATACTGATTTAATTTAAAATAATATAGGGTCGCTACCAAAGTAACGTGGAGGAATTCATCCGTAGTCATCCAGCTGGTGAATCAGGTGAGCCAACCCAACCTTCGGACGAGGATGCTGAAAGAATATGGTTGGAGTCTGTTGGCGGTCCAAAATGGGGGAAGGTATACGGGCTTCCTACTAAAAACTTCCATCGATATAAGTGTGGAATGCGAGGAATAGGGACTTCCTCGCATGGCGAAAAACTTAATAGGGAGAGCCTCTCTGCTATGCGGGAGACAGTGACAAAGCTCACATCAGAGCTAGAAGCGGCCAAGGAAAGAGAAAGGCTTAGAGATGCTCAATTCCTTGGCATGCAAGCTCAGATCAGAACTCTCCTATCTAGTGGAGCTTTTCCGTTGCCCCGATCTCGTGAGTCATCTCCAGAGGGTCGACCTCCACGTGATCGTTCCTCCCGCCCTGCTCGTGATCGTTCCTCCCGTCCTCCCCGTGATCGTGCTTCCCGTCCTCCACAAGACCGTTCTCTATATTGTCTTGTAGATGAAAGTTCATCAGACGGTGATGATGATGTTATACAAAATACTCCTTGGCTTTTATATACTTTGAACTAGACAAATAGAACCAGTTTTGAACTAGTTGTAATTAGTTTTAACTTGGTTTTGGATTTTTATGTTCAATTGAACTTTAATTTGTTAGTTTTAAAGTATTTATTGAATGTTTTGGTTGTTGTTGTTGTTGTGTTGTTGTTGTTGTTGTTGTTGTTGTTGTTGTTGTTGTGTTGTTGTTGTTGTTGTTGTGTTGTTGTTGTTGTTGTGTTGTTGTTGTTGTGTTGTTGTTGTTGTTGTTGTGTTTTTGTTATTGTTGTTATTGTTGTGTTGTTGTTGTTGTGTTTTTATTGTTGTTGTTATTGTTGTGTTGTTGTTGTTGTGTTTTTATTGTTGTTGGTGTTGTTGTTGTTGTGTTGTTGTATTGGTATGCTGGCAGGTGGTTTAGCTGCCAAAACAGGCATTTTATGCCAAAATTAATCCCAGAAAAACCGACCAACGTTGGTCGGTTTTTAATTAAAAAAATAAATTATTCCAAAATACCGACCAAAGTTGGTCGGTTAATGAACGTTGAATTCCCAGAATTCAAGACTACCGTCCAACTTTGGTCGGTATTTTGCTTGCATTGTTGAGATTACCGACCATAGTTGGTCGGTAATGTTTAATTTTAATTAGTTTTAAAAAATATATATTTTCAATTACCGACCAAAGTTGGTCGGTTTTTTTTAATTTTAATAATTAATAAAAAAATATAATTTAGTTAAACCGACCAACTTTGGTCGGTAAAATTAAATTAATAAAATATATTTCCGACCAAAGTTGGTCGGTAAGTAATTAAACTTGTCAGATGGTCGTTTTAATATACCGACCAAAGTTGGTCGGTAAGCCATTCCGACCATCAAAACACCGTCCACACCGTAATGGTCGCGTTTTGGTCGGTAATTTGCCATAACCGACCAACGTTGGTCGATATTTTTGGTCGATTTTTAGCGAATTTCTAGTAATGCTGATGTGGGAAAACAAGCGCCTGGTACCACATATGTGATAAGACTTGGAGTGCTCGGAATTCTGGTGCCAAAAAGACGTTAATGGCTAGCATTTGACCAAGTTGGCAATGCCTTCCAAAAGTGCAAATATAGTAGTAATCACCAGGCACTACTAGAAAATCGCTTATTCCCGACTGTCTCCTTTGGAAAATGGTCAGAAATAGAAATGGTCTCTTCTGCTGGGAACAATCACCAGAAGACTTTTTGTCATGAAGAGGAGCAACTCCACACATATGATTGCCGCATTCCTCGAAACTCCAGTAGTAGTCTCTCGTTCATCTTCCTTAAATTTGTAGGGCAATTCTTAGTTGTTGTTACTGTACTCGTGTTCTTTCTTTGAGCGTCACCGTCAATATCTATCTTCTTGAAACTTTTGCCACTCTTCCTCATAACTCTGTTACACTGATTTATTGCTGATTTCATATTAACAGTAGTAGTGATTGTCTAGTTGTTTCTTTCGGTATTATGGTGTATTTTGTTCCTTTTTTATCACCATCATCCAATTGTTTTGAGTTGATCTCCTAATTCCTCAACCTTTTTGTGTTTTTGATGGACACCTTGATCTTCCTTAAACCACTCGTGCAACTGTCTGACATCATTGTTACTGTACTCATGTTCTTGTATTGGAAACGTGACCATCTTCTTGAAACTCTATTTTTTTGTTGCCGCACTAGAGTTAGGTTTGTTTTTCTTAATCTTGAAAAATATGAATCTTCTCTTGAACAATTGCTTCCAGCTGCTCCACTTCCATCCAGGGGTGGCTCAAGGGAATGTTAGTAAAGCCTTTGCTTTAAGGCCCCAAAAATTTGAGGCTCCAAAAAGTATTAATATTTAAATAAATAATAATATTGAAGTTTGTAGAAAAAAGAACAAAATCTTTATAAAAAGAAAGAAAGACTATCGACTTTTTGACGGTACAAAAAATTTAGAATTTTGAATTAGACAACTCAAAAATTCATATTGGCAAACAAAATTTTTACAATAAGATCCACGGTAATATATTGCAAATACATGGCTAATATCTTATTAGCTTGAATTAAGTCTTAACAATATAAATAATAATATTATTAGGTGATGTTAAATGATGAGATTCTATGAGCTCCACTTCAATGGATGAGATTCATACTCTGATATTTCCGGATTCATCAACCACTTCATTATATTATTTGTGCTTCTTAAACTCAGTAGGGTACTTCTATTTACTCACTGTTATAGCTGCTTGAATCAACTCAAAGATATCATCTGAGTTTTTTTCTATGCCAAAACGGTTTAGAAACATTGATTCAATATCCATTACACCAAAAAAAAAAAAAAAAAAAAAAAGAGAAATTGCTTAGAGACAAAGAGAAAGGAATTGCTAAGTTAATTCTGGGTAGTGTCTCTCAATGGTTTTGCACTTATTTATAATATTTATTCCTACTTCTAATCTTATTCTAATTAGGAAACAACAAAACAAAACGATTAGGAATCAACTTTTCATGCATTTGTGTATCCGGGTAGGAAAAAGAATCAAAAAAGTGTAATAATATTTTCATAAGGTTAAATTAATTTCTTCCACCAAAAGTAAACTTTTTTTTTGGACCTTTGCAATCAAGAAATTCATTTTTCCTTTTCTTTTATATAAATGTCTTTTGTATTCTCGCTTAACTGATATACGAAATAATAATTCTGATTCATTACCTTCATACTATTTTCTACTATCCATTTAAGTTGTAAATCTACCAAAGATGCCTTGATTACATCGTTCGATCCGGAAAATAACTGTTACATTTTCATAAAAGCAAATTTTGTAAGGAAAATATGATGCATTATTCCATCACAATATTTTTGGGACCTATTATTTTTCCTGTCACTAAGGTCTACAAGCTATTTTTGGATATTCTTAGCTCCTTAAAATGATGTCTAAAATGTGCATTATTTGTACCTAAGGTATTGTTAAAAATTCGAGAAAAAAAAAATCAAAAGTCTTAGGGTGAATAGCAACTATGTTAACAAAAACCATAAAGAAGTACGAAAAAAATGGACTAGATATAAATTCCTTGGAAAGAAAATAGACTTGAGAGATACCTAAATTATCTATATGCTACAAAATTGGATCTAAAACATGAAAAACGTAACGTGAGTTTATATTTATAGTTAGTTTCTTTTCTATTTTCCTTCTTAAGCTTTGTCCTAAAGTTACGTAGCAAATCCAGATTGTCTTATTTCAATGTGTTACTGAATAAACCCTTTGTTGTATTCCTCCATATTAAATGTCGAAGTTGATTTCCTAAGGGCCTATGTGCTAGAAGTGGAGAATGTGACTAATTCAGTTGGAATTATTAGGCCAAATATAATGTCGCAGAGTTTATTTGGGATCCAGACCCAATTGGCAACTGGTTAAAAGGACTAGGGCTTAGAAAGTATTAGTTTATGGGAAATGTTATGATGTGTATGCATCCCCTTTCTCTGAGTTATGCTTCTCTATCCCCTTCTTTTAATCATGTCAAGTTAGTGATTTGGCTTGTTCGAGTACATTGTATATGGTCGAAATAGATTTCGGCCATCGTACGATTGATCGAGGTCGAAACATAATGGATCGAAGAAAGACTTCGTAATATCGAGATGGGTTTCGAAGATGGTACAAGCAAGCTTCAGATTTCGGGCATAGGTCAAACACCGAGTTCGAAGTCATTATCGAGCTCGGGTGCGAATCAAACTATGATCAGATGATTTCGAGCTTAAGGGGCAAAGGCCAACCGGGACCGAGTCTGAATCATCACCTGATCCCGAGTCCATATCGAGTTCTAGAAGCAATACCGACCAGCACCGAGGCCGATCGAGCTCGAGCACACAAACAAGAGCCGTTGCAAACACACTAAGGGAGAGAATCTCGACGGAAATTAGGGAAAAATTAATTTATCATGGGTTCTCCACTATGTATTTTTAATTATATCTAAAGTAGGATCCTCCACTATAAAGAGGATGGCTACATTTCTGTAGAGGGCAGTTTTTTGCTTACATTGTAATTCAAGCACCATATTCTCTTATATTCAAGGATTATTCTTTTAAACTTCATTAATTGATTCATTGTGCTTAGTCCTAAAAATCATCTTCTTTCCAACCTTGTTTATTTTGCATTCTTTGCAATCCATATTTGATATTTCTATTTATCCCTATGATTTGTATCAAGCTATACCACATATCCTTAGAACTACGTACAAATTCAATTCTATCCGTTTTTCGGGTAAATAGTTTGGCGCCCACCGTGGGGCTAAGGATAACAGTGGTTATTTGATACGAATCTGCAAACACACACCGTTTTGCGCTTGTTTCCGAAAGTATCTTGGATTTCGGATTAGCAACGACTAACTACCAATCAAATGGCCTCACCTATCGACAACGAAGCCGGTCTTCAAGATGAGAAAAACAACTTGACACCCAGTATCAAAAGGCCACTTGTCAACGCCGTTAGAGCTCGAATCGAAGTGCCGATGGACATCAATTCGCATGTGGCCATTGAGGAGAACCTACATTCTAAACCTGAAAATAGCATTCATGGTGGCACTCGGTCTACAGCTCGAGATACCCATAACGTCGAGAAAAACGGCGTCAGCTTACGTATGATTTTCGAAATGTTGCAAGCTTAACAAGCAGCAATAGCTCAGTTGCAGAGCCAAACCCAGCTACTGAGCAGGCTGGAGCCCAGTCCACCTCGAGAAATTGCCCACAGAACGGAGCCACCCATAGTGAGGTCAAATGAGCCAGAATCGGGGACTACTCCCGAAATTGCTAAAAGACTCGAGGAGCTCACAAAGCGAATCGAAGCCAACAATAAAAAAGTATAAACATATAACTCCAGGGTCGATCAGATCCCGGGAGCTCCATCAATGATAAAAGGGTTGGATTCCAAAAAATTCATGAAAAAACCCTTTCCCTCGAGTGCAACCCCAAAACCAATCCCCAAAAAATTTCGTATACCCGAAATTCCCAAATATAACGGAACGACCGACCCCAACGAACACGTTACTTCTTGCACGAGTTCCATCAAGGGCAATTATTTAGAAGACGATGAAATCGAATCTGTGTTGTTAAAAAAATTCGGAAAGACCCTCTCGAATGGAGCAATGATTTGGTATCACAACCACCGAATTCCATCGACTCGTTTTCCATGTTAGCAGATTCTTTTGTAAAAGCACATGTCGGCGCCATAAAAGTCGCAACAAGGAAATCAGACCTTTTCAAGGTAAGACAAAAGGATAACGAGATGCTGAGGGAGTTCGTATCTCGTTTTCAAATAGAACGAATGGATCTGCCACCAGTCACAAATGATTGGGCTGTTCAGGATTTCACTCAAGGTTTGAACGAACGAAGTTCGACGGCTTCACGGCAGTTGAAGCATAACCTGATCGAATACCCAGCCATCACATGGGCCGACATGCACAATCGGTACCAATCAAAAATTAGGGTCGAATATGATCAATTGGGGTCTGAACCCGCTGCTCAAAGGGATATTAATCGAGAACAAGGTCCGATCAGGGATCGATGCCGACTGTATAACGAAAACCACAAAATCGGTGAATCGAGACATAACCCGAGACAAAATAACAAAAGAAGTGATCGAGGTCAAGGGTCCCGGAGGCTGGTGAAGAGAAGTAGGTTCGACAGGCCTGCCGGATCTAAGGAAGCGCCTCGGTTATCGGAGTATAACTTTAGCATTGATGCATCCGCCATCGTGTCGGCTATCGGACACATCAAAGACACTAAATGGCCTCGACCCGTGCAGACCGATCCTACCTAGAGGAATCCCAATCAAATGTGCGAATATCATGGCACCCATGGCCACAGAACGGAAGATTGCAGGCAACTAAGAGAGGAGGTAGCCCGGTTATTCAACAAAGGGCACCTTCGAGAATTTTTAAGCAATAGGGCGAAGAACCATTTTAAAAACAGGGCTTTCGGCAAGAAAAACGAACAAGAAGAACCACAGCACTTCGTTCACATGATCATCGGCGGCGCCGATACCCCTCAAGGACCGGTGCTTAAACGCACTAAGACATCGATTGTGAGAGAAAAGCGATCTCGAACTCGGGATAACGCACCCATAGGAACTTTGTCCTTCAATGATGAAGATGCAGAAGGAGTCATACAACCTCATAACGATGCACAGGTAATATCCATACTTATGAATAAAACTAAAGTTAAGTGTGTGTTAATTGATCCGGGTAACTCGTCCAACATCATTAGATTGAAGGTCGTAGAACAGCTCGGTCTACAGGACCAGGTTGTACCTGCAACCCTGGTTCTAAACGGATTCAATATGGCACGTGAAACCACCAAAGGCGAGATAATTATACCGATAAACGTGGCCGGGACCATCTAGGAAACGAAGTTCCACGTAATCGAAGGCGACATGAGGCACAACATCCTTTTTTGAAGGCCATGAATCTATAACATGAGAGTTGTACCTTCGACCCTACACCAGGTCCTTAAATTCCCAACATCAAGGGGAGTCAAAACAGTGTATGGAGAACAACCGGCCGCAAGAGAAATGTTTATCGTTGAGGAAGCAAATCCAATATCCTTGCCTTCGCCAATAAAGGGATCGAGCTCAAAAGGGGAACGAGATACCAAATAGCAATCACAGACATCAGCTTTAACCCGACCAGATAATCAAAAGATCGATAAAGATGATGATCAAAGGATCCCTCGATCCTTCGTGGTTTGCAATGATTCCAACGCTACCAAATCAACGATTGAGGAATTGGAGCAAGTCACACTAATCGAGCACTGGCCCGAACGGAAGGTATAGCTGGGAACGGGGTTGACCCCCGAACTTAGGAAAAAACTTATTCAATTTCTTATTGATAACGTAGATTGCTTTGCCTGGTCCCATTTAGATATAATAGGGATCCCACCGGATATAATGACGCATCGGCTAAGCCTGGACCCTAGGTTAAGACCGGTGAAGCAAAATAGAAGACCCCAGTCTGAGGTAAAGCACATATTCATAAAGGACGAGGTAACCAAACTTCTCAAAATAGGGTCCATTCAGGAAGTGAGATATCCTCAATGGTTAGCCAATCTAGTTGAAGTGCCTAAAAAAGGAACAAACTTAGAATGTGTGTAGATTATAAGGATTTGAACAAAGCATGCCCCAAAGATTCCTTTCCACTACCCAACATCGATTGCATGATCGATGCCACAGCCGGCCACGAGATCGATGCACGAGTTACTTACCAACGCCTAGTAAATAAAATGTTCGAGTAACAAATAGGTAAATCAATGGAAGTTTATATTGATGACATGTTATTTAAGTCCCTGCTCGCAGAGGACCATTTGACTCATTTGCAAGAAACATTCGAGATTTTAAGGAAATACAACATGAAGCTCAACCTAGAGAAATGTGCTTTCGGGGTCGGTTCGGGCAAGTTCCTCGACTTCATGGTGTCAAATCAGGGGATTGGTATTAACCCCGATAAAATCAAGGCCATCGAAGACATCGCCATTGTGGACAGTGTAAAAGTCGTACAGAGGCTAACAGGACAGATTGCAGCCTTAGGCCGATTCATTTCGAGGTCGTCAGATCGAAGTCACAAATTTTTCTCTCTACTCAAAAAGAAGAACGATTTCGCTTGGACCCCTGAATGCCAATAGGCATTAGAGGAATTAAAACGATATCTATCGAGCCCACCACTGCTTCATACTCCAAAAACAAATGAAAAACTTTGCTTGTACTTGGTAGTATCGAAAATCGCGGTAAGCGGTGTCCTAGTTCGAGAAGAGCAAGGTACGCAATTTCTCGTTTATTATGTAAGTCGAACCTTAGGAGAAGCAGAAACTAGATATCCGCACCTAGAAAAATTGGCACTTGCACTGATAAGCACCTCTAGAAAGTTAAGACCGTACTTTCAATGTCACCCCATATGCGTATTAACCACTTACCCGCTTCGTAATATTTTGCACAAGCCCGAACTATTAGGCCAATTGGCCAAATGGGCTGTCGAACTCAGTAGGTACGATATCGTATATCAACCTTGTACGGCCATCAAGTCTCAAATTTTAGCGGACTTCGTAGCCGATTTCACGCCGACCCTTGTACCCGAAGTCGAAAAAGAACTCTTATTGAAATCGGGTACGTCATCGGGGGTATGGACCCTTTTTATGGACGGGGCTTCGAACGTGAAGGGTTCCGGGCTAGGCATCATTTTAAAGCCACCCACGGGTAACATTATTAGGCAATCTATCAAAACTACTAGGTTGACTAACAATGAGGCCAAGTATGAGGCCATGATTGCAGGTCTCGAGCTAGATAAAAGCTTGGGAGCAGAAGTCATTGAAGCCAAGTGTGACTCTTTGCTGGTGGTAAATCAAGTAAACAAAACCTTCGAAGTTCGAGAAGATAGAATGCAAAGGTATTTGGACAAACTGTAGGTCACTTTGCACCATTTCAAAGAATGGACTTTACAGCATGTTCCACGAGAGCAAAACAGTGAGGCTGATGCACTTGCAAATTTGGGATCATCGGTCGAGGAAGGCGAGATAAGCTCGGGGACTGTCGTTCAACTCTCGAGATCCGCGATCGAAGAAGGTCATGCTGAGATAAATTCTACGAGCTTAAACTAGGATTGGAAGAATAAGTATATTGAATACTTAAAGAATGGAAAGCTCCCATCTGACCCTAAAAATTCGAGGGCCCTACGAACCAAAGCTCCTCGATTCATATTAACTGCAGATGGAACGCTATACTGAAGGACATTAGATGGACCATTGGCAGTATGCTTAGGTCCAGGAGATACCGATTACATCCTACGTGAGGTGCACGAGGGCACTTGTGAAAATCACTCCGATGCTGATTCATTAGTCTGAAAAATAATCAGGACGGGGTATTATTGGGTCGATATGGGCAAAGATGCAAAGGAGTTTGTTCGAAAATGTGACAAATGTCAAAGGTTTGCACCGATGATCCATCAGCGCAGAGAGCAACTTCACTCAGTCTTATCCCCATGGCCATTCATGAAATGGGGAATGGATATCGTCGGCCCTCTGCCATCGGCCCCAGGTAAAGCTAAGTTCATTTTATTTATGACTGACTATTTCTCTAAATAGGTTGAAGCACAGGCGTTCGTGAAAGTAAGAGAGAAAGAGGTTATAGACTTTATCTGGGATCATATCGTATGTCGATTCGGGATACCCACCGAAATAGTGTGTGACAATGGAAAACAGTTTGTCGGCAGCAAAGTGACGAAATTCTTTGAAGACCACATAATAAAAAGGATATTATTAACACCGTATCACCCCAGTGGGAACGGACAGGCCGAATCAACGAACAAAACTATCATTCAAAACCTAAAGAAGAGGTTGAACGACGCTAAAGGAAAATAGAGAGAAATCCTACCCGAAGTCCTTTGGGCATATCGAACAACATCAAAATCTAGTACGGGGGCAACCTCTTTCTCCTTAGTATATGGCTCTGAATCCTTGATTCCAGTCGAAGTCGGGGAACCCAGTGCCAGGTTTCGATATACAATAGAAGAGTCAAATAACGAGGCCATGAACACTAGCCTCGAATTATTGGATGAAAAATGAGAAGCTGCTCTCGTCCAATTGGCCGCCCAAAAGTAGCAAATCGAAAGATACTATAATCGAAGAACCAAGCTTCGCCATTTTAAACTCGGGGACTTAGTTCTAAGGAAAGTCACCCTCAGTACCCGAAATCCAAACGAAGGAAAACTAGGACCGAACTGGGAAGGACCGTATCAGGTTCTCAAAAATGTCGTAAAAGGATCATACAAGCTCGGTATTATAAACAACAAACAACTATCAAGAAATTGGTTTACATATTCGTTTACAAAAATGTCCTAAAACGATACTACTGCTAAGGTACGACCCTCCCATATTCGTTTACATTTCGAAACTAACCCCTGCAGGAGTCCGATCAGGAGCTAGGATGGATACTTCAATATGAAGCCTTAGGTCTAAAAGCACGCGTTGCACTCTTTTTCCCTTACACCGGTTTTATCCTAAATGGGTTTTTCAGCAAGGTTTTTAATGAGGCAACCAATGATCGTGCTAAACTTAGAAACAATTCGACAGTATACGAGGCCTCTTTACAATCGACCTCGAATACTGGGGGCATTAGCCCTCAAATATATCAAGTTCTGATGCAAGAAAGTTATTTCGTAAAAACAGGGTTCCAATAGGAAAAGTTGTAAGAGCCAAATGGTCAAAACGAACCATGCTCATGTAGTTGGCTCGAGCCCTGATGCAAAACATGAACACATGTATAATGACTTGCAAAGAAAGTTCTCTTCTTTACCGATATCTTATATCCAAGAAAAATTCCTCTATTTCTAGATTTATTATGCAAACAGGATTGAGATAAATCTCCGAGTTCGAGCAAGCACTCACTCGACTATTACGCCTACGGGCTACATTACTTCGAGTTCGAAACATTCACTCGACTAATAAGCCTACGGGCTACTCTTATTCCGAGTTCGAGCAAGAACTCACTCGACCATTACGCCTACGGGCTACATTACTTCGAGTTCGACTCATTCACTCGACCATTATACCTACGGGATACATTACTTCGAGTTCGAAACATTCACTCGACTACTAAGCCTACGAGCTACATTACTTCGAGTTCGAAAACATTCACTCGACTATTACGCCTATGGGCTACATTACTTAGAGTTCAAATCATTCACTCGACCATTAAGCCTACGGGCTACATTACTTCGAGTTCGAAATATTCACTCGACTAATAAGCCTACGGGCTACTCTTATTCCGAGTTCGAGCAAGCACTCACTCGACCATTACACCTACGGGCTACATTAATTCGAGTTCGAAGCATTCACTAGACTATTACGCCTACGGGCTATATTACTTAGAGTTCGAAACATTCACTCGACTAATAAGCCTACGGGCTACTCTTATTCCGAGTTCTAGCAAACACTCACTCGACCATTACGCTTATGGGCTACATTACTTCGAGTTCGAATCATTCACTCGACTACTAAGCCTACGGGATATATTACTTCGAGTTAGAAACATTCACTCGACTAATAAGCCTAGGGGCTACTTTTATTTCAAGTTCGAGCAAGCACTCACTCGACCATTACGCCTACGGGCTATATTACTTCGAGTTCGAAACAGTCACTCGACCATTACGCCTACGGGATATATTACTTCGAGTTTGAAACAGTCACTCGATCATTACGCCTACAGGCTATATTACTTTGAGTTCGAAACAATCACTCGACTATTATGCCTACGGGCTGTATTACGTCGAATTCGAATCACTCACTCAACTAATAAACCTAAGGGCTACATCATCTCAAGTTTGAGCAATCACTCAACTCGACTACTAAGCCTATGAACTACCTTATTTCAATTTTGAGTAAGCGCTCACTCGGTTATAAAGGCTACAAAGTCCAAATTCGATCAAATTGCCTAAATCCTTGTGAAAACATGAATAAAATCTTCACAAGGCAAGAAACAAAACAGAAGCAAGTCGGCAAAAGAAAAAGATATTTTTATATATACAAGATTATTTACATGATTGATTGCAACGTGGAAACTAAGGGCTAAGTTTCTTGGTCATCTCTGGAAGCGGTCTCTTCTCCACCGGGCTCCCCCCATTCTCGGGCCTGCTCTTACTCTCATCATCATCATTATCATCATCATCATCATCGGAAGCCAAGGCTTCATCATCAGCTTCGAGTTCTTTAGCCCTTTTTATCTCTTCAGCGAGATCGAAACCTCGAGCATGGATCTCCTCGAGGGTCTCCCTCCGAGATCGGCACTTAGCAAGTTCAGCGACCCAATGTGCTCGAGTATCGGCGGTCTCGGCTGCCTCTCTTGCTTGGACTTGGGCAGCTTTAGCATCGGCCCGATAGACGGCCACAAGTGCATCCGCATCGGCCTTTGCCTTTTCGGCGTCAGATTCGGCCTTGGCAAATTCAAAGGCCAACCGAGCCTCGAGCTCCTCTATTCTTCTTGCTAGAACCGAGCCTTTCTCCTCTATTCAAAGACTCCGCTTTTATCACATCGACTTCTTCACGGAGTTTTCTGATCATCTCAATTTTCTACTGCAGCTGTGAGATCGAACAATTAGCCAGCGTTCCGTCATCGAGCCCATAGGCTTTTAAAAGTATTATTACCTATTCGGACAGATCGGTCTGATCTTGGTGAGCCTTGGCTAACACATCTCGGAGGTCTTTTATTTCCTCTCCCATTTGCCCTAAGAGGAGTTTTAGGGAGTTCCTCTCCTCCGTAACCCGTTGAAGGTCGGCCTCGTATCGACGCAGCTCGGTTCGGGACCGAGAACATACTTCTCGCTAAACTGTCACGACCTGTAAAGAAAGAAGAAACAAAGTTAGAAAGGAAAAGCAAACATAAATGTAATACCAACAAAATAATTTAAGGCTTACCTGATTCAAAGCCTGCTGCATCCCGTGAAAAAGATCTGATGCATCACTAGTATCGGCAATATCCTCGACACCAGTAAACAAGTCACGAAAAGGATCCTCTCCATCATGAGGCATGTCTAGTTTGAGGGCCCCTAAAGCTTGGGCTTCCCGAATCGCCCCTGCGGAAAAAGCAGGGAAGGTGGGTGAGTCTTCGATTACTACTGCCCCAAGTGAATCACTTGGAGCATTCTCTTCGGTTCGAAGAGATTCGAGGAGAGCCCCTTCAGACATATCCCTCATCTATTGGCTTCGATGGGAAGCATCTTCGATCTCCAACAACTCGGGGACTCCGCCCGAATCTTTCTCCGATGTATCCTTAGTTCGAGGCGGAGCCTTATGAACCACCATCGATCCAGCTACTTGTGGAACGTCGGTGGTCTTCTTCGCTCTGGCCGCCAGTGCGGACCCATTATTTTCTTCTTCTTCTTCGTCTTTATCCCTTAGACGCAGAACTGATTCTACGGTCAAAGGAATGGTATTCTTATTCGGCTTACGAGTCATCCGCTTCTTTGGTTTTGGATCTTCGGGAACAGAGGCTTTTTTCCTCTTATTATCATTCACCGGATTTGGGACAGAGGCCGAAGCCTCATCCTCGACGAACGAGGGCCTCAAAACCGCATCTTTGCCCACATCTACATATGGAAAATTTTATTAAAGTATATGAAAAGCATCTCGTTCGAACTACCAAAAAGTACGAGAAAGGGGCTTACCATGATTTTTGGCCTCCCATTGGCCCTTTGACAAATCACGCCATGAGCGCTCGGTGTATATGGAGGTCGAAGCCAGAGCTCGTACCCAGTTCTTGAGATCGAAAACGGCTCCGGGCATCCAGGGAACCGCTGCATCACAAAAAGAGGAATATCGATGAGAAAAGAAATGAAAGGGCAAAATAGAAGGAAGTAACAGCACAATTACACTTACGTTTCATATTCCACTCCTCGGAAAAAGGCATCTCTTCGGCCGGAATCAGGTCCGAAGTCCTTACTCGAACGAACCTGCCCATCCAGCCTCGATCCCTGTCCTCGTCAATGCTCGAGAACATAGCCTTGGTAGACCGATGCTGAAGTTTTATTAACCCTCCTCGAAAAAGGCGAGGACGGTACAATCGGATGAGATGGTCGAGGGTAAACGACATCCCCTCGATTTTGTTCACAAAGTATCGAATAAAAATAATGATCCGCCAAAAAGAATGATGGACCTGGCCTAGGGTTATTTGGTATTGACGGCAGAAGTCAATAATAACAGAGTCGAGGGGACCTAACGTGAAAGGGTAAGTATACACACTTAAAACCTTTTTCACGTAAGTGGTGATATCTTCGTCGGAAGAAGGGATTATTATTTCTTTGTTCTCCTAATTGCAATCTTTCTTTAGTTGTTTGAGGTGCCTCTCGGCTATCGAACACATGTACCTCGATACTGGCTCATATCGGCCGGGAACCGATGAGCCTTTATCGACCTTAAAATCAGAGGTAAGAACACACGCCCCAGGAACGCACTCCTCGGGTCGTGGCTCTACTGGTGTTTCGTCGGCGGCAGACTATGAAGATGAAGCTTTCTCTTTCTGAGGAATGGTTTGTAATGTTTTCGCCATTTTCGAATTTAAAGATCGAGAATAGAAGAAAGTGACAAAGATTTGGTAATTTTGAAGAAGGGCTTTTGCAAAGAGGAATCACAGATTTGCGAATAAACTCAGAGGATACGAAAAGGAACTTGGGAAATTTGGAAGATTGAAGATGTAAAAGTGGTAAATGGTAAAAGGAAGGGCTATTTATAGATTAAAGCAATGGCGGTTCAGTATCAGTGGTGGCCGACCACCATCTGACATGCATTAAATGCCTTGAAAAACTAAATCGACGGGACAACTATCATATGCGTCATGATCGAGGCCAATGTGAACGTCAGCTTATAATCCATTCGAGCCATTGAGAAAACATACCGTTTCTCACCACATCCTTCCCGAGAAACGAGGGGACTATCTGTATACGGTCGAAATAGATTTCGGCATTCGTACGATTGATCGAGGTCGAAACATAATGGATCGAAGAAAGACTTCGTAATATCGAGATGGGTTGAGCTTAAGGGGCAGAGGTCAACCGGGACCGAGTCCGAATCATCACCTGATCCCGAGTCCATATCGAGTTCTAGAAGCAATACCGACCAGCACCGAGGCCGATCGAGCTCGAGCTCACAGACAAGAGCCGTTGCAAACACACTAAGGGAGAGAATCTCGACGGAAATTAGGGAAAAGCTGATTTATCATGGGTTCTCCACTATATATTTTTAATTATATCTAAAGTAGGATCCTCCACTATAAAGAGGATGGCTACACTTCTGTAGAGGGCAGTTTTTTGCTTACATTGTAATTCAAGCACCATATTCTCTTACATTCAAGGATTATTCTTTTAAACTTCATTAATTGATTCATTGTGCTTAGTCCTAAAAATCATCTTCTTTCCAACCTGGTTTATTTTGCATTCTTTGCAATCCATATTTGATATTTCTATTTATTCCTATGATTTGTATCAAGTTATACCATATATCCTTAGAACTACGTACAAATTCAACTTTATCTATTTTTCGGGTAAACATACATTCCTTCTTGGAATACAAAATCTTACACTAGAAGGATTGAAATAGCCAAATTCCTACAGGGTATCATTTCTAAAATATTTTTATATTAAGAGGTGACTTTCGTTGTACTAACTGGTAGTGGCGGACGCACGTGGTAGCAAGCGGGTTCAGAATATTTTTACATTAAGAGGTGACTTTCATCGTACTAACTGGTAGTGGCGGACGCACGTGGTGGCAAGCGGGTTCAACTGAACCCGCTTCATCAAAAAATAATATTGTATATATATATATATATAAATTAAGATTAAAGCTGCATAAATTTTATATAAATATTTCATTTGAACCCACTTGACAACTACTATTTTACGACTAAAGTTATGTACTTCTAAGATTAAACCCACTTGCACAAAATTCTGGGTCCGCCACTGCTAACTGGTTATCCCAACAGGTGCTATTGTCATGAGCGTTACATGGAAGGGAAATGTGTCTTGTATATGAAAAGGTGTTATCACTTAACAAGGAGGAGGAGGTAGAACGATATGTATCAAGATTCCCCTATGCAAGCAAAAAGAATACTGGCATTGAGAAACAGAAAAATAGCACTAGCACGTATCACCAACAAAAAGTAATCTATTTCCTCCTCATAAATTTGTTCTGACTTAATTACATCTCACTCCTTCTGTCGATAACTCTTGTTTCTTCAGTCGGATACAAGTTAATCATAACGCCATGATAGCATTTCCGCACTTGGATTGCGGATTCAAAAGTGAAAAGATGAGCAGAAGTGGCAAAATGAACTCTTGAAACAAAACAAAATTGCAATTACATTACAACAGCCAAAGGATGTCATGTTGACATTAATCAAAATTGAGAGTTGCTAAGAAATGTGACCATGCATCTGGCGCTTTGGAACAATTTATCTACTTTTTGCCAAACTGCAGATTGAACTTCTAAAAGCTTTCTTGCCTTATCCTGCAATTTTGATTGGCGCCGAATTGTTTCACCATGAATCTGGCCAGGACAAAAGAGAGGGTTAAATGAAAATGTCAAAATCAGAAAACATCAAAGAGAAATTCCAAGCGGGATAATAGCCAATACCAGTCAGGCTTATGTCAGTAGTTGAATCCTCAGAACACTCTCTAGACCTAAGCTTGACAATCTCACCAATGTCGAGATGAGAATAAAAACTAGACAGCTTGTGAACACAGGAATTTACCTTCAAAAACAATCTAACCAGAGCCTGTATATACTCAAAATTGTTTCTGTATGAAACCTCGTGAATAAAGTAATCCACTAGCAGTTCAATAAATTGCAATTCTTGTCTCTTCTCAGGCTCCTGCTCGTCGTCGTCATCTATTATCTGAAGCATTCGGAGCTCCATATCCAATGTTGAAGGCGACAAGCTTTTGATATAATCAGTGAATGTTGCAACTGCAAAGGCAAAAAACGTGTCATCAGAGTCTGTCCAATAACAAGGAAAGTAGATACATATAAAGAGAAGGAGAGGAGCTTACAGTTCTCTTTCTCCGCGCATGACTGAAGAATTTGCAAGAACTTGGATAGTGGAAGATCAGTTTTCTTACTGTTCTTTTCCAATTCGGTATTTTGTGTATTATTCTCCTCATTAGCACCTTTGCTTGGTTTAAATAATATCTCACCGGACAGAGACGGTATTGAAGGCAAGAAAAAAGGTGCTCTTTCAGGTTTCTTTGGAGGCTCAATGGGTTTGTTGCGGGCCTTTATTATGTCCAGGTTGATCAAGCTCTGCCATTGACTCTTAGGCAATAGTGAAAGAGTGACTAGATCTGGAATTTGATGACCTGAATATAAAAACTGGGAAGTATCAGAGGACTCCGATTGCTTAACAATAGTTTTGTTATCATTGTTTTCACCATCTTTTGCAGAAGAAACTGACGGCATCTTAACATTGACTATTTCTTGTCCACTTCCGTATGATGCAAAGCTGGCAGCTCCAGAGAACATCGCTTGATTGACCCACAGGTAGACGCCATTTTGGTCAACATGAGATGTGGCCAAGATATCCATATTAGGCGATAAAGATAATGCAGTGATAGACAGATCAACCTGTACTGCATCTATCTGCCTAGCTAAAATTACATCCCAAATTCTGAGAGTCCCATCCATACTGGATGTCAAAAGCCATTTCCCATCCTCGCTAAAACACATATCAGTGATACGGTCAGTGTGACCCTCAAATTTACGAACCATCCTCTGTGCAATAACATCAAATAGACGGATAACTAAGTCATCTGCCACAGTAGCCAAAAGACCATTAGAACGGTGGAACACAATCTTAACTAAGGAACACCCAACCTCCCATTTATATTTCAAATCACGTCCTTTGAAGTCCCAAACTTTTACATCACCATGGTATCCAGCGCTTATCACGATGGTATTTGTTGCATCACAAGCTATGCCAATTACTTCCCCATTGTGAGCAGCACTTTTACCTTCCAACAGATCAATATAATTGCCACGGCTGATTCCTGACTGAAGATTGAATCGCTCAATCCAACCGCCGGCAGTCCCTAGTACAGCAAAATTGCCACAAGCACTAATAGCACAGGCCTTGACTGGAGTTGGATTTTCAGGGCATGGAGTTAAGATATGTTCACCGAGAACAAAATTCTGAAGCCTCCATACATAAGCCCGTGGGGTGTCCATGTGACATGTAACCACATTGCACCAATCACGTTCCCTGATTTCAGCAACATCAAATGCAATAACAGGCTTCAATTTTATCTCCTCCTCTTTCAACTTAAGCTTCTTTGCTCTTTTAGACACATGTCGCTGGGAAAGTTCTCTACTTTGTTGATCCTGAACAACAGAAAAAAGACGAAACGCTCGATCTTGACCAGCAGACAAGATGTGACGTCCATTTGCATAGAACTTGATACATAGAGGAGGAGCACTGTGACCACTTCTAAACCGTAGTAAACGAGGGTCCCCATCACTTGTATCGAAGATCCACATTTTCATTGAATTGTCTGCGGATGAACTCATGAGGACAGGCTCATTAGCAAAGAACTGAAGTGAAACTATGGAGGAGTCATGGGCCTCCCTGATGACAGAGTGCAGCCTTCTCTTCTCAAGATTCCATATGCTTATAACACCAGATGAGCCTCCAGAAGCTAGAAGCGGCTGCCCATCAGTGCTGAATGACAAGGCATTAACAGCACCTCTAGTAGAGTGGCTAAATGTAGCTATCTCTTCATCATAACGAATGTTATGAACATGAATCTTTCCATCCGCACATCCAACAGCAATAACATCTAGTGCTGGAGATGAAACACAACAAGTAATAGAAGATCCCCATCCCTTGAACTCATAAATTTTCTTCTTTGTGCTTATATTCCAGAGTTGCAAAGCACCTTCTTGACTTCCTACCATAACCTGTTTGCAAGCCACTTAATGTGAAAAATCTGTCCAGTGAAACATATAGGAACAAAGAAACTAGTTGAACTACCTTTTTTCTTCCTTTAAGAAGCATGTTTTACATTAGCTTTTTCATTTTGGGTTTCCAGGAGGAGAGGGAGAGGTTGCATTAACTACTGTCACCAACACATGCTTCAGTTGTTGTGTTACTCAAAGTCAAAAAAAAAAAAAAAGCCATACCTTATTTAAATAAGTGTCTGGATGCATTATGCAGCTAGGAGAGAATTTATCATCTAGCTTTATGTGTCCGATCGGAGCAGGATTCTTGTCTATACCTTTAAACTGCCATATGAAAATATTGCCTTCAACATCAACACTTAGGACGTGTTCACCAAAAAGAAGCAGCTGATTGACCTTAGCACTATGGCCACTCCAAGTAGCCACCTGACCAAAGAATAGCGAATCATTGCACCAGAAAAGGATAAAAAGGCCCCTTATTTCATGCTGAACTTCAAATGTAAGCCCAAAATAATAATCTGAACCGAAATACTTCAAGGATAAAGGAGAAGACAAAAATGTGCTAATAATCTATGAAATAGAAAGAAACAGCGAAGTAACTGGTAATAGGAGCAGGAGGACCCAATCCTTGCACCATTTGAAACAAAACCTGACTTTCATCCAGCAAAAGAAGAGAAAAAGGAAAGAGAGATCAAGAAAGGGGATTATTCAAGAAGAAACAGCGAAGTAACTGGTAATAGGAGCAGGAGGACCCAATCCTTGCACCATTTGAAACAAAACCTGACTTTCATCCAGCAAAAGAAGAGAAAAAGGAAAGAGAGATCAGGAAAGGGGATTATTCAAGAAGAGATCCCCTGAAGGCAGATGCCTCAGACGAACTCTTTCTATCCTCCTGCTCCAGAAACTGTCAGATCATCAATAAATTATAGGAAGCTAAAGCCCATCCACATTTATAGCAAAGCTTTCCAAAGATCATGGGTTTTTGTGAACGACGCAATGACAGAAGTAACATTATACCAATAATGCCCAACACAAGGCCAAGTAATCTTCAACACATTTCGGAGAGTTCGAAGGCATTCTTCTCAAACTGATACAAGGGCAATAAGATCAATCATCTAGATCGTCTGAGTGGGAATGCTTCAATTGTTAAGGCTCCTCAACAATATTGAGTAACATGCACAGTTTTGG
Organism: Nicotiana tabacum; assembly: GCF_000715075.1. NCBI lineage: Eukaryota > Viridiplantae > Streptophyta > Magnoliopsida > Solanales > Solanaceae > Nicotiana > Nicotiana tabacum. The sequence goes on along the minus strand of NC_134098.1, from coordinate 72,962,633 downwards.
GAAAAAGAGCTATTTCCAACAAAGCCTAATCAAGATTAATACATTCAGAGGAAAAAGCAAACCTGATGAGCACGCTTAACAACTGCAATATCACTCCCATAGGCAGCAAAAGTATATTCACGATAAGAAGCGAGAGCTCGAATCTTCTTTGGCAATTGAGGACCTTTAATAATTAAAATATGTATGTCAAGGAAGTGCAGGAAAAAGTTTTAAGAACGACACTAAATAACTCCTTAAAGATTAGTAACAACTCGTTTCCACCACACAATAGACTGAACACCACTTATATTAGGCCAGATGTTTGCCAAAGTGTTCGGGTTTGAGACTTGTACGAACGTAGTAAAGGGATAAAGTGAGAGATTCAGAGAAAACCTAAAGTTTTAGAAACCAGCAATTTGCCTAGAAAAGACAAATTACTTGATGTTGGAACAAAAAGGTTCAGGTACAGTGGAATGGATACAGAGGATTCATACAGCCAACCCCAAATACTTTGGCATTGAGGCATAGTTGATTTTTAGTTGACAACAATCTGGACATGGCAGTATAGCTAACTAGTATGGGCTGCAATCTAGTATTAAAACTACTAGTAATGAGTAAAATTCAACTGATCATTGTTTCTAGAAGAGGAGAGCTCATCGTTTCCTCTCTTTTTGTCAGCAGCTGATTGTTTCTCTTATTATACCTTTTATAAAGATATTGTTTCCCTTATTTTACTGAAATGATCTTCTTACATATGCCTTTTCCACCTACTAGTCAATTGACCTTCCTCTAAATTTGACCTTCCCCCAACTCCAGAGCCGCAAAACACTGTAATGCATAACTGATATCATTAACCATGCTAAACTTCCTATGGAAGTAATGCATGAACATCATTCTCATAACTTCCCTCTAGACCTAGCTGCTATTGAAACCAAAGGATTTCTCCTCAAATCAAGTAAGTCTTTCAGCTATAGATCAATCTATCACATCTCCTTCTGAAGACAATTTGCTCTTAAAACTTGTATCCATTTTTGTAGCCCTCTTATAAATCCCTTTTCAAATTTTACATCGAACTCCATAAAGAAAACCTGAAGTGAAAAGTTCAGGTCCAACATAACTGACATTAATTCTCCCATCCTACAGTTATAGATTAATTACAGTTCGTGGGATGTCAAAAAAGGCACAACATCTCAGAATCATTTATTTTTCTAAAAAAATATAGATGGTAAAACTGCTGAAGAAGGAATGGAACTTCATTTAAATATCTAAACGAATGAAGCTTTTCTGGAATCCCCAAAAGGGGATTGCAAAAGGTTAAACATGACTTATGTGTTTTATTTTTATGAACTTAAGAAACCTAGTTCCAAATTTTATCTTTTCGAGAGAACCAGATTTCCCGCCAGTGACCTCTTCAAGGAAGTTTAGACTAAATTAGGAATATTACTGCAGCGTAGGACAAGATATGGATAAAATTGAAAAGAATGCAATAAGCTCCAAAACCACAATGGAAAGAAGTGAATACGACTGGCGATTCAACTGATAGCATCAAAGAAAAGGAATTGTTGTCTTCTCCTAAAGCCATAACAGTATAATACTGATGTACTCAATGACACGCTCTCTAAAGTAATGGCTTTTTGTTCTTAAGTTATAAAGGACTAGAAAATATAAGCACTGTTTTGCATGATCAAGTGACATAGCTAGCAGAAAATAATAAGAACTACATCTGCTCTAAAGCCCAGTATGTTAACCAGAACAGAATATGAATGAAAATTGATAACAAAAATTGGCATAATAATTCCGTCATGCATTCAATGTCTATTGAAATTTCATCTACTTATTTCTCAGCCTTGAACCATTCCTTTACTAGAGAAGTAGCTTGATAAATTGGGGGATTCAGTGAGAACAGCAGTGGATAGCCCAACTCATTGGGCGAATTCAGTGAGAACAGCCTGGTATCAAACTGAAGTTTGAGACTCTGGTGGATAGCCCAACTCATTGGTACACATTGTGTGGTATAATATATACCCTAATTATGCTCAACTTTAACTATTTTCCGAAATCCATGTGTGCTGTCATATCATCTGCCTCTGTCTTACGCTATTCCTTCTTGGCTTCTTAGGTTCACAACATAGTTAACTGTTTCACACTCCTTCTTTCAAAAGAAGAAAAAAAAACAACAAATTTCTTCAAAACACATTGTCATTGTACTTTGCAGCCTACAACTATTGAAGATATTCAAGAGTGCATAAATTTATTTCAGTCTAAGATCGCCCACAGGATATTAAAAAATGACAAAGTCCATCGCGGTAATTCTCAGACATCAGAAATGGGACTCCTCGTTTGGTATTAAGGGGTAAAATACGGGTATGGATACCCTACTCTGGGTAACTTAAGAGACCTATTTAGGGCATAAATCATTTACCAGAAAATCTTCACTTAACCTTAACTACAGCTAATACCTCACATAACCTACACCTACCAGCCAAAAGAAATGTTCTTTCTCACTTCAACACCCCCGCCCCCCCAAGAACCAAGAACCCCCAAAAACCAAAAGGTCCCATAAAATTTAAAATTTTTAACAGAATCAAAAGTTCAAATTTAACAAATTTCAAGAATTAAACTGCTTAGAGAAAAACTGAAAATACTGAAATTATGCAGAATCACAACCAAATAAATTAATTGCTTACCAGCAAGGACCAAATTGAGTTTAGCGCACTGCAGATTCCAAAAATGAAAAAAAGATTAAATTTTTCCCACAAAAAAAAAAAAAATAGAACTTGACAAGGTTGAAGGGAGAAAAGGCATACGTTGTAAACTTGGAAAGCTTTGCCGACACTAACGGTGACGAAGGTCTCAGTGCCAAGTCTCTGTACAGAGAAGGGAACATTTGTCGTAATGTATCCAATTGCTCTAAACGGTTCGAATATCCCCATTCCCCTTTTTTCCACAACACTTGAAAGAAGCTCTTTTATTGAATCACTGCTAAAGCTTTATTATTTCTTCTTCTTTTCACTACACCAGAAAGAAGGTTTTTTGCGTCCAGGAAATTGAAGCCCTTCTAAAGCTTAGGGTTTTGGAAGTGAGAACCTCTAAACCCTAGGGAGTGTTCCCTTTTCTTTTTTCTTTTTCTTTTTTCCTTTATTTTTCTTGCTTCCTTCTTTCTTTCTTTCGTTTTATTTGTTCGAAAAATAGTAGTTTTGATCTCTGAGTTATCACATTATTACAGTTTCAGTCCTCCTATTATTTAACTGAACACATTTGAACTTCAATTAAATTAAGTGTACTGTTTTGGTCTAATTTAAATAGTTAGAACTCCATTATTTTTGTTATAGTAAATTATTCGGTTAAAAATTATAGATTTACAGCCATATTTTTTTAGAGATAATTGCAGAAAAGTACAGTCCATGTAGGTGCTCTTCATCCGCATGGCCATCATTTTAAGTTTTCATCCGCGTAGCCCATGAAACCCTCGTAATATGACATCATCGCCGGGATATAACTTTATATATCTATATGTGATCTTTTATTCTTTGCACACAACCAGCTTAAATCGATCATATACATTCCTATTGCAACTACAGCAATACAAACCAACTATAATGCAACTCAAAAAAAATTAAATTTTCTTCTTCCCCAAGTTTTAACTAGTAGAAACAAAAAAAAATTACTGCAAGTTCGCAATTTGGCAGAAAAATCAACAAAAAATTGACTTTATACATTGATTGTTCAAGAAAAAGTGAGAAAAAATTTCAGTTTTAAGTTCACATATATTGTACATGTATAAAAACGTATAACTTTGTATAAATATGTATATGGAATGTATAATAATGTACTCCAGTATTTCACCAACACAAAAAAGCAAAATTACCTCTAATTGCAAATGTGAAAGAGGAATTTACTTCAAAAGAAAGACCACTACACCAAAGTCGAACAGAAATCGCGTATAGAAAGAGTAACGTTGTATAATACTATTTACACACCTAATATACAATATTATACGATATTATACACTTATTATAATTTTGTATAATATGCGTCCCAACAGGTAAATTCTAAAATATGGGCTCGTTTTGGTTATAGGATTGGGTCGCGTGATATACAGTGTAATTGTTCTTATTTTTTACATATTTGAATGACAATAAGATACATCGTTGAAATAAATAGGTTATTGCATCTAAAAAATACAATTTGAACTTCACTCGACTCAACGTTTTTTTATTTAGCTAAAAATAATGGAGTTACAGTCGAGTATTTACATACTTGGGTGGAAAAAAAATAAATACACAATTTAAAATAAATAAGTTGTAGTAGTATATAATGATGTGGCAAATTAACGTTGGGAAATACCATATATGAAAGTTAAATTTTCAATTCTTTTACACTTTCACATGATAAATAAGAAGTGCATTCACTCTATTTGTCACATCAACATCTAAGAAGTAAAGGCTAATTACAAAAAATACACTGAATAAATCGCGTCAAGTTTAGGAGTTAGTTGAGTATTCTACCATTATAAAAAGGATCAAATATGATTATGGCAAGAAAGATTTTACTGACTCGGTTAGTTACAATTGTGACTTAAATCTATTTATCTATCAATACTATTATAAGGAAATATTTGCTTACAAAAACAGCACACTACACTACATTGCACCTACATAGTCATGTTTTCAAGTGAAATATTGGTTGACAATTTTATTATCATCTAAAATGTATTTTATGTTGGATAAATTTAAAATTTGAATTATTTCCTGTTACTCGTTGTTTAATTTGACATTTACAATTACTTAAACCTATTTTTTTTCTTGTATTGTGAAATTAGGAATGCGATAACTTTTCAATTTTTTTTTTTTGTTTTTCTTGTATATTGACATAATAAAAGCAAATAAATCATTTTTTTAAAATTATCAGCTTTTTATTAAAACTTTCCAATTTCACATTAAAACGACAAACATTCCAAAACACACTTTCTATCTTTACTAGTAATTTTTATAAGATAAAAACTTAAAATATTATCGTTTGAGGTACAAATTTACGTTAATATAGTCTGTATTAATTCATTAGTTTATATAACAGGATAGAAACCTAAAATATAGTCTGTATTAATTCATTAAAATCTCAGTCATTTAGAAAATTTCGAGGAAAGATTTGAAAAGGGTAACTAACTTCTAAATAAGAATCCAATTAGAATTAGGAATAGGTTCAGCCCCTGCCCTTCTCTATAAATACTGTACACCAAAATCACTTCCCAAAACACCTTATTCCATCACTTGTACGTTCTAATTACACACATGGCTGCCGCAACAAAAGTAGACTTCTTCTTTGTTCTCGCAATTCTCTCTTTATTTTGTGTTGGTGCTCACGCTTCCAAAGGATGTACGTTTAAGTCGTTGTACAAACAATATGGTAATTCCATATTCTCCAGTAGTCTTGCAACTATTATTGGAACAATTGATGGTCAACAGCAGCCTTCATTTATTCATGGTGTTAACAATACGGTAATTGAAGAAACACGTCCCGACACCGGCGACTTCTTTTGCTCGACATGAATGGCTCAAGAATCACGTTAATATCATGATGCAGAAAAAGATAGTTACTGCTAATAATAAGGGTTTCTACGGCAAATTCATAGAAGCAGTCAGAATGTACTTTATATAGGTAGCTGATACATAATATGTACTACAGTAGATGGCCTAAGTAAAAAGTCACTGAACATGAAGTTGTATTGTGAGCATAGAATTATACTGCAATGGATTTAATATTTTCTTAGTTTTGTTGTCAAACTCTATGGGTTCAACTTTCAAGTTTAATATTGAACTCATTATAATTTGTTGTCTAACTCTATGGATTTCAAAGTTCATTGCTTCAGATTAAGAACTGAATGCTACATAGTCTTTCTAAGTTTCTCAATCTTTTTAATTAAGAATCTTGCAAGGTATGATCTTAATTCCATTAACACAATTTCAAGATATGTACTACTGCATTCGATTGGGTGAAAAGATGAGGAATTGAATCAAGGGAAGTAAAATAGAAGGAATAAGAGGTTTGTTCATAGCTTGAAGAATCTGCAAAATAGTAATATCAGGCAGTGACAACAATGAAAATAAAATCAACTAGGAAAACAAAAAACTATTAATATTGTGGTGCAAAAAAATTCATATAACCTTGTTAATTTACACCGATAAGAGCTATGCCTATCAAATTATTTACTGTCGACGTCAATCCCAATAACTTCAGCTACCTATCAAACGCATATATAATAATTTAGGTTAGTATTAGACTGAACAACAACTAAAAATATCAAAATTAAGTGCACGTATTTGACTACAATCTAAATATCAAACCAATTGAACTGAAAAATAACAAAAAATTAAATAGACTAAAAACTAATAGAAAGAAGAGGTAAAAACATTAGTAGAAATTGATAAAAATCACTACACTCCCAAACATGCATGAACCCTAGCAAATAAAAAAAAAATCGGTTCCTTCCAACCTTCGTTATTTAACCGCCGCAATAATCCCGATTTTTTGTAGTGGGTGCCCTCGCTAATAAGTTGTTGCAAGCCATGATGCCACTTAATGTGGCTTTGGCCTCAGCTGCATTGTTACTACAAAGGCCATATTGTTCAGCAAAAGCTAAAATAAAATAACCTTTACTGTCCCTAATAACGTTACCACCTCTAAAACCCGAGGTTACCCTTATAATCTTCTTGAGGTTTATTCCACCTCACAAATTTGGTTAGAGATAACTTGTACTTTCTCCATAGCTATACTCATCTCAATCCTAAGAGTGAGGAAGTTGCACCTTGTGAAATTGACTATTTAGCAAGATAATTAAATATTTACATACTTGTTGGATGATAAACGTGGCAAACATATGAACAATATCTCCATACCTATTCTTCTATATATCTCCCAGGAGATCATTATTGGTAGGCACTGAAGAAGAGAAACATGAATCATATTCTTTGGTTTATACAACCACAAGCTCATAACCATTTGCCTAATGTCCCATTGTTTCACTATAATCCCACAATGCTAATTTCCAAAATAAGACCAGATTTGTTTTGCAATTTGGCTTTTGGCAGAGTAGATGCAAGATGGTTTCTTCTTTATGTACATTACAGAATATTCTAGACACAAAATTTCTATATTAAGTCATTTGTGGAAATCCTGGCATACAACACCCTTAACATGCAAAAAAGAAAGCTTGAAGGACAATTTTTTTCCCATGTCATTTTAGTTGCAAAGGAATTGTTTCTTTGCTTCCTCGGTTTTTGCCAACCTGATAGTCATCAATGTCAACATATATATCAATATCCTATATGGTGTGGACCACTGTTCATAGAAAGACATTGAAAAGTTTAACAGTATTCCAATGTCCCTCCACCAGAAATTCATGAATTTTAGTGTGCCTGGCAGGGGCGGATGCACTCTTAGTGAAGCGGTGTCACGCGACACCGCTTCGTCGAATTTTTTTACTAAATATATATATTAATACTGTGAGAAACTAGATAAGTAAGAAACAATGACACCACTTGACATAAATTGTCTCTCGGTGCATTGGTATATGCTTTATTTTGCTCTAATAAGTCAGAGATTCAAACATTAACTAGCACATTTTTCTGCAAACATTTGAAAGAGAATATTTCTTGTCTAGAAGTATAATAATTGAAGTTATTATTTTTGTACTTCTATATATTTTGACATTGCTTGCAAAAATTTCTACGTACGCCCCTGCCTGGAAGCTCTCGTAAATTGGATATATCACCTTGGCAAGAGGACCTCTACCAAACCAACTATTCGACCAAAAGGATGCATCACCCGTTTCAATCTTCCACAGAATGCAATTCTCAGCGCCATCGTCTTTGATATCCATAAGTCTTTTCCAGGTACGGGGTTGTCCACAGGACCATTATTTTGTAACAGCTGGATGTTTCATCTTGTAATACTTAGCATTAGAAACTCTTTCAACAAGGTATTCCAAGTCCTAAAGCTCAACCATCTCTCAGGAGAATAGGTATTGCAAGATGCAAATGTCTCGAAGAAATTTAAATCCATCCCCACATAAGTTTTTTCATGATTTTTAATGATATTTGTTCTTATCATCTATCTATCGTTCCCCGAAAAAGTTAGCAATGATTTTAATTTTGGGAGGATATAAGTTAGCACTTAGCAGTGATTTTAATTTTGGGAGGATATACTTATATGTGACTTAAATCTATTTATCTATCTTTTCTATCATAATAGCACAAAGTTTTAAGTGAAATATTGGTCGACATTTTTATTATTTAAAAGTATATTTTATGTTGGATAAAATTAAAATTATAATTGTTCTTAAAATTTTCATTATTTTCTGTTATTCATTGTTTAATTTGATATTTTTTAATTATTTAAAGAACCTATTTTTTCTTGTATTGCGAAATTAGGAATGTGATAACTTTTCGATTATTTTTTATTTTCTTGTATATTGACATAATAAAAGCAAATAAATCTCTTTTCAAAGTTATTAGTTTTTATTTAAATTTTCCAATTTCACATTAAAACGACAAACATTCCAAAACACACTTTGTATCTTTACTAATAATTTTTATAAGATAAAAACTTAAAATGTTATCGTTTGAGATACAAATTTTGTACTTAATCATCATTGAAGTGCACGTAGACTAGTTTATATAACAGGATAGAAACCTAAAATATAGTCTATATTGATTCATTAAAAACTCCTGGCCTAGCGAAATATGGTACAAAGTTATCATGTAACAACAGTCTACAACTTTTTGATACAACACCGTCTTTTGTCTACAATGACTTCCAGTCGGACAAAGCAGGAGTGGAGAGACGAAGACTTGTCAACTCTTGCGTTTTTGATACACCCCCTAATCCCCCAGTTGTAAATTCATCCTGAAACAGGATCTCTGTCACTCCTTCATATAGTACTACAGATGGTTTTTGTCATGATCCTGATCTATGAATCCTAGTTTTGCAGTAGTAAGTAGTTTTAGTACTGATCCAACTATGGATCATAGTTCAGTAGTAGCTAATCATGTAACATCAGCCACCCTTGGTGCCCAGTGTATCTTTTTTTGCAAATCAGTAATCTTTTATGACTAAAAACAAAACTCAGCCATTTAAAAATTTGATATTTTTTAATTTGAAAAGGGTAACTTCTAAATAAGAATCCAATTAGAATTAGGAATAGGTTCAGCCTTGCCCTTCCCTACATAGACTGTACACCAAAATCACTTTCCAACACTCGTCACCTTGCGTACACGGCTTTCACACATCACAATTATCACAAAATAACACTAATCCTAAGGAGTAATTCTCCCACACAAAATTAGGCAAGACATTTACCTCAAAACACACTAACTCAATCTACTAATAGGCCATTCCCTCGATTATCCAATTCCGAACGGCTCGAATCTAGCCAAAACAACTTCACACCATAAATATAAACTATAGAAAACTATTTCGAACAACAAAGTGACGATCTTTACAAAGAAACAAAAAATCAACTCAAAAAGTCAATCTGGGCTCGCTCCTAAGTCTAAAATCACTATACGGAGCTATTCGAACCGTCAAAACTCAATTACGGAGTCGTCTACACATAAGTCAAATTACGGTCAACTCCTTCAACTTAAACCTCCAACTTAGGGACTACGTGTCCCATTTCACTCCGAAACTCACCCGAAATCAAAACCAAATACCCCGAATCACATAACCACAATATAACACATGGGAGGCAATAAATAGGGGATCGGGGCTATAATATTCAAAACGACTGGCTGGATCGTTATATCCTCCCCCTCTTAAAACAAACGTTCGTCCTCTAACGAGTATAGAGATATACCTGAAGTAGTGAAAAGATGAGGGTAACGGCTACACATATCATGTTCGGTCTCCCAAGTCGCCTCATCGACTGGTTGACCCCTCCATTGAACCTTCACTGAAGCAATGTTGTTCGACCTCAGTTTTCGTACCTACCTGTCCAAAATGGCCACCGACACCTCAACATAAGACAAATCATTGTCCAACTAGACTGAGCTAAAATCCAACACATGAGACGAATCACCGTGGTACTTCCGGAGCATAGAAACATGGAATACTGGATGAACTGCAGCTAGGCTAGATGGCAGTGCAAGCTTGTAGGCCACCTCTCCAATCATCTTAAGAATCTCAAAAGGTCCGATATACCTAGGGCTCAACTTGCCCTTCTTCCCGAACCTCATAACACCCTTCATGGGCGAAACCCGAAGCAAGACCCGCTCCCCAACCACGAATACAACATCACAAACCTTCCGATCTGCATAACTCTTCTTTCTAGATTGGGTTGTGCGAAGCCGATCCTGAATCAATTTAACCTTTTTCAAAGAATCCTGAACTAAGTCTGTACCTAATAGCCTAGCCTCACCCAGCTCAAACCAACCCACTGGAGACCGATACCGCTTCCCATACAAGGCCTCTTACGGGGCCATCTGAATGCTCGACTCGTAGCTGTTGTTGTAGGCAAACTTCGCAAGCGGCAAGAACTGATCCCAAGGGCCCCTGAACTCCACGACACATGCACGAAGCATATTCTCTAATATCTGAATAGTGAGGTCGGACTGTCCGTCTGAGGGTGAAATGCTATAATCAACTCAACCTGCGTGCCTAACTCACGTTGTACGGTCCTCCAGAATCGTGATGTAAACTGCGTACCCCATTTAGAGATGATGGATATCGGCACACCATGAAGTCGGACAATCTCGCGAATATAAACTTGAGCCAGCTGCTTTGAAGAATAAGTAATGAAATGAGCCGACTTGGTCAACCTATTCAGAATCACCCGTACTGTATCTAACTTCCTCCGAGTCAGTGGAAGTTTTTTCCCCATTTTTTTCATTGGCTTCATTTTCAATGTAAACTCAGATACATGGGTGTTCAATTTGTTGAAAAATTTGTTCGATCCAGAATATTAAATTTTTCTTATTTTTAAAAATTTGTTGATAAAGGATAAATCTCGAGGGGTGCACAGTTTGAAACTCCTGACAACGTAACTAGATATCATCTTTCTTAAAAGCTACTGGTTTTATTAAAGCCAAATAAAACTAAAACAAATAAAACAGGAAAAAGAGAAACAACTAGGAACGGGATTCACATGATATATATCTAACGAAGAAATGAAAAAAAATGCTAGTAGTATTCTTGTCTTCATACGGCTAGCGCCAAAAAACTGATTGAGAGACGTGGTCCAACAAAGAAGAAAACGGGCTTGCAAACCAAGTGGCTCTTGCTCTTATTACTAGTTCCCCGCTCTGCTTCACAAAAAATATCTCAAATTTATAGTATCTCTCTGATCAAGCTTCAATGGCTGCATTAAGTTCAGTTTCAGTAGCGCACGTATCATTTTCCATATCTAACCCTCAAATCCCAAGAAGTTACAGACGTTTGCCTACTTTATTTGCATCAGCATCAGCATCAACTACACCTTCCCACGAATCATCTTCATCCACACAAAGTGGGAGTGTATTATCCTCAACTAATTCTCCACCAAAAGTGCCCTTTGTTGAGTCCTCTAAAACCCCGGATAATGGATTCAACTATGCTTTGGCAAATCCTAATGGAAACCCAGTTGTTAGATTTGTTCAGCACACAGAATCAACAATTGAAAGGGTACAAATTTGATCTTTTTGCTCTTTCTTGATAGTACTTACTATTATTAATATCTGTTTGTTTATTTGCTATCTAATTCTTGAGGATTAGAGGGTGCTGTGATTTTTAACTCTTTTTGGGTGTATTAATATGGGGTTTCTAAGTCTATATGCTCATCAATAGGATTGTAACCACAAAGATTCATTAATAAAATTATTTTTCTTCATATAAAAAGAAGAAGTCTATATGCTCAAAGATAGAATAACTACAAGATGACTTAAAATGGTGCCGGGCTTCCAAGCATGTTGGTGTGTTCAACCAGAAATAAATCTTGAGGATTGGAAAATGATATGATTTATTCTATTCTTTTGGGTGCTATCAAGAATTGACACTGAGTTCTAATATTGATATCTGTTCAATATGAGTAGGAATTGGTATATGCTGCATATATCTAATGCTCACTGCTTATTTATATTTGAGCAGGCAATATTTGACTTTCGTTTTCTAGCATTCCTTGCTATCGGAGGCTCATTGGCTGGTTCGCTGCTCTGCTTCCTCAATGTAATTCCTTTTCCAACCATCCCTTATTTTTCAATGTGAAGTATGAAAATATATAAAAACCATATACTATAGGTGTTTAACTGGTAAAATTGCTGCCATGTGACCAGTAGGTCACGGGTTCGAGCCGTGGAAACAGCCTCTTGCAGAAATGTAGGGTAAGGCTGCATACAATAGACTCTTATGGTCCGGCCCTTCCCCGGACCCCGCGCATAGCGGGAGCTTAGTGCACCGGGCTGCCCTTTTTTTTTATAGGTGGTTAAATTTTATATCTTAGTACTTCCTGGGGAAATTTATGACAGAAAGACTTGTGTTGAAGGCTGTAATTAACACACAAACTTCGATTGTTTTAGTGCATTTATTGTTTTTTAGACCATATATAATGGCTTAGACCGACAAGATGTTGGTTCATAGATCTTATATGATTTGACATGCTTTAGGGTGATTGGGTATGTGAAACTTATTGCTTTGATCAACTCCAGGAATTCTTTTTAATTTAGTGTATGATGAAAATGGCCTGTTGAGAATCAGACTAACATTAATCCATTGTAATTCTTGATCAGTTATCATACACTTGCATTGATAGAAAACATAGTATCTACGGGAGTCAGTTATTCCTGCCGAAGTCCTATACGTGCTCATTCTCTTGCATTTCAAATTTTAGTCTATCACTAGCTTATAATACCAATTCGTCAAATAACGAAGTTGCAGATTCAATAAACTGTTTATCCTTCATCTGGTGTGCAACTCTATCTTAACCTCTACGCTATCAGTTAATTCTTTGTCTATAGTTTACTAGGTGCAATATAGTTATCCTCAGCTAATTATTTGTTTAGGTACATTATTTTAGTCAAAGTCTTTCTCTAGTGCTTTAAGGCACAAAACATTGATTTTGGTTCATGCGCTTAATCCTTTTAATACATATAATCATGACATCACATAAGAGGTAATACCATTTTTACGGGTTCTATCAGTTGTTTTAGCAGTTAAATTCTCTTTTGTAGGGTTGTGTCTACATTATTGACGCTTACAAGGTTTATTGGACGAGCTGTGTCAAGGGAATTCACACAGGACAAATGGTTCTGCGTTTGGTTGAAGCTATAGGTGAGTTTCTGCATGATCTTGATTTTTTCAAGATCATCATGCTTGTAATCAAAAAATTGTAGAAGAGCACCTCAGTGTAGGCGACACATTCAATGATTGCATTTCAACATATCTTTTAATCAACCATCTTTTGATAACCGCTGGCCCTTTGGAATTATTTTTGCATCGCAGTTCGCAGTAAATGTGTTATCACATTCTAATCTGCCTTGGTAGATTTCCTTAACATTAGAGTTGCTGCCATTTTATCTGGATTACTCTCAGTCTTCTAGCTTAGTTTCAATTTCTAGTGGAAGATTATATGCAAAATTTATCAGTCAAGATAAGCTGATCAACACTGTAGAACTGTATAAGATATTCATCTGAAACATCACCTAGAAGCTGAGTAGAAAATCCTTTTCTCTTTAAAGTGAGCCATCTTTGGTGCTTCAATATACAACTTGTTATTCTATTCTTTGTTCCAAGCTTTGTTGGTGTACACTTGGACTTACTTCGCTCTGTTGCACTGTAATTTCCTCTGGTGGTCTTGTAAATCATTAGTGAAGTTGCTCCCTTTCAGTGAACTGCTCTTGAAGTCATAGCCTAGTCATATAAAGGTTGTGCCTATTGTGAAAGAATACTTAGTTGTCGCTTGTATGGGAGTTGCAGAATTTCTATCTAAAATGTCAATTTGAGTGATATAATACCTCATTGTTTACATCTAAACGCATAATATCTTCTTTTTATGTTCCTGATTTTACTATCCTTGTAATGCAGATGTTTATCTTGCTGGGACCGTGATGTTCATATTTGGGATGGGCTTATACGGATTGTTTATCACTAATGTCTCTGCTAATGTGGATCCAACTGCCGACCGTGCCCTCAAGCACTCTTCCTTGTTTGGGATGTTTGCTCTGAAGGTAGTCGCACTCTGGATCTTCTTGACTTACATATTTCTGTTTGCCAATCTTAACTGTTCATATACTTCCACTATACATTGTTGCTTTCTTCGTAAACTTAAGTGGATTCAACTATTCAATCCTGTTTGATTACTTGAGAATGGAAATTGTAGATGGCAAAAATGATGGTGATCTTTCAAAAGGAAAATTACTTTATTTGGAAGAGAGTTGTTTCAGCTCGAATTGCATTCATGTCACATGATCTAATATGGTGCACTTCTCAACCATAATGTATTAAGAAACTAGGTTTTACAAAATAGGTTTTAGTCTAATTGTAGCTTCATGTATCAATGAATCCCAGAGTTCTGATGGGATAGATGCCAATGAATCTCTGAGATCATTTTTGAACTTATATAAGCTCTTATGGTACAGCCAAATGAAACTCCTAAAGGTTCATTGTATCATCTATTCCTGCTAGCAGTCTGCTGAAGATTGTGGTACTCTCACGACTACAATAAATTCTGAATATCCCCCAGAAGACTAATATAAGAGGTATTGAAGATTTAATTAGATTGCTGAAGATTGTAGTAATCATAAAAAGCATAAGTTTCACGAAGCGAGTAATATTCTTTCTCTTGTACCTAACTACTGTTTTGACCCTTTAAATGTGCATTAGAGATTTGAAAGTCTAGTCCAGTTTGTGATTGAAGGAAAAATGTTGCTGTAACATGTAAACTTGTGAAGATGACTGCATCTTGCATACATCAACCATGAAACATGTGCAATTGTGGGTATAGAGTTTTCTGTTTTGTTCTCTTGTTTGAATCAGTTGATGGTGCCATGTAGGAGAGGCCAAAATGGATGAAGATCAGTTCACTTGATGAACTGAAAACCAAAGTGGGACATGTAATTGTCATGATTCTTCTTGTCAAGATGTTCGAGAGGAGCAAAATGGTCACTATAGCCACTGGTACTGATCTATTGAGCTACTCAGTGTGTATCTTTTTATCTTCTGCTTCCTTGTATATTCTCCATAATCTGCACAAGGAGTAGCACTTGACATGTACCGAACTGATGAGCATGTATAGCCAAGTAATCAAATTTTTTAAGCTAGCATTAAAAAAAATTTCCTCAAAAGTCAAAACCTTGGTTTATTGCTATGGACTTGTGGAGGAAAGAATGCTTCTCTCTTCCTCTCATATAGTTCAACAGTGTTCACTAAAAGTTATTCCAGCATCTAACATTTACCATAGATAAAAAAAGAAACAAAATAATGAGCTTCCTACATCCAACAAGAAGCAAGCCTGTATAATACAGTATTGTTGCGACACTTTCCTCTACTGTGTCAACGAGGTATTGATATTCAAATACAGGGACCTTTTCATTAACCAGTGTGCTGAATAGCCTATCGCGAAAATTAGTTGGCAAAGAATAAGAAGGAAAATTTACACAAGTGATATTGTAATTCACTGTCCACCCTCCCAAGACAGGGAAAATCGCCCATATAAAGTTAATAACCTGTAACTAACATATCTTTTTGGGTAACATTTTTCAATTAGACACCATTTTCTTCATTTGGCCAAAGAATTCACGGTTACAAATTTGTATGCAACTACATTCAACATGGACGTGAGTTACAAATTTACAGCTTATCTGGGAAGCAAAAAGGAAAAACTGCCAAAAATATTAAAAATTTTAATTGCGTCTGCCGGGAGTCGAACCCGGGTCTATTGCTTGGAAGGCAATTATCCTAACCGTTGGACTACAAACGCTTGTTTTTGTAAAAGGCATTTTGCTGTTTTATTAAGAAGCAGAAAAGAGCTGTCCACAAATTCAGAATGTAGGTTCAACAACAACAACAACGACCCAGTGAAATCCCACTAGTGGAGTGTGGGGAGGTTAGTGTGTACGCAGACCTTACCCCTACCCCAAAGGGGTAGAGAGGCTGTTTCCGATAGACTCTCGGCTCAAGAAGATGAAAAGACGACGAAAAAAGATAATATATCAGTACCATCAATAAAAACCATAGAAAAAAAATAACAGCATCACAAGAACCAAAAAATAGATGAAAAGCAAAATAATAACCGATAGATAAAACCCGACATCAAGAGAAATGAAAGAGTGGTGTGAAGTCAAAATGTAGGTCCATTTGCCTTAAAAATTCAGAAAAATATCATATGATTGAATGATGTATGCATGTTGGTTAGGCGTTGATTTCACAACAAGAAGGTATTGTATTAGACATAAGTGTCTATGTTTAGGAATTCTAAATGAGTAAATGTAGCACTAAAAAAGGGGGATAAAGAGAAACAACTAGGAACGGTATTCACATGGTATATTATATATACCTAATAAGAAATGTGTTAATATTGTCTTTTTTTGAGAGATATAAGCGCCAAAGGCTGATTAAGAGCCTGTTTGGCTAAGCTTTTGGGAGGCTAAAATTATTTTTTTGTCAAAAAAAATATTTTTTGGAAAATTTAAGGTGTTTGGCCAAAATGAAAAAGTACTTTTGAATAGAAGCAGAATTAATTTTTCTGCTTTTGGGGAGAAGCTATAAATTTTGGCTTCTTCCAAGAAGCAGAAGCAGAAAATTAATTTGTCCAAAACAAAAATAACTTTACAAAATAATTATATTTTTCAAATTATCCTTCATTAATTTAACATTTTTCTTTTCCTTTTCCTCTTTCTTTTTATTTCTACTATACAATTCTTTTTTCTTTTTTTTTAATCATATTTTTATTCTCTTTCTCCTATTCCTACGAGTAGATTTTAAACTTATATTAAATAATATATTTTGGTATATTTAAATTATCATGTAAACAATAAGTAATACTAAACACTCAATGTTATTGCTTTGGAATAATTATATTTTATATTGATTGAAATTTTTAATTTATATTTTTATTTTACATTTTATATTTTAATTGAGTTCTTTTATAATAAATGTTTAAATTTATTTTTCTTTTCTTAATAGTATTAATCACAAATTGAACCTTTATTGTCTTTTTCGTAATTTGATAGTTAAAAATATTTTTTAAAAGATTGGTCAAACATAAAATAATGACGAATTATAAAAGAATTTTTTAAAAAAAACACTTTTTAACAAAAATACATCTTTTTGGCGACTTGGCCAAAGGAAACGGGTCCAACAAAGAAAACGGGACAAGGAACCAAGTGGCTCTTACTCTTACTACTTACTACTACGCGCCAAAGCCTGATTGAGAAACGCGGTTCAAACTCTTCTTCACAAAAGTAGCTCAGTTTAATTATCTCTGTGATCAACTTCAATGGCTTTATTAAGTTCAGTTTCAGTAGCGCACGTATCATTTTCCATCTCTAACCTTCAAGTTCCAAGAAATTACAGACGCTTGCCTATTTTACTAGCTTCATCATCAGCTACGCCTTCTCACGAATCATCTTCATCCACACAAAGTGGGAGTGTATTATCCTCAACTAATTCTCCACCAAAAGTGCCCTTTGTTGAGTCTTCTAAAACCCCGGATGACGGGTTCAACTATGCTTTGGCAAATCCTAATGGAAACCCAGTTGTTAGATTTGTTCAGCACACTGAATCAACTATTGAAAGGGTACTTAGTACTAATATTTGTTTGTTTATTTGCTGTTTAATTCTTGAGGATTAGAGGATGCTGTGGTTTTTAATTCTTTTTGGGTGGTCTGAAGAATTAATACAGAGCTATAGTATTATTATGAGGTTTTAAGTCTGTTCTCTCAAAGACAGAATCACTATACTAGATTGCTTGAATTGGTGACCGGGCTTACAAAACATATTAGTGCGTTAACCAGAAGCTAATTCTTGAGGTTTGGGGTGGAGAGTGATATGGTTTGTGTTGTTCTATCCTTTGGGGTGGTATCAAAAATTGATAATGAGCCGAGTTTTAATATTGATATCTGTTTAATATGAGTGGAAAATTGATGCTTCATATTATCTATTGCTCACTGCTTATTTATATTTGAGCAGGCGATATTTGACTTTCGTTTTCTGGCACTCCTTGCTATTGGAGGTTCACTGGCTGGTTCTCTGCTCTGCTTCCTCAATGTAATCCTTCTTTAAGCATCCCTTATTTTTTTCAATGTTAAGTGCGAAATATATGGATATCATATGCTATAGGCGGTGAATGTTTATATCTTTGTGTTTCCTGGTTAAATTTATGACGGCAAGACTTCTTTTTAAGGCTGTAACTAAGGCATGAACTTGTATACTTTAGTGCACTTGTTGTTTCCAGAAAATATATAATCCATAAACTGACAAGATGTTGGTTCATAGATTTTATTTGATCTTTACATGCTAAAGGGTGATTGGGAATGTGAAACTTCTTGCTTTGAAAAACTTCAGGAGTTCTTTCTTGGATTTAGTATATGATGAAAATGGCTTGTCCAGAATCAGACTAACATTAATACTTGTAACTCTTGATCAGTTATCATACACTTGCATCAATAGAAAACATAGTATCTACCGGAGTCGGTTATTCCTAATCCATTTCCGAAGTCCTAGTCATGCTCATTTCTGTTGCATTTCAAAAATTTGTAGTCTTTCACTAGCTTATAGCACCAATATATCAAATAATGAAGTTGCAGATGTAATATACTGTTTATCCTTCATCTGTTGGGCAACTCTATCTTAACCTCTACAATCAGTTAATTCTCTGACTATAGTTGACTTAAGTGCAATATAGTTATCCTCGGCCAATTATTTATTTAGGTACTTTCGTTCTTAAAAGCCTTTCTCTAGTTTTTTAAGGCATAAAACATTGGTTTTGGTTCATACGCTTAATGCTAATCTGAATCTTATTCTTCCTTCTAATACATATCATCATTAGGAAAGGAGATAATGCCATTTTTACCCGTTGTATGAGTTGTTTATACAGTTAAATTCCCTTTTGTAGGGTTGTGTCTACATCGTTGACGCTTACAAAGTTTATTGGAGCAGCTGTGTCAAAGGAATTCACACAGGACAAATGGTTCTGCGATTGGTTGAAGCTATAGGTGAGTTTCTGAATGATCTTGATTTTTAAAAGATCATGATGCTTGTAATCAGAAAATAGTAGAAGAGCACCTCAGTGAGGGGAGACATTCGATGATTGCATTTCAATAGATCCTTAGTCACCTCTCTTTTTATGACCACTTGTCCTTTGAAATTATTTGTGCAAAATCCCAGTACATATGCTATCCCATTCTAACCTGCCTTAACAGTTTTCCTTTTCATTAGAGTTATTTGCTGCTATTTTATCTATATTACTCTCACTATTCTAGCTTAGTGTCACTTTCTAATGGAAGATTATATACAAAATTTACCAGTCGAGAATAAAGCTTATCAACACTTTAGAACTGTATGGGATATCCTGATATTTACACCAGAATCCGATATTCATCTGAAACGGCCTCTCTACCATCATAAGGTAGGGGTAAGGTCTGCGTACACTTTACCCTCCCCAGACCCCACTAGTGGGATTTCACTAGCTTTGTTTTTGTTGTTGTTGTTGTTTGAATCTGATATTCATCTGAATATCTCTCAGATGATGGATATAAATTCTTTTTCTCATCTCCCTAAAGTGAGTCATCTTTGATGCTTCAGAATACAACATGTATTCTTTCTAATGTTCCAAGATTTGTTGGTATATACTTGGACATTTATCTCTATTTAATTGAAACTCCTCTAGTTGTCTTGTAAATTATCGGTGGAGTAACTCTACCTTGGTTTGAATGCAGTGCTCTTGTATTCACGGCATTAGAGTTAGTTGCTTCTATATCATCTCGATTACTCTCGGTCTTCTAGTTTAGTGTCACTTTATAGTGGAAGATTATATGCAAAATTTATCAGACGACAAGAAAGCTTATCACACTTTAGAACTGTATGGGATATTCTGATAGTTACCCCGGAATCTGATATTCATCCGAAATATCCCCTAGAAGATGGATAGAAATTCTTTTTCTCATCTTCCTGATGTGAGTCATCTATGGTGCTTCAATATCTCTCAGACGATGGATAGAAAATCCTTTTCTTATCTCCCTTAAAGTGAGTCATCTATGGCGCTTCAGTATACGACCTGTTACTCTTTCTTTTATTCCAGGCTTTGTTGGTGAACACTTGCACTTTTATTGTAACTTCCTCTGGTTGTCCTGTAAATTATTCACGAAGTATCTTTTCCAATGGTTTCGATGCACTGCTCTTGAAGTCACGGCCTAGTTATGTAAAAATTGTGGTTGTGAAAGAATATTCAGTTGTCGCTTGCATAAAAGTTGCAGAACTTCCAACAAAAATGTCACTTTATCAGGTGTATAGTACCTCATTGTTTACCTCCAGTGTTATCTGTGAGAAAGCACGGGAGAAAATATGTTATTGATATTGGATTATAAATACAATACAAGAGGTCCCTTTTATAGCTATACACTACAAGGAGATATTACTCATTTTCCAATGTGGGACAAGACTACACTATACATATCTGTAAACTAACACTCCCCCTCAAGCCGGTGCATACACATCATATGTACCGAGCTTGTTACACATATAGCTAATACGAGAATCAGTAAGAGACTTAGTGAAAATATCTGCTAGTTGATCATTCGACTTTACAAACTTTATAACAATATCTCCTGAAAGTATTTTTTCTCTGACAAAGTGACAGTCGATCTCAATGTGTTTAGTCCTCTCATGGAACACCGGATTTGACGCAATATGAAGAGCAACTTGGTTATCCCACACTAGTTCCATCTTGCTGATTTCTCCGAACTTTAACTCCTTGAGCAACTGCTTAACCTAAACTAACTCACATGTCGCCATAGCCATGGCCCGATATTCGGCTTCAGCGCTAGATCGAGCAACTACATTCTGTTTCTTGCTCTTTCACGAGACCAAGTTACTCCTACTAGAATACAATATCCAGACGTAGAACGTTTATCAAAAGGTGATCCTGTCCAATCAGCATCTGTGTACCCAACAATCTGCTCGTGACCTCGATCCTCGAATAGTAATCTTTTGCCTGTAGCTGACTTTATATACCGAAGAATGCGAACAACTGCATCCCAGTGACTATCACACGGAGAATTCATAAACTGACTTACAACATTCACCGGAAAAGAAATGTCAGGTCTAGTCACTGTGAGGTAATTCAATTTGCCAACCAACCTCCTATATCTCGTAGGGTCTCTAAGAGGCTCCCCTTGTCCAGGCAGAAGCTTAGCATTCGGATCCATAGGAGAGTCAATAGGTTTGCAACCTATCATTCCAGTCTCCTCAAGAATGTCTAAGGCATACTTCCGTTGTGAAATAACAATACCTGAGCTAGACTGAGCGACCTCAATACCTAGAAAATACTTCAATCTGCCCAGATCCTTAGTCTGGAAGTGCTGAAAGAGATGTTGCTTCAGATTAGTAATTTCATCCTGATCATTGCAAGTAATAACAATATCATCAACATAAACCACTAGATAAATACATAGATTAGGAGCAAAATGCCGATAAAACACAGAGTGATCAGCCTCACTACGAGTCATGCCGAACTCCTGAATAATTGTGCTGAACTTACCAAACCAAGCTCGAGGGGACTGTTTCAAACCATATGGTGACCTGCGCAATCTGCAAACACAACCATTAAACTCCCCCTGAGCAACAAAACCAGGTGGTTGCTCCATATAAACTTCTTTCTCAAGATCACCGTGGAGAAACGCATTCTTAATGTCTTACTGATAAAGAGGCCAATGACGTATAGCAGCCATGGACAAAAAGAGACGAACATATGCTACTTTAGCCACGGGAGAGAAAGTATCACTATAATCAAGCCCAAAAATTCGAGTATATCCTTTTTGCAACAAGATGAGCCTTAAGCAGATCAACCTGGCCATCCGGGCCGACTTGGACTGCATAAACCCAACGACAACCAACAACAGACTTACCTGCAGGAAGAGGAACAAGCTCCCAAGTGTCACTCGCATGTAAAGCAGACATCTCGTCAATCATAGCATGTTGCCATCCTGGATGAGATAATGCCTCACTTGTAGACATAGGGATAGAAACAGTGGACAAAGAAGATATAAAAGCATAATGAGGTGAAGACATGCGATGATAACTTAAACCGACATAGTGGGGATTAGGATTAAGTGTGGATTGTACACCTTTGCTGAGTGTAATTGGTTGACTAAGAGGAGACAAGTCTGCAGTATGTGCAGAATCTGATACGGGGCGTGAATCACCTAGGCCTAATGCTGGATGTGGACGAATCACCTGGGCGTGAACCTGTGAAGTATGATTGGGTTTCAAAGAAGGTAACATCAGCGGACATAAAGTACCGCTGGAGGTCAGGAGAGTAGCATCGATACCCCTTTTGTGTTCTTGAGAAACCCAGAAATACGCACTTAAGAGCACGAGGAGCTAACTTATCTGTTCCTGGAGTAAGGTTATGGACAAAACAAGTGCTTCCAAAGATACGGGGTGGAAGAGAGAACAAAGGTAAGTGGGGAAACATGACAGAGAATGGAACTTGGTTCTGGATAGCTGAAGATGACATACCATTAATAAGATAGCAAGATGTAAGAACTGCATCCCCAAAACGCAATGGAGCATGAGATTGTATGAGTAGGGTACGAGCAGTTTCAATAAGATGTCTATTCTTTCTTTCAGCTACCCTATTTTGTTGAGATGTGTACGGACAAGATGTTTGATGAATAATCCCATGCGATTTCATAAACTGCTGAAATTGGGAAGACAAATACTTTCGGGCATTATCACTACGAAATGTGCGAATAGAAACCCCAAATTGATTTTGAATTTCAGCGTGGAAGGTCTGGAAAATAGAAAACAGCTCAGATCGATTTTTTATCAAAAATATCCAAGTGCACCTGAAATAATCATCAATGAAACTGATAAAGTAGCGGAATCCCAAGGTGGAACTGACCCGACTAGGACCCCAAACATCTGAATGGACTAAAGTAAAAGGTGACTCTGCTCGATTATCAAGACGTCGAGGGAAATGGGAGCGAGTATGCTTACCGAGCTGACATGACTCACACTCTAGAGCTGACAAGTGAAATAAACTAGATACCATTTTCTGAAGTTTTGACAAACTGGAATGTCTCAACCGTTTATGTAATAAATCTGGTGAATCAGTAACAGGACAAGTTATAGAAGGAAGACAGGATGTGAGTCCATGTGATTTAGCAAGGATAAGGTAATAAAGTCTGTTTGATTCACGCCTGGTACCAATGATCCGCCCCGTACTGCGCTCTTGTATAAAAACATGGTCATCAAGAAATAAAACAGCGCATTTAAGTGATTTGGCTAAGCGACTAACATCTATGAAATTAAAAGGACTATTGGGAACATAAAGGACAGAATCTAAAGGTAAGGAAGGAAGTGGACTTGCTTGACCTATTGTAGTTACCATGGTTTGAGACCCATTGGCCATTGTGACTTTTGGAAGAGATTGAGAATACGAAATAGTAGTGAAAAGAGATTTGTTACCAGAAATATGATCTGATGCACCTGAATCAATGACCCAGGACTCAGAGGATGAAGATTGGGAGAAACAAGTCACGCTATTACCTGTTTGAACAACAGAAGCTATCTCAGAAGATGTCTGCTTACATGCTTTGTACTGAAGGAACTCAATATAATCTGCTAAAGAAACCATCCGACTATTTAAAACATTGGTTTCCATGTCGCTACGAGATGTCTGCTTACATGCTTTGTACTGAAGGAACTCAATATAATCTGCTAAAGAAACCATCTGACTATTCAAAACATCGGTTCCCATGTCGCTACGAGATGTCTGCTTACATGTTTTGTACTGAAGGAACTCAATATAATCTGCTAAAGAAACCATCCGACTATTCAAAGTATCAGTTCCCATGTCGCTACAATTTGTAGTAGTAGGGTTAACTTGAAATAGTAGAAATAAGTAACTCCTGTGAGAAAACTGAAGAAATAGCTTGAAAAACACTGTTTACAGCAGGACCAGAACATTGTTCTGCGCCGGAAACACTGTTCACGCTAAAAACACTGTAACTCGCAGGAATCTACGGTTGCTGACGGAAAAACTCAAAGTGGTCGGAATGAAACAAAACCAGTGAGGGTAGAATCGGAATTACTAGGCAATCCTACTGTTCAACTGGAACTTTTTCAAAATCTGGCCGGACCAGTGCTCACGCGCCGGCGCGTGGGTCAGATCTCGCCGGAATTTTTATTTTCTCGTGAGGGCGCGTGAACGTGTGTTTTCCTGTGGAGTTGATTGGGGTTTGGTCGCGGAAGCCCTGAGGAGTCTTGTGGTGGTGTTGGTTTTTGCACAACACCAACAGAAAGTGATTTGCTTACGGACAGCCTTCTAAGTCGCCGGAAAATTGCACGGCGAAGAGGTCTTTCTTCCCGGAAGTCGCTGGAATGATGCACAGCGACGGGTTTCTCACTAAAGCTCTGATACCATGTGAGAAAGCACGGGAGAAAATATGTTATTAATATTGGATAATAAATACAATACAAGAGGTCCATATTTATAACTATACACTACAAGGAGATATTACTTCTATTCCAATGTGGGACAAGACTACACTATACATATTTGTAAACTAACGTTATCAAAGGCGAAAAACGCAAAAAAGTTCTAAGGTCTATTAGGGCTTTAAGCGCAAATAAAGTGTGGACTTTAATGAAGAAAGGCTCAAATGGAGAAAAACTTCAAATATGTATGTGTAGTCCAAAACTAATATCAATAAGCATGAATGCCAAATATAAGGATAGAGAAATTGAAGAAAATTTACGATAAAGTAAAATATCAATTGCTTAGTGTCGCCTCTTCAGGATTACGCTCATTGGCAAGGAAAAGTATGGCTTAGAGCCTCGATGACAACACTGAAGCACCCGCTAAGCGAGGCTATGTTGAGCACTTCGCCTCGCTTTAGGGCTTAAGCGCGCCTTTGATAACACTGGTTACATCTAAACGTGTAATATCTTCTTTTTGTGTTCCTGAGTTTACTATCCTTGTAATGCAGATGTTTATCTTGCTGGGACCGTGATGTTAATATTTGGGATGGGCTTGTATGGATTGTTCATCACTAATGTCTCTCCTGATGTGCATCCAAGCAGTGATCGTGCCCTCAAGCAGTCTTCCTTGTTTGGGATGTTTGCTCTGAAGGTAGTTGCACTCTGGATCTTCATCACTTATGTATCCTATTTCTCTCTCGATTTCTTTTGCCAATTTTAACGGTCTTATACTTCCACTATATATTGTTGCTTTCTTCATAAACTTCAGTTTATTCATTCCTGTTTGATAACTGGAGATGGCAAAAATTATGGTTCTCTTTCAAAATGGATTAGAAGAGAATTGTTTAAGCTGGAATTGCTGTCATGTTACATTCTAATATGGTTCATTTTTCAATCATAATGTATTAAGAAACATGGTTTCTCTGAATATCCCTAAAAGACTAACATAAGAAGTATTAAAGAATTAATTGAACTGCTGAAAATTGTTATAGTCAGAAGAAGCATAAGTTTCATGAAAGCTAGTAACACTCTTTCTTTTGTCCTGCTACTCTTATGACCCTCTATACTAGCATTAGAGATTTGAAATTCTAGTCTAGTTTGCAAATGACCAGAAATTGGTGCTGTAACATGTAAGCTTGTGATGCGACGAATGCATCTTGTATACATCAATCATGAAACATGTCTGTCTCTAGATATAGAGTTTTCCATTTCATTCTCTTGTTTAAATCACTTGTTGGTGCCATGTAGGAGAGGCCAAAATGGATGAAGATCAGTTCGCTTGATGAATTAAAAACCAAAGTGGGACATGTAATTGTCATGATCCTTCTTGTCAAGATGTTCGAGAGGAGCAAGATGGTCACTATAGCCACTGGTACTGATCTATTGAGCTACTCAGTGTGTATCTTCTTATCTTCTGCTTCCTTGTATATTCTCCATAATCTGCACAAGGAGTAATAGTTGACATGTACCATACTCATGTATGTATGTATAGCCAAGTAATCAAACTTTTGAAGCTAGTATTTAAATTTTGGGAAAAGGTTCAAATATACTATCGAAAATTGTCTATATTTTAACATCCGTTATACTTTGAGTATAAATATACCCCTGCCGTTAATAAACTTATCAAAGATACCCCTAACCCTAAAGAAACCTCCATCATCACCAACTGCCACCATTCCAATCTTATTCTCCATTCCCTCATCCGTTCACCACTAATATCTCCACCGTCTGACCACCTAAAATGATGAACCACCATTATCTTCACCTCCAGGCCTCCATCATTTTAGATTGTTAGTCTCACCTCAAGCATTTAACCTCAAACATTCTTCAAAAAAAAGGGTAAAAATCACTGCTTCCTTTTCACCATAACCACCAGGTCCACCACTACTATTCCGCCCTGCACTGCCTAATGTAAACACAGTTAGACCTTCAGCTTCAACCCACAAGAGAGAAACTCGACCACCCTCTTCATAAATTTCGAGATCCGTAGTCGAGAACACTGCCAACAACCTTCCTTTGGAGGGTCTTCTCAAATTCAAAATATCCTCTATGTTGTACGCTATTAACTAAACACTGAATTTGATTCCAACGCAAATCAAATTTCCGCTGATTTTGATACTTTGGAGCAATTAAATTGTACAATTTTGTAGCACTAGAAATATTGGGAGAATTAGAAAGAAGCAGTGAACAATATCATACTCCCTATAAATTCCTTCAATCTCATTTCTATCTTGAATATGAGAAAAAATTAACATTCTTTGATGTTCATTAATGTTCCATTTTGCTTATCTTGCATAATTTTTTTATGGGTCTTTTGCGAATTTGGTGGTCTGCACTGATCTTTTCATTTTGGGTTTAAAAAGTTTTGAAAATTTATAACTTTATAAGAGTTTAGCTTCTCATTTGGACTGAATTGATAATCAGTATTTTCTAGCTAAATACTAGTGAGGCCCAACAACTATTTAGGGTTGTTATTAATACTATTGTTTTTGCATTTGAATCCTCCATGTTGGCTATGCAGACAGTGATAATCTCTACAATATTTTTAGGTAACACAATTGGTATGTACCAGATTATACGATTAGCTTGTGTAAATAGATTTAAAAGAAGTTAATTCAAGATTAAAGAATAAATTAAATATATACACTGCAAGTGTAATATTTTGTCTAGCTGGTTTACCCTTTAATGCAAGTGACGGAAGAAAACAATACGGTAAATTTGTACTAAAGGTATCAATACTACATAGAAAAGGACGTAGTTAGATAAGAGATACATGAATGTTGAATTTTCCTTGTAGTTATATAAATACAGGGTTGCTTCTGGATGCGGTCTCTACATTCATTAATTGTCAATACCTCTTGTAAACCCAAGCTTCAATATCTGGATGTGGTCTCTACAGAATCCCATGAAGAGGACCTATAAAGAAAAGAATCAAATAAATGTATCTAATCCCTTTGAGCAAATTCAGAGAAAGCTAATTGTATATTGAAGTTTTTCTAATTAAGATTAAAAAAAAACAGCAGGATCCATTTCTTAGAATAAAGTGAGAAGTGGAACAATGGAGGATGTTAAGAGTAGGTAAAATGCTAATAGCAGGAAGGGTATACAAGAAAGGAAAAGGGCCAAGGGGGAGAAAGGAAGGAGGAATGTTACCCAAATATTTGCCTTTTGAAAGCAGTTGAGCGACCTCTTTTGCTATGATAATTCTTCACTAATTGTGATAATGCATTCAAGGACAGGACCATACCTGTGAAGCTCTGGAATTACACATCATTTTGAGAATCAAATTACTCAATAACAAACAAAGTAGATTACATGAAGGAAAGCATTCACCGTACCTTTTGAATCTGTCCAAAAATATACCAGTTAGCTCCGCTGATGTAATTAATTTTTATCTTAAATTAATAATCAAATATCTACATTTAGAACATTGCGTGTTGCAAAGAAATACGTTCTTCATCTTCCATGAAAAGGTACTAAACTGTAGAAAAGATCCTCGTGTACATGATATACTCACTCTACACCTGCAAGGAGTCCATAAATTCCAGGATATCTAGAAATATCAAATGATACATTTATTTTGCTCCAACAGTCCAAATTCTCAATGCAAATAAATCTTACATGAGGAATACATTCCATAGTTCCCTCAAAGATCCTATTATTCTTTTCTAATAAAATAATCCATAAATGCATATCTGAATTGTTTTCCATACACTTATGTCCGTCTTTTTTCTATTTTCTGTCCATGCCAACAATTTCAAACTTGCTCCATACTTCCACTCTTCCAGGCATCACCCAATGGACTCCATAGGGAACATATTTCATATTTGTTAAGCTACATTAGGTGAACGAAGAGAGAGAGATTCCACATCTGCCAATCTATTTATTAGTAGAAAACACAGCACCTTTGAAATAGAATAATTCTATACTCTGAAAAGACAATCCAAAAAAAATTTAATTCAATTTACTTAAAAGGTCGATCTGTGTCTATTAACGTGGGGATTAAAGGCCCTGGCTACAAAATTAAAATGATAAAAAATACGCATTACGCCAAGAAGTAAAAAGAAAGTTTGGCATGCTTGAGTGGTCTCAACTCTAGGAGAATACTCCTAGAAGCTTTTAGGCATGATAATATATCTTCGAATTCCAAAACCAAGATAACAATATCAGAAAGTTTTGTTGTTAAAACATGAAAGAATCTACTTACAATAGCTCTTCTTTTTAACTTCTTCTGTTCCACAAAAGATCTCTGCAAACAGAGCAACCATTGAAAATTTGATTAACGTACAATTTGGATATGAAGTTAGGTTGAAGGAAGAAATGTAATTTAGTACTACTTTGAGAGAGGTATATTTCCCATAGATAAAAATCACATCATAGTTGGATAGTATTGTATTTAGGGATCATCATGGAGTATTCGTGGTAGATGTAGGAGGAGATATCATTTCCTACCCCCATTGGAAAAAGTTACAGAGAAAGAAGCTTCCTTTATGTACATTGCTACTTAACTGATTGACAAAAAAAAAGATAAAAGGGGAATACTCGAGCTTCCTAGGGGCGTCCCTGTCATGAAATCAATCTATCTATGTGAAATCAACCCATTCACATATCAATACTTGTACTGCTGCTCCTTGTCCCTTTTCCAAGAGTTAATGAACTAATGTTCTATACTCCGTGTGGAATAAAATCTTCTATACATTCTTGATAGCAAAACTGACTGCGCATATTTCGTATCTCGTGTCTTAAAAAAGTGAACTGTTCTTTAGCTGAAAATAAAAATATAATTAATAAAATATTTGTAAGTATAATGAACGTTATCGAGGAAGTATAGAAAATTATATGAAAATTACTGAATATTGTCTTAGGAGTTTGAGCAGCCTTAGGTCTGAAGCTCCAGGGAGCCAATATAATGGGAAATAACTTCATATACCAAGACAAAGAATAGAATGGATGGAAAGAAATCAAACGAAAGCTGGATGGTCATAACATACACAAAATATAGACAGGAAGAAGTAAAACATCAATTAGTGGATCTGTATTTCCTGCCTGAAGTGGGTAATAATAGTGGCAGAACCATGGCTTGTTTATACGTCTCAGATTTTCACATTCAACATATTCTAAATATCTAAAGAGGACAATGAGCTCACTTCCAGTTGCAGGTTTAGCATAGGTGGTACTTCCACCAGAGGGATAACTGTGTTTAGATAATTAACCCTAAAGGATTTAATACAAATGTTGAAACCAGATCTTGTTGAAACTCCTATTTTATCTAGTACTAATTGGATCTTGGTATTCTTGTTGCATTAGTTTCATTGACGATGTATCTCTCTACATTTACATTTCTTATTTACCGAAGGAGCACCAAAAGAGAAGGCAAGAAGATGAATCTGCAGCCCACAACTAAATTATAAGTAGCACTATAGTTCTAACCAAAATCCACATTTGTTTATTAAAGGAAGAACACTTTCCTTCAACATTAGTTCCCCTTGAGATTGATATATTTTTACAAGAGCAGTATTAGAGTATTCTGTCTAGTAAAGTTAGTCTACAGCATTAGGATTACCTCTGAAGTTGTCATACACAAGCACAGGAAAAGCACAATGCGAAGGGGGAGGTGTTTTAGAAGGGAATAGCTCCACCCTAAAAGATGTAAAATTAAAGGTAAACTATATCATGTAAAAATGGAAGTTAACCACTATACGCAGCATTGAAGGACCACGTAAGCGATAATCTAAAATGAGGGCACAAATCGAATGAAAATACTCTGATTTTGCGGTTACAATACATTTAGATATTAGCAGGCATCTTAAGTACTTTTTGTTTAGTTGGAATCTAGGACACCATTTCAGCAAAACCTTCATGCTAGCTGCCCATACACAAATTAGTGAATTTGACAAAACAATCATATTTCTTATACCTAGTAAACTATATCTACTTAAAGCATTAGGTGACAAACACATAATAAAACCCAGTAAATCATGGCTACTTAAAGCCATATGTAAAGAAAATACAAAATTAAGCTTGATGGTATCTGCACTACAACTACCTAGCTATTTCTGAAGATTGATCACGTTACCTAGTTATGATATCACTAGCTTCTTTTGTTCTAACTCTCTGACGAATATATCAGAACCTGTCATTTAGGGATCCTAGCCCACTTGGATTAGGAAAAGAAAGAAATGCTCTCAGGCACTTTCCCCGAGGTTTCTCTCTTTCCTACTTCCTAGGACTGTAGAGCAACCACTTCCGGTGTCCTTCCATCGGAATTCTTTTAGTGTTTTGGAGCTCAGTTTTCACCCACTGTGATTTTATAGTATTAATATTATTATTAATATTATTATTATTATTATTATTATTATTATTATTATTATTATTATTATTGTTCAATTTACCTGCATTCCCATTCTCATGGAGGAAAACAGAATTTATTTCAATGCAGGTTTCAAATCCTTTGACATCACCAGATGGACTTCCGGCACAGATATATGGTATGATTGGGTGGAAAGAAGTCGTCACATGATGAGAAGGTCAACAATGAGTAAAAAGACTATGCAATGGATCTGCAGTACTCTCAAAGAGGCCTCGAAAGATCAAAGGAATTCAGTTAGGAGATGGAAAACCAAGGAGCAGCTAACAGAATATTTCTGCACCAGAAAATTCAATAATTATGGAAGATACATGAGTATTCTCTCACTGTTGGGCAATGATAGATCGGTTATTATAATTCCTGAGCTAGCATTGAATGCGGGGTGGAAAGATATAGCTTTAAAGATAGAAAGGTTCATTATGTGCTCCACTAAACTGAGCAATACAGAACCTTCCAGAACCTTTAAAGAGGACTATCCTTTTGCCAAAGCAGTACGAGAAAATAAATGGCAATCTAATACCCTTCGAGAAGCTGCTATCACTGCTTGCAAAGGAGATATCATTGTCACGGAGCCAGCTGGAATGAAGGATACTGGTTTACTCAAAAGATGCATAACAGGGTATTTTGGGGAAGAAGTAGCAGAGAAACCATCCTTGTCAGACATCAGGAAATGGACTTCTGCTACCTGGAAAGCTGCTTTTGGAGTGAACATGCACGAGATGACCGGAAACATGTTTCTATTTGAATTTCCAAATAGGAATATGGCAGAACAGATTCTTCAAAAAGAATGGAGATGGAAGAACTTTAAGATGAATCTCGATTGGTGGAACCCTTTTGCAGGCTGCATCTCTAATTCCCATTCTGTGGAAACCACTTGGTTTAGAGCTTTGGGGATCCCACTACATCTATGGTCGCAGAAGATATTCAGTGAAGTACATCTATGGTCGCAGAAGATATTCAGTGAAGTTGGAAACTTATGCGGTGGATGGATTTCTACAGAGGAAGAGACAGGCCTAAAGAACCACCTCAAGTGGGCTAGGATCCAGATAGCAGGAGATGGTCGATGCTGCCCTAGCGAAGTTGTTATTGAGAGAGATGGCATCAAGTTTTTTATTCCAATTTGGGTGGAGAGGAAAACCCGATTTGAACTGAGATCGTCGGAGCTGAAGGAGATTGCCGAAGAATCCAGAGGTCCGAAGATGTCAAAGGGCCGATGGACAAAAACAACCTACGTGAAAGAGATGGGTCAACTCAGCCCTACAGTTTCACGTGATAGAGGCAAAGTGCACATGGGATCCTCAAGTGAAGAGCCAGCTGTCACAATTTTACAAAATAAGGGGGAGGCAAGAGAAAAGGAGATTAGGGTTTCAGAAGATTTATACACAAGTATGGGCCACTCTACTGGGCCCAATGCTTCAGATTCTGTGAACACAACTTATGGGCTAGATTTTGCAGCCCAAGTCATATTTAATGACTTATACAATAAGCCCAATAAAGAAGGAATACTTGATCCTTTCTTTATAGACTTAAAAGCCACATCTGAACCGAAACAACAAAGATACACAATGAATCACTCTGATTCATTAACATCAGAATCAGAAAAGGAAGAAACAGAAAATACAACTACTTCAGAACCTGGGAAGCAGCCGATTGAAACTGATGGTGAAAAGGAAGAGATGCAAGCAGAGAAAAACCTAAACTCCATGGCAATAATCAAGATCAGGGAAGATACTTGTAGCAATTACAGTGCAATTGAGAAGAACCAGGCCATGACCACTCACCAAGAAGGTCCAGATATTGATGAATGGGTAGTGGAGGATGTTGAACCCTTACAACAACAAAATCTTCTTCTTGATAAGGAGATGGATGCAACACTTTGGGTTCATCAAAATTTGATAAAACTGGGGAAAATGTTTGGGGTTGATTTCCAGGGCCATGAAGAAGAAGCTCTTGAACTTCTCATGCTGATTGATAGTAGCAGAAAGGCAAGGAAGATGGAAGCAGAGGTTAATATCAAGAAGAGCAGGTTCAAGGGGTCACAAGAACTAAAAGGGTTGGCATCTTTTGATCTTAAATTCAAAAGCAACGGAAATAGGAGCAGGGGAAGGGCTTTATTCTTAATTGATCAATGAAGCTCAAATTAGTCACATGGAATGTGAGGGGATTAAATAAAATAGATAAGAGGAGGTTGGTGAAGAATTCTTTCATCGATTGGGGAGCAGACATTATATGTTTGCAAGAAACAAAGCTTGAAGGGGATGTAGAAGATATTGTTGATTATATTTGGGGAGGAAGATGGGCAAGCTATGATTGTCTAGAAGCCAGTGGTACTAGAGGTGGAATCATGATGATATGGGATAGAAGGGTATGGAAAGGGGAGATTCTGCAAATTGGGTTATACACTTTGACTTACAGATTTAAAGGCATGTTACAGCACTTTGAATGTCATATTACAGGGGTGTATGCCCCTAATTGTGACATTGAAAGAAAAGAGGTTTGGGGAGAAATTAGTGTTGTGAGGGGTCTGATGGAGGGTCCATGGGCAATTTGTGGGGATTTCAACATTGTTAGATTCCCTACTGAGAAAAGAAACTGCAGGAGAAGGTCCACAGCTATGGTGGAATTCTCAAACTTCATAGAGGACATGAGTCTTATTGATCTTCAGCTAGAAGGAGGCATTTATACTTGGTACAAAGGGGACACTCACACCACTGCATCAAGAATTGACAGAATCTTGATCTCTGAAGAGTGGGATGACTGTTTTAGCAACATCAAACAATTCGCTCTTCAGAGAGTGACATCTGATCATGTTCCTATTGTTTTACAATGTGGAAACTGGGACCAACCAAAGTCATATTTCAAATTTGACAATTGGTGGTTGAACTCAGATGGCTTTGTTGACAGAATCAGGAGTTGGTGGACATCATTTGACTTCGCAGGAAAACCTGATTATATTCTAGCTTGTAAATTGAAAGCCTTGAAAGGTAAACTAAGGGAATGGAGCAAAAGCTACCAAGGCAACTTGAAGGCCCAAAAATCAGACCTTCTTAATCAACTGGATGCACTGGATAGAGTACTAGAAATCAGAAGCCTAACTGAGGGGGAAATGGTGGAGAAGACATCACTACTGTTAAAGTATGAAGAACTTCTGAAGAATGAAGAAGTGGCATGGAAGCAAAGGTCCAGGGCCATTTGGCTCAAAGAAGGAGATAGGAATACAAAGTTCTTCCATAAGACTGCAAATACTCACAAAAGATGCAACAACATTGACCACTTAACGATCCAAGGTGAATCAATCACAGATCCACAAAGAATCAAAAATGAGATAGTAAGTTTCTACAAAATACTCTACGCTGAGACCGAAGAATGGAGACCTGCAACCAATTTTAGGAGTTGTCCAACAATAACTGAGCAAGATAAAAATTTACTAGAAAGCAGATTCGATGAACAAGAAGTTTTTGGGTGTTTGAAATTGTGTGCTATGGACAAGGCACCAGGACCTGATGGCTTTACAATGGGATTCTTTATTAAATGTTGGGACGTGCTTAAACAGGACATCATGGGGGTGTTTCACAATTTTCACTCCCATGGTTTATTTGAAAAGAGTTTCAATGCAACCTACATTGCCTTGATCCCCAAGAAGAATGGTGCAAATGAATTGAGGGACTTCAAGCCTATAAGCCTAATAGGGAGCATTTACAAGATTATTGCAAAAGTCCTGACTGAGAGGCTGAAAAAGGTGATGGAAAAATTGATAGATTCTCAGCAAATGGCATTCATAAAAGGAAGGCAAATAATGGATGCCATACTAATAGCCAATGAAGCAATAGACTCAAGACAAACAGAAGAAGCCTGGTATCCTTTGCAAGCTAGATATTGAGAAAGCATTTGACCATGTGAATTGGAATTTCTTACTAAATATGCTACAACAAATGGGATTTGGAGTGCAATGGATTAAATGGATGAAATTTTGTATATCTACTGTCAAATTCTCAGTCATTATTAATGGTTCTCCAGAAGGATTCTTTCTTACTGAGAGAGGTCTCAGGCAGGGTGATCCCTTGTCACCTTTTCTTTTCATAATAGCCATGGAAGGTTTGAACAACATGATCAAAAAAGCCAAACTCAACGGGTGGATTAAAGGCTTTGAGGTAGCCATGAATGGACATAACAACCAGGAGATTACACATCTTCAATATGTTGATGACACCTTGATCTTATGTGATGCAGAAGTGGAACAACTAAGAGTTTTGAGGATTATACTGGTTCTTTTCGAAGGAATTTCTGGGCTACACATTAATTGGAGAAAGAGTCATCTTTTCCCGATCAATAAAGTAACAAACATGGAGGATTTGGCATTGATCCTGGAGGGAGAAGTATGGACTATCCCTACCACTTATCTAGGTATGCCACTGGGGGCCAAGTCAAAATCTACTGTAATATGGAACAATGTACTGGAGAAATGTGAGAAAAAGTTGTCAAAATGGAAATGTCAATATTTGTCAATGGGAGGAAGGCTCACTCTGATTAACTCGGTATTAGACTCACTGCCAACCTATATGATGTCCCTTTTTCCCATTCCTGCGGGAGTCATTCAAAGGCTGGACAACATAAGAAGGAATTTTTTGTGGCAAGGCAAAAAGGAAAAAAAAAGCCTATCACCTAGTCAAGTGGAAAGAGGTAACTCTCAGCAAAGCGCAAGGTGGATTGGGAATTAGAAACTTGAAGAATCACAGCAAAGCCCTTAAACTAAAATGGCTATGGATGTACTCTCAAGACCCTCAAAGTTTATGGAGCAAGGTAATCAAAGCCAAATATGAAGTAGAAGACAACTGGATGACTAAACCAGTTAGCACATCTTATGGATTTAGTCTTTGGAGATCCATAAGGGTATTATGGCCAGCTCTAAAAAGCCAAATCTCTATTAAAGTGCTAAATGGTAGCAGGACATCATTCTGGAATGACAATTGGATGGGAAATGGAGCTCTGAAGGATTTATGCTGTGACATATATGCTCTAGCTCATCACCAACAGAGATCTATAGCGGAAATGTGGTCACCTCAAGGTTGGAAACTAATACTCAGAAGAGACTTGAATGATTGGGAGATAAATAAAATGATTGAGTTCTACAAACAATTGGACAACTTCACAGGAATTCAGAATGGAGATGACACATTGAGATGGCAGGTAGCAGTGGAAAATTCAGTGTCAATGCAGCCTACAAAACGATAAACCAACCAATACCTCAAGTCACCAGCTGGACCTGGAAACATATTTGAAATACCAAAATACCATGTTTCTCATGGCTACTGACAAAGTAAGTTGTGCTCACACATGAAAACTTAAACAAGAGGAAGTGGACTCTATGCTCAAGATGTTTTCTTTGTGAAAATGAAGTGGAAACAGTTGGTCACCTATTTTTGCACTGTAGGATAACTGATCAGTTATCGAAGATCTTCATTAATCTCAAAGGCATAGCTTGGACAATGCCCGGAAAGATTAATGAAGCTCTCTTTAGTTAGGAAGCAGCTGGAGCTGGGGCAAACAACAAAAACAGATGGATAATAGTCCCTGCTAGTATTTGGTGGACAGTTTGGAAAGAAAGGAACTCTAGATGTTTCGAGAACAACAACAACACATTGCAAGAGATCAAACTTA
This sequence comes from Nicotiana tabacum, assembly GCF_000715075.1. Lineage (NCBI taxonomy): Eukaryota > Viridiplantae > Streptophyta > Magnoliopsida > Solanales > Solanaceae > Nicotiana > Nicotiana tabacum. The sequence goes on along the minus strand of NC_134098.1, from coordinate 72,925,963 downwards.
ACTGTATTAAGCTTTTTTGTTTTTGGTGCAACAAGATCTACCCAGAGGATACTATTTCTATCTTAGACACATTAGGTTCCTGTTAGACATGTAGACTGGTTTACTCTTTTTGCTCACTTGTATATATGGTTTCAGTACAACCCATGTACTGTTTTGTGTTTAATACATATAACATGTTACCTTCTCAAAAAAAAAAATGATGTAGCCAAGCAAGATAATTCGTTCAACACTTAAAATGACTTTACTACAAATAGAGAAGTGTAACATGTTGTACAATAAATTACTACCAAGTAAGTATTTTTTTAGAAAATTAATAAAAGAAAAATATCGTGTTAAGTCAAAAGCTGTGAAAAGGCTGCACAAATAACCTGGATGAATGACATATCCAGCTTGTAAAAAATAAGAGATACTACAAGAATCAAAAAGTAAAAAAATACACTACAGTACCTTTTTTTACTGTCTGTAAGAGTATCCAAAAAGAAAAGCTTCAATCATTGCTCACCTCCTGCAATTCTGAGATCTCAAATTTTAAGAAGTTGTTTCTATCAACTCTTCTATCAGCAGCATCTTTGTTATTATTATGACTGATTTTCTGTATCAAGCTAGCAGAATGAATATTTAAGTTTAACTTATGGTGTTAGTTTAGCATGCCACAAGTACTAGTAAATCACAAAAGAGAAAACTTAAAAGTGGACATCATGTAGATCTTTATAATCGATTGCACATCTGATTATTGCTGGAGGACTCACAGATATAAAAATAACGGGGAACATGTCTTTTCAACAGGATGCTACCAAAAGCTAAGTCTCATTTTACCTTCTACAGAAGTAAGAATGGTCACAAGATCTTTTCATTCGAGTGATGCTAACTTTGCAAGATAAGATAAGATAAGAGGTATTAAATAAAATAGGAAGAAGGATTAACGGGGAATTACTTTTAGTTGCATAGGTATATATTGTAATTATTTCTAGAATAGGTAAAGGCGGGTAATTATTTTGAGTAGAATAGGTATATAGCATAATTTTCTCTATCTTTAAAGACATTGCGGTGGGCTTAAAAGTGATTAAATCCCCGCCCACGTTTCGACTATTCCTTAACGTTGGCCCAAATACATCGGTAGCATCGTTTCTTTCACAATTGTTAAGAGCAACACAAAAATCTCCAACTGACCATTTAGTAGTAAGCAGACATGTCGTCGCGCTGCGTGTACTACCAAAATAACGTGATAAAATACCCAAAATTCCCAGCACCCAGTACCCCAAAATGGATTTACAAAAGTGAAGGTGGAATGAAGAAGCAAAAACCAATTTCAGAATCCAATTTCAACAAGCACTTTGATCTTCCCTTTAAAGAAATTGTCTTTTCAATTCTTACTTTTCTAATGACAACCCAATGCACAAAAAATCATTCTCTCTTGTTTGCAAGTCCTTTTATACTGTTGAATCTTATCGTACGAAAATGTCAAAACCCCTAAGATAAGAACAACTCACAAAGATTCTCATGAGAAGTGTTGATATTTTTCTCCGCCCTAGAATCACAGTGGTAAGAAACAACACCAAAGCTCCACCCAAAAAAGGGGAAAAAACACAGACGAAGAAATTTCAGAGAAGACAAATTGGAGTACAAAATAAGACCCTTATGCAGAATTACTAAGGCAAAATTATAAATGGAAGAAAGAAAAAAAATTGTAGAAAATGTAAACTGACCAGTAGACGGGTGTAGCAGTAAAGAACCGAGCGGCAGCTGATTTCAACCTGAATTTTGGACATGAGTTTTTCCTTACTTCAACGGTACTGAACAATGGAACATACAAAGCACTACAAATACGGGCAAACAAAACATAAATGGGTTTTTAAAATCTAAAGTAGAGACCAAATTGCTATCAAAAGAAGAAAGAGCTTACAATAATTCTGAACAAACTAAGAGGTTACAGCAATAACAAATTCATCAGTGACTTGGAAGTTGAAACAAAGCAGAAACCAGAGAATGAACCAAAACGCAGACAGAGAAAAACAAAGAAGATGAATTGGCAGAGACAGAGAGTGACCTATTTGTCATATGCTATTTGCAGCAGCTGTCAAATTGATGGACACGCGTTAGTTTTCACGTTAAATTAGGAGTAGTATTAAATGACCAAAATACCCTTTAATAGCAACCAACCTCTTATTAGATAGGAGAAATATGAAGGAAGTTATTGGTTTATGGAGAAGAAGATTGGAGGGGGGGCAGTTGGTGATGAAAGAGGTTCCGTTAGGGTTAGGGCTATTTGTGATAAGTTTGTTAAAGGTAGGGTATAATTGCACGCAAAGTATAACGGAGGTTAAATATAAATAATATTTAAAAGTAAAGGGGTATATTTGATCAATTTCCCTTAATTTTTTTCCCGAAAAACCTTGCATGATTCATTCGGTATGAATAGTCTCTTTTATGAAAGAAAATGGAATTTCAATCCGAGGTGTTTTTAGAAAGAAAAAAAAAACGAGGTGGTTTGTTTCTCTAGAGTTGTGGAGGGCAGAATACTTATCTTTCTCTCATATGGCTCGGCAGTACTAAAACTGAAATTCCAGCATCTACCATTAACCATAGATTAAAGAAACAACACAAAAATCATTTCCCTACGTCCAACAAGAAGCAAGCCTGTACAAAACAGTATTATTGGGACACTTTCCTCTACTGTGTCAACGAGGTGCTATTATTCAAGCATAGGGGCACCTTTTGATTAACCAATCTAGGGAATGATCTAGGGTATAAGTTTCGCTCCGAGAATGGAATATTTAAAGTGTGTAAAGGTTTCATGGTACTCATGAAAGGTAAATTGCATTCTAAATTGTATCATCTCCAAGCTAGTGTAATTGAAGGGGAAGTTGTTGTAGCTTCTGGAAAAAGTGATATGAATCAGTCTCAGTTGTGACACTTGTGATTTGGTTATATGAGTGATAAGGGATTGTCTTTGTTGAGTAAGCAAAATCTGTTGAATTGGTACAAAAATCAACTTTTGAATTTTTGTGAGCATTGTGTGTTTGGTAAACACACAATACCAGAGATAAATTAGATTATATACATTCAGACTTGTGGGGGCCAAACAGAGTTTCCTCAAAGAGTGGTGCCAGATATTTTATGACTTTGATTGATGATTACTCAAGGATGGTGTGGGTGTATTTTCTGATAACAAAAGATTAGGCATTTCCGACATTTGTTAAATGGAAGACGATGGCTGAGAGGCAAATGGAAAGAAAAGTTAAGCGTCTTCAAATTGACAATGGGTTGGAATTTTGCAATTCTGAGTTCGATAATTTCTGCAGCAGATAGGGCATAGTGAGACACCACACTTGTGTCGGAACACCACAACAAAATGGTATTGCAGAACATATGAACAAGATGCTTTGTGATAGGGCACGAAGCATGCTTTCACACTCATGTGTTAGCAAGGAATTTTGGGCTGAAAGAATCAATACAGCTTGTTATTTGGTCAAAAGATCTCCATCCACAACTATTTAGTGTAACACTCCTTTGGAGGTATGGTCCAGTTCGCCTGCTAATTATTTAAATTTAAGGATATTTGGTTATCATGCTTATGTTCATGTGAGGGATGGAAAACTTTAGGCGAGGGCAAAGAAGTGTATTTTTCTTGGGTATGTAACTGGAGTGAAGGTTATAGGTTGTGGTGGTGCACATATCAAAAGACTCCAGAGCTAATTATCAGTAGGGATGTAACATTCAACGAATCTGCCTCACTGGACAGTCAAAGGGAGAAGGCAATAGCATAAACAAAATCGTAGTGTCAGTGACCGCATAGAGCTAGAAACTGAATCGCCACTAGCTCAGCCAAGTAATTCTAAAGTTGAGGAAGTGGATGAGGTAAAAAATATTGATCAAGATGATAATGTTGATGCACATGCGCAACAACAACAACCATATAGTATTACAACAGGCAGAGAGAAGAGAGTGATCAACCAACCGCAAAGGTTTGCAAACGTAGTTGATGGGAATCTTCTTGGATATACGAATCCTATGTGATTTTCTTTAGCAGTTGCAGAAACCGTTGATCTGCTTGAGTGTTATAGTTATCCATAAGATATTCCGAATACAGAACCAAATCGACGATTTAGTGCTATGGCTAAAGAGATTAAGGCCTCATTTATTTTTTTTAAGATTAAGACGTCTGAATCTTAATATACGTCTGAATATCAAAATGTGTATTAAGATTAAGTCATCCGAATATGAATACACATCTTAATGTCAAGATGTGTATTAAGATCTGAATACTAAATAATTAAGATTGTTTGATTTTTAACATATGAATGTATAAAATTTACGTTTATTTGAAAATTAATAAACATAAAATTCAAATAAAATACTAATTAATCTAATATTACATCACTAAAATATATAGCTTTTCAAAAAAATAATAGTTGTTGGTGGTGATGGCTAACGGCAGTGCTTGTGAATGCCTACTAAAAGCGGTGGTTGGTGGTAGTTTAGGGTAGTAGCTAGTGGTGATTGGTAGTGGTAGCTATTATGATTGAAGATGGTGATGGTGGGTGGTGATATTTAATAATGGCGAGTGTTGGTTGTGGTAGTTGTGATTGAGGAAGATGGTGATGGGTGGTGGTAGTTTATAATGATGGGCAGTGCTAGCTATAGTTGTTGATGGTGATGGGGTGGTTAGCTGTGGTAGTTGAGGTGGACGAGTGTTGGTTGTCGTTAATGATGGTGGTGGGAGTGGTGGGGATGGTGGGTGGTGGTAGTCGACAATGGTGGCGGCTATGATTGAGGATGATAGTGGTGGTGGGTGGCATGGTGGTAGTTGACAATGGTAGGCGGTGGCGGCAGTTAATAATGAATATGGATGATAGCATCTTAATGAAATTAAGTCTCTGTTATAGATCTTAATGATACATACCTATTCAGGCTCACTAAGTGGTTGTGAAGTAAAAAAAAAAAAAAAAACCTTAATGATTAAGATCTGAATAATTAAGATTCATACTTTGAAAACAAACGTACTTAATATCTGAGATCTGAATGATTAAGATTCAGACCTCTATTAAGTGCAAACAAATGAGGCCTAAGTCTCTTAACCAGTTTAAGTGTTGCCTAGACTTAGTTGATGTGTGCGGAAATGGGTAGAGCCCTCATGAGGGCTAAGGGCAAGGTAGAAAGACGTTCCCGTTGATGAAGAGAATTCAAGCCAAGGGGAAGATTTGTTATTTTTTAGCTTGAATTATTTTCTTGTATTTTTTAGGAAACCCATAATCCCTATAGGTTTAGAAAAACTCATTGTCCTAATAAATTTGGGAAAGGAAAACATATTGTCCTTGTCAAATTGGGAAACATTTTTCTTGTAGGTTTGAGACTATTTGGGATCTATATGTAGGGGTTGTACTTAGGGATTCTATAGATTGTATTGTGTTTTTCTTATCGTTCATAGCAAAAAACTCTTTCAGCTTCTGCCCCGAGGATTAGGCTTAGCCGAACCTTGTTAAATCCTTGTGTTGATTTTTTCTTGTCTATTTGCTTTGTGTATGATTCTGTGCTAGTTAACCCACGATATTCCGCAACATAATCTATTGTAATTCTTGATCAGTTACCATAGACTTTAATTGAAAGAAAACACAATATCTAGGGAAGTCGGTTATCCTAATCCATTTCTGAAGTCCTAGCGTGCTCGTTCTCCTGCATTTCATCTCTAATAATGCGTTTGTAGTCCAACGGTTACTATAGCCACTGGTATTATTGAGACACTTTCCTCTACTGTGTCAACGAGGTACTCCATATTATTCAAATACAGGCACCTTTTGATTAACCAATGTTTTGAATGGCTATCAGGAAAATTTGTTGGCGAAGTTAAGAAGGAAATTTTACATTGAGTGGATGCCAATAGATAATGGCACTGTACTTTAATTTCTGAAGACGTCTATAACAATTTTGCCTTACTTTTACACTGAGAACCATAAATTGTATATGACAATCAAAAATTTGTACGTCATTTACTCAAACAAATGAAATTATAATTCGTTGTTCACCCTCCAAGATAGGAAAAACCGCCCGTCTGCATTAGATAACTTGTAATGGCCATATTGTTTTGAGTAACATTTTCCAATTACACACCCTTTTCTTGATTTGGCCAAACAATTCATGCTTAAAAATTTGTATGTAACTACATACCATATGGACGCGAGTTACAGAATGTGCAGCTTATTTTTCCCATGGATGAGTTCTACTAAATGACTGGAAAGCAAAAAGGAACAATTGCAAAACTTATCAAAAGAATGAACTGCGTCTGCCGGGAGTCGAACCCGGGTCTATTGCTTGGAAGGCAATTATCCTAACCGTTGGACTACAAACGCTTGTTGTTGTTTATACATTTTATACTTGTAATCTATCGAGAAAACTTCTTTCACCTTTTGGTTTACCAAAACGGAAAAAAAATATACTATCTTAAGAATAGATTTAGACATTGATTCATTTCATAATAAAGATTTTACGTTCAGCTTAGTAGATTTTTCATAGTTTTACTGGAGTAGAAAGTTTCCCTTTTCTCCTTTTTGTTAAGTTAGCTCCAATGTAATTAAATAAATCATTAAACCTCAAAGGAAAAGGTTCTGCATATGATTGATTAACTCTTTGTCGATCTTTTATATTATATATCAATTCAATTTTGCGTGTGATAATGCTAAAAATATGTCTTGCCTTTACAGAATATATTCATGTTATGTACATTTTAAAGCTGTCTAACATAGTACTTTCTCTTAATTTTGACAAGGCAGTGCAATTAATCTGTCTGATCCTTTCTCTCGAAAGCTTAAGTACTTTTCCAATCTCCTCAAAAGATTGAGGGGTATCTCCATTGAGGCCAAAGTGCAATTTCAGAATCTTTGCTTCTCTATCACATAACACATTGTGCAGAAGCTTCTCCAGGTCTTGTTTCATCATTTGTCTTTTCACAATTTCTTCTGGTATTATATCTTCAGGCCCTGATATGATATCCTACAAGATAATCAAAATTTGAAGGAAAAGCATGAGTTTTTTCTTATCCTTAATCAGGCACGTCCCTGTTTTTTCGTGTGTAATTATCGGTCGAGCATGATCAACATTAGCTCAATAACTAGATCTATTTGGATTAAGTCAGGGCAGTCCGGTGCACAAGGCATCACGCATTCGTGCGGGGTCCGGGAAAGGACCGCACCCCAAGGGGCGTGATGTAGACAGCCGGCACTAATGTAAGCATTAGTGGCTGCTTCCATGGCTCGAACCCGTGACCTATAGGTCACACGGAGACAACTTTACCGCTCCAAGGCTCCCCTTCATCTATTTGGATTAAGCCAACTGATTAAAACATGAAGGAAAGGAAATAGGTGGAAAGACGAAATATGAAATAATGGAAGGATACGGAATGATAAGATAAATGAAAGGTGTCTAGTAGCATGTTTATGTGTTCTCCTCAAATATATTGCCTTCATTCCTCTCTAATCCGGTAGTTAAAAGGAAATTTCTATCATAATGATTATTTTCCTTTTTGAGGAAAAAATGCTACCTTTTCTTTTCCATTATATTTCACTTACTAGTAGTTCATTTCTTTTCATTGCAATTCACCAAGTACTACAAGTATGAACTGCAGACAAGTTAATCCATGTAGGCAAGACTTATCCAATTTCCAGCAGCTTATAAGCAACAAATTCTCATTAGGCGACGCTAATCTAAGAAAAACAATTGTCGAAACAACAAAGGCTTGGGGCAAACCTGCAATGACATGTAGCCTTTGCTAGTTACTATTTGATCAATGGAAATTGGTGCTCGGTTTCTCTCGATAACTAGTCTAACAGTTGAAACATCCATATCAAGAGCTTCTGCAATTTCATCGTAGGAAGGCATTCGCCGAAGCTTTCTGCTTAACTCAGTGTTCGCGTTGCAAATCTTTGGCACAAGCTCAGATATACTCCCCTGCATATAACAGACTAACCAATGCATTTCACTAATTACAAGTTTTATCGTACAGTCATGTACTTAAAGAAGGGAGAAAGGCAGTTACATATATCTACTTAACCGGAAAAGTTCATGATTGGCCTAATGTGCATATCATTAAATAAACTAAATGAGAGATTATTATGATTTTTGCGGGCAAATATTGCTAAATTAACAGCATTTCATTGCATGACTTATGCTTAGGAAGTCCATGTAAAACAAGACCCTGCAGAACTTGATGGTCACTGCCAAGAACCATCACAAAATTTGACACTCATCACAATGTCACAAGCAAAACTTGCACAATGGTGAATATAAAGAGTAACGGAAGACCTTAATAATGCATTAGCTTACCGGTAATCTTATAACTCTAGACTTGTTTGCTATGGCTCTAGTAATAGCTTGCCTAATCCACCAATAAGCATAAGTAGAGAGCTTATAACCCTTCTTAGGATTAAACTTCTTAGCACCATGAAGTAGACCTATGCTTCCTTCCTGTAATTGGCAGTGAAGAAAGGGGCTGGTTATGGTCCAAGAATAACAGAACTTCAATGCCAATGAAACCAATTACAGTGATGAAAGTTGGACCTGAATTAGATCTTGTAAGCTTAATCCTTTGCCTTGATATGAAGCTGCAACCGATACAACAAGCCCTCTATAGCATTTAATTATCTTCTTTTGTGATATCTTAGCATTAACCAAGAGCTTATCTAGCCTTCTTCTGCTCATTCCTGCAGCCTTAGCTAATTGATTTGGATTTAGTTCAATCTCACTTGTTTCCTCAACCCTCTTTCTCAATGTCTCGATTCTTGCTTCTTCCTAGAACAAGATTTAAGGGGGAAAAAATTGAATTAAAAAGCCAGAAAAGAATAGTAACAATAAGCCCATATTTAAACGTGTTCTAAGGATAGGACATGTAGACTATATACATAATATTTATTTTCAAATGGCCAATCAAATTGCTCCAAAAATACAAATTATCATCAATATATTCCATTTAAATAGCACAATATATGAGGCACGTGAACCCACAGTCTCTCCGCAAAACTAGATATTTGATGTAGTATATACTTTCTTAAATTGATCTAATATTATCTGTTGGGCACCCATGCTCCAAAGAGGTTAAATAGTGCACTTGATTAAATGTTAAGAGTTTTACCTAAAGGAGCAAGGATCAATTCCCACTTAATATATTTTTTTTCTCCTTTATTTAGTGGTGCACCCATATTATAAAAATCATACATCCGCCTTTGTTTAAATTAAACAAACATTATTGTTGAAGTGTGATGACTTCTTCTAAAAAAATTAAACTATTAGAAAGAGCAATTTATGTCTCAACAGCCTATCACATATGACTCCGATTCTTTTTCATTGATCGAACACGTGGAAATTATTTTGCTTTTTTTGTGGTGGTGGTGGTGAGATTTGAACCAAGAACTTCTTCCTGCTCTATTACAATGTTGATTTCTAAGCTATTAGAAAATAAAATAATACTACAAAATGTTAGGATCGGGAACCCGGGTAGTGCGTAATATAGCCAAATAACGGTATAATGGCAATAACAAAGACAATGGAAGTTGATAACAACGACAATTAAAGTAGATAAAGAAGACACAAATTTAACGTGGTTCGGTCAAAGTGACCTACGTCCACAAGCGGAGAGGAACAATTTACTATAACAATAAGAGTACAAAAAAGACTACAAAATTAGAGTAAACACTCTAATTAATCCCAAATACCCTAAGAGAATAACCTCACAAAATCACTCCAAAGAAAGGGTTCACATAAGTATTTCACAACACTAACTCTCGTACAAAACACTCTTAATAAAGGAAGAAAGGAAGAAACAAGAATTGAAGACAAGTCTTGTTGGTGTATCTACAAATGAGGAGAAACTCCTTTATTTTATTTATAGCAAGAAATACTTAGCCTAATAATGGATATTATATCATGGCAAATGTCATTATCCACAAATTTGTTATAACGTATATTATATCATGGCAAATATCATGAACCACAAATTTGTTATAATGGATATTATAAAATTTGGCCATATTACACAAAAAGACAACTTTTTACATATACGAAGTAATTCAATTTTATAGTTCTATGAAGCAGGAATTAGTGTAATTGTTGATTTTCAGAGTCGCACCTTGAGATACCAAGAATACTCTGACTCTTCCTTAAGGGTCAAGTAGAGACCTGTCTTTACAGGTTTAGAAATGGAAATCTTATCCTCTTTCTCCATGTCCAAAAATTCTGAATAACACCTTCTTTTCCTCCTTTTCTTTCTTCTCAATGCTAACTCAATCTTCTCATTAATAATCTCAATCTTACTGCTACTCTCCTCCTCAATATCGGTTTCAAAAAACAAAGATTTTGCTTCAATTGCCAATGCATGACTTGGGTCCAAAAAAGAACCATTTTTGGGGCAATAGAGAATTGCTAGAGGGTGATAATGGATGAGGGGTTTAGTAGAGAATTTTGAAGGATAAGGAAAGAGTGAAGCTGGAGATTGGTTTGAACATGACCACGCAGCCATGGCCATAGAAATCTCAAGTTAAAAGATTTTTTTTTTTTGAGGTTGCGCTGTACATATATTTTGAGGCTACTAGATATTTTCTAGTTCGATTTTCTTTCTTTTACATTATTATTGGAGACTAAGTAGGCGTTTGGATATAAAAACACTAATTTTTGAAAAAAAAGATAATATTCGGAGTTAAGTTGAAAAATAGTATTTAGAATTTAAAATTATTTTTTTGAAATTTTTGAAAAACTTATTTTTCGAAAAATTTTCAAAAACTTGCAAAAATTCGGGTACAAACACATTTTTGATTTTTTTTAATTTTAAAATGGACAAACGGGGCTTAAATTTTTCTTTTATTTTTGTTTAGTTTTCTTTAGAAAAAAATTAAACATTCGTGTATGGAATCCACAAGAATTCATATGAGAAAACTGCTCTATATAGTCCCCTCAATTTTTTAATAGCCCATGTTTTTATCCATTGACACAAAATGGTCCTCCGGCCCAAACATATTACATCTAATAGCTCGAAATATCTATTTTCTATATTTTTTGTATAGTGACAGTCTATTTTGTATATTTGTAATATAGTGATAGTCTATTTTGTATAGTGACAACCCATTTTGTATATTTTTTGTATAGTGACAGTCTATTTAGTATAAATTTTGTATAGTGACAGTCTATTGTATATAAATTGTATAGTGACAGTCTATTTAGTATATTTTTATATAGAGACAGTCTATTTTGTATATATTTTGTATAGTGATAATCTATTTAGTATATTTTTTTGCATATGACAGTCTATTTTTGTATATATTTCAAGGTTATGCATAATGAATATTCAGTGATATTCAGGTTTTTCTTTTTTATCTCCATATACAAACACACACTCATTCATCTCTAGATTCTTTGAAGCTAATTTGAGCTGAGTCGCCATTATCTATGCTATCTTCTTTCCACTGAACAACATGCGCTCTATCGTCTACTTCTTCAACTCTCTCAAAGACTTCCAAATTGCTAAATGGAAGAGTTACAATCTTCGTTTCTCTGCTCAACTCCACTAAAAACCCCATCTCGCAAACCCACCAAAAAACCCAAACCAAACCCCAACATATTCTTCTGCTCCGTTATACCAGACACATGGACACTCAGCGACGGCAACAACAAAAACCTAAACAAACCAAAACCCAAATTAAAACACGCCAAAAACTCCTAATTTTGCATATGATTGGTGGAAGATTGGAACTGCTCGATGGCAACAAAATCTACCGTATTTGAGCAAATTTAGGCTAGCCATTATAATTTATTTGGGACTATAAATTGTATGACTTAATTCATGGCTAGCGAATGATAATTGTTTTCACCAACGGGCTACAAATGAAATTTGCTCAATTCATATTGCATATGGGCCAATTAAAGGAGAAAACGTTTTATATTATGAGTTTTTGCATAATTATAGTAGTTTTACATTATTTATTGATGAAAAAACAATCAATAGATACAAAACTTAACACATCTCTCCATCAACTAATAATTAATAACATGTCAATGTGATCTAGTAACCAAATTGTTATTCCATTGTCAATCTTTGCTATTTCTCCTCAAAATATAATATGTCAATACAAATGAATTGTGTGCTTATCATGGACTAATTATAGCCATGACCAACAAATAGACATATTCTATCCGTCCCAGCGCTTAACCGATCACTGGAAGTTTTAATATTACTTTTTCTATAATGGTATGGTCTGAACAAATTTGCCCCTAAAGTAAATAAAAAAGTCACGTTGCATTGAATTACCTTTCAAAAGGACTATGATAAGCTATGGATTACTTCTTAAAGTAATAACATATGTTTTACAGCTTACAACTAATTACTTTATAAAGTTGTAAAGTTTTTGCACTTTATCTATCAACTTTGTTTGACGTAATAATGAAGTGTCCAACACAAAACCATACTTTTAAGAAGCTAACTATACGACATAGAACTGTGAGTATACCCATATTTTGAGCCTCATTGAGTAGGAGCATATTTTGAGCCTCATTGAGTAGGAGTGGCGGGTTTAGATGCAAAATTTTATGGCACGTGAGCACATGATCTATTCGCAAAATTAGATATTTCATAATTCATATACATATTTTTAAAAATTTGTATAATATTAACTGCTGTCATTCATAATCTAAGAAGATTGAATGGTACACTTGGTTGAAAGTTAAATTATTTATCAAGAGGGATATGTATCAATTCCCACATAATTCTTTTTTTTCCTCCTTTTTTTTAGTAGTGTACCGATGTATTAGAAATTCTAGATCTGCTTCTGAAATAAAACTTTTTTATCTCTTGTTTTAAATATTTTTTAGTGTAAATGAAATGCAAATTTACCTCATTTCGATTGTACTAAGAATATCTTTGTCTATCTTTCGGGGAATAGCTCAACCTCTCAACTCAAATTGCAATACTCCTTTTTTCTTGGAGATGAATAAAATGCCAAATTTTTATTTTAAAAAAAGTACAACTACACTTTTTGTCTTGTAATGTTTTGTCTTACATCAATTATTATATTTTCTAGAGGTGTCAATGGATATTTAAAAATCGACTAAATTGACCAAACCAATTTTCAGGTTTTTCTAAATAAACCAACCGTTGGCTTTTATATAAATGTAGAATTGTACCGATAATAGGATAAGTTTTTTATTTTATAAAAATAAACCAAAAAAATATTGAACCGTCCCGAATAAATTTACGTGTGAAAAATATACTATTTTATATAGTAAGTTTAAAAATAATAAAGCATTCAATTTTTTCTTGGGCCTTGAAATTATGAAAACGGTTACAAGCCAACAAGTAATTAAACTCAAAATCCTAATTATGAGACCTATTATGCTGCTCCTATTGAAACTAAGTTATTTCTAGCATATTCACTACCAAGACACAAGGTATTCTAGCAATTATGAGTAGCAAACTATAATTTATTGAATATGTTTCATTTCGTATGATTTAGATTTATCTTTTTGAATATTTAATTTTCTATAGACTTTATTCTTGAGCCCAAACTTGGTTAAAATCACTCGTGTGATTTATATTTTCACTGTATTTATTTAGTTTCTTTTACGTTGTTATAGAAGAGTTGATGGACCTATACTCTGGCCATTTTCATGTTTTCTTAATTCATCACCCTTTAAACAGTAAAGATGTCTATTATAAAATTACGTATGTATGTTATTGCATTCTACTACTCTACTAGTGACTTTTACATGCCATTTAAAAAAAATATCGAAAATTAACCGAGTCGTACCAATACCGAAGAGAAACCGACATGATTGGGACGATTTCGAAAAATCTAATTTTTGTTATACATAATAGAATAACCAAAAAATTGGTATGGTACAAATTTTATAAAATAATCGACCATGACACCATCTTTCCCCCTTTACATTATTTGCCTTTTCAACATAATTTGCCTTATCCCCAATTTCGTAACTAGTATTTTTCTTAAAAGAACTATTAGCTCATTTTCACGAATTTTTGAATCTTGACTACATATTTCGAACAAAGTAGTGTAATAATTTGTTATCTTTTATAATTATTACTATTAACTTGAAGTAACATTTCATAGGGAATAATTATTTTGGATCAAATTATCCAAAAACAATTAACTACCTTTTAAATTTATTTTTTGGTCAAATACATATGCAATCCCTTAAACTTGTGCGATTTTTTCATTTAAACACTTGAATTAACCCATATTCCTATTGAACATCTAATGTTTATTTAAAATGGGTCTATTAAACACTTAATTAATAACCTCTTACAAGAACAAGGTGTGTGAATCTCAAACGCCTCGTAATTTTAAAAAATGACCAATCAATAGGTGACACGTATATTTCTCTTTTAAAGAAAAAACTTCTTCTTCATTTACGTTTTCCGGAATCCCCCCCTCCCCCCTTGCTGGCGCCACTATCTACCCACGCCTGAGACCACCTCCGACCATCGAAAACCTCACTGGTGATCTCTTTCTCATCTTAGACTACCTGCTGCCTTCCCTCACTTTAAGACAATCCAAGAATTCTCCCCATTGGAAAAGCAAGTCAAACTAAGGAACCTCTCTATTAATAGCTACAGCCATTAATGATGAGGAATCCATTCAGACTAGGAATCATAACATCGAAAATACTATTTTCTCAGTCAAAATCCCTAGTAAATTAAGCTTAGCGTTGCCAGAGATTTTTATAATGGAAGTAAAAGATTTGTGTATAGGGTAAAATATGCTATGCTACGTGGCCGTCCAAAAGAGGGACACGTGGAACCTAGGGCAGGGGATAGCTAAAACCGTAGGCAATTATCCCGTCTGTCACCAGAAAGAATATCGCTCAAAAAAATACAATAAATACACTCCGTCCGGTAGCATTTAATGAAGAATATTCCACAGCATTTAGTGTGTTGCCCGTTACAGAGAATTTGTCATTTGCTCTTACTGTTACACCTTTTTCAATGGCCCTCATAATTGACATTAAAGAAGGACATGATCCTAGGACCTTGTTCCCTAGGTGAAACTATAAATAGTGAGTTTTATTATCATTGTAAATGACCGGATTTTTCTAGCAAACTTACACTATAAGAAATAAAAATCTTTATACAATTTTACTTTCTTGTTCCTTGACTTCATCACTGTTGTGCCTGTTAGCCCTGTCCCCAAATCATTATTTTTCGTGATTTTATATTCATTTCAAGGCTAAGTATTGTGCATTTATTTTATTATTCCATTATTTTATGATCAAATTAATTCATTTATTTAGAAATCACGTATAAATTCAACTGTACCGTTTTACCGGTAAACAGTTTGGCGCCCACTTTAGGGCCTAGACAACCGTGTAATTAAGTTGATCCTTGTTTTTTTTACTAACGTGTTTTGATTAATTATCTTAGAAAAAAAATCATAAAAATGACAGATAATGGTGTTAACAACACACACAATCCTAAGATTCAAGGGGACCAGCCTCATATTAAGGATTCAGTCAGTGACACCCACAATGAGGGAAACGATGCCACTTCGGTCCACGACAGGCGATACCCACGACATGTTCAGGAGGCAACTTCCGATGATGCTGAAGAGGAGCATATTGTTGATGCGGTAAGGGTCCTACAATAACAACAAGCGATAATTATAGGCCACCTCACACGGTAGGATAAGTCTATGATGGATTTAAAACAGGCGCTAACGGGGGCTTCAAATAATGCGAATAGACGAGGTCCAATTCCTCCTGGTGCTCCCGCGAATCAAACAACGCAGAGGGTTGACAATAACACCCCGAGGGGAGAGGTTGGCTCCAATAGAGCTTTGGGAGGGGGGGGAGGATTCGACCCCAATAACGAAAATGATCCCTTCAAGAATGAACACTTACGGTTTATAAGGGAAGTGAATGCCCGCATGGACCAAATGTCGGATGCACCACCGGTGCTGAAAGGTCCGGAATCAAAGAAGTATGCTCAGCTGTCGTACAAACCAAGCGCGACATCAGAATTAATCCTGAAGCAATTTAAAATACCTGACGTGCCAAAGTATGACGGAACTTCAGACCCTCATAAGCATATTACCACTTATACAATAGCAGTGAAGGGGAATGATTTAGCTCCTCACGAGATCGAATCTGTTTTGGTGAAGAAATTCGGGGAGACTCTCACGAGGGGAGCCTTGACGTGGCATTCGCTGCTGCCCGAGCATTCTATAGATTCCTTTGAGATGCTCGCAGATTCTTTTATTAAGGCTCATGCTGGGGCTAGAAAAGTGCATGCCCGAAAGACCGACATATTCAGAATTGCACAAAGAGAATCCGAGTTGCTGCGAGAGTTCCTTACCCGATTCCAAAAGGAGAGAATGTTGCTCCCAGCTATTCCGGATGAATATGCGGCTGAAGCATTCACCAAGGTTTTGAATCCTAGAAGTTCAAATGCTTATCGGAAACTGAAGGAAAACTTGCTTGAATTTCAAGCAACGACTTGGGCGGATGTCCACACCCAGTACGAATTGAAGATAAGCATCCAAAATGATCAGGTTGGCTTCTCGTCGTCGAAAAAAGGATGGGAGAAGAACATAGAAAAATCAAAATACGATTTCGACTCGGACATATGATCTTCAAGGGGTCAGTTTCTGCCCTACGAATGGACTGAAGGCTTTCGGTCAGCGGACAAGTTTGCCACCGATAGAAGGACTGATCGCGATCAGAACAATAGATCATTGCAGGATAAAGAAGCATCAGGTACGCAGGATCCTTCCTACCCCAGGTTGTCAGAAACAATTTCAACGTTAGTGTAGTAGTGTTGGTGTCAGCTATGAGAAATATCAAAGAAGCACGGTTCCCGAAATCGATGAGATCCGATCCCAACCAAAGGGATCCCAACTTGTGGTGTAAATACCACGGGATGAATGGCCACCGGACTGGGGATTGCTGACATCTCTGGGAAGAAGTGGCGACATTGTTGAAGAATGGACACCATAGAGAATTCTTAAGCGACTGGGCCAAGAACATCTATGGTCATAACCGGGATAACGCGGAACCCTAGAAAGCAGGAGAATATCCTTTGTGCCAGACGATCAACATGATATGGGGGGGGGAGGGGGAATGAAATCAACAGGGTCACCTTCTCGGCAGTAAAAAAGATGAAAGTATTGATAACCCATAGCAAGAGACTCCAGGAAGTTGCTGAAGACGACATCACTTTTCATGGCGGAAGATGCAGACGGATTGTTGCTACCGCACAACGACGCATTGGTAATTTCTTCAAATGTGCTAGACTTTAAAATCAAACGTGTTCTAGTGGATCCAGGAAGCTCAGCCAACATCATACAATGGAGAGTATTGGAGGAAGCTAAACTCACCGGAATTATCATTCTGTCCACAAAACTCCTCGCCAGATTCAACCTTGCTAGCATGACAACCCGAGAAGAGATTTTGTTGCCCACGAACGCTTAAGTGGTGATGAAAATGACTCTTTTTGAAGTGGTGGATGGTGACATGGGATATAATATTGTTTTGGGAAGACCATGGTTGCACGAGATGAGAGATATACCGTCAACGTATCATCGGTTGCTGAAATTTCCAACACCCGAAGGAATTAAAGAGATAAGGGGAGACCAACAGGAGGCAAGGGAGATGAATGTGATATCGATCTCCATTAGCAAAGGGAAGAAACACGCGGCATAGCAACTACAGGAACCGGCGCCCGCTCCCGAATCAAATAAAGTTAGCTCGGGGGTAGAAGCGTCGGAATCTTATCAGGTGCCAAGGTATTTCCAGGTACCAGAAGAGACGGATGTAACAAAATCCACGGTGGAAGAGCTCGAGTTGCATTGTTTGAAGAGTTCCTAGTAAGAAAATTCCACTTGGGGAAAAGACTGCAAGCTTAGGTCTGGCTTTATTGAAATTCTTAAACTTAATGTTGATTTTTTTGCTTGGTCGCATGTAGACATGACAGGTATCCCAACGGAGGTGTCCGTACACAAGCTGAGTTTGGATCCCAACAACACTCCGGTAAGACAAAAGAAACGCCCTATTGCGAAGGCCAAGAATAAATTCGTCAAAGAAGAGGTAACTCGTTTACTCGATATCGGTTCGATCCGAGAGATAAAGTATCTAAAATGGCTAGCTAATATAGTAGTAGTTCCTAAGAAGAACAATCAATTTTGCGTGTGTGTGGAACTATAAGGACTTGAATAAGGCGTGCCCAAAAGACTTGTTCTCACTGCTAAACATCGATCAAATGATTGATGCGATAGACGGGCACGAGTTAATGAGTTTTCTTGATGCTTATCCCGGGTACAACCAAATTAATATGAACCCGGAGGATCAGGAAAAGATTCTGTTTATAATAAATTTCGGCATATATTACTATAATGTGATGCCCTTCGGGTTGAAGAACGTCAGAGCCACTTATCAGCAGCTCGTAAATAAGATGTTTGAAAAACAAATAGGGAAAACTATGGAAGTTTATATAGACGATATGCTTTTTAAGTCTTTGAATACAAGTGATCACCTTAAGCATCTGCAAGAAACTTTTGACAGGAAGCATAACATGAAGCTTAACCCAGAGAAGTGCTCGTTCGGGGTCAGCTCCGGTAAGTTCCTGGGATTTCTGGTATCACAAAGGGGGTTTGAGGTAAACCTCGATAAGATCAAGGCCATTGAAGACATCCCGGACCAGCTGTCAAGCGTGAAGGAAGTCCAAAGGCTCATGAGTAGATTGGCCACTTTGAGCAGATTCATTTCTCGGTCATCAGAGAAATGTCATCGTTTCTTCACACTGCTCAAAAGGAAAAACAACTTTGAATGGACCCCGGAATGCCAGTAGGCTCTAAGAACATTGAAAAGGTACTTGTTAAGCCCTACATTACTTTCGAAACCAAAGGAAGGCGAAACATTGTTGGTATACCTCGCAGCCTTGGAAGTAGTGGTAAGTGCAGTTTTGGTCCGAGAGGATGAAGGTACGCAATCTCTCATTTATTATGTTAGTAAAATTTTAACGGGAGCAGAAACTCGCTACCCGCACTTGGAGAAGCTTGCCTTAGCTCTCGTAGTCGTCGCTCGGAAGCTGAGGCCCTACTTCAAATGTCACCCAATAGTTGTGGTGACCACATTTACCTTGTATAATATCCTTCACAAACCCGAAATCTCGGGTAGGCTGGCCAAATGGTCGTCGAAATGAGTAAATTCGACATAAAATATAAACCAAAGACTGTTATTAAGTCACAAGTCTTGACTGACTTTGTGGCCGATTTAAGTCCGGGATTGTTGTCTCTAGCAACCAAAGAGACAATCATGGTGTCAGAATCAACATAGGGAGTTTGGACCTTATTTATAGATGGAGCCTCCATCGTAAAAGGGCCCGACCTTGGCATAGTATTAACTATGCCTTCGGGAGAAACCCTAAGTCAAGCCATCAGAACTATTCCTTTAACTAACAATAAAGCAGAGTATGAAGCTTTGATTGCAAGACTCGAACTGGCCCGAGGACTAAATTCTGAGGTCATAGAAATCAAGTGCGACTCACAGCTGGTGGTAAATCAGGTAGACAGGATCTTCGAAACCAAAGAAGAGCGCATGCAACAATACGTGGTAAAGGTCCAGGCTCTACTGGATCAATTTCGGGAGTGGTCGATTACTCACATCTCGAGGGAAGAAATGCAGAAGTGGATGCACTGGCTAACCTCGGATCGTCGACGAAAATGAAGGGATCAGAGTTTGGGATGGTAGTACAACTTATGCACTCAGTCCCGGATGCAAATAGTTATTACGAGGTAAATACTACTAATTTGGTCTAGGGCTGGAGGAATGAGATCATCGATTATCTCGAGCACGTAAAATTGCCTGAAGATTCTGAGGCATCTTGGGCATTGCGTGTCATAGCAACACGGTATAGCTTTAAAGGAAGATAATTGTACATAAAATATTTCCAATGCCCACTGGCCCGATGTTTGGTAAGGGCAGGATAAATCTGTAAGGCCCCATAAAATTTTGTAAAGGAATTTAAGATTTCGTGGTGCTGAGGTAGGCTTACGTGTTTGAGGATTCCGTGCACCCGGAGTCTACGAAAATGTATCATGATCTTAAGGAATTCTATTGGTGGAATGATATGAATAGAAATGTAGCGGATTTTGTGGCGAGATGTCCAAATTGTCAGCAAGTAAAGGCCGAACACCAAAGGCCCGGTAGGTTGGCACAAAACATAGAAATTCCAATGTGAAAGTGGAAAATAATTAATATAGACTTTGTGGTAGGACTACCTCGCACTCCTTATAAGTTTGACTCGATTTGGGTGATTGTAGGTCGGCTCACAAAAGCAACATACTTTTTGTCAGTTAAGGCTACCGACACAGCAGAATAGTATGCTCAGTTGTATATCAAAGAAATAATCAGGTTGCATGGCACTCCAGTTTCTATCATTTTTGATCGGGGGGTACAGTTCGCGGCTAACTTTTTGAAGAAATTTCAGCAAGGTTTGGGTACTCAGGTGAATCTTAGTACAATCTTTCATCCAAAGACCGGCGGACAGGTAGAGCGGACTATACATACGCTTGAGGATATGTTGCGCGCTTGTGTTCTTTACTTTAAAGGTGGTTGGGATGATCATTTGACACTCATATAATTTGCCTACAACAATAGTTATAATGCTAGGCTTCAGATGGCACCGTTCGAGGTTTTATATGGTAGGAGATGTAGATCTCCCATTGGGTGGTTTGAGATTGGGGAAGCAGAGTTGATAGGACCGGACCTCGTGCATCGAACTATGAAGAAGGCTAAGATCATTAAGGAGCGGTTCAAAATTGCTCAGAGTCATCAAAAGTCCTATTCGGATGTTCATCGTAAAGATTTGGAGTTCAAAGAAGATGAATGGATATTCTTGAAGGTTTTCCCCATGAAGGGTGTAGTGTGATCTGGTAAGAAAGGGAAATTGAGTCCAAGGTATATCGGACCGTACAGAATCATTCAAAGGATTAGTGAGGTGGTGTACAAGCTTGAGCCACCACCTGAGATGTCATTAGTGCACCCGGTATTTTATGTATCTATGTTGAAGAAAGTAGTTGAAGACCCGACACTCATTGTTCTGGTTGAGACTATTGAGGTTAATAGGGAATTGACTTATGAAGAGATTCCACCTTCTATTATTGACCGACAAGTTCAAAAGTTGAGAAATAAAGAAATTACCTCCGTGAAAGTGTTATGGCGAAACCAACAGGTTGAAGAGGCCAACTGGGAGGTCGAGGAAGAAATGAAGAAGAATTAACCTTATTTGTTTGAATAGCTATGTAATCATTCTATGAAATTTTTCCCTATGAATTACGTATCATTTGTACAGCTTATGCTAAGGGTGTTCTTTTTATGGTAATATATTGCTTATGAGGCCACGTTTGGTGTTGTTTTTATATTATATTGCATCATCAGATTATGTATATGTTGTTAGGATTGGTTTCTGGAATTCTCTTACAGGTGGATAGGCCCAGTTACAGGGGAACTCTGACAAATTTTTTGGAAATTTAGGGTGTTGGTCAAAAATTTGGAATTGCTGGTGTGTGTTATAACAGCTAAGTCACATTGAATGTTAATGACGGATTTTGACCCTCATTCGAGGACGAATGATCCTAAGTGGGGGAGAATATAAGGCCCCGTAAAATTTTGTAAAGGAATTTAAGATTCCGCGGTGCCGAGGTAGGCTTACGTGTTGGGTTGAACAGTGCGTTGGGGAGTTGAAGAAAATCTTCAGAAGTGTATGGCATTTCTGCGGTTCATTATGCGGTCGCATAATTGATTTGCGGACCGCAGATGTGCCACGAATTGAAGCAGAGAGATTGTTGAATTTGAAGGTCCATTATGCGATCGCATATGCACTTCGTGGACCGCATTTCAGTCGCACACTTGGCATGAGGAAATCTGGAATATGATTATGTGGTCCGGTCTGCGGTCGCAAAACAGGTCTGCGGACCGCAAAACTATCGCAGACTGGGTCAGACGAGCCTAGTTTTGGGGCATCATTTTTGCGGCCATTATGCGGGCCGCATATCGATTATGCGGCACGGTCTGCGATCGCAACACGTTTCAGCAAGTTTAAATTTTGGAAATTTTACTCGATCCTATTTTTATAAAAAGGCGTTGAGGGTCATTTTTAAGGATTTCATCTGATATTTTTAGAGAGAGGTCATAGTATCTTAGAGAGAGAAAGATAAGACCTATCCATTTGTTCATCAATTCTTGCTCAAGGCTTGAAGATTTCACAAGGATCTTACTAGGGCTTCAAAGAGGTAAGAATTTATTTTTCCAATTCTTCAATTTTGAATTTGGGGTAAAATATGGGTGATTGGGAGTATGATCCTTGGGTGTGAAAGTATTATGTATACATGCGTGTACCAATAAGGTTTGTGGGAGGATTGTTGAGCTCAGATAAGTAAAGATTGGGTTGTGGAATGAAGGAAATCTTGTAGTAGAACCTTGTAGCCAAATTTGCACCTAGTGTTTGATAAAATACTCAAATGAGTTGAAACCACGAATATCTTCCTAATTATGATCCAATTTGTATGTTTCTAAATATATTGGGATTGCTATGATTTCCGAAACATTGTAGTAGTTTAAGGACAGCTCATAGCGAGGTATGTTGGCTAAACTCCTCTCTTAAAATTGAATCCCACAGTATTCATATAATCTATGCAAGTTCCGAGTTGTTCATTATAAAATTGGCTATTCCAAATAAGCTTGTGTTGAAAGATATATGTTCAATATGTATCCCAAATGCTTTTATAAAGTTATGTTATCATTTGAGAATGTGTTCAAAGTATGGATTGTGCATTAAAAATGTTTCGACTTCAAGTCAAGTCCAAACGAAGGCTATCATGCCAAATTTTGTGAAAGATCTCTATGTGCCTAAGACTCTTAATTACTCACATGTGTACTAAAAACCTTGATTTGAAATGCCTTGTTGTTGTTGTTGTTGTTGTTGTTGTTGATGATGATGTTTGAAAGTGAGAAAGGTGAGCATGAAATACTAAATATGGTCGATGTGCCATGAATGATTTTGTAATTGTGGCCAATAGTGCCAATGAAATGAAAAGATGTGAAAGAAGTATGAAACAAGATTATTGTTAGAAAATGATGATGTCGATCCACACATCATTGTGGTGAGACGGCCTAGCCGATCGGGTCGTGATCGGACGCCATGCCGCACACATGGTGGTGATTGTGCTGGAAATTATAATTGAAATCGTGATTGTGGTTGAAGTCTCGGATGAGACGGCCTAGCCGATCGGGTCGTGATCGGACTCTGTGCTAAAAGTATAGTGGTATTGGTATTATGAACGGTGGAATATTGGTACTAAATATCTCCTAACTTAAAATATGAAATTTATTTGAACATTGTCTTGGTCCTGACTTGAGATTTGATGTTGATTAAGGCTTCCACTAATATTATGATTGTTCTTGCTTGTATTATTAATCGTTATATTGAAAGGGTGTTTTGTCATTCATACTAGTACTATTCCATATGTACTAACATCCCTTTTTTCGGGGGCGCTGCATCTTCAATGGATGCAGGTGGTTCCACAGCAAGAGACATTGATTAGTGATAGTGGTACACCTTCTTCCCAACTTACTTGGTGAGACCCACTTCATTTCGGGGTCATATCTTTTGTTCCTTGTGTATTGTGTTTGAGGTATAGCTTGGGACTTGTTACCGGCACTATCAAAGTACTATTTTGTATCTATTCGAGGCTTCGTAGACATGGTGTGGGTTGTATTAGTAATGGAAAAGTCAAGATAGTAATGTTGTATGTGTGTTACATCTTCCTCTTTAAACTATGAAAGTATGTGAAATTTGAGACTTTAAAATGAAGTAACTAATGGTAATGAATTGGTATTGTATACACGATCTCTTTATTGTATAATTAACGAAAATATGTATTATCTTTATTCATAAGTGAGTTTGGGTAGAAATTATCTAACATGCTTGCTTGACCAGGTTCACTCGGTTGAGAGCCGGTCGCGCTCCCCGAGTTCGGGGTGTGACAAAATCTTTCCAATACCCGCTGGACTAAATTATGTTATGCGAGAGGTCCACGAAGGGATATGCGGAAACTATTGGGGCGCAAATTCCTTAGTTTTAAAACTGGTAAGGGCAGTATATTATTGGCCTCGCATGGAACAAGACACCAAAGTTTTCGTACAAAAATGCGATAAGTGCCAACGATATGCACCGCTAGTACATCAACCGGCGGAACCACTACATTCGGTCATGTCTCCTTGGCCATTCATGAAGTGGGGGATGGACATCGTCAGACCGCTGCCGACGACTCCCGGTAAGGTAAGATTTCTTTTTATTTTAACTGATTATTTTTATTAGTGGGTAGAAGCAGGTCCTTATCAGAAGATCGGCGAATGCAAAGTGGTGGATTTCTTGTGGGAAAACATAATCTGTAGGTTTGAAATACCAAAACAGATAGCATGCGAGAATGTGACTCAATTTATCGGCGCAAAGATCACAAAGTTCCTTGAAGATTTTAAAATAAAGAGGATCACATCTTCACCCTATCATCCAAACACAAATGGTCAAGCGAGGTCAATGAACAAAGTGATTATACAAAACCTCAAGAAAATGTTGGAAGCGACTAAAGGTAAATGGCCTGAGGAACTGCCCGAAGTTTTACGGGCATCTAGAACGACGGTCGAATCGAGCAAAGGGGAAACTCCCTTTTCCCTTGTGTACGGAGCAGAAGCCTTAATTTCGGTGGAAGTTGGGGAGCCTACCTTAAGGTATGTTCAGGCATGCGAAGAAGCTAACAATGAAGCGATGCTGGTCAACTTGGAGTTACTCGATGAGCGCAGTGACTTAGCATATATAAGGATGACGATACAAAAGACGAGAATGGAAAGATATTACAATCGAAGGTCCAATATTCGTTACTTTAAAGTATGAGATTTGGTTTTAAGGAAAGTAACTCAAAACACCTGGGAACTCAACGCACGGAAGTTAGGCACAACTTGGGAAGGCCCCTACCGGGTTTTGGCTGTCACCGGGAAAGTTTCCTATGAGTTAGAGAATCAGAATGGAGAAAATTTTTCAAGCAATTGGAATGTGGCATACCTCAAGAGATATTATTGCTGACAAACATCGTTTGTACTGGAAGTATGCGCTGCACTTTTTTTTCCTTCATTTAGTTTTTGTCGCAATTGGGTATTTCTGGCAAGGTTTTTAACGAGGTAGTAACTGAAAGCATACTACGAAGAAAGTTTCAATGGCAACAATAAAACATTTAATAGCAAGGCACACAAGCAAAGAACCACTCCGGGGTGGTTAGATAACCTTTGGCTCTATAGCACAATTCCTACATGGAAAATAAGTTTGCTATAAAGCAAAGGTAACCCGACCGTTTATAAGTGCAAACCACTAAAGGATTGTTAGATAGTCTTTTGCTCGATAGCATAAATTCCTAAGGGGAAGCGAAGTTTGTTACCGAGTGGAAGATTGTCTAGCAATTCATTAGTAGGATCCTCGAAGGTGCAAGATTCCAGTGTTCCAATTCACATTCTTCGCATCTTTACACTGGGGGGGTGATATGAGAATGCAGCAGCAATGGCTTCCACGTTGACCGTAACACGAAATTCGAGAACATAATTGTGTCATCGGGACCGGGGACGGCGCGGTTAGCCCCGTAGAAACAAGTTGTACAAATTAGCCACAAGAAATAACAATTTCTCTTTGACATAACAAACACTCATGTACTTTTTGAAAACGGAAGGAATAAACTAAAGTCCTTTTATTTTTCATCTTGTTTCTTGTCTGATCGATGAGTTGATTTTATCATTTGAAAATTAAACAAGTACTTCAAATGCTAGTGTTGTAATGAACAAGAGATGTCCTCTTTAAGAGCACCGTAAACATAAGAGGGCCCTCTCTTATGAAAACCCTCATGTTAAAGGGTTTATTTCGGTAGAACTTATACCCGGAATCAAAATGCTTTTGGGAAAAAATACACCTAAGGCTTCACATAATAAGATGCAAATAGTAAAACTTGCGCAAAACTCTTAAGCAAAAAGAAGAGAATGCAAAGATTCAAACTTGCATAAATATTCAAATGAAAGAAAGACTCAAACAATACTTGTGCATAAGGTTGTTTTTGTTTACAATAACGTGCCAAAATGGCACAGATACAAAAGTTGGAAAAAGAAAAGAAAATCTAAACTGCTACATCTCCGGAACCCAGAGGAAGAAAAGTGTCTGCGCCCCTAGGGGAAGTGGGTAGATCCGCCGACGGCTCAATATTTTGTCCCTCATCAGTTTGGCCTTCAACATCTTCGCCTTCCGTTTCCTATTCAATTCCCGAAGATTCAAAATCGAAACCGAAAGAACCGGAAGCATCAGGCTCTGCCGGGAGACCACTTTTAGCACCTAACTCAAGCTCACGGACCTTAGCAATTTTGACATCAAAGTCAATGATACCAGCTTTGGCCTCTTCCAAGGTTTTTCTCTTCATGCTACACATAACGTAAGTTTTCTCAATATCGAGGTAAGCTGCTCGACCTTTAAGTTGTTCTTTGAGTTGGGTTACCTCGACATAAAGGTTTTCCCGGGCGGATGTAATGGATATGAGGCTAACATCAAGGTCACGGGTAGTTGAGCTAAAAAGCCTATTATGCTCGATAGTTGTGTGGGAGAAAGAATTCTAAAAGGAGAGAAGATTTCGTCCACCAAGAAAGACTCTCCTCCAACTGGGGTTGTTTCACCCCCCGCAGCAGCAAGCTCTTCAGTTTTGGAGTTCAAGGTTGCATCTAAGTTGGTCAATCTTTCAGCGGAGGCAATATCGCGGTCGGTTGCAGCAAGAACGTCATTATGGACTTCATCCCATTTGGCCCCGGCTTCGTCAAATTTAACCATCAGCAGGCCAATCTCTTGGCTAAGGGTTACCACTTCTTGCTCGCTTTGCTACAAACGAGTCTCCAATACAATGGCCTCAGCAACTTTGGCTTCCAATTCTGAGAGGCGAGCAACAGTTTGCTCCCGCTCGGCCGAAAGTTGATCCCGTGCGGAGGTAAGTTCTTCCTTTTCCCGATTCAACCTTTGGAGGCCCTCGGAAGCAAGAAAGTTGGCCTACAAAGTAAGAAAGGCAAACTCAGGATATTTTCATGCAAAAGCAAAAGAAATAACAAAGGAAATAAGGAATGTACCGTTGCGGCGTTGTGCCTGGCATTGTTCAACAAGAACTCTCCCGATATAGCATGTACCTTTTCCTAATCTTTCTCTGAAGCCTTTGTCTTCAGATAGTTAGCAAGTTCCACCGGCCAGGATAGCAAATTACATCCGTTGGAGACCGAAAGAGTAACACTCCTCCTTCTTTGTGGATCTTTTGAGGGGGAGCATAGTTTTGCCCCAAATTCTCATGAACTAGGGACTGGGGAGAAGGACACCCTCTTCTTGGGCAGATGCGACCGGTAGAGATAATGTAGCAGTTGCTGCTGGAAGAGTTGATGAAGGTGGAAATGATGTAGCAGTTGCTGGTATTGGTGAAGATGGAGATGAAGCTGATGGAGTTGAAGGGTGAGAAGCAGCTGCGACAAACGCAATGCTGGTTATTGGTTGCTCGTGAGCCGAGGACAGAAGGGACCCGGTACTCAGCCCCAAAATATCGGGCGCAGCGACTGGGACACGGAAGCGGGAGTTAGCATTTTCCACCATTTCATACTCCCCAGAGCGTCGAGACATCGTCCTCAGCTGGTGTAACTAGCTCAATAGATTGAGCGATTTGTTGAGTTGAGGAAGGTCATCGTCTTCTATGTAGAGAAGCTCATTCCTCGCTAGCTTCTTCAATCATCGTCAATCATCACAGTATTAATGATCGGTCCGGGCGGAGGGCTCGTCACTATGACTTCCGAAGACGACTCGGAGGCATCATTCTTTTCTCTCTAATTTTTCCCTCCGGCAGTAGAGGAACGCCTTATTTTTGGTTGTTTGTTCTCTGGCCGGGGACTCCGAGAAGAAGCACTTGCACAAAAGCAGGCCTGAAGATGCATGTATGTTAAAAGGCTTTTTGCAGCAGCGTCAGCCAAAATGTCCTCCTTGGGGATAATAACTTAACCTTGGGTGGACCTAAATTCAACAGAAGGAAGGAGTGAGATAATTTTCTCATAAGAAAAGGTAAGGACATAACGAGTTAAACTTACCATGATTTTGGGGCTTTCACCCGTATTTTCGAGATATATCTTTCCACAAGCGCGTTTCGGGTGTGGTAACGTCCAAATCTTATGAACCCATTGGTTCAGGCCCTCAACCCTAGGGGTAACCTACCGAGCCGCTGAGGTAGGAAATATAAGGGAGTTAATAATGACGATGGAGGGATATTTAACATGGAAAGAAACATACTATATACTCATGAGTCCAGTTCTATAGTTCTGGGAATGAATAAGCCGAGGCCGGGATGATGTCACTAGTGGCAACTGAAATAAACCGTTCCATCCACCCACGATCGTTATCATCATCTATGCTAGATAGCAGCGCATGATGGCCCCGCTTCCTGAAGTTGATCATCCCCTACGGAAGATCTTGGGGGAATAAAGGTTCATCACATGAGCTAAAGTTAGCTCCTCTCCCATTTCCTGGCGCAGGCACCAAAGGCAAGCAATCGTCCTCCACACAGAGGGACTTACCTGTGCCATACACACTTGATAACGGAGGCAAAACTCTTCAATAACAGAGTCAAGCTCTCCACTTAGAGAAAATGTCCCCAAAGTGAAGGGATACGTATAGAAGTACATAAATCCCTTCTTGGGTAAGGTTACTCGCTCCGTCAGGTCGGGAGCAAAAATGGCTAGGTCCCGGTACAACAGTCTTCCTT
Source organism: Nicotiana tabacum (assembly GCF_000715075.1). Lineage (NCBI taxonomy): Eukaryota > Viridiplantae > Streptophyta > Magnoliopsida > Solanales > Solanaceae > Nicotiana > Nicotiana tabacum. Next base: position 72,897,113 of record NC_134098.1, on the reverse strand, counting down.
CACAACAGGAATGCTGGAAGAACGGATGGAAGAAGGATACCTACTAACAGTCCATGTACGAGAGCTAACAAAGGAAAATTTCTCTTCGAAGTCTTTTGTTGTAATAAGACTTCTAGGGATGATGGTGTCCACTGTTGGAGGAGTAGAGTCCTCGGCTTTGTTCTTGTTCTTTGAAGAACTGGTATTCTTTGAAGAAGAAGCCATTATATGGAAGAAGGAAAAGCTTTTTCGTTTGAAGAGAGTTGAAGAAAGGTTGAAGAACATGATGCAAGTTGAATAAAGAAAGTTTTAGAAAGTTTGGAGAGTTATGGAGTATGAATGAAGGAGGTTGATGCGTATAAGTAAAGGTTTAGGCGGCCAAATTCGTGGTCATAATTACCTCAATAACCGGAAAAAGTTATGTTGAATTGTGGGATGACGTGTGTTCGGGACATTAAATGCGGAGAGACGTGCGTCTAATCAACCGTCAGAAGCTTTTCAATAAGGAATCATAGTAATTCCTGCCAAAAAGAGTGATTCTGCCAACTTCCCGGTAACACAAAGTTATGTCACCGGATAGCAGAGGGATTATTGGTATATGATAAAATATGCTATGCTACATGGATGTCCAAAAGAGGGACACATGGAACCTAAGGCGGGGGATAGCTAAAACCGAAGGCAATTGTCCCGTTTGTCACCGGAAAGAATAACGCTCATAAAGATGCAATAAATACCCTCCGCCCGGTAGCATTTAATGGACATTAAAGAAAGGCATGATCCTAGAATCTTGTTCCTTAGGTGCAACTACAAACAGTGAGCTTTGTTATCATTGTAAATGACATGATTTTTCTGGCAAACTTACGCTATAATCAATAAAAAGCTTTATACAATTTTACTTTCTTGTTCCTTGGTTTCATCACTATTGTGTCGGGAAGCCCTGTCCCCGAATCATTATTTTTTGTGATTTTATTTTCATTTCAAGACTAAGTATAATGCATTTTTTAAAAATTATTTTATGATCAAACTAATTCACTTGTCTAGAAACCACGTATAAATTCAACTGTACCGTTTTACGGATAAACAATTTGTGCCTTAAAACTCCAAAAGGAAAAATTCAATGTAGATATAAATAAGCATTGAATCTATCCAGATTTAACAATTTCAAACTACTACTCCTTTTTGTAATGGTAGTAACATTGCCGGACTTACATCAACGACAAGCAAGTATATCCAAAATTAACAATGAGAGAGGAAGAGAATAAAATAATCTAGATATTTGGTTTTTATGCTATTGAATTAGGAGATTTGCTTAATGGTATGCTTCCCTTTTTGCATCACGTGATGCGGTAATGGCAGACTGGCGGAGATTTGGTGGTGGAAATGTTTGTCAAGGGAAGAGAGAAGATGAAGGAAAAGAGACAAAAAGATTAAAAATAAAAACTTTGGCCATTCACGCTCTTTTTTGAGGTGAGGTTCACGCACACTGCCATGTCAGCAGTGCGTGTCTAATAGGCATATTAAAGCTTGAGTTTAGTGTTCAACAGGAACATAGGATAATTCAAGTGTCTAAATAAAAAAAATTGGGCAAGTTTAAAGGGTGTGCATGTCACATCCTTAGTCTTGAACTAAGCGCATACGCGACACACGATCTTGCACAATTCGATCACTATTTTGCTATGCCAAGTCAGCCTAAAATATTACACTCAAGATCGCTAAGGGAATGCTAGATAAGAAAGACAAAGAAAATTTGCCAAAAGAACCTTTTGTATTAGAGAGAACTTGAATTGTTTACTTGGTGAATTACAAATAAATAACCCCTTTTATATACTAGTTTTATAGGGGCCAGTGAGTAAATAATAATTATTATACAAGACCCTTATTATTTACAAGTAAGTCCGTTCTCTAGAATATTCTAGATAACTAGCATATTTTAAGGACTTTCCTAGCAATTTATAGGGTTCTAAGGTATTTCATGAAAAATTTCCATATTTCTCTAGAACCTTTTCACATGTGCTAGTCTATTTCATATGTAAGTTTTTACATGTTATTAATATATGTCAAATGACACCTATGTGTCATGATGATGTGGTGGGTGATGACATACATCTACAATTGTACTTGAGAACCGCACAAGGAAAAACATTTTTCTTACTGATTTTCAGTTTCTATTTTGTGTTATACTTATTGTTCTCTCTTGATTTCTCTTTTCTTCGTAATTTTCTAATATACCATTGGTGGTCTTTTTATCTTGTTTGGTTTAATCCTCAGAAAGGTTTTGAACTTTTTTAAAACATAAATTACATGTTAAAGTTATTTATCAAACAAATATATTTTGAGAAACATTTGTAACAATTGTATGAAAATATATTTCGAATGGTTTTGTTGTATTTTCGAATAATAAAGTTTGTGGTTAAAACTCGTTTTTATTTTTTTTACAACTTATTTTCCCTCCAGATATTGGCCAATATTATATTATTAATCTTACAGACGCACCAATATTTTTCTGGCACGTAAGTAAAAGGTCCCACAAATTCACAAAGCATTAATATATGCTCTCATCTCACAAGTTTTCCCCTTTGGCGCCAAATTCCTCTTCCACTATCAGTCTCCAACTCTCTTTCACCAGTCACCGGCGAGATTTCCTCCGGCGAAGAAAACCCTAGCGAGCTTTCAATCGCGGTTTTCTCGCCGACTAATTTCTTCAATTCCTCCTTCGTTCTCTACGCCTCACTTTAATGTCGGAACGTGGCGCTAAACGCGCCAAAATCACCAGGTCCGTGCTACACAATTTTCACTTACACTACTTAAAACTTTGGCCCTTCGCTGCTTTCTTGTGATCCATAACTCCTTTTTTCCCTTCTAGGTACTTTTCGAAAAAATAGTTCGGACTTTTCCTATTTTGAGTAATAGTTAGGGTTTATTCGACCTTTTGTTATATAATTTCACTTAAAAACGTATAAAACCAATTCCAAAAGTCTTTTATTTTACATGTTTCTAGTTATAGTTGTGGATTTCATTTTTAATTTCAGGGAGGTTGAATTAAAGTACTAGCTTTAATTGTTTGGGATGCTTATTTTGCATCTTTTTGGTTATAATCTGCAGGGGAGAAGATGATTATATGCCAGGAAACATAACTGAGATTGAGCTTCATAACTTCATGACGTTCAGCAAGTTGACATGCAAACCGGGCTCCCGATTAAATCTTGTAATTGGACCAAATGGCTCTGGAAAGAGTTCTCTAGTCTGTGCGATAGCACTTGGTCTTGGTGGTGAGCCTCAGGTAAGTGGAAGTTGAAGTAAATGAAAAATTATTACTACATGTGAATTTCATGGGTGAACTTTTACCAAGATGAAAATTGTGTTACACTGCAGCTTTTGGGGAGGGCTTCTAGTATTGGAGCATTTGTAAAACGCGGGGAGGAGTCAGGGTACATCAAGATTTCCTTGAGAGGGGAAACCAAAGAGGAACAGTTAATTATCACGCGGAAAATAGATACACGGAACAAATCTGAGTGGATTTTTAATGGTAAAGAATTCTTTATCTATAATATGTTCTTCAATTAGAAAGCTGTTTAACTTGCTATATTTGTGATGACGGGCCACTCGAATGATACAAGTCTTTCTGATTTGTTTTACTCTTTTTATGTCATAATATGTTATAGATTAAGAGGATACGTGGATGGCTTCTTGCATTTATCCATACGAGTGAAAACGAAGGCTTCTATTTCCTGGAATTTTCTCATTCTTTTCGACATGGATGATTCATATTTTCCGACCCTTAATCTTTTTTATCTTTTGATTGTCAGATTTCAAATTTAGGAGCTTGGGCGTATTCATGTGCTATCCTTTTCAACTCTCTTTTTTCTATCCCAATTTCCCCTTTCCTTTGCCATCTTTCCTTAGAAGGCTAAGATTCCTACCAGAACTGTTCTCGATTTTAGTTAGGCTAATTATGAATATTCTTCTTTTGTGTAATTAGGTTCAAATTGTTGCATCTTGTATAGAACAAATAGTGAATCTTGTTTGCAATTTTTGCCCTCCTCTTTCAGTCTGTTATGCTTCAAGTTTATGAAGTTGGAGTTTGTCTTGCTTCTGCTTAGGGTATGAATGGCTTTTAAGTAGTTCAAAGCTTTGGCAGTAGTTTAGGAAGGAGATTGGAAGGTTGTTACTTCTGTTTTGGTGGTACTTTAGGGAGGAGATCAAAAGCTGTTACTTTGATGTGGCTTCATTGCATTTCACTATATTGCTTTAATCAAATATTCCAAGGGCGCTATTTAGATGAGTACAACATCACAACTTAAAGAATAGCCTTTTATTTGATCGCTTTTTGGTGCACCCATATAACACCTACTTGTGTAGAAGATTGGGCGTCGTTTTTTTCTCCCTTTTGATTAATACAATTTACCTTATCAAAAAAAAAAAAAAGATGAGCACAACAGTGGAACCATCTTCCTTCTAAAAAAAACAGAGGAACCGTCTTAATTATTTGCTTTCAATTGTACCTCTATTTGGTGTAAGCTAGTCGCCAGGAGCTGGTTGTACTAGCGAGATACAATCATTTTTCTTCCTATTATATATACTTGCAGATCTCTTCCCAGTTCTGTCAATATTTTTTATTATCATCTTAAGAATTTCCTGTTCCTCAACTGGAAGTTCCGACATATGTTTGGTTGACGTTGTTTGAATCGTAAGTAGGTTCTTTATTCTACTTTCTGTAATGTCATGTCTCTCTTTGGGCGGATAAACACTTTTGGGGATCAGATAAGGATGTTGTTAATCAGTTGAAAAGAAAATGTAAATTAACGTGAAATGCCTTTTGCAGTCACTACATGTGTTTATTCTGTTTCAGGAAAAGCTGTGCCAAAGAAGAACGTAACTGATATAATTCAGAGGTTCAATATCCAAGTCAACAATTTGACTCAAGTGAGTTCTTTGTCATCTTCTTTTGGATGTTAAACATAGAGGACACATATGCTATGTTGCCAAAACATTATTGGAACCTACTTATCCCCACCCAAATCCACCCCTCTCCCAAAAGATGTAAATATGAAAAACACTAGAGGGATCTCTAAAGTCAAGTGTGAAATACATTAACAAGACCATGTTTTCTCAACTCCCATTATTGAAAATTGTTTGCTTCTTGCATGATGGGAATATTTTTCTTTATCCGTAAAGGATAAATTTATTAATTACCAGCATTAAGTGAATGCTGGTATGTGCAGTATAGCACCATTTCAGGTTGACTGTGCTTAAAAATCAATCATGGCTTCTACATCATGCATGATGCGAATGTTTTTAAAATAGGAGTTTTAAGAGTTTCCTGATGCAGTTGCTAAAGTACAGATGTTTGTGGTTTTTGGCTTTCTACTAGCTCACTAAAGGATTAGAGTTTCTTTTGTTTACAGATGGGATCCCTTTCTTTTGTTTTGTATAGGGGATCCCAGAACTTGTAAGTCACAAGCACTATCATAGTGCGTGGCTGTTGTCATCTATAAAATTACTACTTACCAGTCTCGAAAAAAGGAATTTCCTCTAATTTAAACTCCGATCTTCGTGGAAAATTGATTTTTGAGAATTTCCATTAAAATATCAATTTTGCTACTTCTTTAGAAAAAAAAAACACTTCGACGATGTAGCATGTTGATATTTTCTTGCCAATGATCTTTTATTGTTTTACTTATACAATATTGATATATAGTGACCACTGACCGCCAGTTGCTTTGGTTGTATATCATCAAGATATTATTGATTAGTATAGCAGAACCAGATGTTTCTAAATAATTGGAAGCTTACTGTTCGCCCTGAAACTATCAATTTTTTTCATCTATTTATTTATTTTTGAAAAGTGTATAATTCTCAACTTATATAGTATATCAGTTGGATTACTACCAACTCTTTAGAAGTAATTTTCCCCACAGAATGATTTTGACTAAATATGTTATAATCTGCTAAGTGAATTTCTTTTCTAAATATTATTATGAATTTTCTCTTATAACATGTGCAGTGCTAATGTGCATGTAATCCTTAAATAGAAAGGTATCACAGTTTTTTTTTTTTTAATCAGCAAACAATAAAAGGTTTACTAATATCCAGCAATAAGATGGTGCTGTGCGTGTATCATGTAGATGCCAAAAACAACACCAGACTTGCTAGTACAGTAGAAGAAAAAACAACTATGCTCCCTCAGGTGTTGATTATGTACATTTTGCAGTAACCAGAATTATCTTGTAAGGCAGTAAATGAGCTTAACCATCTTATATAAAATCCGCGTTTACACCAATAAGAAAGCTAAGACAAACAACTTAACTTGGTTTTGCTGACGGCTGCTACTCTATTCTCGAACCTTTTTGGCATGGCAATTCACAGTTGTTTGAACCAGAGTTATCTCTGGAGGTTTCATGTAGGTGATAATTTTTAATTGCATTACATACTCAAGCCTTCTACCATTGTGGTACAGTTGCGCCATTTATGCTGTCAGGAGAATCTCAAGGATTAGGTTTAGGAAGCACCTACCTTATCCGATGACACTATGTACTTTTCTCTTGGCCTTAAGTGGATGTCATACCGAGTCCTTGCTATTCCTTCTAATTCACGCTACACAAAGTCTCTTCTTTTATCATCTTATTTGGTTACTGTTTTGTGCCTTGATCAGAAGTATCTAAGAAGGAAGACCATTGATGTATTCACAAAATTTCCCATTATCCTTTTAGTTTTACATTTTTCACTTACTGGTCTCATTGACTTTTTGTATAAGCTTTTTCTTTTTATCTGCTTGTCTCTTCCTTGTTTATCTCTAGCCCTTCAAACAATTTTTATAACATCTTTTTAACTGTCTTAAGTACTTCATCTGTTCCATTATGTGCGACATTGTTTGATTGTGCTCATAGTTAATAAAAAAAGAAAGACTTTTGAAACTTGTGGTTTTAAACAGCCCATGACATTTATGTGGCTATAAAAGTATGTCATTAAGGGTAAAATGGAAAGTGGAAAGTTAAATGTTTTCCATATGCAGAAAGACGCTATTCGTTTTGATGTGAATAGAGGAAATACTATTCTTTTTTCAACTAGTATAGTATGTTTTTCCTTAAAAAGTTAGAGAACATAAACTAAATTAAGAGTTTACTTCTCTCTTGTGAGATTCTTTTCCTTGTCTTTATGATCTATTGGCTGATATATCCTAATTCAATGGGGAGGACCTCAGTTTCTACCTCAAGACAGGGTTTGTGAATTTGCAAAGTTAACTCCTGTTCAACTCCTTGAAGAGACTGAAAAAGCTGTGGGTGATCCTCGGCTACCAGTCCAGCATGGAGATCTTATTAGCAAGAGTGAGGAGCTGAAGAAGTCTGAACGAGTCAGTTCTGTCTTACCAATTTGTGGAAGCTTTTGAAATTTTTATTGCAAAGCGTTTATTAGTGAACAAAGCAAACATCCTGCCTTATTTTTTGACAATTCAAACTGAATAAAATTTCATTATCTGTTTTAGACTGTGAAGAGCGGCAGAGAGACATTGGATCAGTTGAGGGAAGTCAATTCTCAACTTGAAAGAGATGTCGAGCGTCTCCGTCAGAGAGAGCACCTCCTAGCACAGGTAAGTGTGGAGCTTCTTCCTAAGCTTTGGTGAGAGCTGTTAATTGACTATTCATATGGCTTGTAGGATGTCCTACTGATCCCCCCCACCCCCACCCCCCACCCAAAAGAAAAATTTAAAATAAAATAAATTTGGCTGTTCATATGTTTATAGGCTGAAACCATGAAAAAGAAATTGCCATGGCTGAAGTACGATGCTAAGAAGGCTGAGTTTCTGGAAGCCAAAAGCCAAGAACAAGATGCCAAAAAGAAGCTGGATGAAGCTGCTGAGAGTTTGAATGAACTCATGGAACCTATAGAGTATGTGAGCTTGTTGTGTAATTTATAGTTTGAGTTAGAGATTTTGTCTCTTCGTTTCAATATCCTGTTCATATTTCGGTAGTGGGAAATTTGCAGTTGCCTGTCATTAGAAAATTTCAGATTTTAAGGCACCCCACTGTATTAGTAAATTGATACTGATCAAAAAGTAAATTTCAATTTGTGTCTCCACCTTTCTTTCTTAAAATATCTAGTTTTGCCTTCGTTTTTTTTTTCTTTCCTAATTTAACAGTTTGATCTCAGGGAAAAGAAGCAAGAGAAAGCAGAACGAGATGCTAAATGCAAAAAAATAAATGGCCTGTTGGGTGACAATGCCAACAAGCGTATGAAACTTCTGGATCAGGACAATCGTTTGGTATTTTGTCAGAGCTTCAATAAGTTTATCATTTTGATTAATTCTTTTTCCTCTACAGTATTCACTTTTACTTCTTTCTATGATATATCAGGATGTTCAAGTGCGTGGAAAGTATAATGAAATGGATGACTTCAAGAAGCAAGAGGAATCTCGTCAACTTAGAATTTCGAAAGCTCAAGAAGATCTTAGAACTGCCGAATTGGAGCTTGCAAATCTTCCTCCTTATGAACCTCCTAGAGATAAAATTGTAGGCTTCTTATTTTGGTGTTCTGCATCGTCTTATACTATACTTGCTTTAAAGCAACATCCCTAGATATGAGGTTACGTGCCTTAGGATGGCTAGTATGTGATTGATTATTGAATTTCAAGGAAATCTTATGTTAACTATTCTCGAGTAGCCTTTTTTATGTAGATACCCCTAACTGATCTCTGCCTACTGCAAAATTTATGTTGCTGAACTGGTCAACTCTACAGGATGGTTTGGGTTCTAAAATTTTGGAGCTGCAAGATGCTGCAAGAGAACAAAGGTCTCAGAAATCAGAAATGGAGAGATCCCTTGATTGGAATAGGACAGCATTCAGGCAGTGCTCTGATAAGTAAATATCAGGACTGTGTTGCTATGGTCATTGTATTGTAAAATTACTGAAAGCTCTTACACATTCTTGCATTGCTCTGCAGATTGAAGGAGATGGAGAATGCAAACAACAAAAGATTACGTGCTTTACAGAGTAGTGGTGTTGAAAAGATATTTGAAGCTTACAATTGGGTTCAGGAGCATCAACATCAATTTAATAAATCTGTATATGGTCCAGTTCTTCTTGAGGTATACAATTAGGCTTTTGCTACTAGATACTTATGGATCTGAAAGGTTATTAACTACTTTTCTAACAATAAAAAAGGTTATTAACTACTTTTGCTGAAATGAAAACTCAGGTCAATGTTTCCAATCGGATTCATGCAGATTACCTAGAGGATCACGTACCATTCTACGCCTGGAAGGTAATTAACAAGAATGATTTCGTCATCTCTGTCTCCAATACTAGTATATGTGGCCCAAGCAGATTTGTCTTTCTTGCATCTTTTCTCTGCTTGTTTGGTATCTTCTAGCTCGTAATTAATATCTGAACATGGTACATATGGTGATTTGTATAATCACTCTTTGAAGTTTAAACTTGAGTATTCAATTTGATGTACTCCTTTTTCTTTTGTTCTTTTGTGCTTTGGTATGAGATTTGCAGTTGTAGAAAGCATTGATTGGAGTTGTACTTTTAACAATCTTATCATTGCTAAGTGACATTCACCAATTGTTTTCTAGTTTAAGTTGTAACTTTGAGTAAGGTGTTTTTGTCATTGCATGGGCATATTGCATGCTTATAGAAATGATAACTTCTGTAGAATGTATAAGCAGAGACATAAAAAGGTTTCCGGAATCAAAGTTATTAATCTGATTTAGTGCTATTGAAAATTTGTTTCTCATCTCATCAGTTCTCTTATTTATTGACATATGCAGGCCTTTATAACACAAGATGCAGCTGACCGTGACTTCTTAGTTAAAAATATGCGATCATTTAATCTTCCTGTTTTAAATGTAGCAGATGAACGTCCGAGCCGTGTTCCCTTTAAAATTACTGAGGAGGTGTGTATAAGCTTCTCTAAGACCTCCTGTTTTGATGCTGATTTATATGTTAACTTGGTTTTCTTGTTATTATCTTCCACAGATGCGTATGCTAGGCATCCATTCAAGGCTTGACCAAGTCTTTGACGCTCCTGATGCAGTCAAAGAAGTTCTAATCAACCAATTTGGGCTGGATTCTTCTGTAGGCTTACTATTCCTAGAAACTTAATATATTTTCTTCTGAATTTAGCTTTGCTAGTAGCTTAACACTAAAGGAATCTGATGCTTTTTTGCAGTACATAGGCTCACGTGAAACTGACAAGAGAGCAGATGAGGCGTTGCAATTGGGCATCTTTGATTTATGGACCCCTGAAAATCATTACAGATGGAAAAAATCCAGATATGGTGGTCATGTTTCTGGCACAGTTGAATCAGTGGAACACTCTCGCCTTTTGCTATGCAGTATCTCACTAACCCTTTGTTTTTAATGTATTAATGCCTCGCCCGAAAACTTTTTGGTTTAGTCAAAGTATTTTCTTCAGATGTGGATGCGGGGGAAGTTGAGAGGCTCAAGTCCCAGAAACTTAAGTTGGAAGAAGCCATTTCTACATTTGAAGATAATCTCAGGGCAGTTAAAAGTGAATTGAAGAACATAGAGGATCAAGGTGCCAAACTCGAAAAGCAACGGGTATTTTCTTTTTTTCTTCTTTGGTTGTTGTTTCTGGAAGTTGTTTTATATGCAAGTATGTGGAAATTCACACTTGGACATCTGTTTATTATTCATTTTTTTAATTTTTTTTTTTTGGGGTGGGGGAAGGGAGGGAGGGGGTGATAGGATGCCCAGAAAAATGTGCTTGTGCTTCTTCAGTTACAGCTTCTATGTTTGGTTTCTGTAATATAGAGCGTGGAGCATTTAACCTTCGATCTGTGTGAATACGCAAATTTGGTCATTGTACTTGCAGGACCAACAAATGGAGAAGGAAATTTTGCAGACCGACTGTCATGGAATTCCTACCCCTTGGTTTCCCCTTCCGAGTCTCCACAAGACCCTCTCTTAGGCCCTGCAACCCCACTCCCTTTGCCAAAATCCTATGACCCTTTCCCACCCCCTTGTAGCCTCGCCATCAACCTATATTACTCACTGTAGCTAGCTGCTGGCCCCCATAAACTATTGGGTGGTGGGAATAAATTGCAAGGTTGGGTTGGATTGAAGGGTATCTTAGGGTATTTTTTTAGACTGTAAGGCAGGGGTTGGAGTGTGAGGGAGTTAACATAGGTGCTCGGATGAGTGGCTAGCAGAGGAAGTGTGAGATAAAAGGGGTTCTAACGTTCCATTTATTTGTATCGACTCCATTAGTATATGAATCAAAGCTGCTTGTTTCAAACTAATTAAGGTTTAATGTGCCAATCTATAACGAGGAGACCAGAACCTGAAATAGCTCGAACAGTAAACATGAAAAAATTTCAAAAACTCTATCATTGAAGTGTTTGTGCTGGAAAGCATGTTGATAGCTCTGTCTCCTCACTTGTGTGTTGGCAGTGGAGGATGGGGATGGAGGAAAGCATGTAAAATAATATTAGCTGTGGAACTGTGTTTCATTTCGAATCTCTTTTCCTTGCTTATAAGAATTCGCTTTTGCACATTTCTCTTTTCTTCCGTTGTCTAATTAATCAATCTGAAGAGATTCTACTCTAAGGGATTCTTTCCCTAAGTTTTCCCGTCAATCTAACATCAATGTCGTTGTTCATAAGTTTGAAAGTGGTCCTAATTGTTGATGACAAATTAAATGTGTCTTACTTCAAGCATAATTAGTATATTTTGTTATTCACTTTTAGGAAGAGATTATAAATGAGTCACTACTTGAGAAGAAAAGAAGGCGTGAGATGGAAGGCCGTGTCAGTGAGTATCTTTTATAGTCTTTTATACTTGAAGTATGTATAATACAAGCTACAGGTTCAGTATTGTTTATCTTGTGTTCCTAAAACAAATAACTTTCTCCAACTTTAGGGCAGCGTGTGATAAACTTGAAATCTTTGGAAAGAGAGGATGACCTGGATAGTATAGCTGCAAAGCTTATTGACCAGATTCAAGCTATGAAGATAAAGAGATTTCAACTTGCATTGGAACTCAAGGTCAATTGCTCTTTTTAATGTTTCTGTTTTCTGATGCCTCTAAAGTTATGATTAGTTCCTTAGCGAGTGAAGTTTAGTATTTCTGCTGTTTCTGTTGTGCCAGAATTTACTTATTGATGCTGTGGCTCACCGAAGAAATTATGCTGAACATAACATGGCATCCCTTGAACTTGGGCTGAAGGTACTTTTCTCTTTTAGGACCTATTTTGTATAAACCAAAGTAGATAAACTAAGAAAATCGAAGAAATTAAATACAAAAGTTGTGCACTGCCGAAAAAAATGAGTGGTCTGTGTCAGGTTAGGCTGGTGTGAGTGGAAGGAATATTATATTACTGGGAAATGGAGATGTAGGGTCTGCTGAAATGGAGTTCTTGTACTTGATAGTGGGACTTGAAAAGAAGGAATGGAATAAGGAGAAAGGACAGATTAAGAGGCAAGTGTCACTTGATTAATTGCAATAGTTTTCCTCACTACATTTGTTGAGAGCTTAGCAATAGTTATCTTGGAGCTACACAAGGCATGCCCTGACAGAAATGCCAATTTCTAGGTCAACATTTCGAAGGGCCTTTTCCTGGAGAAAATTTGCAATCAAGACAAGTACTGCGTCAAAGTGCTATATTTGCTGCCCTAATGATACCATCTTATATATGTTATGGGTTGGACTTTCGAGATAGGAATGCCGGTCCCTAAGTTGCTACGCTCTCTTTACCTGTTGTATATGAGAATGTCCATTTTGAGAAATAATCTTGTTACTTATCAAATTGGTTCTCAAGTTGTGCCTAGCGTGTGGGATGCATCTGTCTTGCTAATTCTTATGTCGCAACACAAAAATAAGAGTAACTACAAATCAATGCTCGGTAATATCCAATCTGGTGAGAAACTTAACATAGCCGCGACTCTTCAAGGCAGAGTATTAATCAACTTTCGATGCCCTAAATTCCTACTTTTGGATCCAAGCAGAAGGATTCCAATATCTGCACCTCCCATGTTATAGAAAGGGAAAGCTAGTTCCGACACAAAGGCTGGTATGATAAAGAACAGGAATATTAAATTAAAGGATTTTTGGACTTTGTATTTATTACTCAATAGTAGATGGTTAGGGTTTGCAGCATAAGGGTTATTCGGCAAAATAAATCAAGTCACATGATTGGGGTCTATCATCTCCAACGTTTGTCTTGTGGCATTATTATGGTTTTTTAGTTTTTATTTATTTACCTCAGACCCCACGTGTGAGATTTGACTGGGTTTGTTGTTGTAGTTTTTATTTATTTACTGTCCCAAACCCTTCAGGTGCTTCCTCCTAAATCCTTGCTGTTTCTATAATTTCTTGATTAAACTACTCGCGAAAGGATGTATAATGGAGAATTATTTCATGATAAGCTGAAACCTCAAATTAAGATGTTGATTCAAGGTTTTTGGCCTTTTGAACTTTATGACATCCTAGAGATGTTGTATGCTGCTATAATGAACACTGACACAATTTGTTCTTAATCTCCTACAGTTTGTATTCAAGATTAACAAGGGCCCGCTGTCATTATGTTAAATAAAAATTCTCTGGCAGTATGTTCACAAATGGTAGAAAGGGTTACTCTTTGGACAGCACACTGGCTTTAAGTATCTTGCACTTCAAATTCTATCCTTTAATAGCTTATCGTGTCATTGTTACTATTTCAAGCATGCATTTTCACTATGCCATATTGCTGAAAATTAAACAGGGCTATAGTTCTCAAATTGGTGGCTTTATTGCTACATAAAAAGCAATGCATGAATTAATTAAAAAGAAAGAAAGAGCAGCAGATATGATGCTTTGTGTCGTTGATTAGAAGGTACTACGCTGATGTTAGCGCAAGGTGTATGAATTATTTTTCATTTTGTTTGCTGCAAATTGTCTGCCAGTGCAAATCAAATGTAATCTTGTTGTTCTGTAGTGTTGCATCTGGTCTTTTTTTTTCTTTTCAAATAAATAGATTGATAGCAGGAATATGGGTTTTTTAGCATTATTTGTAGTTGAAAGTAGTCTAACAAGCCAAGACTGAGTTCATTGGACATAAATTCTCTTCTTCTTTTTCTTCTTAATAAATAGATTGATACCTAGAATATGGACTTGTAGTTGAAATTAGTCTAACAAGCGAAGAATATGGGCCTCGTTTCATTACTGGTAGTTGAAAGTAGTCAAACAAACTGAGACTGACTTCACTAGACATAAAATCTTTTTATGATTGTGAATCACGCTTCCTTTTCATCTTTTCAGATTAAAGAGATGGAAGCTAATGTGAAGCACCAAGAAAAATTTGCTATGCAAGCATCTCTGCATTATGAGTACTGTAAGTTCTTCAGTAATTAGTCCAATGCAAAGAGATCTTCAGTAGTTAGCGATTTCACAATTGACTATTTTACATCTTGCACAGTGATATAGTAACTCTGAAAGACCATCTCGCCTGGCTGACAAAAAGAAAAATTTACAGGGGGTCCAAAAAATTAAGGAAATGAACCATGGGGATATAGTCTCAACCTGCTGTGTAATCCATGATTTGGTAGTTTATTCATGTCTTTGAGTGGGAGGAGTCAAGTACATTGTTTGTTATTTCCTACTAATTGATATCTGGCTGCAAATGCTTAGGTGAATGATGTGACTGGATCTCGTCTTCCTGATTCTTGTGGGCTTTAACACCAGTGGCCTTTGCTACTGAACCAAGTGTTTCATTAGACACGCTTCGCCAAAAATTATTTTATTAAATATGTATATATATAAGATTCTTTCTAAAAATTGGATGTACATATACAATTGGTAAAACCTCTTAAAAATAATGCAAAGTAAACAGCAAATTGAGATAGGAACTAAAGTCTTACACCCCATAGACTTAGACCTAGACCCAAACCTGTATATACAAGTCGAATTGTGACAATAGGTCGACAACCATTTGTGCAAAACTCTGCCTGCACTACTGCTTATGGCCTTGAGTGAAATTATTACACCATATAGCTTTCCAGTTTGTTATTTTTCTTGATTAGGTAAGAAGGAGACAGAGGAATGCCGACGGCAACTGGAAGCTGCCAAGAGGCATGCAGAATCAGTAGCCATTATAACTCCAGAACTAGAGCAGGCTTTTTGTGAGGTTTGTTTCCCAACTAATACAGATTTTTGTGTGAATCTTTGGACACCTAACATTTGTGTAGCCTGTTTGTTATTACTGTTCCTTCTTACATCTTTTTTTGTAAGGACAGGGATCGTTGGTGCTTCTATTTAATAACAGTTTGTTATCTCTCTATCTAAAAAAATGTTTTGACCTTTGAGGTTCTGATCATAATTTTTTTATTCGTTATGTTATCTGAAAAACAAAAGAATAAAAGAGAAAGATAAAATTAGAGGTTTTGAGAACTTTCATGCCCTTAATGTGTTATTACGTCCATTATGTGGCATCTGCTTGTTGATATATATAATTAGGAAGGGAACTCAGTAATTGGATAAATTAAATGAACATAGATAAGTAGTTCCCATTAGAATATTCTCTAGCTAGAGAAATAAAATATAAGTTTAATAGACAAAATAGAAATATATAAGACTGCTACTTGAATTGGGGTTTAATTTGTAATGAAAAAAGAAAGAAGAGATTTAGGCATGAATTTCTTGATTATTCTCTCATGAATTTTTTGATTACTCAAACACTACGGGTTTAAGTAGTGTTTGCAAGTAATCTCAAAAAGGGAAAGGATAGTAATTTCTATTCCTAAAGGAGAAGAATTCCTGTTCCTAATTATCCATTACAAGTATTCTAAATCTTTCCTATATTTACAAAGAAAAGATTCTTGCCTATTAATAATTTTCTAATTTTTAACACTCCACTCAAGTTGGAGCTTACATATTGTATGCCCCTAAGTTGCTGCAAATATATTCAATTCTGGATCCTTGAAGTAGTTTTGTAAGAATATCTGCCAATGAATCATTTGAGTTGACGAAACTTGTCGTAATGCACCCTTACTCAATCTTTTGTCTGATGAAGTGACAATCTACTCTATATCCTTTTCATGAAACATTGGGTTTAAAGCAATGTGTATTGCAATCTAATTGTCTCAGATCAGTTGCATTGGTGCATTTTGATTTTCCCACACCTTAATTCTTTGTGAAGTTGCTTTAGCCATATAAGCTCACATGTCGCAAAACCATTACTCGGCATTTTACCTCTGCACTTCATTTTACTACCATATCTTACTTTTTTGCCTTTTTTTTTCCAATCCGAGAACAGGCTGTCATGTCCCAAACGAGTCCATAGACATGTCGCAAAACCATTACTCAGCATTTTATTTCCGCACTTGATTTTACTACCATGTTTTACTTTTTTGCTTTTTTTTTTTTTCAATTCGAGAACAAGTTGTCATGCCCCAAACTATCTCATAGACGTGACTGACACCCAGCTAACATCACCTGCAAGGCGAACCAATTTTCTGCACTCTTAACCTTTTTGTATAAGCACTAAGGGAAAATATCTGCAGGTCGAAACACATTAATAATCACTAAATACGAAATAATTATCCAACTAAAACCATAATCAATTTATAAAATCCAATATAGGTCAAATAATAGATTTCCAGACCAAATTCCCACACCAAGACCATGGAGCATCTAATAAAGTTATAGAAGTTAAGTTATCGGACATGCAAACCCAAAAAGAAATAATATACATAAGAAAGGTAGAGTTGAAACAACGACCTCCACGAATAATGAGTTGAAACTCGCCAGCCGCTAGTCTCGTCCTCAGCAACAGTATCTGCGTGTACGTGCAGGTAATGAGTGAGTTATAGGTAAATATAACCCAGTAACAGCCTCAACCTGCCACTTTAAATACTCCTGGAACAAGTGTTAGAAAATACAAATACACGAGTACAGAAATAATATGCACAAATATTCTTTCAATATATAATTACTCCATAAGGTCCAAACAACTGTTCAACAACAACACTATATATCTCAGCACGCTTTATACTAAGGACTTGTGATAAACGACAGTGAAAGAAATTAACCAAATACCCCGACGAGTCCATGACAGCATACACAATGCCCCAAATCTATCACGACGGCATACATAGTGCACCAAATGTATTAGTGTAACGAAGAAATAATTTTTAACGTCCAACGCCATGACAAGAAGCCAAGCCACAACACAGATTATGTATTAAATAATTTTCATATTCTAAACAAATAATATATGTGCGGTTGGTCAAAGACCACCGATTCTGCCAAGCACACGCTCGTCCCAACACATGAACCATGCAGGTAAAATATATTTTCAAAATGGGTTTTGAAAAGCAAACACCAAAGCTTAAAGTCTCACTTACCTCGATTCACAATCCAAGCACTCTTTTCAATAAATTAAAATATGCTCTCAGGTATCTAGATCACCTCAAACTACACAAAAACGAGTTTAGAATGGTCAAAAACCCTCGGGAGAATAGTTAAGACAAGTCAAACTCGTGGTCAAAGGTTGACAAAAAAAGTCAAATCTGGTAAACGGATCAGAATTCTCTTACCATGACCACCAACAGATTGTCCTCGGCGGGAGGATTCCAGAATACTAATCAAAATCAAATTTTGATAACGTTTGCCCAATTGATGAATTAGGTTACAGAACCCTAGGGCTAGACTTTCTCAATTTTTAAAAATTTCTCCATGTTTCTACCGTAAAAAGCTTCTCATAATCACGCACTTATATAAAAGTTAAGGATCATTACCTCGATAATTTGGGTTGAGAATCCCTATCCCCCCTCCCCCCTCTTTTTCTCTTTTTTTTCCCTTTCTTTTCTTTTTTTATCCCTTTCTTTTCTTTTCTCTTACAATGTTTTTTTTTTGTTTTTGCTTCTGCACATTCTGCTTCTGTGCGTTCCGCTTCTTTCACTTCTTTTTAATGTTCTCCCTTTATAGTTATTATTATTATTATTGTATTATTAAATTCTTTTTTATTATTATTAAATTACTAAATAATCCGTAATTAGATTTGGGGTTATTACACATGCCTACTTCCTCTTTTCTAGATCTGTCTGCCCCTTTATTTTGTTACTGTTAGAAGAGCTTTTGTCTTATGGTTTTTCTGTGTATCCAAGTAGTAGGTTGGGACAATTTACTACTGCATTGTAATGAGCTTTCCATAGCAACTTTAATGTGGTTTTTTTTCTTTCTTTTGACTGTCCACCAAATGGGTAGGACTTGTTTCTTTTGTCTTCTAATCAATCGATTCTGTATGCCTGTTATTTCCTTAGATGTTTCGATATTGCATATTTAATGTTTGAGGTTCTCAAGGACAAGGTTGCCTGTATGTTTAATTCATTTCTTGTCAATTTCCCCTACAGATGCCATCTACAATTGAGGAATTGGAAGCGGCTATCCAGGACACCATTTCTCAAGCCAATTCCATTCTTTTTCTGAACCATAATGTTCTAGAAGAGTATGAAACACGTCAGAAAAAAGTAAATTTTTTGTTTCATTAATTTGCTTTTCTGGTGTTTTGTGTGACAAGAAGGTACTGCCAAAATTTAAAGGTATGTTTTATAGAGCGGTGGTCAGACCGGCTATGTTGTATGGGGCTGAGTATTGGCCAGCCAAGAGCTCTCACGCCCAGAAGATGAATGTAGCAGAGATGAGGATGTTGAGATGAATGTGCGGGCACACCAGATTAGATAGGATTCAGAATAAAGTTATTCGGGACAAAGTGGGTGTGGCCCTATTGAGGACAAGATGCGGGAAGCACGACTTAGATGGTTTGGACATGTGAGGAGGAGAAGCACAGACGCTCCGGTAAGGAGGTGTGAGAGGTTGACATTGGAGGGCCTTAGGAAAGGTAGAGGTAGGCCGAAGAAGAGTTGGGGTGAGGTGATTAGACATGACATGGCGCAGCTATAGCTAACTGAGGACATGACCCGTGATAGGAAGGCGTGGAGGTCGAAGATTAGGATAGTAGGTTAGGGAGTCTAGATTATTCATACCGGTAGTGTTAGTACGTACTCTCGCATTTGGTTGGTAGTAGGCTTATTTGAATACCTGTCGTTTTTTTTTACATTTCGATCATCTTACTATCTTATTGTGTATGCTGCTTTTATATGTTTTTTCGGTGTTGTCCCGTCTTGTTTTCTTGTTATTATTGTGGTACCTATGCTTGCGCGAGCCAAGGGTCTATTGGAAACAACCTCTCTACCTCCACAAATGTAGGGGTAAGGTACAAATGTAGGGGTAAGGTTTGCGTACACACTACCCTCCCCAGATCCTACTATGTGGGATTATACTGGGTATGTTGTTGTAATTTGCTTTTCCATTTTTTTCCTTTTAAATATACAATGATTGCATCTAATTCATCTTTTGCAGATAGAATCTCTTTCAAAGACTCAAGAGATGGAAGAAGAGAAATTAAGCAACCTCATTGATGAAATCAATGCTTTAAAGGTTAGAGTTTTATGGTTCTCTAGCATTTTTGATAGTTAACTGGTGAGTCTAATGTTTATAAGCAGCTTGTTACCTGGCGAGTCTAATGTTTATAAGCTGCTTGTTGTATCTGATTAAGCCCTACAATGGTTCACTTAAGCCCTACATGGTTGTCTTTTCTTTCCAATGGTATTCTTATTTCAAGGCCTTAAACGTATCCATCAATACAGCTAAATGAGTGAATTGCCTTGTCTAAAAGGTACTCGCCTCATCTAAAAGCTGAAGCTGTTAGAGCAGGGCACTTGTTTGGTCTGCAACATGTCCCCTCATGTGCGAGCCAATTTTTTGTTTCTTTTTGGGCCATGCACTTGCAATTAATTTGTTGATGGGCGAAGGTTGGACTCGACACTGAGATATCTGCCTGCCTAGCTCTGATATCAGTTGAAGAGCACTTAGTTGAGCGTTTCTCCTTCCTATCCCATCCTTGTGTTGCGTCATCCTTATGGTTGACCTAGCTGTTATAATTGAACTGCCTCATCAAAAATCTTAGTTGAGAAAGATTACTTTTATTCATTCCATTTTTAAAGTTTTGCAACGATATGTGTTTGTGTGTGTTTAATGTCTTTAAACTGAAATGATTCAAAATGGTATCAGTTTGATGTTTGCTTTTTTGTTCTCTAGTACTAATATATCTTATGACAAGTTATTTAAACACAAAAAGAAGAATAAAAATAGGTTATTTTAGAAGGAAAAAAAGCAATAGGTTCTTGGAGAAGAGACCCGTTAAGCAATTGGGAAAAACCAAGGTCAAAGAATTGGAAATATTAGGTAATTTAGGAAAAATTCCACCTTTAGTTTGTTATCTTTCTATTATCTTTGCTGCAATTACAAGGTGTTTAACTCTAGTGCAGACACATTGTGATAGACTAGTAGTATACCCAAAAAATGTTCTGATTCTAGGATTTTGCAGGAAAGGTGGCTACCAACATTAAGAAGTCTTGTTTCACAAATCAACCAGACTTTTAGCCGCAATTTCCAAGAAATGGCTGTTGCAGGAGAAGTTTCATTAGGTATGTCAACATCAATCCTTGCAGAATTTATTTCTTGAGAAGTTCTGTCAACCTTTATTGATCGATGTCTATCTTCAGATGAGCATGACATGGACTTTGACAAATATGGGATACTAATTAAAGTCAAATTCAGGTAATTACGGCTCTGATTCCCCCTTACTTACTTGATTAATTGAGGTTTTGTTGCCTCTTGTGGCTTTCCTTAATCGGAGAAGTAACAGATATTTCAAATCATTATTTCTTTTGCATTTCGTGACAATGAGTTCTCAATTTCTAGAGATGGCCGATGAGAAGTACTTGTGTCACTAAGAGCACTGGCAACTTTAGTACTACCTCTGTTCCAGTTTATGTGAACCTATTTCCTTTTTGGTCCGTTCAAAAAAGAATGACCCCTTTCTAAATTTGGAAACAATTTTGCTTAAACTTACAATTCTACCCTTAACGAGAAGCTTTTATAACCACACAAATTCTCTGGGCCCCTTTTTGAATTGTTTAGGACCACAAATTCCAAAAGTCTTCATTTTTTCTTAAACTCCGTGTCCAGTCAAACAGGTTCACATAAATTGGAACAAAGGTAGTACTTTTTATTGTGTTTGTCATTGGGCCTAGAAATCATCTTGTTCTTCATTGGTGAACTTTTATGCTTCCTTTGATGCCATATAAAATTAGTTTTCAATATTACAGTACTCAAATTAGAGTTGTTACTTTTGATTGTACCTATTTTATTTTCAAAAATCGTTTTTTGGGAAGAGAAATCGTGGGCTTTATATATGAGCAAAAGAAAGATTAGATTCCCTAGCATCTCGACATTCACATAAGTTTTCATGACACCAACAAATATACAAGAAGTAGGAAAGAGTTGTGCTTCCAGATAAGGTTATTGATCATAAAATCTCTTTCCTGGTTGCCCAAACGATGCCCAAGTGAGCTGCCTTCCACATTTTTCTTTGTTCTTGTCTAATATGCTAAAATGCCAACATTTGGAGTAAGCTCCGTGATCGTATCATCCCATTAACACTAGCAAGGAATAAGTTAGCTCTAAAGTGCAGTGCTAATGACAAATATTAGCTTTTCCTTGTTTCTGTAGATCCGAATTGCATCTCTTTTTATAATAAATGATATATGTATATCACAAATGAAGTCCAACAACAACAACAACAACAACGAACCCAGTAAAATCCCACAAGTGGGGTCTGGAGAGGGTAATGTGTACGCAGACCTTACCCCTACCTTATGAAGGTAGAGAGACTGTTTCCGACCCTCGGCTCAAGAAAGTGAAAATGAAGCAATAAACAAACAATAGCAACATATCACAAATGAAGTATAACACTTATTGCCTAAATCAGTTTTTAATATTTTGAAGAACTTTCAAATTCTTATGGGTGGAGAACTATAAATTGCATCTCAGTTAAAAAATCTCTCTTTATCCATGAAGTATTCTTGAACTCTGGAGGATTTTGATTGATATATAGGTAAAATGTTAGACTTTGGTGGGGGTTCTAGTCTTAGTTTGCAGTTCTCCAGTAAAGGACATTCACAACAACCACAATAACAACATACCCTGTGTGATCTCGCAAGTGAGGGCGTGAGGAGGATAGGATGTACACAACCTTAGCCCTATCTTGTGTGAGGTAAAGAGGTTATTTCCGATAGACCCTCGGCAGTCGGCTCAATAAAAGCATTTTCAAAATAGGTTTGAAAATACAAGAGTAAAAAAGCTATTATGAAAATAGTGAAGAAAAGAAACGTTTTGACAGCAAAAATAGTAAAGATAACCAAAGTACAAAAAAATAATACGAGTAATAAAAATGAAGAATATGATAATAATAGACTAATAATAATAGTAGTGATAAGGAAAAGAGGGAGCAGATAAGGTGCTCTAAACTAGAACCATGCTCTCCCACAAAAAGAGAGAAATCACTCGATTACCTTCTAACCTTCGATCCTAATCGTTGACCTTTATGCTCTGCTATCTAGGGTCATGTTCTCGGTGGGCAGAAGATGTGCAATGTCCTATCTAATCACCTCTCCCTAATTCTTCCTCGGTCTACCTCTAGCTCTCCTATCGCTGCCAACATCTCTCACCTCCTCACTGAGCGTTTATGCTATTCTTCACATGTCCGAAGCATCTCAGACTCGCTCCCCACATCTTGTCCACCACGAAAGCCACTCCCACTTTGCCCTATATATATTCGTTCCTAATCTTATCTCTCATAGTATGCCCACACATTCATCTAAGCATCCTCATTTCCGCAACTTTCATCTTTTGAACGTGTGAGTTCTTGACTGGCTAACACTTTGCCCCATACAATATAGTTGGTCTAACAACCACTCTATAAAACTTACCTTTAAGTCTTGGTGGCACATTCTTATCACATAGGACACCGGATGCGAGTCTCCATTTCATCCACCCTGTTCCAATACGATGTCTGTTATTATCGCCGATCTCCCCATTTCCTTGGATTGTTGACACAAGATACTTGAGCTGTCTCTCTTGGGGATGACTTGTGTATCAATCTTCACTTCCACATCCGCCTCATGTGATGCGTCATCGAACTTGCATTCCATGTACTCTGTTTTAGGCATGCTCAACCTGAAACCTTTAGACTCTAGGGTATGTCTTCAAATATCTAATGTATTATTAACTCCGCAATGTGCTAATTCATCTTCCGGGAAAAGCAATCAACAAGTTGATATCGAAGAAGATAATTCTGCGAGAAAACAAATATTTTGGATGTAATGAGGGTCGGTGCTGAAAAAAGATACAAAATTCATAATATATGCTGACCAACATAAAAAGGACAACACTATCAAAATGTTACCCATCTGATGCTACGGAGCATGGAAGACACCCTTACTATTAGCCTCGTGAAAAGCTCAAGTCATAAATAAAGAGTTCTTGCATTTTGTTGTCACGAGATACTCTAGCTGACAACTAGGATTCACTTCGTGGTCTTGATGGAGTTTCAGTTTATCCTGTTTGTTTTCTTCTGGGGTAAGATAAGGTTTTCCTTTCCAAAATGTTATCGCTTTGACAGATACCTCTTATTTGCTGGAGAGGTGGCTGTCTCGATCTTAGTTGAATTTGAATTTTATCCTGTATTCCCCGTCTCAACTTGTTTATAAAAATTTGGTTAATGGCCCCTCCTTGAGTTCTAAACCTGCAGATTCATGGGTTATTACAAACCCTAATTCTAAGCAAATCCACTATCCTATGTGCCCCTCGGCTGTTGCCCTGTACAATAGAGTTGGTCTAACAACACCTCTTTAAAACTTACCTTTAAGTCTTGGTGACACATTCTTATCACATAGGACACAAGATGCGAGTCTCCATTTCATCCACCCCGTTCCAATACGATGTTTGATATCATCGTCGATCTCCCTATTTTCTTGGATTGTTGACACAAGATACCTGAGCTGCCTCTCTTGGGGATGACTTGTGTATCAATCTTCACTTCCACATCCGCCTCATGCGATGCGTCATTAAACTTGCATTCCATGTACTTTGTTTTAGTCATGCTCAACCTGAAACCTTTAGACTCTAGGGTCTGTCTTCAAATCTCTAATGTATTATTAACTCCGCCATGTGCTAATTCATCTTCTGGGAAAAGCAATCAACAGGTTGATATCGAAGAAGATAATTCTGCGAGAAAACAAATATTTTGTATGTAATGAGGGTCGGTGCTGAAAAAAGATACAAAATTCATAATATATGCTGCCCAACATAAAAAGGACAGCACTATCAAAATGTTACCCATCTGATGCTACGGAGCATGGAAGACACCCTTACTATTAGCCTCGTGAAAAGCTCCCCAATTTATTTCAAGCTGCGCATGATAAGGCTTCTAAGCATATGGGAACAGTGGTTCCTCCTTCCTCTGGCCATGGTGCTTCACACAGTGACATGTGCCCCTCTACGATGGCCGCCGCTGCAGGGGCAAAACCGGCAGAGGATGGTGCTGTTAATCCACGGCCCCCCACCTTTGTGGGTCCCGGTTCCATCAACCACTCAACTGCTCCTGGGCTTAGTTGTGCTGAGGACACACTCAAAGTTTCTTCTTTTTCTGGGGAGATTGGTGAGCAGGTCCCAATTGATGTTAGTGTCGGACCAGTATCTTCAGTTAATATGCCACCAAGGGTTCCATGCTCTCCTCCGCCATGCTACCCTACTGATGGTTCTGGACATTCCTATAGCAGCGGGGTGTTATTTTCAGAGGTTGTTGACCCCCAAGGAAATGGTGAGACCATTTCGAAGGTTAAAACTCCTAGTGCTAGCAATGCTATGATCTTGTATTCCTCTGGTAGTAGCAAGGAAAGGGCACATACAGAAGAAGCCTGCCCAATTTCGTCAAGGACCGGAGGAGGGGATATGTCTTTTTGGATGGAGGACAAACTCTTAAACTTTGGGAAGTTTCTAGGTGTATCTGTTACAGGGAAGGAAGATAGGGTGTTAGAACTGTTGAGGGAGATTGAGCAACAATCTCTTTACGATGGTGCAGGGAGGGAGTTGGGTAAAGGTGTTAAGCAAAATAACTTAGGGGATGTAGTGGTGTATCAGAGAAGGGGGCGAGGGTGTGACAAAGAGAAAGGGACCTCGGCTAGGGGAGGTGGGGAAATGGGGGCTATTGTCGCTTATGGAAGTTAAGATCCTTTCATGGAATGTGAGGGGGATGAATGACCCAAACAAAAGGGCCATCATCAAAGTGGGAGTTAGGGAGTGGGGTGCCAACCTAGTTTGTTTTCAGGAGACCAAAATGGAAGTTTTGTCGGATGCGATCGTGAGAAGTGTCTGGGGAGGTAGCTGGGTGAAATATGACTGGGTCCCAGCAGTGGGAAGTGCCAAGGGAGATATTATTAGGTGGAATAAGGAGGTTTTTGGGAGGGTAGAGGTTAAAATGAGGGAGCTTATGCATGAATTGTGGGATTTAGAAAGAGGGGAAGGGGCGAGGGAGTTAGACGAATCTGAGAAAGAAAGATTGGGGGAGGTTAAGAGTGAAATAGTCGAGTTAGCAATAGCTCAGGAGACTAGTTGGCGGCAAAAATCGAGGGCGCTCTGGCTAAAGGAGGGGGATTCGAATACCAAGTTTTTTAATAGGGTGGCAGTCGCAAATCGAAGGAGAAACTTCATAGAGTCCTTAGTTGTGGATGGGGTGAGGATTGAGGGAGAGGAGGAAGTAAAAGGGGCGATAGTGGGGTTTTATGAGAACTTATATAAAGAAGAAGTTAGTTGGAGGCCGACTTTGGGGGGAATAGAGTTCAACCATATAGGGGAGGGAGACAACGAGTGGCTAGAAAGGGTTTTCGAGGAGAAGGAGGTGCACGAGGCTGTGTCGTCTTGTGCTGGTGATAAGGCCCCCGGGCCTGATGGTTCCTCCTTGGCTTTCTTTCAGATCTTTTGGGATACCATCAAGGGAGAGTTGATGGAAGCCATTGAATACTTCCATGCGAATGGTGTTTTCGAGAGAAGTATCAATGCTTCCTTTATTACTATTGTGCCTAAGAAAGAAGGTGCATCTTGTATCAGAGACTACAAGCCTATTAGTCTCGTGGGGAGCATTTACAAGATTATTTCTAAAGTGCTTTCCAACAGACTTAAGAAGGTTCTTGACATGACTGTTTCGTCCTCCCAGAATGCGTTTGTGGAAGGTAGGCAGATCCTGGATGCTGCCTTGGTGGCAAATGAACTTGTAGACTCCAGAAGGAAAAATAGAGAACCCGGCTTACTATGCAAGTTAGATCTTGAGAAGGCTTTCGACCATGTCAATTGGGAGTTCCTGGACTTCATTATGATGCGGATGGGGTTTGGGGAAAGATGGAGGGGATGGATAAAGTTTTGCATTTCCTCAGTCAGATTCTCTGTCCTGGTTAATGGTAGCCCGTGTGGTTTCTTTGGCAGCTCCAGGGGTCTCAGGCAAGGTGACCCCCTATCCCCCATGTTATTCATTCTAGTGATGGATGCTCTGAGCAAAATGATGGATCGTGCGGCGGGCGGAGGCTTCTTGAGAGGATTCTCAGCTCCGATTGGGGTGCTCAGTGCCCGAAGAGTCTCACATTTGCTTTTTGCGGATGACACACTGGTTTTCTGTGATGCCGATATGGATCAGTTGACCTACCTGAAGCAGGTCCTGCAGTGGTTTCAGTTAGTATCAGGACTCAAAATCAACATCGGCAAGTGTGAGATTTTTTCGGTAGGTGAGGTTACTAATTTTGATGCCTTGTCTGGTGTTCTCAGATGCAAGGTGGGCTATCTTCCCACTACTTACCTGGGCCTCCCTTTGGGCGCTTCATATAAGGATGCTACGGTTTGGAATCCAGTGATCGAGCGGGTTGAAAAAAGATTAGCAGGATGGCAGAAACGGTATTTGTCAAAAGGAGGTAAGGAAGTGCTTATCAAAAGCACTTTATCGAGTATGCCAACCTATTACTTATCCCTGTTGCAAGCACCGGTGAGCATCACAGAAAAAATTGGAGAGACTTCAAAGGAACTTTCTATGGGATGCGGCGGATGGAACTAGAAAGTTTCATCTAGTGAATTTGCAAACAGTCACTTCCCCAAAGAAGTGTGGTGGACTTGGAGTGAAAGACCTTAGGGTATTTAACAGAGCTTTAATGGGAAAGTGGCTGTGGAGATTCGGGGTAGAAGAGCATGCTCTATGGAGGGAGGTCATAGTAGAAAAGTATGATTCAACGGGAGGGGGTTGGAGGACCAAGGCGATCACAACACCTTTCGGGTGTGGCATGTGGAGGAGTATCATGAAGAATTGGGAAGCATTCAGTGGCAACATCACTTACAGGGTGGGAGATGGAAGGAGAATCAGCTTTTGGAATCATAGGTGGTGTGGAGAGGATTCTTTGAGGGTCTCCTTCCCCCACGTCTTCAGAGTTTCAAACCAGAAGGAACTGATGGTCCAACAGATTCGCAAGGAGCATGAAGGGAGGGTAGTATGAGACCTCTCATTCAGGAGGAACATGCAAGATTGGGAGATTGCGGAGCTTCAAGTTTTGTTGGCACTGCTATACGGGCAAGACATGCTCCAGCCATCCTGCGACTCTTGGAGATGGGGCTTGCGTGGCGATGATTTGTTCACCGTAAAGTCCTTTTACCAGAGTATGTTGGTGAGAGAGGAGACCACTTTTCCATACTCCTCGATCTGGATTCCTAGGGCGCCCACGAAGGTGTGCTTTTTTGCATTGCTAGCGGCAAGGGGAGTGATCTTGACTGCTGAAAATCTCCGAAAAAGGGGAATTGCACTTGTTAGTTGGTGCTACATGTGTAAAAGCTCAGGAGAAGAAGTTGATCACCTTATGTTGCATTGCCCTGTGTCCTCAACTTTGTGGAGGGCAATCCTGAATCTCTTTGGTGTTCAATGGGTGATGCCAAGCACTGTAAAGGAAATGTTATATAGTTGGGGCGGTTTTCGTAGAAGAAGAAAGCAAAAGGCATGGAAATTCGCTCCGTTAGCTCTCATGTGGGTAGTATGGGGGGAGAGAAATAGGAGAGCTTTTGAGGAGATTGAGTCTCCTTTTTCACATCTTAAGAATAGTCTTTTATCTTTGATCGCTTTTTGGTGCACTCACTTAGCCCCTACTTGTATAGAAGATTGGGCGTCTTTTGTAGAGAATCATGTTCTGATATAAATTCTCTACGTCTTTGGTATACTTTGTGTATACGGGAGTTCTCTCCCTTTTGATTAATACAATTTACCTTATAAAAAAAAAACTATTAGCCTCGTGAAAAGCTCAAGTCATAAATAAAGAGTTCTTGCATTTTGTTGTCACGAGATACTCTAGCTGACAACTAGGATTCACTTCGTGGTCTTGATGGGGTTTCAGTTTGTCCTGTTTGTTTTCTTCTGGATAAGATAAGGTTTTCCTTTCCAAAATGTTATCGCTTTGACGGATACCTCTTATTTGCTGGAGAGGTGGCTGTCTCGATCTTAGTTATTCTGTGAAGTGAATTTGAATTTTATCCTGTATTCCCTGTCTCAACTTGTTTATAAAAATTTGGTTAATGGCCCCTCCTTGAGTTCTAAACCTGCAGATTCATGGGTTATTACAAACCCTAATTCTAAGCAAATCCACTATCCTATGTGCCCCTCGGCTGTTGCCCTGTACAATAGAGTTGGTCTAACAACACCTCTTTAAAACTTACCTTTAAGTCTTGGTGACACATTGTTATCACATAGGACACAAGATGCGAGTCTCCATTTCATCCACCCCGTTCCAATACGATGTCTGATATCATCGTCGATCTCCCCATTTTCTTGGATTGTTGACACAAGATACCTGAGCTGCCTCTCTTGGGGATGACTTGTGTATCAATCTTCACTTCCACATCCGCCTCATGCGATGCGTCATTAAACTTGCATTCCATGTACTTTGTTTTAGTCATGCTCAACCTGAAACCTTTAGACTCTAAGGTCTGTCTTCAAATCTCTAATGTATTATTAACTCCGCCATGTGCTAATTCATCTTCCGGGAAAAGCAATTAACAAGTTGATATCGAAGAAGATAATTCTGCGAGAAAACAAATATTTTGTATGTAATGAGGGTCGGTGCTGAAAAAAGTACAAAATTCATAATATATGCTGACCAACATAAAAAGGACAGCACTATCAAAATGTTACCCATCTGATGCTACGGAGCATGGAAGACACCCTTACTATTAGCCTCGTGAAAAGCTCAAGTCATAAATAAAGAGTTCTTGCATTTTGTTGTCACGAGATACTCTAGCTGACAACTAGGATTCACTTCATGGTCTTGATGGAGTTTCAGTTTGTCCTGTTTGTTTTCTTCTGGGGTAAAATTAGGTTTTCCTTTCCAAAATGTTATCGCTTTGACGGATACCTCTTATTTGCTGGAGAGGTGGCTGTCTCGATCTTAGTTATTCTGTGAAGTTGAATTTGAATTTTATCCTGTATTCCCTGTCTCAACTTGTCTATAAAAATTTGGTTAATCGCCCCTCCTTGAGTTCTAAACCTGCAGATTCATGGGTTATTACAAACCCTAATTCTAAGCAAATCCACTATCCTATATGCCCCTCGGCTGTTGGTTTATATCTCAAATCTGGAATCAGAGGTTGAAGGAAGGGCATAATTGTCATGCATCCACTTAGTTCTCTTCTTACACTGTCAAGTGAGACCATGTCTATGATTGGCTAGTTGAATAACTCATGAGTGCTAGTCGTTGCGTTGTGGTCCGTTTCCCGACTTCGCTTGCTTTGCATTTCTGATTGGTTCCAGCCATTCCCAACCTTAATGAATGAACTATAAAGGGGTCAGTCAAGCGGTTCACCATCCAATCTAACCATCTCTCCGGAAGCCCTTTCCCTTCTAGTAGACCTTCATCGTTATTGAAAAATAGGTTGTGACCAACAGCCATCAGCTCTCAGCTTGTTGGTAAGGTGAGAGCACCCTCTTGATAGAGCAAGAAAATGATTATTGCTCCTTTCTTTTTGAAAAGTGGGATGCTATATCCAGGATTGGGATCCGTAAATATGTTAATAGATGTTATTATTGAATCAACGCGGACAAGAATTTCATAGCACAACAATAAACTAACAAGGCTATTGTAACACATGGAACCATCCAGGATGTGGAGGATACAAATCACAAAAGAATTTGTAAGACTGTTTAAAATTTATTTTAGAGCTTTATGACACTGAACATATGACAGTATTGGACATTTGACATATGGGTTCATGGGGAAGAATAAAACTCATTTTTTTGCTTGCATTTGGATTTGTAACATATCTGATGAGTTCCCAAGTGCAGTAGACTTACAATATAGAACTTTTTTTATTGATACAGAATTATGAGAGTGAACGAGAAGTTACAGAAAGAAAATTTGGACATTAACTTCGTGAATTGTTCTAGAACAAACAACATGCACTAGCAGCTTTTTCATAAAATTTGTGTGTTTCTTATGTAGGGACTTATACACAGACTTTCCGGTAGTTTTAGCAAAAACTATGTCCCAATTTTTCTTGTTCTGCAACGTCAACTTCCTCTTTCACTCCCTAGACACTAATATCTCATTAAATTTGGCTGTTTCTGGAATTAGTCTCAACTTTTTCCAAATCCCTAACATAATTTTGCTTTTTTAGGATCAGGGAGCAGTTAGGTTCTTGTAGTTTGTGTTTATTAAATTTGTTATAATGCAGCGGAAGTTGCAATTTCACTTGCAGCTCTCAGTGTTGTACTCTCCAACACTTGTCCCTAATTTTGGAAATAATATGTCCGAGATCTGTCTATATCTTTACATGTAAGCTTTCACAATTTTACCTGGAAAATTTAAGAAGCTTGGAGATCTAAGGTGATCTATCCTCATTATCTACTTTTCTCTCCCTGTTTCTGTAGTTAACACTGTTATAGCTGATGAAAATATTCAGTCATTTCCCCCCTGTTAATTTTAGATCATAGACCCGTGTTTGTGCTGGCTCATATCCACCTTTGGTAGTTATTTGCCCCCGTACCTTATTTACAAGCAATGCTTACAACTCTGCATAGACATCCAGTGCCATAGCTTTCCACTGGCATTGAGTAGGCTGTTGTACTATAGGTGAAGAAAAGAAAAGAAAAGAAAAGAAAAGAAAAGAAAAGAAAAAGAACAGAGTGATTTACTTCCCTGTTTGGAATTTTTAAATTGGTCAGTACCATTCCCAAAATGCATTGCATATCTGTAGAAGAAATTTACTCTTTTACTGCATGTAGTTGTGCAAATCTTCCACATCCATGGGGAGGCTTATTTTTTGGAAGCCACCTGTAGGTGTGTGTCATCTTATATCTGTACTATACTGTCCTAACTAGGGTAAACTGGAATGGTCAGCCTTCTGTTTTTGTTCTTTATTTGTTTATATATTTTTTGCTCTGCATGGTTTGCTTACAGTTTGTTGTTCTTGTATCCTTATTACCAGGGAGACGGGACAACTCCAAGTTCTAAGTGCCCACCACCAATCTGGAGGAGTATGTCACTTAAACCACTTTTTCGATCTGTGAGT
The DNA here is from genome assembly GCF_000715075.1 of Nicotiana tabacum. Classification (NCBI taxonomy): domain Eukaryota; kingdom Viridiplantae; phylum Streptophyta; class Magnoliopsida; order Solanales; family Solanaceae; genus Nicotiana; species Nicotiana tabacum. The sequence continues at coordinate 72,865,649 of NC_134098.1, read as the reverse complement.
TCGATTGCTGTAATCAACTTTATAATACAATATCCTTTCAGGAACGGTCTGTTTCAACCATTCTTTACCTAGTTTCTCTGCAAGACCTAACAAATTGCCCCTTTAGAGTGGTGGATGAAATAAATCAAGGTCAGTTATTCATTTACAGTATATGTTATTCTCAGTTTTCTGGATGCAAGAAACCATCGTGTACATTTGTGCTTTTAGGAATGGATCCTATCAATGAGAGGAAAATGTTTCAGCAACTAGTGCGAGCTGCCAGCCAACCCAATACACCGCAGTAAGGGAACTCTCTTTAACCTTCTATTCTCATAAATCTCTTACCATTTCATGTCTAAAGCAGCAGCAACTTATGCGCTGAAATAATTTGCTTATGTCCTTGTGATAAATGAACACGGCGTGTGTATGCTTTTTTCAATCGTTGTAGTAGTAACAAACATCTTAGGGATTTTTTAGAAGGTTTCTGCAAATTGTTTGGATCTCTACATGAAATTCAGTTTTAATAATGACCTTTGATGTAGGGAGAATATGGAGTTCGTGTATACATTAATCTGCAACAATTTTCACGTGGCCGGTATATCTGATTCTCTAAGATTAAGAGGGGGATAAGTTTCTTCAATGGTCTCCAGATTGTTTTTTAATACGTCTTAGTTCAGATGGCAAAGTACATAAATTGAGGTTCTTAGAAATTAGTAGTTTATATCTTGACGGTAATAATTTTGATAAGAAAATTTGTCATTAATCTCTCTCTTTGTATACCTGTGGTCTACTTTGAAATACTGCTCCAAGTAATCAAACATGTTCCTTTTGCCCTTCGAGAAATCTGAATGAATTCGTCAGTATTTTGATAGCTGCACCTCGCTTCCCACCATGCAGATGCCCCTGTTAAACTTGAAAAGTATCCTCAATCAGATTTTCTTCACGATGTTGTACTAGGGCTGCAGATTTAATTTCCCTGTTTGAGTTGATTCTAGGATCTGATTGGTGACAGTGGTCATCCCAATGCGCATGTAATAAAGTTAGGCTGAAATCTGATGAGTAATCAGCAATAGTAAACGTAATATAATGGCTAGCCCCTCGAGAGAGATCCCTTCGCAACTGCTATCAGAGTGCATAGACACCACTGATCACCAAGCTTCTGCGGCAAGGACACAGATATAAAGACAAGGGATCCATTTGTTTTCACCCTTCTACGCTGAGAAACGTCAAATATTAATTTTTATGGATGACGTATTTTCCATGAACTCTTGAACAGTCAACTACTCTATCAGAAGGAGCATATCCATATGCAGTTTTGATTTCTTTATATTAACGTGAATATTCTTTGTCTAGGTAGCCATTCCTTGTCCTGCCAATCCCCTTCCTGCATATCTTTGAGAAGTTGATGGAACTAGTCCTTGTCCGCCTATTTCTGATTCTGTCAATTCCTGTGCAGGTGCTTTTTGCTTACTCCAAAGTTGCTCCCTAATCTGGAATACAGCGAAGCATGCAGCATTTTGACTGTAATGAATGGTCCTTGGATTGAGCAGCCATCCAAAGGTTTCCAAGCACTTGAACCAATACCATATGTTTGTAGTCATAACGTTAACCAGTTACTAAATGCCTTCTTTCCGGTTCTAAATTGCAGCTTGGAGTGGTGGAGAATGCTGGAGGTCTGTGATGGGACTAATGGAGGAACGTTGTCGCTGACTAGAAGCAGAAATACTTTAGGTAGATTCGAACAGGAATTGTCCATAAGAAAAATTTGCTTCCTTGTTGATCTGCCATTGCGCTAGTTACAAGCTGAATCATGGTCGCTCAGCTATGTTTTTTGAAAAATCTGTTATTACTGGCCCTTGTTCTAAAATAACATAATTCTTTTGTACGCTTAATTCATAATATGCTACCCTTGTTTATTGTAACATAGAAAATACGTCTGTTCTCAGGTACTCCTCTGTTTGAACTCTCATTAAAATGGTCCTCCATTCTCTTTTGTTATTTTCAGAGTGTTTATTTTTTTCTAGAAGATAAATAAATGTCTATTACTCCTCGAACAACAAAGGAATGCTTTTCATTCTAGTCCCTTTCAAGATATTCTTTTAACTTCGAAAAGTAAAATTTTTCGGACCCATAATATGCAAAATGGTTACGCGTGAGTTATTGTCACTTTATGCATTTTGTTACGTTATTACTGAAAGGAATAAGCTATATTTGGCTCCATACGTTCTTTTAGCTTTGAATTCTCCTGTTCTCGGTGAATTTTGTAGAGAGCACAAAAGATCTTTATTCAGTCTCTTTTTTATAGCTTATCTTGTACTCTTTTAGATCCAACAAGAGTGAAGGGGTCTCAGTATAAAGGTAGAGCATCTAATTTTTGGTTGGAAAATTACTCTTATCAGCTGATGCATCATTTCAACCAAATTAGGCCCATATTTTACCTTTTTATCCAATTTGGCCTATTTTTAATATAACTTAATTTTCTTTCATCCCTTAAACTAACATTAAAGATGGAGACTTCAGAAGAGTTTCAAGGACGAAGAAGAAGACGTGAGCTCTATTGATAAGATATATTTGTATAATATTGTAAATATTGTATAATTGTGTATAGGGGTGTATAAACACCTTTTATATACTATTATATACAAGGTTGATACATTGTTTTACAGAAATTTGGTGAATTTCTCACCTATAAACATAGTGTATCGCCAACATACTTTTCGCTACTGTGCTTATATATCTTTATACACTTTTATACACCCATGTACATAATGTACTTGTCTTGTATAAAAGGGTATAACATTGTATAAAAGTGTTTACGTGTTTCTAGACGAAATTCTTTTATGATTTTAAATTGCAATTCTTATTCAAAATCAATTCAAATCTCCTTAGACTATTTCTAATAAGTCAAAATAACACTCACTCTAAATTTCTCACAAAATCAGATTCAAAACTTAAAAACCACTTGTTTGCTTATTTAACGATGGTGGATTACCTTTAAAATTTAATTTTCACCACCCAAATAGTGATTTTTAGAACTAATGTTTGAGTTACAATTGTTGATTCATAAATTGGGTTAAACGTTTGAGCTTTAAAAAATAATAATCTAAATAGCGATTTCGAGAACCTATTTCGGCAATAGCTTTGTAAAGCTGTATATGAGTCATTCGGTTACAATGTATATTGGTGTACTGTATTATAATGTAATTTTCTCTTTTTGGTTTAGGAGTCATTTCTATACCTTTTAAAATTGAAATTTATATATTTTAAAATTACTTATATTATAATCACTTCATTTCAGTTTATTGGACACCGTTTTCTTTTTTGTCTTTCCTAGTAAGATGGTCGTGTTTTTATAATTAAAAAATAGTTTATTTTAGCATTTTCCATTTCCAAAAACAAATTGTTTGACATAATGGTTGGCAGGTAGCTGGTGGCTTTTGTGTTTCTTTCACGACGTAAACCAAGAGGTCATGGCTGTTACTTAGTGAGTTTATTCCACTAAGTGAACCATTTCAACTTGCACTTTACTTAATCAACATCAATACATTCATCAAGCTAAACCATAGTAATGATTAATTAACTGAACATAAACGGAATAGAATCCAATAAGTTAGGAATCAAAGTACATAGCAAAAGTAAGGATGTCCTACAGAATAGTACTTAATGTATAGGGATTAATTACCCAATTAAGGGTCGTCCGGTTGACGGTATATGAATAATTAATTTCAACATAAATTTCGTATAAAATAGTAAATGTATAATGAGCCGCATAAGAAAAACAACCGCCTCATAACTTACACTGTTTTAATTGACAGTATTAAATAATATCGTCATTAAGTTGTTCGAGAAATTATATATTATTTTATGTGAAAATATAATTTGAAATAAAAACACATGTATTAGCAATATAATGATTAAACTATTAAAAGACAATAATACTCTTTTAGAATAAATATTCATATATAACAATCTCATCATTATTAATTATGAATCCCTAAATATTTTTATACTATAATCTTCGCAAAACCAAAATGCGAACCAAATAACTCTTAATAGTATTATAAATTTATGATACCTCCATATCATGTTGGCAAATCAAACGACCCCTACCACGTAACGTGCAGTGCCGACCCAAGGGTAAGGCTGCTAAAGCAGTTGCTTTGAGCCTCATAATTTTTTGGGCCTCAAAATTTTCTAATAGGTTATATATTAATTTATTTTTAAAAGAATATTTAGTGCTTTAAATGAGAAAATATAAATTTTTATAGTAAAAAAGTACGATTAAATTGTTGATCATAAATTGAGAAAAAATATCTTTTTGGGAATCACTCTCTAGACCATAACTCAAAGAAGGTTAAAACTTTAATACAGTCCCACAACGTGTATATTTCAAGAGAAATTAAATGGATTAGATAAAATTATTAATAACTTTGCATATGAAAAACTAGAATTACAGAATTTAAATAAAATTATATATAAATTTTTTCTTTTATATAAAAAAAAGGCCTCTTGTTGAATTTTTGCTTTAGGCTTCCATATTTATTGAGCCGCCCGTGTAACGTGTTATCTGTTTTTATCCTCCCCAAGAAACTTGCATCCACAAAGGGCTTATATGACAATAATTCAAAATCTAACAGGGTTCAAATAACACCTTCTCAAACTTCATTCGGTCAAAATGGTAAATATTTAATATACCTTACTAGAGACACTCTCTTATCTCATTATCAACATACACCAAATGGATATGCATATATATTGATTATTCACCACAATTACAATCCCTTCAACAAACAGAGGTCTCTCTCGTTCAACAATGGCTTCCACAGCTACACCCTCTACTCTCACTCTATCCTCACTTCTCTCACAAGAACTCAACCCCAATTCCTTACTTTTCAAACCAAAGCCTCTCCTTTTCACACCCCACAAGTCCTTTTCTCTACACCCACTAATCCTCCATTACAAAGAAAGGAAGTCCAATGGACCTATTGTTGTTACTGCTGCTATGGCTGCTGAAGCTGAGGTTGATGAGGCTGTTGACGAAGAAGGTGGAGAAGGCGCTGTTGCTGTTGCAATTCCAACCTCTAAGCCCAAGAAAGGCAAAGCTGCTTTGCCCTTGAAGAGGGATAGAGTATGTTGAACAACTCATCTTTTCTCTTGTTGATTTTATTGGATTTAGAAGTTAAAGATTTTTTTTTCCGTGTTATATGCGGGATTAGCTTAAATTTTGATATTGCTATAAAAGTGACTTCTTTTGCCCATGAAGAGAGGGATAGAGTATGTTGAGCTACTAATCTTTTTCTTGTTGATTTTATGGATTTAGATGTGAAAGATTTTTCTTTTCGTGTTATATGTGGGTTTTGCTTATTTTTTGTATTTTGTTGATTCTTGTGATGGCATTAATAGCTTGTTTGGATGTTATTAACAGATAAGTAAACAACGCGACCACACCAGGTTGTTCCATAGAGTGGCATTTTTCGTCGTTACATAACTACGGATTTAACGATACGATATGATAAAATTTAAGTAACAATCAAAACAAATATTGTATTTAAAGTAACAATACGATACAATACAACATAATAGGATTTTTTAATAATAAGGAAGGACAATATGAGAGAAAAAGATAAGGAAACGACGCGACCACATCAGGTCGTTCGGCATTTTTCGTCGTTACATAACGACGGATGTAACGATACGATACGATAAAATTTAAGTAACAGTCAAAACAAACATTGTATTTAAAGTAACAATACGATACAATACAACAACTAACAACCATCCAAACAAGCTGTTGCTTTAAAAATGACTTTCCCCGGGGGTTAGCTCAATTGGCAATGGTTGGGGAACTTAGGTCACAGGTTTGAGCCTTGTGCCAAGCGAACTAACTCTGGTATTTAAATGCAGAAGGGTAGAGGATGGCCCGTCATCCCCTCCTTTTTTGATTTCTCGGTCATCAAAAAAATAATTACAGTACAAATGACTTCCTTGCTCCTGTATAGGGATAGAGTATGTTGAGCAACTGTCTTTTTCTTGTTGATTTTATGGATTTTAGATATGAAAGGTTCTTTTTTTTTTCCGTGTTATATGTGGTGGGGTTTGCTTAATTTTTGTATTTTGTTGATTCTTGTGATAATATTGCTATAAAAATGACTTTCTTTGCTCATGAAGAGGGATAGAGTATGTAGAAACTCTCCATTTCTTGTTAATTTTATGGATGTTAGATGAAAGTTTGGTCCTTGTTTGTTTGTATGATATGTGGGTTTTGCTGAAGTTTTTTATTTGTTGATCTTTGTGATGATATTACTGTCAAAATGACCCGTTTTGGCATTTCTTGGTTCATTTTTTTTGGGGTGAACTTGTCTGAGTTTCTTTGCTCATGTAAATTTGGTGATTTAAACCCTACATGTTTGTTTGGTGCAATGATTAGATCATTCAGTAATTTATTTTAATGTAGTAGGTGATTTCTTTGCATCTGTCTAAGCCTTGATGGACTGAATAGTAGGTAGCAGGTACCCGGTGGATTAATCGGCAGTGCACAAGCTCGCTCAAACAAGAAAAATTATAATATAATACCGGGATTATGAAGTGGAATTAAATAATACTGAGATTACAATTTCATAGGAAGGGAAAAGAAATAATGGTTAGGGAAGACTATATTTATCTTGTGGTTGGCAAGTCACATCACAATTTTTGCAGTTTTACGCTATGTATCATTTCAAAGGAAGCTTGTTTTTTATATGCTTACTGGCAAGTTTTTCCATGACCCATGCTTTCCTGTTTGTATCGGAGGACAATTTTATCATAAGTTACTTTTGGTGTAATACTAATAAAGTGTGGTAAAAGAATCTTCTTTTAGAAAGTGGAATCATGATGGAAAAGATCAATCACCAACAACGAACAATCAAATTTTTGATGCAGCAAGTGCTAGGCTATGAGTAGCGGAATTGAGATAGGCCATTTAGACTTCCTCATGTGATCCTTGTCCTAGTATTTCAGACATCTTTAGTAAATATGCAGTCTGGAGGTTGAATATCTTACATGTTTCTGCATTTGCTTCCTTCTTTTGACCAGTAGTGGATGTCACTCTACAGGTGAAGAACCTTGCACTTTTCAGATGCTAGTTGTGGAAGATCATCTCTATTGATTTTCAAACTACATTTCTGATATATGTACTTTTCCTTAGTTGTTACCTTAAGCATCAAAATTCTCTGTTTCTCCCTCTCTTATTTACCCATTGCTCCATCTATTTCTCATAAACTGGTTGATTTTTTTTTTTTTTGGTCATGATAATTAGACACGGTCTAAGAGGTTCTTGGAGATTCAAAAATTAAGAGAAATCAAGAAAGAGTATGACTTGAAAACAGCTATAGAACTGCTCAAAACAACAGCTAGCACAAAGTTTACTGAAACAGCTGAAGCCCATTTCCGTCTCAATATTGACCCAAAATACAATGATCAGCAGCTTAGGGCAACTGTAAGTTTTCATTCATCATCATTACATACTTCAAAGTTTCTATCGCGTGTTTAGTGGTATGATTAGTATCTCCAATTGTGACGACTTCTTTATTTCAGGTTAATTTGCCCAAGGGAACAGGTCAAACTGTTAAAGTGGCTGTTCTTACCCAAGGTACTTCCTTAAGATATATATTGTGTGAATTTATCTTGATAGTAAGCCAATAGATTGATCTTCAGTTTTAAAGATTGTGTCACTAATGCCCCGAAAGCAAGGCATACTTTTTGAAAGCTATAAGGAAAAGTTGGCATCTGAATTATAATATATTGCCTGCAGTCACTGGCATCATCTCTCATCTTTAAGGGAATATACTGCACTGTAAATATGTTCTCATATGTCTGAACTTTATCCTTCTATCAATGCCCATTGGAAAAGTCAACTCTGGTTCTTCCTAGACTATGAAAGACAATCTTCCAATGTACTTTTACGTTCCTATTCCATTCTTCCTGTCCTTTTTCCTCGGGAATGTGAAACTGTTCACCTCAGTAATCGTATCGTCTTCTCTTTTTCATTGAAACTACTACTTTTCTCCAGCAAATGGTTCTGCACTCCTCTTTCAATTTGTAGATATTATTTCAATCTGTAAAAGTAGTGCTCAAAGGCGCACCTGATGAACAACTCATTTGTGAAGCTTCAAGCTGCATATGATGCATTACCTAATGTACTAATCTTGATCTGCTTGAAATGAAACATTGATTTTAGTTTGGCCATGCTTTATTTACTTAAAGAAGTGTAATACAATATTTTTTACCAATGATATCTTGATGAAGCTATTGTCTTTCATGCTTCTCTCTTTGATCTTGAAGCTTTGCTCCTTCCTCAAATTGCAAACCAATTAGTAGTTTCCACCCCTTGAGTGCAGTGAAATTTTGCGTTACGTCACTTACCCTGTGTAGAAGTCCTCTCTATTTGGAAAAGGAGGCACCTGCCTCAAGATACTACGAGATCATCATACAGAGAGACATGGTAAAAATAAATGAAACAAAAGACTCCAATGAGGTATTCTAAAAAAAGATGAATACTTGTGGTCTTCCTTTTCCAGTGCGATTGTTTTGTCTAGTTTTTAGTGACCCTACCTACTGAATGCACTATGCTAGGCTCTTTTAGCATTTGCGATGTGGTCAAATGGTAGTTATAGACTGTTCTGGTCTTGAAATATTTCTTTGGAATTGTAGTCTCTATTTTGTACGCTAATTGTGTTGCACCTAAAATTCTACAGGTGAAAAGTTCGATGAAGCAAAAAATGCAGGAGCTGATCTAGTGGGTGGAGAGGATTTGATAGAACAAATAAAGGGAGGATTTATGGATTTTGACAAATTGATTGCGACACCAGATATGATGCCTAAGGTGTTTCTCTAGTCTTTGCTAAGATAACAGTGTGACTTGCCTTTTGTGTTCAATTTGGTCTCTCTTTTCATCTTTATACTTTCTTCGAAAACCAGCCTACAAACTCTTGTCTCTTGGTTTTGAGAATTTAATATTGAAGTGTCCACTACAGTCTTAAGAGTGACTGTCCTGAACCAACTCATATGGCTTGGTGAAAAGCTCTCAGCTGTCGTTTCCTTTTCTTCTGAAAACTTCTCTGATAAGTTGTTTTGGTTGAATGAAACATAATTTTGTTAAATTTTCATAGAAGCTTCTGTTACTCGCAGTCTTTCTCCATCCTTCGGTGTACCTTTTTTTCATACCTTTTGCTAAGTTGGTGCTCATAAAATTCATCAAACTCAAAATCTGTCTAGTTATCAGAGCACATGTTTTCTAAGCAAACCTTCTTTCTTTAAAAAGTTAATTTTAAATTTTCATATTTTTACATTGTACTCAACTTCTTTATGCTTCATGCGAACATATTTCACACAGTATGCTTGAATGATTTATGGTCCCTCTTGTTCTGTCATAGATCTAGTAATGCTGCAGGATGGAGGGCCATAGTGACCCTAGCTTAAGCTGAGTGATCAATCATATAGGCTCCCCAGCCCCTCTTTTCATTTTAAGGCTGCCGGATAGCTGATGTAAAAAGTTGCATCTCTTTAAGTTACTTTTGTGTCAAAACATTTTTTTTTATTTTAATCCTGAACATATCTGCGGCTCATTTTGCGTTATTCTTTTGTGGATTCATATTAATACATTCTCTATCATTTGCGACAGGTCGCTAGCTTAGGTAGGATTCTGGGACCTAGGGGACTCATGCCGAACCCAAAAGCTGGTACTGTCACTGCAAATATACCTCAGGTGAAGTGTCAGTATTTTCTGCTTGTGGAAAAAGTTAATCAGAACACTGTCTTTTTATGTTCAACTTTCTCGTTGTAGAATGGAATAATGCCTAGATCTTTCTATAAAATGAAAAATGGAAAAGTGCATATATGCTAGCTGAAGTCATTCAGAGTTACAAAATGCAAAACAATGTAATTAGTGAGTAGGCTGATGATTTGCTTATTGAACCATTTTTCAAGCATGTAAATTGATTAATATTTCTTCCAGGCTATCGAAGAATTCAAAAAGGGTAAAGTAGAATACCGAGCAGATAAAACTGGAATTGTTCACTTACCATTTGGGAAAGCAAATTTCTCGGAAGAAGATCTTATCATAAACTTCATCGCTGCAGTGGTATGTTTTATGCTTACCTTCTACCAGAGTGGTTGAAATGTTACCATTGATATGTATAAAATTCATTCAACTGCATTTCTTTGAATAACAGAAATCAATAGAAGCAAATAAACCATCAGGTGCAAAAGGAGTTTACTGGAAGAGTGCACATGTATGTTCATCGATGGGGCCATCCATTCGGTTAAATGTAAGGGAGATGCTTGAGTACAAGCTTCCGAATGCTTAATTGACCTGCACATGTATATTGCACCTTCTGTCATCTACCTAGCTTCTTCGGTGCCTTAACTGAGCTTCCATTTGAGAGGGCTAGGATACAGAGTAGGTGGAATTCGAGAGGAGATTCAATGCCATATTGTCAATATTTCCGCGGAAGCTTTTTTAGGCCCAGTTGCTAAAAAAGTATTCTTGTTTGACAATGCCAATTTTATGCTCAATTTAATTCTATGTAGGTGCTAATGTATATCATGCTATAATTCGCAAAAGGGTGAAGCTAAGTCAAATTCAGAGGTTTCCTACAATGCAAGATTCTTATTTATGGTCATGTCTGAGTTTGTCCCAACAGTTGATGGGGGTGAATAAACCTGATAGTTTCAGTATTTTGTTACTTATATCAAGGAGAAGAAAAAGTCGGACTATTTTCTGGTCCATATAAGACATTATAGCCCAATCACATAGTCGTCCCAATTTGTATTGGAGCCAACTCAGTTGGTGAGCACCCTGCCTTGCCTTTCGCATTGTACGCGAAAAGTATTTTGTTGCCTTTCGCATTTTGTAACCTCTTTTTTTTTTTTTGTTGATAATTATATTAAGAACACAGTAGCTATTACACGACTCAACTGTCCTGGGAAATGCAATCCTAATACAGTTATTAACACAAGGGGGTTAATGATATATCCTTAAGCTTTCAAAAACATCCATGCTACTGATATGCTTTGCCAAACAATTTGCTACACCATTGCCTTCCGTATAGGTTTGCTTCATTTCCAGATTGCCAAGTCTATGCATCATTTGATATAGAGGGATATATACACGTATAACTTCTAGTTATGTTTTTGAGAAGTTACAAAAGTTAATGTCCTATAACTTTACATTTCATAGGGCAGGGCAGGCCGGTGCACAAGGCATCCTGTGTTCATGCAGGGTCCGAGGAAGGGCTGCACCCAAGCAAGGGCGGATGCAGTGTGGTAGTTATGGGTTCAATTGAACCCATAACTTTCGATACGGAGTAAAAATTCATTAAAATTACAAAAATAATAGATATGAACCCATAACTTTAAAACTATAATGAGTTCAATACCCTAATGCAAGCATTAGTGACTATTTTCCCGACTTGAACTCGTTACCTACAGAAACAACTTTACCGTTGCTCTAAGGCTCCCCTTATGTAGATTTCATAGACAAATACAAAATAAGACCGAATTCACCGCAGATCTTCAAAAATGTCATTAGGTGGTCTTCCCAAAGGTCTTTGTTATGTCATCCCCATAGTAGCGCCAAAAACCCTTACAACCATGCATATTCAAAGAAAGGGGAAAATTAGAATAAACTAAACAGCCTATCAAAAAGAGGAAGAAGAATAATTTCTTATTAAAAAAAGGAATGATTAAAGTATGCAATATGTCCGTTTAATAAGCTAAAAGCTGAGAAGCTGTTGATGAATGTGCTGTTATATATTTGCAATTTGCAGTAATTTATACTAACAAAACCCGCCTTGGCCAATGGCTCAAACTTCAAAGGTATTCTTCTCTTTTGACAGGATTTTATATTGAAAAAGATTTACTGCACCATGTGCTCAAATTATATTACTATCTACTTAAAATAATGGCCAATGGCCATTGGTTTGTTTTTGCCTCTGTACTATAAAAAGGAGGCTTATCTGTAGTTGGAAGACACAAATTACATAGTTAACAATGGAAATGGATAGTTTCCGACCTCTTCTCTTCTTATCTTGGTTTCTTATTGCCCATTTCTTCTGTTTAGTAGCCATAGCAGAGAGAACAACATACATTGTCCACTTGGACAAGTCTTTAATGCCTAAGGTGTTTGCTAGTCACCATCACTGGCATTCTTCCACCATTGACTCCATCGAGATTGTAACTCCCGCTTCACTTAATAGCCGCCATCCTGTTCCAAAGCTTCTCTATTCTTATGACAATGTATTTCATGGCTTCAGCGCTGTTTTGTCTAAAGATGAGCTAGAAACTCTCAAGAAGTCCAAAGGTTTCATTTCAGCTTATAAAGATAGGTCTCTTGAAGCTCACACTACACATACCTCTGAGTTTCTTAAGCTCAACCCCTCCTCTGGTCTATGGCCAGCTTCTGGTTTTGGCCAGGATGTGATCATTGGTGTTCTTGACTCTGGTGTCTGGCCAGAGTCTGCAAGTTTCAGAGATGATGGAATGCCTGAAATCCCCCAAAAATGGAAGGGAATTTGTCGGCCAGGTGTGGAGTTTAATACTTCAATGTGCAACAGGAAGCTCATTGGGGCCAATTACTTCAATAAGGGACTAATGGCCGAAAATCCTGATTGGAACATTTCCATGAATTCTGCAAGGGATACTATTGGTCATGGCACGCATGTTGCCTCTATTGCTGCTGGTAGCTTTGTCAAAGGAGCTTCATATTTCGGATATGCTCCTGGAACAGCAAAAGGGGTTGCACCGCGAGCTAGACTTGCGGTGTATAAGTTTAGCTTTGATGAGGGAAACTTCGCTTCTGATTTGATCGCAGCTATGGACCAAGCTGTTGCAGATGGTGTTGACATGATATGCATTTCCTACGGCTGGCGCTTTATTCCTTTGTATGAAGATACTATTGCAATAGCTGCTTTCGGTGCCATGACAAAGGGTGTGCTAGTTTCTGCTTCAGCAGGAAATAGTGGTCCTAATATGGGAAGTTTAAACAATGGAGTCCCATGGATCTTCACAGTAGCATCAGGTCATACTGACAGGTGGTTTTCCGGGACTCTGACACTGGGAAGTGGTCTAAAGATTAAGGGATGGAGCTTGTTTCCAGCAAGAGCAATCATTAGCAATTGGCCTGTAATTTACAACAAGACACTGTCTGCTTGTGATTCAGCTGAATTATTAGCCCAAGTACTTGATGCTGGACGTAGCATCATTGTTTGTCAGAGGAGCGGAGATGCAGATGTAGTTACTGACCAAATGAACTCTGTTGCAGAGGCCAGAGTTGGAGCAGCCATCTTTATTACCGACGATCCAGCAATACTAAGGTCCACTGAATTTCCAAATCCTGGAGTTGTTATAACCCCCAAGGAAGGGAAACAAGTTATGAATTATGTCACAAAGACTCATGAACCCAAAGCCAGCATTAGTTTCCTGGAGACGTATTTGGACTCAAAGCCTGCTCCAGTTGTTTCTGCATCCTCAGCTAGAGGCCCCTCTCGAAGCTACCTGGGAGTAGCAAAGCCAGACATATTGGCACCAGGAGTGTTAATTCTAGCCGCCTACCCGTCTAATATTGCAGTTGAGAAAATTGGTACCAATGTAGAATTGGCAACTGATTACTATCTTGAATCAGGCACATCCATGGCTGCTCCTCACATTGCGGGAATAGCTGCAATGGTTAAAGGTGCACATCCTGAATGGAGTCCTTCAGCTATTCGTTCCGCCATGATGACCACTGCCAACTCTTTGGATAATACTCAAAAACCCATAAAATGTTCTGAGGATAACAAACGTGCTACACCACTAGACATGGGAGCTGGGCATGTTGATCCTAACCGGGCTTTTGATCCAGGCCTCATATATGATGCCACTCCGCAAGATTATGTTAATCTTCTTTGTTCTTTGAATTTCACAGAGGAGCAGTTCAAAACAATTGCAAGATCATCAGCCAATCACAACTGCTCAAATACATCATCGGATATCAATTACCCATCATTTATTGCATTCTTTAGCCCACAAGGGGACTTCACTTGGTTGGAGCAGAAATTCAGGAGGACAGTAACAAATGTTGGGAGTGGTGCAGCTAAGTATAGAGTGAAAGTGAAATCACCAAGGAACTCCAATGTTTCTGTGTCACCACAAACATTGGTCTTTAAGAAGAAAAATCAGAAGCAGAGTTACATTTTGACCATTCGTTACAAAGACGACGCAGAACAAAAAGTCGAATCTGGTTCAATAACCTGGGTGGAAGAGAAGGGAAATCATACAGTAAGAAGTCCTATTGTAATATCTCCAGAGATAGAGGTCTGGTAGTGAAACTCTTCAACTAGCACAAGCTCTTGCATTTTCTAAGTTTGTAATCTGTGAAAGAGGATTCTGTCTGAAATAGCCGGATTAAGCATGCTCTTTGATGTTATTGTTAAAATACATATTTTCCCTAAAATATAAGAGCATGACTTGTACCTATAAAAAAATGTCACCACCAAAGAGGTGGTCTTTTCGTCACTTGGTAGGAAGAGAATTGTCCATTTCAATTCCCTCACATCCAAAATAGTAAGCAGAATAAGAGGATGGCATGGTAGAATGCTGTCTTACGGTGGAAGAGCAACATTGATTAAACATGTTCTCTAATCTTTACCAATCTATCTCCTCTCAGTAGTTTTTCCTCCTAAAACTGTGATCAAACAAATTGAAAAACTTGTTGTAAACTTTTTCTGGGGTATGAATAATGATAGAAACAAATATCACTGGGCATCTTGGCAAAAGATTTATAAACCCCAAAATGAAGGGGGAATTGGTTTCAGAACCACCGAGGATGTTTGCAAATCCATGGAAATCAAACAATGGTGGCACTTCAGAACAAAGGACACTCTTTGGAGTAACTTTCTCAAGGCCAAATACCGTCAGAGATCTCACCCCATCTCCAAAAAATGGCATTCAGGCCAATCACAGACATGGAAAAGAATGATGGCTAACAAGAAACAGGCAGAAACACACATACAATGGAGACTTCAATCAGGAAGCTCAAGTTTTGGGTGGGACAATTGCCTTGGCATAGGCAACTTAGCCAGCTATAGAGCACAAGGGAGCAGACTTGGCAACATAAAGGTCTTCCACTTCTGGAGCTCAGGATCTTGGGATCTCCAGAAATTGAATGCCACTGCTCCAGCTCATATAATCCAATTCATTTCACAAGTCCCCATCCACTACAACCCTCTTCTGTCTGACAAACCAATTTGGAAAGCAACACCATCAGGCAACTTTACATGTGCCTCAGCATGGAATATGGTAAGAGAGAAGAGACCTACCCTCTTTACCAATAAGATGACATGGCATAAATACATCCCCTTCAAATGGTCCTTCTGTCTTTGGAGGGCTCTAAGGAACAAGCTTCCTACAGATGATAGACTTGCTAAGTTTCACATTTCAACTGTCAGTAGATGTGTCTGCTGCATTAAACCCCAAGCTGAAAATGTTGATCACATCCTTATTAGAGGGCACTTTGCTAAGGCTATCTGGAAAATCATTTCAGGACCCTTTGGATTTCCTTTCACTGTTATGCCTCTACAACCTATGCTTGTAAAATGGTGGTTTCAGAAGAGTAAAAATGAAATTCACAAGTTACTCATAGACACCACTCCCATCATTGTTTGTTGGAATCTTTGGAAGAATAGATGCAATGCTAAATATAGCTCAAAAAAATCATCAATGACAAGGGTTCTTTTCTCCATTACTAATGACATCAACCAAATACTCAAAGCCTACCACCCTAATATTCTATGGCCTTTTTATTGGCCTGACTTCCTCTCAGTGGTTGAGAACCTGCAGTACCACACTAGCATTACCTCAGTGGCATGGCTGAAGCCTGAAACTGATTTTGTTAAAGTAAACAGTGATGGTAGTGCCTTAAACAACCCTGGCAAAATTGGTGCTGGTGTCATCATCAGAGACTCAGAAGACCAGTTCATACATGCTATAGCCAATCCTCTTGGTGAAGGATCCAACAATCTTGCAGAAACTCAAGCAACAGCCTTGGGTATGCAGTGGTGTCTGGCCAATGGCATCACTAAAATTCACCTAGAAGCTGATTCTGCACTACTTATTCACTGGCTTAACCACACCTCAGCTCCTCCTTGGAATCTGGACATCAAAGAGCAAAACCTCAAAGAACTATGCAGGTTGTGTGAAAAGTTCAAATGCTCCCATGTTTACAGATAAGCAAATTTTCCTGCAGATTCACTGTCCAAAATCAGTCACAACCTTCCCACCATAACACACTACCACTGTCTAAATGAATTACCTGAACACATAAGAGGTCAAATACACTTTGACATAATTGGCACACCTTCTTTCAGACACAAACAAACCAAGAAGCTCCAAATCCCATTTCAGCAGGCTTCAACTTCCACTCATGATCATGGTCGACACACACACATCTAGAGGAGTTGTCCCAACTATTACTGTAACTGCTACAAAAGAAGACCTCCAGAAATCACCATTGACCTCCAACCTCCAACCATTCCTTCTGAACCAAATGCAACATATGCACCCCACCCAAACTTCATTGAACCACTCATACACACACTCATTTAATCCTCCAATTATCTTCAGTTCACACATGAACCCGAAGGCAATCACCCAGAAACCCCACAAGAAAAATAAATCAAGCAATCAGGGCAAAATAACCCAATACCTGCTACCAACAGCCCCTGCACTCAGTTCTGCCAAGAAATCACACGAGCAATATTTCATGGCCCAATACTATTTAACCCCACCTTAATTTCATCCTCTGCTCCCAGCTCCCACAAGAACATGGAAGCAGAATGCGACCTTCAAAAATAGGAGCTTTAAAGATTCAATTTGGCTAACATCTTTGTTCAATTTTGTAGGATCATTGAGATGGCTTAGTCAATTGACACACTTCCAGTGTGTGGTATTAGCATCTCTGATACTCATTCTACTGGAAGGGCATCAATTCACTCTAGTCCCTCAACATGTTACTACACACACAAACAAGCTAATACTTAATAAATGAAAACAATATCCTATGGACAGTATCTCCATGAGACCTACAGGGCATTACTGCCCCTTCTATACACAACTCTAACACTATTAAGAGGTGACAACACAACTGTCACCATAAGAACAGTCAGCTTCCAACCTTCTAGCAATTCTGCAGTAGTTTCTTCTACAGTCTAATGCCACCAGTCAAAGTTTTCAATGTGACACACTTAGGGGCCCAGACCTAGTTTCTATGTCCTGCTTCTCCATCAATCAACACACTGGCGACAAACTGAGGACACCTGAAGCAGGAAAATGCTCACTCATCTACTCAGTAGAATTAGGATTAGTTGTGCATGTTTGTATAGTTGACCTAGGCCTACTCCACTTTATTTTTGTATACCCAATTGGTATCAATATTGGATAGACAATAAGGACATTATCTTAGGTCTTAATGCACATAGTCTCTAGGATTCATCTAGTCACCATATGTTGATGACCAAATATTCCATCACTTTATTTTGGGAGGTAAGGTCTATGTCCCCCTCCTTTGTTGTATCTTTTATTACATATATGAAAATCAACCCTAGGCACAGTGCCTAGTGGATTCTTAAAAAAAAAAGCAGGACCCTTACAACCAGTTCAGATACCACAATGGAAGTGGGACGAGATAGCCATGGACTTTGTCTCTGGATTGCCGAAGACTGCGAGGCAATATGACGCCATTTGGGTGATTATTGATCGGTTGACCAAGTCAGCTCACTTCCTGCCGATCAATGACTTACTCTAGGGGCAAGCTAGCCCAGATCGGTTGATAAGATAGTGCACCTACACGGGATACCATCATCCATAGTATCAGACAGTGATTCATAGTTCACTTCAGCCTTGTGACAGAGCCTATAAGAGGCTTTGGGTAGCAGAGTGAGTCTTAGCACAGGCTTCCATCCTCAGACCGATGGCCAGTCTAAGAGGACCATCCAGACATTGGAGGCTATGCGAAGGTAATCCCTTGATTTTCGGCCTTTCGCCCAAAGATTTTTTACTATTCAACTTCATCAAATAAACTGGAGTTAGGCCAAATTTCTTTTCTGGGTATGGCCATATTCGTTGGTGCCATATTTTTCCTTACGCTGGGTGGGTTTCATGGGTGTTGCTTGGATTCAGACTGATTGTCATGTCCTTTCCTTGCGTTGACGAAGATTTTGTCCTTGTTGGCCCAAAACGGTAGCATAGTCTTCTATTTATCAAGTAATTCTCCACCCGCGGTCATCAGCTCCGCGGGACTTCTATATTTTTTTGCTCCCGTCAGTGTGTCTAGAGTGCTAAAAGAAATAAATATAGCAGTCATCAAATTAACTTCTTAAAAATAAATCTTTTCTCATTGAGAGCTGGCTGTAATAGGACATCGAGCATTTTGACCCCCAATGAGAAAGGAATGGGCATTTTCGGGCGAGGGGCGGTTTGGTTTCAAGGCCCTCGCGCATTTGTAATCCATGTGATTAATAGCTTGTTTGGCCATGCTTCTCTAAACTTGTATTTAAAAAAAAAAAACTTTTCCCCCCAAAGTTTAAGTGTTTGATCAAGCTTTTGAAAAAAAAAAAAATACTTTTAAGGAGAAGCAGGAAAAAGTAGTTTCTTCCCCCAAAATACTTTTTTGAATAACGCTTTTGAGAAAAAATACACATAAAAGTACTTTTTAAAAGCTTGACCAAGCATTAATTGCTACTCAAGAGTGCTTTTCGAATTAATTAGCCAACCACAAACTGCTTCTCATCAAAAGTACTTTTGAGAAAAATAATTTTAAGAAACAACACTTCTCAAAATAAGCTGATTTAAGTAGCTTGGCCAAACATGCTATAATTCATGTACAACTATCTAGTATGTTTAAAGAAAAAAAATTATGGTTACAACTTTTCACATCCAAGCAAGAACAAGCACAACATGTATTAAATTATCCAATTCGTTGTCAAAATTCTATGTGGTTGCTCACGTGGTATAAAAAATAACTAAAAGTTTGCCATGTCATTTTTCCGGTGATGATAGATCCATATTCCATCAGATGTGACTTTTAAGTGATGTGACCAGTGTTGAATGACTTTTAAGTTATAAACGGAAATTGAGTGACTTTTGTCAAATTGAAACAAAGTTGAGTGACCACAAGCGAAATTAACCCCTTGATTAAATAGGAGTATAATTTAACCAAAACTATAGCTAGATCAACTTCCTAAGCTTTCCTAAGTACCTTTGAAAACTTTTTGGGTAATTGGATACATTCAAGTCTTATTTGTTTGCATTTAACGAAGGTCTTAATTTTAATTATTCAGATCTCAGCTATTAAGTGTGCTTATTTTTTTTATCTGAATATTAATCATTGAGATTTAAATTATTAAGTGCGCTTATTTTATTTATTTTACAACCACTTAATGAGTCGAACACTACTACTAACTACCACTCTACACTTGTTTATAAAATCTAATGCCCTTATTTCATCTTAAGGCATTGAGAACATATTATCAAGGCAAGAATGCTGTTAAAGATTAATTAGAGAAGACCCATCTGATACTGTGCCAATATAGTAGTACAATAAATGCCGATTTTTAAATCCTACTTTCTTGGTTCTTAAGTGAGTATGATGCTATTTGATGGAATTTATTGAAATTCGTAAAAGTATAGCCTAATTATATTGTTGAGCATTACTATATTTAATTTTCTATAATTATGTTTACCCGAAAAATGGATAAAGTTGAATTTATACGTAGTTCTAAGGATACATGGTATAACTTGGCACAAATCGGAAAAGTAAGTAGAAATATATCGAATATTGACTGTAAAGAATGAGATACAAACCAAATTGAATGGAGAATGATTTATAAACAAGCAAGATGAATCAATGTATAAAGCTTACAAGAGGATAATCTCTACTGTATTTCTCTGTGAATATCAATAATATCTGAGTATGAGAGTGTATGAATGCCTTAATGTTGGATGCCCTTTATAGAAATAATAGCCATCCCTCTTATAGTGAAGGGATCCTACTTTGGATATAATTAAAAATACATAGTGGGGATCCCATGATAGATTAGCTTTTCCCTAATTCCCGCCGAGATTCTCTCCCTTAGTGCGGCTGTAACGGCTCTTGTCTCTTGGCTCGATCTAGATCGGACCTGGTATTGGCCGATTTCCAGATTTAGAGCTTGATATTGACTCGGGGCTCGGTATTGGTCGGTCTCTGGCTCTTAAGCTCGATAGCACCACTTCACATCATAGCTCGATATTGACTCGAGTCGATAATGACTTCGAACTCGGTATTTGATCGGTTCCTGAAACTTGAGCTCGGTAACCTGGCTTCAGATCTCATCTCGATATTATGAAGACGCTCTTTGGTCTATTATGTTCCAATCTTGACTAATTATACGAAGGTCGAAATCGGTTTTGATCGTATACAGATAGTCCCTTCGTTTCTCGGGAAGGATGTGGCGAGAAACGATATGATTTTCCAACGGCTCGATTAGGATATATACTGACATTTGCATTGAACCCGACCATGACGTACATGATAGTTGTCCCGTCGGTTCAATTACCAAGGCATTAAATGTGTGTTAGACGATGGTCAGCCACTGCTGATATTAAACCGTCATTGCCAACTTTATAAATAACTCCTCTCTTCACCATTTTTTACTTTCAGATCTCCAATCACCAAATCTTCTAAGTTCTTTTTTGTATCTTCTGAATTCTTCATCTGCGAATCTGTGATTTTCACTACAAAATCTCTCTTTAGAATACCAAATCTTGTCATCTCCCTCTATTTTCAATCTTCAAATCCAAATGGCAAAAACGTCAAAAACCATTCCTAAAAAAGAAACTGCTTCTTCTTCGCAGCCTGCCGACGATAAAACATCGGTGGAGCCACGACCTGAGGAGTGTGTTCCCGGGGGGTGTGTTCTCACTTCTGATTTTAAGATTGACAAAACCTCGTCGGTTCCCGGTCGATGCGAGCCACTATCAAGTTATATTTGCTCGATAACTGAGGGACATTTTAAGCAGGTAAGGAAAGATTGCAACTGGGGGAACAAAGAAGTGGTGATCCCGGCTACCGATGAAGATATCACCACCTATGTGGAAGGGTTTTTAAGTGTTTATACTTACCCTTTCACGTTGGGCCCCCTCGACCCCGTTGTCATTGACTTTTGCTGCCAGTACCAAATAACCCTAAGCCAAATGCACCCTTCCTTTTGGCGAATCGTTATTCTGCTCTGAATTTTCGTGAGCAAGGTCGAGGGGATTCCTTTCACCCTCGACCATCTCATCAGGTTATATAGCCCCCACCTCTATCGAGGTGGGTTAATAAAACTACAATGCCGAGCTAACAAAGTACTGTTCTCGAGCATAGATGAGGATAAGGACCGAGGTTGGATGCTCTGGTTTGTTCGAATGAAGACTTCCGACCTTATCCCGGCCGAGAAGATGCCATTTCCCGAGAAATGGAACATGAAGCGTAAGTACAATCTTACTGTTAGCTCATATTGTTTTGCTTATTCGTTTCTTTCTCATCGATATCCTTTTCCGTGATGTAGCGGTTGCTTGGATGCCCGGTGCAATTCCTAATCTTAAGAGCTGGGTATGGGACCTGGCCTCGACCTCTACATATACCGAGTGCTCATGGCGCAATTTATCAAAGGGACGATGGGAGGCCAAAACACATGGTAAGCTTCTTTCTCACGTCTTTGTTGATTTTGTAAAGCGTTTCTTATTTTTATTTTTATATAGGCATTGGCAAAGATGTTGTTATGAGGCCTTTATCTGGTGAGGAGGAACCTTGATCCCGGTACTGAAACCAGCGAAGGACAAAAATAGGAAAAATATCTCGACCTCCAAGGATCCGGAACCGAAGAAGAAGGCAGTTCGCAAGCTGAGGAAGAATATTATTCTCCTGACCGAGGAGTCTGTTCGGCGTCTTAGGGATGAAGATGAAGAAGAGGAAGATGATGACTCCGGGCTGGTGGCCTGAGTAAAAATGAGTACCGAGGACCCAAAGGCCACTGAATCGGTGAAGGCTGCTGAGATTCCATCCCGTGATGAGGGAGTCTCGGGAAGAGAATTGGTCAAAGTCCCCAAGTCGTCAAGGATCGAGGCTACCTCCCACCATAATGAGACAATGGTGGGTACGACTACAGGGGCTGATCTCGAGGTCCCCCAAGATGGAGAGAACGCCCCAAGTGATTCACTTGGGGCAATAGAAATTGAAGTCTCCCCGCTGCTCCCCTCGTTTTTTGAGGAGATGATTCGAGAGGCTCGGTCCTTGAAGAACCTTTCCATTGAGGGAGGCCACAGAAGGGAAGATCCCTTCCGTGATTATTTTACTGGGGTCAAAGATGCTACCGGCCTGAGCGACTTGGAGGTCTCGAGGAAGGACTCGGGTGAGGCGTCGAGCCTTTTTGCGAAGTGCAGCAAGCTTTGGATCGGGTAAGCCTTAACTCCTTTTGTTGGTATTACCTTTATGTTTGTTTTTATTTTCTAACTTCTTTTCTTCTTTCTGCGTAGGCCTCAATGATTCATCGGGAAGCATGCTCTCGGTCTCGAGCTGAGCTGAGTCGATACGAAGCCGACCTCTGAAGGCTCATGGAGGAGAGAAACGCCCTTAAACTCCTCTTCGGGCAAAGAGTAGAGGAAATCAAGGACCTCCGAGCCGAGTTGGCCAAGGCTCACTAAGATCAGTCAGACCTAATCGAGCAGGTAATGAACATCTTAAAAGCTCACATGCTCGATTTGGGAACGGTGGCTAACATTTCAATCTCACAGCTGCAACAGAAGATTGAGAGGATCGAGCAATTCCGTAATGAGGTCGACACGATAAAGGCGGAGTCCTTGGGATGGAAAGAAGGTATGGACCGCTTTGCTGCAGAGAAAGAGGCTACTCGAGCCTAATTATCATCGACTGAAATTCAACTTCAAGTCATGAAGGAGAAGAGCTCGGCTCAAGCAAGAAAAATAGAGGAACTCGAGGCTCGGTTGGCTTCCAAACTTGCTAAGGCCAAATATGAAGCCGAAAAAGCAAAGGCCGAGGCGGATGCAATCGTGGCTATCTATCGGGCCGATGCTGAAGCCGCTCAAGTACAAGTGAGAGAGGCAGCTGAGACCGCTCAAACTCGAGCATATTGGGTTGCTGGACTAGCCAAATACCAATCTCGGAGGGAAACCCTCAAAGAGATCCATGCTCGAGGTTTCGATCTTACTAAAGAGATAAAAAAGGCTAAAGAGCTTGAAGCCGATACTGGACCCTGTATTCCGATGATGATGGTGATGATGATGAGATTTAGAGTGGGTCTGAGAGCGGGGAGGAGCTCGATGGAGAAAAGACTGCTCCCAAAGATAATCAGGAACCTTAGGGTTTTTCATTTTTGATCTTTTTGTGTAGGGTCTTGATCGGACCTTGTAAATACTCATATATATGAAGATCTTTTCTTTTCCCGACTTGTATTTGTTTCATTTTCTTCCTTCTGAAAATTTTATTTCATTCATGCCTTATGAAAGTTTTCATAAATTCGAGGCTTTAGGCAATTTGATCGAAGTCGGACCTTGTAGTCTTTATAACTGAGTGAGTGTTTGCTCAAATTTGAATTAAAAGTAGCCCTTAGGCTTAATAGTCGAGTGTGTTTGCTCGAACTCGAAGTAAGTAGCCCATAGGCTTTATGGTCGAGCGAGTGTCTGCTTGAGCTCAAAGTAATGTAGCCCTTAGGCTTAGTCGTCGAGTGAGTGTTTGCTCGAACTCGAAGTAATATAGACCATAAGATTTATGGTCGAGTGAGTATTTTCTCAAACTCGAAGTAAGAGTAGCCCTTAGGCTTAGTAGTCGAGTGAGTGTTTGCTCGAACTCAAAGTAATGTAGCCCGTATGCTTTATGGTTGAGTGAGTGTTTGCTCAAACTCAAAGTAAGAGTAGCCCTTAGGCTTTATGGTCGAGTGAGTGATTGCTCGAACTCGAAGTAATTGTAGCCCTTAGGCTTAGTAGTCGAGTGAGTGATTTCTCAAACTCTAAGTAATGTGGCCCTTAGGCTTTATGGTCGAGCGAGTGTTTGCTCGAGCTCGAAGTAATGTAGCCCTTAGTCTTAGTAGTCGAGTGAGTGTTTGCTCGAACTCTAGGTAATGTAGCCCGTAGGCTTTATGGTCGTAATGTATCCCTTAGGCTTTATAAGGTAGCCCTTAGGCTTTATGATCGAGTGAGTGCTTGCTCGAACTCGAAGTAAGAGTAGCCCTTAGGCTTTATGGTCGAGTGAGTGCTTGCTCGAACTCAAAGTAAGAGTAGCCCGTAGGCTTTATGGTCGAGTGAGTGATTGCTCAAACTCGAAGAAAGAGTATCCCTTAAGCTTTATGGAGCTTGATCTCGTTGATTTTTCAGTTGGCAGTCCCCGATTTATGAGGTAATTTTTCAAACTCTTCCGGTCATGGTCGGCCCTTAAGCCTGTTTGAACATGAAGTAGAAAGAACTTTATGAGATATGAGACTAAGGTAAAGAAGAAGTTTCTCTTTATAAGTCATTATACATGTGTTCATGTTTTGTGCCAGGGCTCGAGCAAAACTGCGCGGACATGGTTCGTTTGACCATTTGGCCCTTACACTTTTTCCTATCGAGACCCTGTTTGACATGGAGTAAATTTCTTGTATCAAACTTGATTTATTCGATGGCAATTCCCCTCAGTATTCGAGGTTGATTGTAAAGAGGCCTCGGATACTGTTGAATTCTTCTAAGTTAGCACGATCAATGGTTGCCTCATTAAAAACCTTGCCGAAAAACCCATTTGGGACAAAACTGGTCTTAAGGGAAAAAGAGTGCAACGCGTGCTTTCAGGCCTAATGGCTTCGGGTTGAATAATCCATCCCTATTCCTAGTCAAACTCCTACAAGGATTAGTTTCGAAATATAAATGGACATGTGAGGGTCATACCTTAGGAGTAATATCGTTGTAGGTGCGACACGTTCCAATTGCTTGGTAGTTGTTTGCCGTTTATCACATCTAGCTTGTTGGATCCTTTTCCTATGATTTCGAGAACCCGATATGGTCTTTCCAGTTCGGACCCAATTTCCCTTCATTCGAATTTCGGGTGTTGAGGGTGAATTTCCATAGCACCAAGTCTCCGATTTTAAAATGTCGAAGGTTGGTTCTTCGATTATAGTACCTTTCGATCCGTTGTTTTTGGGCGGCCAATTGGACGAGAGCGGCTTCTCATTTTTCGTCCAATAATTCTAGGCTCGTGCTCATGGTTTCATTATTCGACTCATTTGTTGCATACCAAAATCTGACGCTGGGTTCTCCAACCTTAATCGAGATAAGATCTTCGGCGCCATAAACCAACGAGAATGGTGATACTCCGGTACTGGATTTCGATGTTGTTCGTTATGCCCGTAGGACCTCTGGTAGTATTTTCTCCATTTTCCTTTAGCGTCGATTAATATTTTCTTAAGATTTTGGATGATGGTTTTGTTGGTCGATTCAGCCTGTCCGTTCCCACTGGGATGATAAGGTGTTGATAGGATCCTTTTGATTTTGTGATCCTCGATAAATTTAGTTACTTTGCTACCGATGAATTGCTTTCCATTATCACATACAATCTCGGATGGCATCCCGAATCGACATATGATGTGGTCCTAAACGAAGTTTATTACTTGTTTTTCTCTAACTTTTTTGAAAGCCTGTGCTTCAACCCATTTAGAGAAATAATCAGTCATAAACAAAATAAAATGAGCCTTACCTGGGGCCGATGGGAGGGGGCCGACGATGTCCATCCCCCATTTCATGAAAGGCCATGGAGATAGGACTGAGTGGAGAAGTTCCCTGGGTTGATGAATCATGGGCGCATGTCTTTGGCATTTGTCGCATTTTTGAATGAACTCTTTTGCATCCTTGTTCATATTGGTCAAATAATACCCTGCTCTGATTATTTTGTGGACCAACGAATCGGCACCGGAATGATTTTCACAAGTTCCTTCATGAATTTCTCGTAAGATGTAATCGGTGTCTCCCGGTCCCAAACATATTGCCACTGGACCATCGAACGTCCTCCGAAATAGCGTTCCGTCTTCGGACAAGGTGAATCGTGCTGCCTTTGTGCGCAAAGCCCTCGATTCTTTTGGATCTGATGGAAGCTTCCCGTTCTTGAAGTACTCTACGTATTTGTTTCTCCAATCCCAAGTTAAACTCATGGAGTTTATCTCGGCGTGGCCTTCTTCGATTACCAATTTCATGAGTTGTATGACAGTCCGCGAGTTGAGTTCGTCATACTCGACCGACGAACCTAAGTTTGCAAGAGCGTCGGCCTCGCCGTTCTGCTCTCGAAGTACATGTTGCAAAGTCCATTCCTCAAATCGATGTAGGGTCACTTGTAATTTATCCAAGTACCTCTACATTCGATCTTCTCGGACTTCAAAAGTCCCGTTGACTTGATTTACCACGAGGAGGGAATCATATTTAGCCTCCAAGACCTAGACTCCCAAACTTCTAGCTAGTTCGAGACCTGCAATCATGACATCATACTCGGCCTCATTGTTATTCAGTTTTGTAGTTATAATAGACTGTCTAACTACATTACATGTGGGTGATTTTAGTACGATGCCCAGTCCGGACCCCTTTGCATTTGAGGCACCATCCGTAAAGAGGGTCCAGACTCCTGAAGTGGTACCTGATTTTATCAGTAATTCCTTTTCAATCTCGGGTACGAAGGCCGGCATAAAGTCAGCCACGAAGTCCGCTAAGATTTGAGATTTGATGGCAGTTCGAGGTAGATACTCGATGTCGTACTCACCGATCTCTATGGCCCATTTGGCCAATCGACTTAAAAGCTCAGGTTTGTGTAAAATATTTCGTAGAGGGTAAGTTATTACAACATATATCGGATGGCACTGGAAATATGGTTTTAGTTTCCTAGAGGCATTTATTAAAGAAAGCACTAATTTTTCTAAGTGTGGATATCTAGTTTCGGCCTCACCTAAAGTTCGACTGACATAATAAATAGGGAATTGCGTACCTCGTTCTTCTCGAATTAGGACTCCACTTACCGCTATCTCCGAGACAACTAGATACAGATAAAGATGTTCGTCTGCCTTCGGGGTATGAAGCAACGGAGGGCTCGATAAATACCATTTTAGCTCTTCCAAAGCCTGCTGACATTCCGGAGTCCATGCAAAATTGTTTTTCTTTTTAAGCAGAGAGAAAAATCGGTGGCTCCTATATGAGGATCTCGAAATGAATCGTCCCAGGGTGGCTATCCGTCCCGTTAGCCTCTGTACGACTTTTACATTATCTACCACTGTGATGTCCTCGATAACTTTGATTTTATCGGGGTTAATTTCGATTCCTCGATTGGACACCATGAAACCGAGAAACTTACCCGAGCCAACCTCGAATGCACATTTTTCGAGATTGAGCTTCATATTGTACTCCCTTAGTATGTTGAAAGTTTCCTACAAATGCTTTAAATGATCCTCTGCTCGCAGAGATTCAACTAACATGTCATCAATATAAACTTTTATTGATTTTCCTATTTGCTTTTCGAACATTCGGTTTACTAGGGGTTCATAAGTTGCACCAACATTGTTTAGACCGAATGGCATTACATTATAACAATAAGTGATAACTAGGGGTTTAGCCTATTATTTGCTCTCTTTTGCTTAGGTTTTGGGTCAGAAATACGTAAAGGTATTCTCGAAAACTAACTTAATGTGCTTGCTTGCAGGGTTTGGTCAAAATAAGGCAAAGAAGCCATAATCAACTCATGAAGGAGTCAAACTTGCATGAATCCAAGGTTGAGACTGGAGCGCTGAGAGAGGCAGAAAAGCGTGGCCGCATAAGGAACACCGCTGAGGCTGCCACTATTACGCGGTCTACGAAAGTAGATTGAGAGAAGCTGCTTTGAGTACTAAAATCACCACTGACCGCGTTGGAAAAGTGCGGCAGCGAAATCTTTGGCGCGGCCGCGAAGAGAATTTCGCTGAGAGCGCATCTTGAGGTTCAAAGACCCTGCAAGTCAGGCTTAACTGAAGAACGCGGTCCGCGTAACCGTGTCCAAATTACGCGGCCACGATAGAATCACATGCGCACGCGGTTGAAATTACGCAGTAAGCGAAACTAAGCCCAATCCAAGCCCAGTATTGAAGAAACGCGTACCACGCTCATTGTTATGCAGCCGCGAAAGCTCAAGCGCGGACGCGGTCAGAATTACGCGTCCGCGAATCCTCCGCAGGGGCATTTTTATCTGGAAATTTCAGCTGTGTATAAATAGACCTTTTTGGCATTTTTAGGTTAAGTTTTGTTTTAGGAGAGCACGTGAACGACTGGTTTTCCCTTTTTGGGCAATTTTAGAGTAGATTTACCTTTAAACTTTAGATTTTCATCTTGTACTTTAATATTATGGCTTATATTTCATCTTTATCTTTGATTTCTGCTGTTATTATGAGTAGCTAGACCCCATAGCTAGGGTTGAGACCCAACCCTAGTGTGGGTATTTAATAAGTCTTGAATTTTAGGTCTTAATTATTTATGTGTTAGTGATATTTAGCCTAATTCATGCTAAAATTGTGGAATTAGTGGTTGCAAACACTGACTCATGCCTTTATGACTTAGGCTCTTCTTGAGAAAGAGAGACTAAGTGTAGGAAAATTAGGCTAACAAGGAATTGGGGTGAACTCAAGAGATTGACAACCCCAATTTAAAGGGTTAAACCTAGAGATAGTAATACCCGACTTGAGCCAATTTTGATTGAATTGTATGAACACCCATTTGGGTTTGAGAAAGCCAAATTGGGCAAAGTCACTCAAACTACCGAGAGGTATAGAGTGAGCACTTATGTGTGATGGTTATATCACGATCCCAATCGTAACAAGCTTGTCCTAGATTCTTGATACCCATTAGATACTCACCTAGGCAGAAGTCACTTCCCTAGTGCCTTTTAACACTTGAAAACTTTCACCAAAAATATTGTACTTAGCTTACACTTAGCATACAATAGTATAAAATTAGAATAGAATCAATCGCAACAATGTTTGAAAGTGCAATTAGGAACAACACACATATCTAGATTAGTTAGATACCCAACTCCAAACCAAATTAACTCTCTATGGAAATCGATCTCGACCTCATTGGGTTAAACTGCATCGACTATCCTCGCTCCTCTATAGTGGTGTAGGTTTGGTCCCCACTTTTTGGTGCCGTTGTCGGGGAGTTAGACGGTGTTGGCTATCTATCTAACTATTTGTGTGTCTTGTTTTTCTTTCCTTCTATTTTTCTAACTTTTGTGTATCAATCGCTTTAGGTACCAAATGGGTCATAATGATGCTCTCGGACATGTTCTTCCGGGGGAGGAGGTAGATGATAATGGTGAGGATGAGGTTAATCTAGAACCTTAAGTCCAAAGAAGAGGCCGCCAGGCACACCGGGTGCTACCCAATGAAGGTTATGCAAGTGCAATTGTCCCGCCTCGGATTCAGGCGAGCAATTTTCAAATTACAAATGTCATGCTGACCCTATTGGAGCAAAGGGGCTTCTTCACTGGAGCTCCTCATTAGAACACATACAAGCATCTAAAGGGTTTTGTAGACACATACTAGGGGAGCAAGAAGACGGACGCGTCAGAGGATGCTATGAGATTGAGACTTTTTCCATTTTCACTTAGAGGGAATGCTTTGGACTGGCTCGAGAGACTACCCAACCACTCCATACAAATGTGGGATGAGTTGGCAGAAAAGTTTACAGCCAAGTTTTTCTTACCGGGTCATATGGCAACATTGAGGGATTAGATCTTAGCCTTAAAACAAGAACCTAATGAACCCCTACATGAAATCTGGGAGCGATACCGGACAATGGTCAAGGAATGCCCAAACAATGATATGACTAAAGCAATGATTCAACAGACATTCTATAGAGGCGTCAACACGACCAACCAGTGTGTAGTAAATTAGCTAGCTGGGGGAAATTTTATGAAAACGTCTTATGCCGATGCTTGTGACATACTTGATGAGATGGATGACATATCCTCAGCTTGGCAGAGTCGGGCAAATGTTCCTCAAGGTGACCCTAATGTCATCCATCTTCACAAGGAACTTCATGATCACGGACAAGCCATATCCTAGTTGACAACTACTATGAATCAGTTAGCAAAGGCCTAGCTTCAGCAAGTTCAAGGGACAAAACAAGTAATTGCCATAGAAGGGGTAAATGTCATGGCCAACAAGAGAAGACAGCGTGGTCAACAAGTGCAAAACAATCAAGATCAATATGAGCAAAGTGGTAGTGGTGACAATCAAGACGACTCTTATGATGATCAAAGTGAGGAAGTGTTATATGCCAATAACTACCAAGGTCAACGGAGCAATGCTCCAAATCAACAATGGAGATCGCAAGGGAACAATCAAAATTGGGGCAACCAAGGCCAAGTAAATCGGAACAATGGCAACAACAACAACTCGAACAATTGGGGGAACAACAATAACAATTGGGGCGAAAATGGAAACCAAGGGGGTTGGAATAATAATAATCAAGGCAACCGGGGGTCGGGCTTTCAAAGGCCCCCGATGTATCAACAACCCAACAATCCGCCTCCATATTCATCTCAAGGGCAAAGTTCTTCAAATAATGAGATGGGGCGGATAGAGAGTATGTTCAAACAAATGATGGAAAGGAATGCCGACTCCGATTCCTAAATAGCCTCTCATACTACCTCTATTCGCAACTTGGAAGTACAAAATGGTTCAAATTTCTCAAGCATTGAATATTCGCCCTAAAGGGGCACTACCAAGTGATATGGTAGTAAACCCGAAGGGTGGGAACAATACAGGTCATGCTATGGCGGTGACCACAAGAAGCGGTAGAGGTGGAGATGCAAGTACCTCTAATCCAAAGAAGATTGTGAGTGATGATGTTGTGTTGCAAGAAAATGATGAGATTCAATCCAATGATGAGCATGTGAATGATTAAGTGAGGATCGGTATTGCTGACAACATGGAGAAGACTCAAAATGATATGAACCCGTCTACGGAACACGTAATAGACATACCGAAAACGGTAGTTCCTAAAGCCAAGGCCCCTTTGCCAAGGCCTCCTCCACCGTATCCTCAAAGGTTTGCAAAGAAAAATAATGAAAACCAATTTAAAAAGTTTATTGAGATGATGAAAAGTTTGTCAATCGATGTTCCCTTGGTGGAAGCTCTCGAACAAATGCCGGGATATGCCAAGTTCATGAAGGACTTGGTAACTATGAAGAGATCTATGAATTATGAGACCATCAAAATGACTCATCAAGTGAGTGCCATTGTGCACTCGATGGTTCCAAAGCTTGAAGATCCCGACGCCTTTACAATTCCATGCACCATTGGTAGCGCCGATTTTGCAAAAGCCTTGTGTGATTTGGGAGCAAGTATTAATTTGATGCCATATTCCGTGTTCAAGACACTAGGTATTGGGCAACCAAGAGCTACTTCCATGAGATTACAAATGGCGGATCGGACAATGAAAAGGCTGTTGTATTATTGATGATGTTCTAGTCCGGGTTGACAAGTTTATTTTGCCTGCTGATTTTGTGATTCTCGACTGCGAAGTCGACTATGAAGTGACTATAATATTGGGGAGACCTTTCCTAGAAACATGGAAGGCATTGGTTGATGTGGAAGTAGGGGAGCTCACCTTCAGAGTGGGCGATGAAAAAGTTGTATTCCACGTATGCAAGTCAATGAGGCAACCAAATAGCAATGAAGTTTGCTCTTTTGTGGATCTTGTGACGGAGGTGATAGTTGATGACACGAGTGCCATGATAAATGTGGAAGACCCTTTGAAAGCTGTGTTGTTAAACCATGAGGATGATGAAAAGGAAGGCTTGGTTGAATGTGCAAATGCATTGCAAGGAATGGGATCCTACTCATATGGGCCCCGTAAACTTTCCTTGGACTTGGAAAACCGGAAGACTCCACCAACAAAGCCCTCAATCGAGGAGCCACCAACATTGGAGTTGAAGCCTTTGCCTTCACACCTCATGTATGAATTCTTAGGCCCTTTTTCCACATTACCTATTATTCTTTCTGCGTGCCTAACTAATGTGCAAGTAGACTTCACCCTTGCGGTGCTTCAAAGAAGGAAAAAGGCAATTGGATGGACTTTGGCTGACATTCGGGGTATAAGCCCCGCCTTTTGCATGCACAAAATTATACTAGAGGAATATGCCAAACCCTCCGTGGAATTTCGGATAGTTCATGGACTTCAACGGTACAATGTGTGCCGAAGAAGAGGGGTATGACTGTGGTCACAAATGAGAAAAATGAGTTGATCCCCACTCGTACTCTCACCGGATGGAGGGTATGTATGGAGTACAAAAAGCTGAACAAAGTGACCCGCAAAGACCACTTTCCATTGCCATTTCTTGATCAAATGTTAGACAGACTTGCCGGGCGTGCCTACTATTGCTTTTTGGATGGGTACTCAGGGTACAACCAGATTCTCATTGCATCGGAAGATCAAGATAAAACCACCTTCATATGTCCGTATGGCATATTTTCATTCTCATGGATGCCGTTTGGTTTGTGTAATGCATCGGCTATCTTTCAACGGGGTATGATGGCAATATTTACGGATATGGTGGAGGATTTCCTCGAAGTGTTCATGGATGATTTTAGTGTTGTTGGGGACTCATTTGAAGAATGCTTGGATAATCTTGACAAAACGTTGGCCCGATGTGAAGAGACCAACCTAGTGCTTAATTGGGAAAAATGCCACTTTATGGTCGAGGAGGGCATTGTCCTCGGCCATAAGATCTCAAAGAGCGGTATTGAAATGGACAAAGTGAATATTGAAGTTATTTCAAAACTCCCTCCTCCTATTTCCGTCAAGGGAGTTAGGAGCTTTCTTGGGCACGCGGGGTTCTACCGAAGGTTCATCAAGGATTTCTCAAAAGTGGTGAACCCCTTGTGCAAGCTGCTAGAAAAGGATGCAAAGTTTGTGTTCAATGAAGATTGCATGAAAGCTTTTGAGCTTCTCAAGTATAAATTGACAACCACTCCCATCATTACCGCACCCAATTGGAGCTTACCATTTGAGCTCATGTGCGATGCTAGTGACGTTGCGGTAGGAGCGGTTCTGGGACAAAGGGTCAATAAGATATTTCACCCGGTCTATTATGCAAGAAAAATGATGAATGACGCCCAAGTCAATTATACGGTGACCGAGAAAGAGTTATTAGCCATTATCTTCACCATGGAAAAGTTCAGGCCATATTTCATGGGTGCCAAAGTGATTGTGCACATCGATCACGCGGCACTCCGTTACTTGATGACCAAAAAGGACTCGAAGGCTAGGTTGATGAGATGGGTTCTTCTGCTTTAAGAGTTTGACCTTGAAATCATTGATAGAAAAGGAATTGATAATCAAGTGGCAGATCACTTGTACCGCTTAGAAGAGGAGGGGAGGCCCCACGATGGCCTTAAAATTAATGATTCCTTCCCGGATGAACAACTCCTCTCCTTGTCTTTGAATGGTATGCCTTGGTTCGCCGATGTGGCTAACTGTTTTGTGACCGACATTGTCCCGAGTGAGCTCTCTTCTAACCAAAGGAATAAAATCAAACGGGACAGCTTGGATTATTATTGGGACGAGCCCTATCTTTTCAAGATTTGCAATGATGTTGTGATCCGTAGATGTGTCCCGGAAGAGGATCAAATGAATATTCTTGATGCTTTCCATTCCTCGCCCTACGGTGGTCATCATGGTGGGGCGAGAATTGCTTCAAAGGTTCTTAGCTGTGAATTTTATTGGCCTACCCTGTATAAAGATGCAAGTGAGCTTGTTAAGAGGTGTGATGAATGCCAAAGAGCTGGTGGAATTTCCAAGAAGGATGAAATTCCTCTCACCACTATTCTTGAGATCGATATTTTTGACGTGTGGGGCATAGACTTCATGGGGCCTTTTGTGAGTTCGTGTGGTAACACTTACATTCTGGTTGCTGTTGATTATGTTTCCAAGTGGGTTGAAGCTATAGATTTGCCCAAAAATGAGGCACAGAGTGTGGTGGCGTTCTTAAAGAAAAATATCTTCACAAGGTTTAGCACTCCTCGAGCAATCATCAGTGATGGGGGTTCTCATTTCTGCAACAAGGCCTTCGACACTTTACTTACCAAGTATGGTGTCAATCATAAGGTGTCAACCTCTTATCATCCCCAGGCTAGTGGACAAGTTGAGGTCTCCAACAAGGAGATAAAGAGCATATTATCAAAAACTATCAATGCAAACCGGACGGATTGGTCAAGGAAACTTGACGATGCTTTGTGGGCTTATAGAACTACGTACAAGACTCCAATTGGTATGTCTCCATCCCAGTTGGTATTTGGGAAAGCATGCCATCTTCCGGTTGAGTTAGAGCACAAGGCCATGTGGGCGCTCAAGAAGTTAAACCTTGAATGGGATGTAGCAGCCAATCTCCGGGTAGAGCAACTCAATGAACTTGATGACTTCCGGTTTCATGCCTATTCCAGCTCGTCCTTGTATAAGGACAAGATGAAGTACTTACATGACAAATATGCCCGAAACAAAGAATTCAAGGAGGGTGACTTGGTTCTTCTATTCAACTCTCGGTTACAATTATTTCCGGGAAAGCTCAAGTCAAAATGGAGTGGCCCTTTTGAAGTGGTGCATGTAACTCCGTTTGGTGCTCTTGATTTGAAAAACAAAAATGGTGAAATCTTCAGAGTTAATGGGCACCGAGTGAAGCACTACCTCGTCAATTTTGATGATAGCCATGTGGTGGCCTTGATCAATTTCCAATGATGTTGGTAACATGCGTCATGCCGCGACGTTAAATCAGGTGCTTCTTGGGAGGCAACCCATGTGTTTTTCTTTCTTTTTTTGATTTTCGTCTTAGATCAGGTTTTATTTTGAACTAACAGGTTGTGAGCTTTGTGTAGGAATTGTTTGTGCAGTACAGGACTTTTGCTAAAAAATTTGCCTAAGTGTGGGGAATTACTCAGACCGCGCTTAAAATTTTGCGGTCAGCGAGAGCTTTTCGCGAGGGCGCAAATTGTCAGCGGACGCGGACTTGAAAAGTCCAGAATATCAACTCTCTGAAGTTGTATCCGCGTTCGTAATTTCATGGTCCGCGTTGATCTTACGTGGCCGCGGCCGTTAATCCGCTCTCAGCGGACCTGTTTCTGAAAAGGCTCTTCGAAAGGTAAAAAGCACGACTGCAGTGGAATTTCGCGGACCGCGCTCTGGTAAGTCAGTGGGACCTCTGGGATTGGCATAAATAGGAAGTTCTTAGGACTTTTACACTTTCCGAACCCCACGCTCTTAGTGAGATAGACCACTGTTCATCTTCCCCTTCTTACACTTTCAATTTCATATCTCATTACTCAAGAATCAATTTCTTACTACAAATCCACATCTCGTATGCTCAAATCTTTACATTAATTTCATCTTTTGATTTTCTTTTCTTCTAGTTTTACTTTTTATTTTTTTTTAGGGTTTAACACATGTCATGATTTCAAAATGATGCTTGAGTGATGCTAAAATTGCATGTGGGTAATGTTTAATGCCTAATGGGGAATAAGGTTGTTCACTATGCCTGTTAATTGCCTAAATATTTGCACTAAGTGAAACCCTAGGTTTTAAATAATTCATCAGTGCCAGTATGATTTGAATTACGTGGAACGCAGTCTAAATTATACGGTCCACGTTCATGCTTTTGTGCGAACTGGGCAGGCTTATATTTTCACGGACGCGGTGATTTTTCCGCTGTCAGCGGTTGACTTTACGCGGCCGCGTCCATAATTTCGCGGACCGCATTCATGAACTTCAGAGAATTAACAAATTGATTCCGCGGCCGCGTTCATTTTTACGCGGTCCGTGTCTGTTGTTTCGCAGCCGCGCCCATTATTTCTCGGTCAGCGGAAACCAATGTTCAGAGAGTTGGTAGTCTGGTCCCAACTCTTTCGCGGACCGCGCTCCTTTTTACGCGGATCGCACTGACCCTTCCGCGGCCGCGCTCTTTTTTACGCTGTCAGCTCACCCCTGCTTTGAGAAACAATGTGGTCATCTTATTTGCTTTCCTTTGCTGATTCATTGAACCACTATACTAATGAGCTTTCACTGATTGTGATGTAGATAATGGTTCGGTCTCGTAGCGGTCCTGAGAAATCACAAGGAAGGGACAGAGGGAAACAGACTGCACCCTTAGCACCTAAAAGGATCACTAGCAAGAAGCAAACCCTCCGAAGACCCACTCCGGACTCTTCTGAGACTAGTGAATATGTCCCCTCCCGGGAGATTTCAAAAGGGGAAGATGCACAAACCCAACAAGAGGCTCAATCACAGCCCTACCACCTCATTAATGAATCTACCTCCTTGTCTGAGTCGTCTGAGGCTCAGGAGGAAGTAGTGAGACTTCGGCACCACCTGCCCCACCTGCTGCAATTCCGGCCTCAACAGCGGCTCCAATTAATATTGATGATGAAGAGGATGTCCCGGATGACGGGATAGGTGGTGATACCCGGGTTGGAGGTTTGATTAGATCAAGGAAGCCGACAGTATGGCAAAATGGGTTCGTGAGTGAGAAGGCCTACCACAAATTTTGGGAATGGTGGCCACAAAGTTCGCTCACCCTTGAGCGACATTTCATAGAAAGAGACCTTCTCCCTCACAACTCGAACGTGAAGAGACAATTTGATGAAAGCGTGGGGTGGAAATTCTTCACTAGAAAGTTTCCAGAAGCAAATAAGTACCTAGTCAAAGAATTCGACACCAATGTCGCCCACATAAAAAAGGGCACCTATGTGACTAAGGTACGGAACCGAAAAATCAGATTTGATGGTAAGACACTGAACACATATGCCGGGTTCGATGATGTAGACGAATCCCTATACTTGGAGAAGGTGGCATTAGATGAGGAAGCCCATCCGTGGCTTACAGAGGTGATAGCCATCCCTGGGACAACACCGGCTTGGCTTACACCGGGAGTCTCAATTGCCAGAAACACCCTTAGCTTTGAAGCAAAAGGGTGGTGCACCTTCATCTGCAGCCGCCTTGATCCGTGCCAGCATGACAGTGACATTCCACTCTCCCGGGCGATCCTCATAGCGTCCATCATGGCGGGGTACCCAATAAATGTGGGGAACCTCATGGCCCAGAACATATCTAAGGCAACCGGGAAGGAGGAAAGTTCCTACCCTTACCCCAATTTCATCACTATGTACCTAGAGGACCGGGGGTTTGAGGGGAGAAACTTTGACACGAAGGTGAAGCCGAAAAGGCCCTTCTCTTGGTATAGCCTTCAGGGAGCAGACAACCCAAAGTCCAAAGGCAAAGCCACTACCTCCACCGGCCAGTCTGAAGAGCCAAGGGTAGTGGCCACTAGGTTCGAGCCTTCCACAGCCGAAGGTTCATCTACTGCTATGCCACCTCCTTCCTTAGGGCCATCTGTCTCTGCCCCACTATCTGTGCCTTCCTCCTCAGCTCACCCTCAGACTGCACTGTGGGTTAATCAGACTTTATCCAACATCAACAACTGGATGCATGTAGCTACATCAAAGCTATCTGCCTTATCCAGTGCAGTTGCAGCACAGGTAGCTCCGGTACAGCTTCAGATGCCTCCATCAGTGGAGGATTCATTGAAGAAGATCCTTGACAACCAAAAAACAATTCTAGAGACTCTGGGTACTCATGCGAAGGTAATCAGGGAGATGGGAAAATAGGTCAAGAAGGTGAAGAAAAATCAAGAGCTGTTAAAGAAGGAGGTGGAGAAGCTTACTTCCGCCGGAGATATTCCTCTGGACCTGCTTATGGAGGAGACTTCCCCTGCAGCACAGACAGTACAGGCATTAGAGCAGGAGGCTGATAGAGAGCCGGTGAGAGGATTTGTGGTGCCCAGTCCGAGGACCTGGAGATACAGTTGGAGGACCCGGAGGGAGTTGATGACCCCATGCCGACAGAGGCCACATAGGGAGTTTTCTTTACTCTCTATCCCTTCCCTAATCTTATTTTTACTTTTAGCATTGAGGACAATGCTATGTTTTATTTGGGGGGGGGGGGTCTTATTTTGATTTGATGACTGGCATGTAATAATTATGATACTATTTTCTTTATTTTTACTTATCGTTATTTTCATTTTCGTTATTTTTCACTTTTGGTATGTATATAACTTTACCATTCCATGTATATTCATCTCTATTTTGTGTATATTCGTTTCACTCCCCTAATTGTATATATTCATTTTACTTTCCGTATTTTACTTTATAACTTCTTTTGTAATTTTCCTTAATAGCTTAGCTTCTTATTTCCTTTAGTAGCTTCTTTTTGAGTTTGTAGCCTTTTTTTTTTTACATTTCTGCGTGATCAATAAGCCTTTGATTTTCTTAATGCCACGGTTCTTTCCAAAGGTGGATGTTGTGTGAACCAGGTGGCTCTTCCCAACGATGGATGGTGTGAAAACCTTCTTAAGGGATTGAGTCTGTTTTTCTTTCTGTTTTGATATATAGTAGTAATGAATAAAAGTGTCTCAAGTAGGCTTCACTTGGAACTAACACATTTACCTTCGACCTCATGGTTAGAGACAAGTTTGTTGATGAGATTAGCTCTAGTTGTGACCTTTAGACTCTTGAGTTGACTAAAACTATCATCAAGTGGTTTCTGTGAGCCATCTGTGATCTTCAATCTTAGTTAGGGTTGTTGTGGGCCCTCGACTCTATTCTCTTTAACAATCTAGTAGCTTGAGAGAGAGGTGAGGTATCGAATTGCAAGTCCAAGTCCCA
Source organism: Nicotiana tabacum (assembly GCF_000715075.1). NCBI lineage: Eukaryota > Viridiplantae > Streptophyta > Magnoliopsida > Solanales > Solanaceae > Nicotiana > Nicotiana tabacum. The sequence continues at coordinate 72,826,878 of NC_134098.1, read as the reverse complement.
TGCCAATAAGTCTAGAACTTGCCCTGAATGTTTGTCTAGGCGAAATTCTAAGTGTAGTTCGACATGAGAAGTGATTGTAGGCTCTCCTTGGTCCCATTTGAACTGTGAAAGCTTCCGTAGCCTACCAATATGATATCCCTAGTCAACCCCTTTGAGCCTAAGCCTTTTTCATTCAATATCCACATTACAAGCCTTCATCCGTTTTATAATGACCGTCTCTTGTGCCCCAATCTTTCCTTAGCATTCATGATGAACAATTAGCAAAAATATAAGTTTGGGGGAGAGACGAGGAATTTCAAAGTGATGAAAAGTACAAAGAACAACAAGAATTGATGAAAAGGAAAGGCAAAAAAAAGGATGAAGAGTTAAAAAGAAATATGTCAAAAATAAAGAAAAGGTTGAAGGGATTCAAAGAAAACAATGTTGAAAGGCATGGAATGATGAGAAAAGGAGAAAAATGATTGTCATGAACAAGAAAGAGTGACAATGTATCTCTCTAGTTCCCCTGAGGAAGAAGAAAATGACTCAAAAAGTCAAGAAAGTATGAACCGAAATGAGAAAATGGAGTGCTTAAGGAAAGATGAAACCATCATAGTTCATTATGTCCTACCTTGATCCAAAAAGCCTTCATTACATCCCGCTAAAGCCCTATATGATTTCAAGTTGAGTGAGCTTACATTAGTGGTGATTTACATGAGGGGCAAGCTTATGGTACTTAGAGTCGGACTTGTGGCATTCTTTTGAGAGTGATGAGCGCACTTCTTTACAATCCCTGTTTTGAGTGTCACATTCTATAAGGTGAGATTAGCTCATGAAGAGTAGAGGAGGAGGAGTCTGGGATCCACAATAACCTACGTGAGAGAGAGAGCTTCCTTGATGAATTGAGTCAACTCTTGATGCTTTTGTGTCACATTAGAACTATGGAACTCAAGAAGTCATAGCATGATGTTGTTGATAATGCATTTTTGTTGAGGGTAATTGTTAGTCCCAATTGATGCTTGATGAAGTCACCTTAGGAAAGCTGAAATTTTCCTTTCTTTTTCTTATGGAGGTGGGAATTACCTTGTTTTCTCGAGGACAAGCAAAAGCTTAAGTTTGGGGGAGTTGATAACTAGGGATTTAGCCTATTATTTGCTCTCTTTTGCTTAGGTTTTGGGTCAAAAATACGTATAGGTATTCCCGAAAACTAACTTAATGTGCTTGCTTGGAGGGTTTGGTCAAAATAAGGCAAAGAAGCCATAATCAACTCATGAAGGAGTCAAACTTGCACAAATCCAAGGCTGAGACTGGAGCGCTGAGAGCGGTAGAAAAGCGTGGCCGCGTAAGGACCACCGCTGAGGCGGCCACTATTACGCGATCCACGAAAGTAGATTCAGAGAAGCTGCTTTGAGTACTAAAATCACCGCTGACCGCGTTGGAAAAGCGCGGCAGCGAAATCTTTGGCGTTGCCGCGAAGGGAATTCCGCTGAGAGCGCATCTTGAGGTTCAAAGACCCTGTAAGTAGGGCTTAACTAAAGAACGCGGTCCGCGTCCAAATTGCGCGGCCGCGATGGAAGCACACGCGGACGCGGTTGAAATTATGTGGTACGCGAAACTAAGCCCAATCCAAGCCCAATATTGAAGAAACGCGGACCGCGCTCAGTATTACGCGGCCGCGAAAGCTCAAGCGCGGACGCGGTCAGAATTACGTATCCGCAAAACCTCTGCAGGGGCATTTTTGTCCAGAATTTTCAGCCTAGTATAAATAGATACTTTTATCAATTTTAGGTTAAGTTTTGTTTAGCAGAGCACGTGAACGGCTGGTTTTTCCCTTTTTGGGCAATTTTAGAGTAGATTTACCTTCAAACTTTAGATTTTCATCTTGTACTTTAATATTATGGCTTATATTTCATCTTTATCTTTGATTTCTGCTGTTATTATGAGTAGCTAGACCCCATAGCTAGGGTTGTGACCCAACCCTAGTGTGGGTATTTAATGGGTCTTGAAATTTAGGGCTTAATTGTTTATGAGTTAGTGATATTTAGCCTAATTCATGCTAAAATTGTGGAATTAGTGGTTGCAAACACTGACTCATGCCTTTATGACTTAGGCTCTTCTTGAGAAAGAGGGACTATGTCTAGGAAAATTAGGCTAACAAGGAATTGGGGTGAACTCAAGAGATTGACAACCCCAATTTAAAGGGTTAAACCTAGAGATAGTAATACCCGACATGAGCCAATTTTGATTGAATTGTATGAACACCCATTTGGGTTTGAGAAAGACAAATTGGGCAAAGTCACTCAAACTACCGAGAGGTATAGAGTGAACACTTATGTGTGATGGTTATACCACGACCCTAATCGTAACAAGCTTGTCCTAGATTCTTGATACCCATTAGATACTCACCTAGGCGGAAGTCACTTCCCTAGTGCTTTTTAACACTTGAAAACTTTCAATAAAAACATTGTACTTAGCTTATACTTAGCATACAATAGTATAAAATTAGAATATAATCAATCACAACAATGTTTGGAAGTGCAATTAGGAACAATACACACATCTATATTAGTTAGATACCCAACTCCAAACCAAATTAACTCTCTGTGGAAATCGATCCCAACCTCGTTGGGTAAAACTGCATCGACCATCCTTGCTACTCTATAGTAGTGTAGATTTGGCCCCGATCAGTAAGTCTTGTACTTAGTGATAAACGACATCTTTTCCTGATCCTCCGAGTTCATCTGTATTTGGTTGTACCCGGAATAAGCATCGAGAAAACTGAGAGTCTCGTGGCCGGCCGTGGCATCGATCATACGATTGATATTAGGCAAAATAAAAGAATCCTTAGGGCATGCTTTATTCGGGTCTTTATAATCTATAGACATTCTAAGTTTGTTCCCCTTTTTAGGGACTACCACCACATTTGCTAGATATTTGGGGTATTTTACTTCCCGAATGGACCCTATTTTAAGAAGTTCAGTTACCTCGTCTTTGATAAAGGCATGTTTGACCTCGGACTGGTCCTTCTCTTTTGTTTTACCGGATGGAATTTTGGGTCCAAGCTTAGCCTATGAGTGGTGATTCCCGGTGGGATACCTATCATATCAAGATGGGACCAAGCGAAACAGTTCATGTTAGCTATAAGAAATTAAATAAGCTTTTTCCTGAGCTCGGGATCTAACCCTATGCCCAGGTATACCTTTCGTTCGGGAAGTTGTTCAACTAGCGTGATTTGCTCCAGTTCTTCGACCGTTGATTGGGTAGCGTCGGAATCATCGGGAACCACGAAGGATCAAGGGACCCCATGTTCATCATCTTTGTCAGTCTTCTGACTTTGTCAGTCTTCTGATTCTCTAGTTGGGTCGAAACTGACGTTTGTGATTGCTATTTGGTATTATGTTCCCCCTTCGAGTCCGATCCTTTTGTCGACGATAGTGAAGATATCAAAATTTCTTCCTCGACGGCAAACATTTCTCTTGCGACCGGTTGTTCTCCGTAAACTGTTTTGACTCCCTCTGATGTTGGGAATTTCAGAACCCGGTGGAGGGTCGAAGGTATAGCTTTTATATTGTGGATCCACGGTCTTCCAAAAAAGGGTGTTGTACGTCATATCACCTTCGATTACATGAAACTTCGTTTCTTGGATGGTTCTGGCCACGTTTATTGGCAGAATTATCTCACCCTTAGTAGTTTCACATGCCATATTGAATCCGTTTAGAACCAGGGTTGCGGGCACGACCTGGTCCTATAGACCGAGCTGCTCTACGACCTTCGATCTAATAATGTTAGTCGAGCTACCTGGATCGATCAACATACGCTTAACTTGAGTTTTATTCATAAGTACATATATTTCCAGTGCATCGTTGTGAGGTTGTATGACTCCATCTGCATCTTCATCATTAAAGGGCAGGGTTCCTATGGGTGCGTAATCCTGAGCTCAAGATCGCTTCTCTCGTGTAACCGACATCTTAGTGCGTTTAAGCACCGGCCCCTTAGGGATATCGATCCCACCGATGATTATGTGGATGATGTGTTGTGGTTCTTTTTATTTGTTTTGTCTACTGAAATCCCTGTTTTTGAAATGGTTTTTGGCCCTGTCACTTAAACATTCTCGAAGGTGCCCTTTATTGAATAACCGGGCTACCTCCTCTCTCAGTTGCCTTTAATCTTCTGTCCTGTGGCCATGAGTGCCATGATATTCGCACATTTGATTGGGATTCCTCTAGGCAGGATCGGTCTGCAGAGGTCGAGGCCATTTAGTATCTTTGATGCGTCCGATAGCCGACACGATGGCTGATGCATCGATGCTGAAGTTATACTCTGATAACCGTGGTGCTTCCTTAGGTCCGGTATGCCTGTCGAACCCATTCCTGTTCATCAGCCCCCTAGACCCTTGGCCCCGATCACTTCTTTTATCGCCTTGTACGAGGTTACGTATTGGTTTGTTCCCCCTATGGTCTCCACTATATGGTCGGTACCGGTCCTTGATCAGCCTCGGTTCTCGATTGATGTCCCTTCTAACAACGGACCCTGAACCCAACTGGTCGTCTTCGACTCTAATTTTCGATTGATACCGATTGTGCACATCGGCCCAAGTAATAGTTGGGTACTCGATCAGGTTATGCTTCAACCGCCATGAATTCATTAACTTTGTTCGTTTAGACCTTGAGTGAAAGATTTAACTGCCCAATCGTCTATGACTGGTGGTAGATCCATTCGTTTCATTTGGAAATGAGATACGAATTCTCTTAGCATCTCGTTATCTTTTTGTCTTACCTTGAACAAGTCCAACTTCCTGGTCTCGACCTTTATGGCCCCAACATATGCTTTTACGAAAGAATATGCAAGCATAGCAAAAGAATCGATAGAGTTAGGTGGTAAATTATGATACCATATCATTGCTCCATTTGAAAGGGTTTCGCCGAATTTTTTCAATAATACAGATTCGATCTTGTCGTCTTCTAGATCTTTCCCTTTAATGGCACATGTGTAAGTGGTGACATGTTCGTTGGGGTCGGTCGTTTCATTATATTTATGAATTTCGGGCATGCGGAACTTCTTGCGGATCGGTTTTAGAGCTGCACTCGGGGGAAAGGGCTTTTGTATGAATTTTTTGGAATCCAACCCTTTCAACACTGGTGGTGCCCCGGGGATCTGATCGACCCTGGAGTTATACGTTTCCACCTTTTTGTCGTTTTCTTCGATCCTCCTTTCTCCTGACTCTATTCGTTTTGTCAGTTCCTCGAGTATCTTAGCAATTTCGGGATTAGTTCCCGATTCTTGCTCATTTGACCTTACTATAGCTGGCTCCGTTCTGTGGGTGACTTCTCGGGATGGACTGGGCTCCGGTCTGCTCGGTGCCTGGGTTTGACTTTGCAGCTGAGCTATCGCTACTTGTTGAGCTTGCATCATTTCGAAAATCATACACAAGCTGATTCCGTTTTTCTCAACATTTTAGGTATTTCGAGCTGCAGATCTGGTTCCACCATGAATGCTATTTTCAGGGTTGGAATGTTGGTTAGCCTCGATGGCCACATGCGGATTAAATTCTATTGGCACTTCGATCCGAGCTCCAACGGCATCGACGAGTGGCCTTTCATCCCCGGGTGTCAAGTTGTTGTTCTCATCTTGAAGGCCAGTTTCGTTGTCGATAGGTAGGGCCATTAATTGAGAGTTCGTTGTCTCTAACCTGAAATTAAAGACACTTCCGAGAGCAAGCGTAAAATGGTATGTGTTGTAGAGATTTGTACCAAATAACCACTGTTATCCTTAGCCCTACGGTGGGCGCCAAACTGTATACCTGAAAAACGGATATAGTTGAATTTATATGTAGTTCTAAGGATACGTGGTATAACTTGGCATAAATCGGAAAAGTAAGTAAAAATATATCGAATATTGACTGTAAAGAATAAAATACAAACCAAATTGAATGTTGAATGATTTATAAACAAGCAAGATGAATCAATGTATAAAGCTCATAAGAGGATAATCTCTACTGTATTTCTCTGTGAATATCAATAATATCTGAGTATGAGAGTGTATGAATGCCTTAATGTTGGATGCCCTTTATAGAAATAATAGCCATCTCTTTTACAGTGGAGGGATCCTACTTTGGATATAATTAAAAATACATAGTGGGAGTCCCATGATAGATTAATTTTTTCCTAATTCCCGCCGAGATTCTCTCCCTTAGTGTGGCTGTAACGGCTTTTGTCTCTTGGATCGATCTTGATCGGACCTGGTATTGGCTGATTTCCAGATTTGGAGCTCGATATTGACTCGGGGCTCGGTATCAACTCCGGCTCGGTATTGGTCGGTCTCTGGCTCTTAAGCTCGATAACACCACTTCACATCATAGCTCGATATTGACTCGAGCTCGATAATGACTTCGAGCTCGGTATTTGATCGGTTCCTGAAACTTGAGCTCGGTAACCTGGCTTTAGATCTCATCTCGATATAATGAAGACGCTCTTCGGTCCATTATGTTCCAATCTTGACCAATCGTACGAAGGTCGATACCGATTTTGACCGTATACAAATTATACGTTTCATAGAGAAATATAAGATAAGACCGAATTCCCTCTGAGGTCTTCACAAAATGTCTTATTATTATTATTATTATTATTACAAGAATAAAAAAAATATTTAAGAAAAGGGGAAGGATAAAAGTATGCAATACGTTCGTTTAATAAGCCAAAAACTGCGAAGCTGCCAACCAATGTGGTGTAATATACTCCCTCCGTTCACACATTTTTACTTTTTACGTCCTTAACAAATAATAAATGAACTGCATAATTTATTATGATATTCATATTAATTGATGCATATTTTATTGGATTTGAAAAAATGATTTGAAATGAGTAATAAATACTGTGGGTATAACAGGAAATTATTATTTGTCTTTCTCTTGATATGCGTAAAATGACAAGTAAAAATGAAAATATATTTTTAGTATACATGCCAAGTAAAAGCGAATGGAGTGAATATTTGCAATTTTCAGTAATTTAAACAAATAACCCCCACCCCCATTGGCCAGTGGCTCAAACTTCAAAGGTCTTTTGACACAATTATATATTGAAAAAGATTACTGCACCATGTGCTTAGTGATATAGCCAAACTTTTCAATATAGGGTAAGGTAAAATATAAAAAGTAAACACATGCGGAAAAGGGCCAAAAATACCCTTCAACTATTTAAAATAGCTCAAAAATGTCATCCGTTTGTTTTTTGTACCAAAAATATCTCTGCCGTCTATGTTTTGGACCACAAATGCCCTTAAACCGTTAGCCTTGCCATTGAAGGTGACATGACAGTCTAACTGGGTTAGATTTGCATACATGACCATCCACCTAAGCAATCCAGCATTGCAAAATTATTTTTTCGGAAAAATTATTTTTCCGAATTTTTTTATTAAAATACAAAATCAACACTTATTCCGAAAAAGGAAATAATTTCCGGAAAAATTATTTATTTTGGAAATTTTTATTAAAATACAAAATAAACACTTATTCCAAAAAAGTAAAAAAAATTTGAAAAAACTTATTTATTTATTAAAATATTATATATAATATACAAAATAAATTATTTAGTTATGATGAGTGAGATAGAGGATTTATGTTCTACTATTTTAAATGCTTAAGTTGAGGATTTATTGCACGTCGAACTTGTTTAGGAAACCTCGAATTAAATATTTCGGAGTTATTTTTAAGTAATTTTTATTTTTTTCGGAATAAGTGATTTTGTATTTTAATAAAAAATTCCGAAATTAATAATTTTTTCAGAATTTTTTTACTTTTTTCGGATTAAGTGTTGATTTTGTATTTTAATAAACATTCTAAAATAATTAAGTTTTCCGGAAATTTTTTACTTTTTTCGAAACAAGTGTTGATTTTGTATTTTAATAAAAATTTCCGAAAAAATAATTTTTAAAAATAGTTTTGCCATGCTGGATTATTTAGGTGGATGACCATGTAAGCAAATCTAACTCAGTTGTACTGCCATGTCACCTTCAATGACAAGACTAACGGTTTAAGGGTTTGTGGTCCAAAACATAGACGACAGAGATATTTTTAGTATAAAAAACAAACAGAGGGTATTTTTGAGCTATTTCAAATAGTTCAAGAGCATTTTTGACCCTTTTCCGAATAAATTAAGGGGATTCTAACATATGTTACATAGTGTTATTTTCCCAAGGCCTTGTACAAAGGTGGCTCCGCCACTACATGTGCTGTATCTATGATAATTTAGGACTTAACAGACAATCCTTCATACTATCTGTGACCTGAACAATCTATTAACAGGAATTTAAAACCTAGAAGTTATATATTTGCAGTAAACATAAGTTAATTTCCTACAAAATTACACGTTATAGTTGTATATTCAGATAACACATAACTGACCCAAGATTTTCTGAAAGGTCAATTCATAGTAGAGCCAAGCTCGTCAAAAAGAAGATGAAGAAGAACAAAATAATAATAATAATAATAATAATAATAATAATAATAATATATATTTTTTAAAAAAAGTATGCAAGCAGAGCCAAAAGCTACAATGCTGCTCATGACCGTGTTGTTATATACTTGCAATTTGCATTAGCACCACTAGACATAGGAGCTGGGCATGTTGATCCTAACCGGGCTCTTGATCCAGGCCTCATATATGATGCTACTCCGCAAGATTATGTTAACCTTCTTTGTTCTTTGAAATTCACAGAAGAGCAGTTCAAAACACTTGCAAGATCATCAGCCAACCACAACTGCTCAAATCCATCCTCGGATATCAATTACCCATCATTTATTGCGTTCTTTAGCCCACAAGGGGACTTGACTTGGTTGGAGCAGAAATTCAGGAGGACAGTAACAAATGTTGGAAGTGGTGCAGCTAAGTATAGAGTGAAAGTGAAATCACCAAGGAACTCAAATGTTTCTGTGTCACCACAAACAATGGTCTTTAAGAAGAAAAATCAGAAGCAGAGCTACACTTTGACCATTCGTTACAAAGACGACGCAGAACAAATAGTCAAATCTGGTTCAATAACCTGGGTGGAAGAGAAGGGAAATCATACAGTAAGAAGTCCTATTGTAATATCTCCAGAGATAGAGGTCTGGTAATGAAACTCTTCAACTAGCATAAGCTCTTGCATTTTCTAAGTTACAATCTGTGAAAGAGGTCTTTTCAACACTGGCTTCTTGAAGACTGATAAATGGAGCAGCACAAAATTTCTTCAGCTAATAATTAAATTCTTTCAAAAATACGGACGGGCATTCCTTTATAAACTGATTTGCTGGAATTCGATACTTGACTGCTGATGAATGTAAGACATTCTTTTTTCTGACAATCAAGCCTCTTAATAGGCGTGAAATGTAGTGCAAGAGCTGAGGTAAAATTCGAATTGCTAGATACACAAATGCAATATTGTGCATCAGGTTTCCAAATCGAAATGAAGTCTGGACTAGACTGGAAAATGTCCACACTAATGTGTCCTTGCATACCTCTATGAAGTATGTTATGTAGATATCACCAAAAAGACTAGTACATCCAGTAGTTGACATCTCCAAAAAAATTGATGAATGTATAAAAGAATTCGTAGGTAGTACAGCTGAGACTTCTAAATTGACTACATGCAAATCAGCCCTAGACAATAGCTATGGAAGAACGGATTACCTTGAGCCCGTACCGAGGTATCAAATGTTGGTTCTCAGATCTCCCTAAAAAAATAGGATATATTGAGCCTCGATAAGTCTTCCACTAGGAATTTGGTTCTGATAATGTGGACGTCTTTTTCTTTTTTCTTCTCTATGATGATGGTGGTGTCCTTCCATCGGAAACCTTCCACCAACAAAGTTATCGGGTAATTCCCTTGTCAAAAAACAAAAGAAGTAGTTACCCGGTAATTCTTCCCAACAAGGCTTAGGGAGATAGGACTATCTAATGTGGACGATCCGGTATTTACACCAAATGAATGAATGTGATATATGTGTCTTTCATCCACACATTTATCACTCAACCTAAGTTGCTTGGTTTAGTGTAAACACTATGCGGATATCTACCTAGCACATATTGATCAGACTTTCTCCTCAGTCTACCCAAAAAAATGTAATATATGCATATTTTTATGGACATTAGCACATAACCTGACCTTTTGCCTCAGCATACTATGTGCAAAGAAAATTTTATAGAGAGTAAATTTGAAACTTACCTGAGATCAATTAGCTTTTGGAAATAGTTACCCCTTCAGCAGGCATAACCATATATCAAATATTCTACGGAAGAAAAGGAAAGAGCAATTCAGATAAATGGGATAAATTTTAGCTTTTGTGATCAATAATCTGCGTAATCGAAAAAGATTAGATGATTAATTTTCCCTATCAACAATAGGTAAGCATAAAGAACATAAAATATCTTGGAGCTTCGCTCTTTCAAACAAGAAGACATAACAGCAGCAGTTAAATGTATGTGACTACTGCTTTCCACTTTAAAAAATTCCTTTATGCGTAAAATATTTGCTCGTCACCATTGTTGGTATTCCTCCACCATTTATCCCATCAAGATTGCAGCCCCACTTCACTTAACAGGAAACGTCCCTCTTAAAAGCTTCTCTATTCTTATGAAAATGTCTTTCATGGGATCAGTGCTGCTTTAAGATTAGCTCAAGATCTCATACATCCCAGGTTTCATTTAAGCTTATACAACAATAACTGAATACTGATGCCTTAAATATCTATAGGGGATTCATTGGAATTTCGAATAACCAAACATTATCAATGGTTGCTCACCATTTAACTCAAAACAACATTAAATTCACTTCTGACATTCTGAAATTAGTTTATTTTTTCTACAATTGTAATATAATTCCAGAATTCTTTCTAGTTGGCAGAGAAGGAAGAGATTTTCAAAAATTAGACTTCTACCTAATGATAACACGAATATATTCGCTCATGTATTAACTTCCTATAAAAGATAGCCACCAACCACACTCCCTAACAATGTGGAATACGCTTGAGGAGATGATGGATTAAAAATGAGAAAACCCAAGATGCACCAAATAACTGTTAAGAAGAATTTCCTAGGACACCACAATCTTAATCATTCATATAGACGATGAAGTTGATCTCCACAAGTCAACATGAATATCCATGGCAACAAGCCCTAGCTTAATTCAGAGGAGGACTTCAGGCAGAAATGTAAGACAACATGCTAACACATGATATGTGAAGAAAATCTTATTATAGAGTGAAGAGAAACTACCTGATGACCATAGGACTTTAAAATATAACCTAGACCTTCGTCCTTCAGCACACATCCATTGACAGAGAGCAATAAGCTCGCCAACATCAAAAGATTCTTACTAAAAGGGGAGTGGATAGAAGATTAACAAAAACTTTATCAATGTAAATCTTCAGCGCAAATCCTGTTGTGGCTCCTATCAGATATATGTGAACATAGAGCACAAGCTATCAACAAGAACAAATTTTGCACAACCAAGAGATGTTGAACCCTTCTTTTGAATTCAACAAAATAAAGTAACAGTAAAGAGCGTGACAAAAAATCTCACCACTGTTATAAATTGAAGTTCAATTAAAACAAAAAACACTAAAAAAAAAAAAAAAAAAAAAAAAAAAACCGTGTACAAATGATCCTTGGTTGACCACAAAACTGGGAACCATTATCTAAGTTTCTTTTTGTTCTCGTGACCTTTGGATTCCAATCCCACGTGCAAAATCCACCCACCTGGTAAGAGAGAAGAAAAGATTTAGAGAGCTCGAAGATAAAAAAAAAAGTTCCCAAGGAAGACCTTAAAGCGGAAAGAACATGTACATTAATGATCCCAAAAAGGTATTGCCAGTTCGGAAAACGAAGCATAGTGCACCGAGTATGATCTTGTGCTTGTGTAGCAACGGCTCCAATATTCGTTGTTCAATAACTCCAGCAAGGATTTGGTACCTGGTAAAGGAGCAAAACCACTTAGATCACTCACAATCCGTCCTCCATAATAAAAAGGAGACAAGATACGAGCCTTTAATGTTATGACATGGTAAGATGACAAAACCTCATAATTGTAAAATATAAGAACACTTTGTATATGCTTAGCTCCTTTTACTACAAGCTATTTTTTAAGGCCGTTTTAAAAAAATCCAATTTCTTCACTAGAATGTTTACACTAGGGTTATCCGCATTAACTTTATAGGGAAGGCACACCAAGCTTATGCACTTTATATAGAGTAATGTGAATCAAGGAGCTATGTCCAAAAAAGGGCCATGTGTGAAATGATTGAACAAGGATATCTCAAAAGAAGATAGTGAGACGGAAGAATACATGTTGAAAGGAAGATGATAAAGGTGCTCAATTAGAAAAAGTAGTTTTATGGCAAGAAAACTGGCAGCCACAGAAGAAACTCTTGTTTCATATTGTAAATAGGTAGTCTTGAACATAGTGACAGGGTTAAACATGTGAAATTTCCTCCCAAGTACCTCTCCTAGCAAAGAGATGGAAGAAGCTGATCACTAGTTTGGACGACACTAGTGCTCGAAAATGTAAAAATACCTAAGGTTGCTTGAGACTGCCATGTAAACGCCATATGCAGCACTGGTCGGCAGAACGGGTAAATCCTCAGCTTCACCCGCAAAGGTTTTATCAATAGCCTTTCGTGCGTTGATTAAAGCATTTGTTACACCTGTACCAATCTGGAAAAAGGGAAAAATGTATTTACCAATTACATGGAAGGGACAACATCTTGTGATTCCCACAATATTTTCTTGTCCGCCAAGAAGAAAAGCTCTTCACAGACTTACCAGAGATGCGCCTGAACCAACTGCAAATAGTTTGGCCCCATTTCTCTGCAGGACAAGTTAGACTATTCTAAGCTTCATAAATGCATACAATTTGCAATTAAATAAGATAAGCTTATTGTAAATTTATCAAATGCTTTACCACTATAGCGCCTATTCTCTGTAGAAATGTATAGGAAGTACCAGCCAACACAACCTGAGAACAGGATAAAACGGAAATTTAAATCAGTTACTTGTATCGGGTGACCAGAGCACGTCCCCTTATACCACAAAAGGGAGAACAAAATTTATGAGAAAATTATGTTTTAGTTTCATATAATACTATTTACTTCATCAAAATTATGTTTTAGTTTCATATAATACTATTTACTTCATTAAAATTATGTTTTAGTTTCATAAATCATAAACCTGAAATGCGTTGTCGGGGCAGTTGTAGAAAATTCTACTAAGAGGCCCAGCACCAATTGCAAGAGAAGGACGGAGAATAACAGTCGGAGCTGGGAGCCAGACTAGCATGAAATCAGCAACAATGGCCATTACCTGAGTAAAAGTACACATCACCCCGAAGTCAAGTATAGAAATTTCAAGAAAATATTTACTTCTCCAGAACCCAAAAAGTAGTGTCAGCTAGAGAGTTATGGCTTTCAATGATAGGCAAGAAAAATGAGGACTAAAACATATATCAGAATGTTCAGCTTCAGTTAGAACCTCAAGCACAATCTAATAGATGTTCAACATAATACCTCATAATTTGCTCAAGACTTGTTCATTGCAATAGAACAATAATTGCTTCCTAAATGTGAGACAAAACTTATTTTGCAGCTCTAACTGGATTGAAATGCTTCACCTTCTTTACCCAATATTGTTTTATTATGTGGATTAGGGTTCTAACTGGTGCAACTTCAATACTGTATTAAATGTGCTTCAGTCCAAGTTATGGGAGAAATTGTACCACATCAGCACAGACAAAGTCCAGTTCGTTTTTGAAATTCTCCCTCCGCTTTTCCAGCTCTGCAGCAGTCTGAAACATAAACAACGTAATTCAGCTATCCGTGTGACTATTAAACTCTGGATAAAAGGTCAATGACAAACACAAATGACTGTTAACGAGAGTCAGACACAAGATTCATTCAGATATAACTAAATGTAACAAAGGTCAGTTTGGTATAAATGTTAAATGTCCCAACCTGACTAATGGGAAGGAGGGAGGATAGAAGGGCCTGACCTTAAAACCGTTACATGTCAATAGTAGCATTCATGAAAAACAAAGATATATGTACAGAAAAGAAAAATAAACAACTGCCAAACTGAAATAAAAATGCAGAACTCAGACTGCACGAATATATTGTTACCATTTTACTATATCTTTTACGTCTTTTTGTGTCAACTGTTTCCTCTTTCCTTTTTTTTTTTTTTGGGGGGGGGGGGGGGGGGGGGGGGGGCTTAATCCACCATTAGTCATCTCTTTATGGCAGCGGGCAAGATACACTAATCAGGACTTCTTGATCATTTCCAGTGACTCCAAGTCAAAAAGGTCAGTTAATTAGTGGAGACTAGAGATGTTACAGTTATAATATTTGAAACATAACTATCCTGTTCATTTCAAGGCTGAGGAGTACACTTCGAGTGTCAGGATGAACTCTTACGGATTGTCAAAGACAATGTGCAAAGCATAGAGCAAACAGATTGTCCACTAACCATTCATAAAAACTAGTACTAATAATATGTAACTGAATTATATCATTAGATGATTTTGTAATTTGTAGTAAAAGATGAATTGCAAAGTTATTCTAAATACTAGATATCATAAAGCTTAATGCGCATCAATATTCTTCTAACAACAAATAAATTCAGAATCTTTGTCATATTTCCAAGCGCAACCAACACAAAACCACATCATTCACCAATATAAACATGGAAAAAAAAGGGGAGGGAGGGGAGACTTGTGTTGCTCGGATCCTTCAAAATGATCGCCAAACTTGTGCCGGTTTCTCCAAAACTGCACTTATATTTTGAGGATCCCACATGGGTGTGGTTTTGGCAGATCCAAGCAACATAGGGGGAGAAAGGAGCAGTATTAGCAAGAAGATTTTAACTTATATATCCTGACTGTGTAATAAAATTACATTGTTATTACGTTTTTAACATGTTGTAACAGTTAACTTGTTTCTAAAGTGGATTTAACTTAGATACACTAAGAGTATAAAGAACTTTTTCAACGATAATTTAACCTGCTGTAGCAGGTATGTGTAATTATCTTTTAGCTTACCTGATAGGGGACACCATCTAGCAGTCAAACTCTTTTCAAGTTACTAATCCTACTTTTTATGGAAAGTTGCTAGTAGTTATCTTTTCAAGTGAACTTTTTATGGTCTCGATGGATAGAAGTTAAACTCTAACAAGAAGGAAGACAAAGGAATTAACCTTAGTAAAGATGCCAATGCCACATTCAATTGCAACTTTAGTCAAGAAGAGATCATCAGCCAGCAGCCGTTCTTTAAACCCACCAAAGCCTAGCAGCCACCGGAGAAATGGTGACTTTTCGAGTTCCATGTACCGGTTAACGATGGCCGGAGGTATTTTACCGGCCTCAATTGCAGCAGCCAAGTCCATAGGCAAGCTGTCCAGTGATCTTTCAGCTTCAGCCAAAGCCATTATTGCTTCTTTTTTGTTCCTTTCCCCTGCATCCTCGTCATCCTTCCCTCCTCCACAGCCTCCTTCTCCACCGCCTCCGCCTCCGCCGCTGCCACCGATATTTCTGTCACCGCCGTGATTACTGAAGATGGGAAAAGAAGTACGAGGAGGGCGAGAGTGGAAATTAAGAGAAAAAGTTGGAAAGTTGGTTTGGTAAGTGAGGGATGAGAAACGAAAGGTTGAAGATTTGGAGTGGCTGAAAGAGCTGGTAGTGAGGTAGGAGGTGGCTGTGGTGACGGCGATGGCCGCCATTGAGGGTGGCCCAGGGGTGGGGGGAGTGGCAGAAAGTTGTGGACTATAATACAGTTGACAGTTGAGCTTCTCGATAGTACAGTTCTGACGAAAAATATTTAGGGGCAAGCAGCAACCTTGGAGAATTTTCTGACACGAATAATTAATCACTATACTGTTGTAAAATAACACTATAAAGTAAAGAAACTAAAACAATTATACAGAGATATTGATATATTATTCAACTTCAAATTTAACTACAAAATAAATTAAATTCTCCTCTATTTATAGAAGAAAGGAAGCTGTTATGTAAGTTGCTTGTAAACTGCTACTGCAAGCTGTCGTGTAAGCTGCTACTGCAAGTTGCTTGTAAGCTGCTACTCTAAGCTGTTGTGTAAACTTGTTGTAAGTTGCTACTATATCAGATATAAATAGTCTTATATCAAAGGTAATATTTATCCATAACGGAGTACCGAAAGGATAAGCTTCTTCAGGAGTCTTATTTCCAATAGAGTACTAAATAGATAAACATATTTACGGCGGAGTCCCATATGGATAAGCTTCTTCAAGAAGCTTATTTACAACGGAGTACTAAATGAACATCCATAATATAATATATTTATAACACCCTCCTTGGATGTTCATTAAAAGATATTGTGTCTCGTTAAAACCTTACTAGGAAAAACCCAATGGAAAAATCTTAGTGAAGGAAAAAGAGTACACATATTTAGTAATATGCAATTCTAGCTGCCTCATTAAAAACCTTATAAGAAAAACCCCATGGGAAAAACCTATAACGACTCGACTGGTCATTTTGAGCATTTACGCTCCTTTAAACTATTTGAAATCTTGAATAACTTCCTACGAAGTATTATGACTTGTGTGAATTGTCGGTTTTGGTTTTAAGGTATTTCGGAGTTAGCTTAGAAGAATGAATTTCATGTTGGAAGCTTAAGTTGAAATAGTTCACCGGATATTGACTTATGTGTAAACGACCCCGAAATAGAGTTTTGATGATTCCAATAGCTTTGTATGGTAATTTTGGACTTAGGAGCGTGTCCGAAAAATTATTTGAAAGTCCGTAGTAGAATTTGGCTTGAAATGGCTAAAATAGAAAGTTAAGTTTGGAAGTTTGACCGGGGAGTTGACTTTTTGATATCGGGGTCGGAATCCGATTCTGAAAATTTGAATAGCTTCGTTATGTAATTTATGACTTGTGTGCAAAATTTAAAGTCATTCCGGATTGATTTGATGTGTTTCGACACAAGATATAGAATTTGAAAGTTCAAAGTTCATAAATTTTGATTTGAGGTGCGATTCGACGTTTTGATATTATTTGATGTGATTTGAGGCCTCGAGTAGGTCCGTGTTATGTTATAAAACGCGTTGGTATATTTGGTTGAGGTCCCGAGGGGCTTGGGTGTAATTTTGGATCATTGGTTGAGAGATTAGTAAAGTTAAGAAATTTGAGAGTTTGGCCATGGTCAATATCGGGTCAAGACAACCTCTTTTCAGTATTTTGAGTGTGCGAGCAGGTCCGTAGCGTATTTTATGATTGAAATTCATATATGGTTTGTGTCCGGGGTTCCGGATGAGTTTTGAGCGAGTCGGGACATTTCGGCACTCTGATATTGTTCTGGCACTTTTGGGGGTGCGGACCGCACATTTTGAGATGCTGAGGCGAAGGAGAGGTGCGGACCGCACATAAGAGTTTGGACCGCAGCAGAAAAATGCGGACCTCAGAGGAGGAGTGCGGCCGCACTCCAGGGAGTTCTGCAGATTCGCTGGTGCGACTTCGGAAGCTTATATCTTTTGATCCACAAAGAATTTTGAGATGATTCAAAATCAAAAGTTGTAGCCCTTCATGTCTAGTTTCCAGAAAGATATAGAATAAATCATTTGGACATCTATAAAGAAAGTTATGGCCAATTTACTGAATGGTGCGGTCAGCACAATGAGGGGTCAGATTGTGTATTATAAAACTGAGGGTTTGGGTATTATTTCACATTTGGACTTTGAGAGCTCGGTTTGTGGCGATTTTTCGTGGGATTTTCAAGATATTCATCGGGGTAAGTGATTCTAACCCAGATTTGGTTAACATACATGAATATATCATTGTTTTCATCATGTAATCAGTATTGTGAGATGGAAATTTAGGGAAAGTTGTAGAAATTTCATAAAATAAATTTTTGGGATTTGAACACCGATTCGGAGTCGGATTTGAGTAAAATTAGTATGGTTGAACTCGTAATTAAATGGGTTATCTGATTTTGTAACTTTTGTCTGGTTCCGAGACGTGGGCTCCACGAGCGATTTTTGAGCTAAATTTTGGATTTTTATTGAAAACTAGCATTTTCTTATGGAATTAATTCCAATGAATTTTATTGACCGAAACGAATTAATTGTGACTAGATTCGAGGCATTCGGAGGCCGATTTGCTAGGCAAGGGCATAACAGAGTAAAGAATTTTACAGTCTGAGGTAAGTAACCGTTTTAAATCTGGTCCTGAGGTGTAACGACCTGGCCTGTCATTTCGAGAGTTATAGCCCTGTTTTCCCCATTTCTACTTCCTTTATGCTTTTAAGCTATATTATGATATACCAGATTAGTTGGTTCGGGTCCGGGATAGTTTCAGAGTGGAATGAGACACTTAGTCTCTAAAGTAGAAGCTAAAGTTAGAAAAATAAAAGCCAACTGGATGTTGACCTATGTATAAACGATCTCGGATTTGAATTCTGATAGTTCTGTTAGCTCCGTTAGTTG
Organism: Nicotiana tabacum; assembly: GCF_000715075.1. Classification (NCBI taxonomy): domain Eukaryota; kingdom Viridiplantae; phylum Streptophyta; class Magnoliopsida; order Solanales; family Solanaceae; genus Nicotiana; species Nicotiana tabacum. The sequence continues at coordinate 72,808,423 of NC_134098.1, read as the reverse complement.
ATTTTGGACTTAGGAGTGCGTCCGAAATATGATTTGGAGGTCCGTGGTAGAATTAGGCTTGAATTGGCGAAAGTTGAAAATTTGGCGATTTTGGTCGGCAGTGGAAAATTTGACATCGGGGTCGGAATGGAATTTCAGAAATTGGAATAGGTTCATAGTGTCATTTGTGACGTGTGTGCAAAATTTGAGGTCATTCGGACATGGTTTGGTTAGTTTCGGTATCGGTTGTCGAATTTGGAAGTTTAGAAGTTTTTAGGCTTGAATCTGAGGGTAATTTGGCGATTTGATGTTGTTTTGAGTGATTCGAAGTTTCGACTAAGTTTGTATGTTGATATATGACTTGTTGGTATTTTTGGTTGAGGTCCCGATGCCTCGGGGTGATTCCGGGTGGTTAACGGATTTATTAAAGTTGGAAAATGCAGTTGAAGATGCTGCTACTGATATTTCCGCACTTGCGGAAGAAGGAGTCACAGGTGCAAGGTTGTAGGTGCGTTTGGGGTAGCCGTAGATGTGGAAATCGAAGGCCAAGGCTGCGAATGCAGGTGCGAAGGATTTGCCGCATCTGCGAGCCTGCAGGTGCGAGGTCTTGAGCGTAGATGCAGAAAGGAAGAGTTGAGCCGGTTCCGCAGAAGCGGAAGTGTTGCGCAAGAGCGCGCCCGTAGGTGCGGAACCTGGGGCGCAGGTACGGAATTTGAGGAATTAAGTGGTTCTCGCAGGTGCGAGGATTTGACCACAGGTGCGGTTCCGCAGGAGCGAATATTTAGCCGCATGAGCGAATGTGCTGGGCAGAAAAGCCCCATCTCGTGGTTTTTTCTTCATTTTTCAATTTTTGGATTTGAGAAACTCGGGAGAGAGGCGATTTTTCGAAGGTTTTCAAGGAGCAACGTTGGGGTAAGTGATCCTAACCTATAATGGTATAAATTTCGTGAATCTACGGCTTTGTTCATCATTAATTACTAGGATTTTGGAGTGAAAATGAGGGGTTAGGGCTTGGGATTTTGGAGAATTTAAATTAAGGATTTGAGGGACCAAACGATGTCCGATTTTGATGAATTTCATATGTATGGACTCGCGAGTGAATGGGCTTTCTAGTTTTGTAAATTTTGTCAGATTTTGAGATGTGGGCCTGGGGGCCGGGTTTGAGCCAATTTCGGGTTTTTGGGCTAATTTGATAGTTTTTCTTGTGGAATTCATTCCATTAGCGTACATTGATGGTATTGTACTGATTGTGAATAGATTTGGAGCATTTGGAGGCCGAGTCCAGAGGCAAGAGCATTGCGGGGTAGAGATTTGACCGGTTTGAGGTAAGTAACGATTGTAAATCTAGTCCTAAGGGTATGAAACCCCGGATTTCGTATCATTCTACTATTTTTGAAGTGACGCACATGCTAGATAACGGGCGTGCGGGCGTGCACTGTTGGGGATTATGACTTGGTCTGTCCCATAGCAACTGTAAAGTTGTATATTTTGTTGAAACTATATGGTACTTATATGTTTTAGAGTTCCTGTAAATTGGGCTAAATGCCATGTTTGGATGTTGTGCCAATGTGGTTTGGACCCGTAGGGTCCTTTCCTTACTATCCTCTCACTATTTTCGATTTAAAAATCTATACTCAGTCATGGTTATATACCTGTTTACTGCATAACTCACTTTTCTTACTCTATTTTGATGCATATAAATGTTGTTTTGGGCGGAGTACCCTGTTTTTACTGAAATGCCCGGGTGGATTGAGAGGTTTATGACTGAGTGAGGTCGAGGGCCTGATTTGTGAGGATATTTATGGGATTGGGCTGCACGCCATAATATGTTTGATATAGGACGAGGGCCCGAGTGATTTATGCCATAATTTGGCTTGATATAGCGCTTGGGCTGAAGGAGACCCTCCGGAGTCTGTACACACCCCTAGTGAGCGCAGTTACCTACTGAGTGCGAGTGCCGAGTGCTGAGTGATTGGGAGGTATGAGCGATTGTGAGGTATGCCCGAGGGGCTGTTGTTTATGATTTCATCAATTTTGCTCACCTTTGCATTGAGCCCCTATTTGAAACTGTTGAAAAATATCTTTAAATGATTTTTACTGGAACTGGGTTTTAAACGGGATAATTTGATTCAAACACTGATTTTTAAAGCATGTTGTGTTTTATCGAGATTTCATGATATGAACTTTATATGCTTATTGCTTGTCACTACTGCTCAATCTTTATTTATTGTTGTTACTTGCTGAGTTGGCGTACTCACGTTACTCCCTGCAACTTGTGTACAGATCCAGGTGTAGCTGGATACGGTAGCGGTTGTTGATTATTCTGGTTGCAGATTTTCTCGGGGATAGCAAGGCAGCTGCTTGGCGATCGCAGCCCCTGCTCTTCTCCCTCTTATCTTCCTTTAGTTGTATTTAGCAATTTCCAGACTATGTTAGTCTCGATATTGTTAGACAAATTGTAGCAGATGCTCATGACTAGTGACACCCCGATGTCGGGCTTTTCTTTTCCGCACTTTTGTTTTGATTTGAACTCCTTTACGAAGGTTCTTATGTTAAATGGCCTTGAAATTTATCCTTGAAATAAAAATATCGGTTTGTTTTGTAAATGAGTCGACTTTCCTAGTTCCACGATAGGCGCCATCACGACAGGGTTAGTTTGGGTTGTGACAGATTGGTATCAGAGCCTAGGTTACATAGGTCTCACGAGTCATGAGCAGGCTTCGTAGAGTCTTGCGGATCGGTATGGAGATGCTCCACATCCTTGAATTCTTGTCGTGCGAATCTGTTGATTCTAGTAACTAAACATCTATTGTTTTATTCTCTCACAAATGGTGAGGACTCGTACTACCGGTCAGGAGGGCCAGCCACCAGTACCACCAGCCAGGGCCGCAAGAGGCCGAGGCCGAGGCTGCGGTAGAGGACGTGGTAGGGGCAGAGGTGCAGCCCGCACCAGTTGCTCCAGATCAGGACCAGATTCCAGTTGTTGATGCACCAGCTCAGGCACCACCTGTGCCTATTGTGATTCCAGGCCTTCAGGAGGCCCTAGCTCAGATTCTAACAGCGTGTACCGGCCTTGCTCAGGCGGTCTCTATCTCGACGGCCGCAGCCACTTCTCAGGCTGGGGGAGGCACAAGCACTCAGACTCTCATCGCTCGCACACCCGAGCAGGTTGTACAGGGACTCCAGACACAGGGGGCACCACCAGCCCAGTCGGTTGTAGTTGCACAGGATTATGTGGTTCCTGCTATGCCTGAGGATGATCAGCGTAGGTTGGAGAGGTTTGGGAGACTCCAAACGTTATATTTCAGTGGCACAGAGAGAGAGGATGCTTAGGACTTCTTGGACAGGTGTCAGAGGATACTCCATACTGCTGGTATTCTGGAGACTTGTGGGGTCTCATTCACTGCCTTTCAGTTTTATGGGCCTGCACTCAGATGGTGGGAGACTTACGAGAGGCATAAGCCTGTTGGCGCATCACCCCTTACTTGGCAGCAATTCTCAGTGGTCTTTTTGGAGAAGTTCATGCCTCGATCCCGCAGAGAGGAGCTGCACAGACAGTTTGAGCGGCTTCACCAGGGTGATATATCTGTGACGCAGTATGAGATGCGGTTCTCTGAGTTGGCCCATCATGCGATCTGGTTGGTTCCCACGGACAGGGAGAGGATCATGAGGTTTATTGATGGTCTCACTTTTTAGCTACAATTGCTTATGACCAGAGAGAGGGTGTCTGGTGCTACCTTTGATGAGGTTATCGACATTGCTCGATAGATTGAGATGGTTCACGGTTAGGAGAGGGTTGAGAGGGAGGCCAAGAGGACTCGTGGTCAGGGTAGTTTCAGCGGTGCTCCTTTTGGGGGTGAGTTTCAGCACGGTAGAGGTCGTCATTTCAGACAGGCTCAGTCAACTCGGCTATTTCACCGTGGTACATCATCTAGCCATGGTTCTCACAGTTCTCATCAGGGAAACTCATCACTTAGTGCCCTTCCAGCTCAGAGTTCGTCCCGTGCTCCACCAATTCAGGGCTCCCCTATGCCAGGTTCTTCTACTGGTTATCCCGATGCTAGGGGCTCCCTTCAGTTCCTGCCACCAGCACTAGGGAGTTGTTTTGAGCGTGGGGAGTTTGGGCATATGTGGAGGCAGTGTCCTCGTCGTCATGGAGGTCTATCTCAGCAGAGGAGTCAACCTTCGACTTCAGCACTAGTTACTTCACCACTCGCCCAGTCAGCTCGGGGTGGAGGTCAGTCAGCTAGGGGTCACCCTAGAGGGGGAGGCAGATCAGGGGGTGGCCAGGCCCGTTTCTATACCCTCCCTGCCAGACCAGATGCTATTGCTTCAGATGCTGTGATTACAGGTATTATCTCAGTTTGTCACAGAGATGCCTCCGTATTATTTGATCATGGTTCCACATATTCATATGTTTCCTCATATTTCGCCCACTTTCTAGATTTGCCTCGTGAGTCTTTAGTTTCATCTGTTCATGTGTCTACTAATATGGGCGATACTATTATTGTGGACCGCATATATCGGTCATGTGTGGTGACTATTGGGGGTCTGGAGACCCAAGTGGACCTTTTGCTGCTCAGCATGGTTGACTTTGATGTTATATTGGGTATGGATTGGTTATCTACATATCATGTTATTCTAGATTGTCACACTAAGACAGTGACGTTGGCTATGCCGGGATTTCTGAGGGTTGAGTGGAGCAGTTCTGTAGATTATGTATCAAGTAGGGTGATTTCATATTTGAAGGCTCAACGCATGGTTGAGAAGGGTTGCCTATCTTATTTGGATTTTATGAGGGATGTTAGTGCAGAGACTCCTGTCATTGATTCTGTTCCGGTGGTACGTGATTTTCTGGATGTGTTTCCTATGCACCTGCCAGGCATGCCGCATGACAGGGATATTGAATTAGGTATTGATTTAGTGCCGGGCACTCATCCCATTTCTATTCCACCGTATCGTATGGAACCGACAGAGCTGAAGGAGTTGAAGGAACAACTTCATGAACCCCTTAATAAGAGGTTTATTCGGCCTAGTGTGTCCCCTTGGGTGCACCGATCCTATTTGTGAAAAAGAAGGATGGTTCCATGAGAATGTGTATTGATTACAGGCAGCTGAACAAGGTCACAGTCAAGAACAAGTATCCTTTGCCTCGTATTGATGATTTATTTGACTAGCTTCAGGGAGCGAAGGTGTTCTCCAAGATTGATTTGAGGTCTGGTTATCACCAGCTAAAGATTCGAGATTCAGATATTCTTAAGACAACTTTTAGGACCCGATATGACCATTATGAGTTCTTAGTGATGTCTTCTGGGCTAACCAATGCCCCATCAGTGTTCCAGGCCTTTTTGGACTCATTCGTTGTTGTATTCATTGATGACATCCTGGTGTACTCTCATAGCCAGGAGGAGCACGCTCAGCATTTGAGAATTGTATTACAGAGATTGAGGGAGGAGAAGCTTTATGCAGAGTTCTCCAAATGTGAGTTTTGGCTCAGTTTAGTAGCATTCTTGGGGCACGTGGTGTCCAGTGAGGGTATTCAGGTGGATCCGAAGAAGATAGAGGCGGTGCAGAGTTGGCCCAGACCGTCCTCAGCCACGGAGATTAGGAGCTTTCTTGGTTTGGCGGGTTACTACCGTCGCTTTGTGGAGGCATTTTCATCTATTGCATCGCCCTTGACCAAATTGACCCAAAAAGGTGCTCCATTCAGGTGGCTGGATGAGTGTGAGGAGAGCTTTCAGAAGCTCAAGACTGCTTTGATCACAACTCCAGTGTTAGTTCTGCCATCAGCTTCGGGTTCTTACACCGTGTATTATGATGCCTCGAGGATAGGCATTGGTTGTGTTTTGATGCAGGAGGGTAGGGTGATTGCCTATGCCTCACGCCAGTTGAAGACCCATGAGAAGAACTATCTTGTCCATGATCTTGAGTTAGCAGCTATTGTTCACGCCTTGAAGATTTGGCGTCATTAGTTGTATGGGGTTCATTGTGAGATCTATACTGATCACCGGAGTCTGCAACATCTGTTTAAGCAGAAGGATCTTAATTTTCGTCAGCGGAGATGGTTGGAGCTTCTTAAGGACTATGATATCACTATTTTGTACCATCCGGGGAAGGCCAATGTAGTGGCCGATGCTTTGAGTTGCCGGGCGGGGAGTTTGTGGAGTTTAGCATATCTTCCAGAAGTAGAGAGACCTTTGGCATTGTATGTTCAGGCCTTAGCGGGCCAGCTTGTGAGATTGGATATTTCGGAGCCGAGTCGGGTGTTGGCTTGCGTGGTCTCCAGGTCTTCTATTTATGAGCGTATTAGGGAGCGTCAGTATGATGACCCCCACTTACTCGTTCTTTAGGATAGGGTTTGGAGAGGTAATGCTAGGGATGTGACTATTGGTGATGACAGTGTGTTAAGGATGCAGGGTCGGATATGTGTGCCTAATGTAAATGGGCTTCGGGAGTTGATTCTTGAGGAGGCCCACAACTCGTGGTATTCCAGCCATCCGGTTGCCGCGAAGATATACCAGGATTTGAGACAACACTATTGGTAGAGGTGGATGACGAAGGATATAGTTGGGTTTGTAGCTCGGTGTCTCAACTGTCAGCAGGTTAAGTATGAGCATCAAAGACTGGGTGGCTTGCATCAGAGATTAGAGATCCTAGAGTGGGAGTGGGAGTGGATCACCATGGACTTTGTAGTTGGGCTCCCATGGACTTTGAGGAAGTTTGATGCTATTTAGGTTATTGTGGATCGGCTGACCAAGTCCGCGCACTTCATTCCAGCTGGTACTACTTACACTTCCGAGCGGTTGGCTGAGATTTACATCCGAGAGATTGTTCACCTGCATGGTGTCCCAGTTTCTCATTTTAGATAGAGGTACTCAGTTTACATCGCAGATTTGGAGGGTCGTGCAACGAGAGTTGGGTACTCAGGTTGAGTTGAGCACAACTTTTCACCCTCAGACGGACGGGCAGTCCGAGCGCACAATTTAGATATTAAAGGACATGTTGCATGCTTGTGTCATTGACTTTGGGGGTTCATGGGACCAGTTTCTGCCACTCGCGGAGTTTGCATATAATAATAGTTATCAGTCGAGTATTCAGATGGCTCCGTACGAGGCTTTATATGGGAGAAGGTGTAGATCTCTGGTTGGATGGTTTGATCCGGGTGAGGATAGGCTCTTGGGTACAGACTTGGTCTAGGATGCATTAGATAAGGTGAAATTGATTCAGGAGCGGCTTCGCACGGCGCTGTCTAGGCAGAAGAGCTATGCGGACAGGAAGGTCCGTGATGTATCTTTCATGGTTGGGGAGAAAGTTTTGCTGAAGGTATCACCCATGAAGGGTGTTATGAGGTTTGGGAAGAGGGGCAAGTTGAGCCCCCGGTTCATTGGGCCTTTTGAGGTGCTTCAGAGGATAGGGGAGGTGGCTTATAAGCCTGCCTTGCCACCCAGCTTGTTGAGTGTACATCCAGTGTTTCATGTTTCCATGCTCCGGAAGTATGTTGGCGATCCGTCCCATGTTTTGGATTTCAGCACGGTTCAGTTGGAGGGTAATATGACTTATGATATGGAGCCGGTGGCTATTTTGGATCGGCATGTTCGAAGGTTGAGGTTAAAGGATATAATTTCAGTGAAGGTGCAGTGGAGAGGGCAACCGGTGGAGGAGGCCACCTAGGAGATCAAGCGAGAGATGCGGAGAAGATATCCACGCCTATTCGAGACTCCAGGTATGTTTCTAGACCTGTTCGAGGACAAACGATTGTTTAGGGGGGGAGGGGGGGATGTAACGACCCGGCCGGTCGTTTCGAGAGTTATAGCCTTGTTTTCCCCATTTCTGCTTCCTTTATGCTTTTAAGCTATATTATGATATACCGGGTTAGTTGGTTTGGGTCCGGGGTGGTTTCGGAGTGGAATGAGACACTTAGTCTCAAAAGTAGAAGCTTAAGTTGGAAAATAAAAAGCCAATGGATGTTGACCTATGTGTAAACGATCTCGGATTTTAATTCTGATGGTTCTGTTAGCTTCGTTAGGTGATTTTGGACTTAGTAGTGTGTCCGGAATGTGATTTGGAGGTCCGTGGTAGAATTAGGCTTGAATTGGCGAAAGTTGAAAATTTGGCGATTTTGGTCGGCAGTGAAAAATTTGATATCGGGGTCGGAATGGAATTCCGAAAGTTGGAGTAGGTTCGTAGTGTCATTTGTGACGTGTTTGCAAAATTTGAGGTCATTCGGACGTGGTTTGGTTGGTTTCGACATCAATTGTCGAATTTGGAAGTTTAGAAGTTCTTAGGCTTAAATCCGAGGGTAATTTGGTAATTTGATATTGTTTTGAGTGATTCGAAGGTTCGACTAAGTTTGTATGTTGATATATGACTTGTTGTTATTTTTTGTTGAGGTCCCGAGGGCCTCGGAGTGATTCCGGGTGGTTAACGGATTTGTTAAAGTTGGAAAATGCAGCTGAAGCTGCTGCTACTAATATTTCCGCATCTGCGGAAGGAGGAGTCTCAGGTGTGTTTGGGGTAGCCGCAGATGCGGAAATGGAAGGCCAAGGATGTGAACACATGTGCGAAGGATTTGCCGTATCTGCGAGCCCGCAGGTGCGAGGCCTTGAGCACAGATGCAGTAAGGAAGAATTGAGCCGGTTCCGCAGAAGCGGACAGTTGGCCACATGTGCGAATGTGCTGGGCAGAAAATCCCCAGCTCGTGGTTTTGTCTTCATTTTTCAATTTTTGGATTTGAGAAACTCGGGAGAGGCGATTTTTGAAGGTTTTCAAGGTGCAACATTGGGGTAAGTGATCCTAACCCATAATGGTATAAATTTCGTGAATCTATGGCTTTGTTCATCATTAATTAGTAGGATTTTGGAGTGAAAATGAGGGGTTAGGGCTTGGGATTTTGGAGAATTTAAATTAAGGATTTGAGGGACCAAACGATGTCCGATTTTGATGAATTTCATATGTATGGACTCGCGAGTGAATGGGCTTTCTAGTTTTGTAAATTTTGTCAAATTTTGAGACGTGGGCCTGTGGGTCGGGTTTGAGCCAATTTCAGGTTTTTGGGCTAATTTGATAGTTTTTCTTGTGGAATTCATTCCATTAGCGTATATTGATGGTATTGTACTGTTTGTGAATAGATTTTGAGCATTTGGAGGCCGAGTCCAGAGGCAAGAGCATTGCGGGGTAGAGGTTTGACCGGTTTGAGGTAAGTAACAATTGTAAATCTAGTCCTGAGGGTATGAAACCCCGGATTTCGTATCATTCTACTATTTTTGAAGTGACGCACATGCTAGGTGACGGGCATGCGGGCGTGCACTGTTGGGGATTGTGACTTGGTCCGTCCCATAGCAATTGTAAAGTTGCATATTTTGTTGAAACTATATGGTACTTTTATGTTTTAGAAAGAGTTCCTGTAAATTGGGCTGAATGCCATGTTTGGACGTTGTGCCGATGTGGTTTGGACCCGTAGGGGCCTTTTCTTACTATCCTCTCACTATTTTCGATTTAAAAATCTATACTCAGTCATGGTTATACCTGTTTGCTGCATAACTCAATTTCTTTACTCTATTTTGATGCATATAAATGTTGTTTTGGGCGGAGTACCCTGTTTTTACTGAAATGCCGGAGTGGTTTGAGAGGTTTATGACTGAGTGAGGCCGATGGCCTGATTTGTGAGGATATTTATGGGATCGGGATGCACGCCGCAACATGTTTGATATAGGCCGAGGGCCTGAGTGATTTATGCCATGATTTGGCTTGATATATATCTTTGGCTGAAGGAACCCCTCTAAAGTCTGTACACACCCCCAGTGAGCGCATGTACCTACTGAGTGCGAGTGCCGAGTGCTGAGTGATTGGGAGGCATGAGTGATTGTGAGGTATGCCCGAGTGGCTGTTGTTTATGATTTCATTATTTTTGCTCACCTTTGCATTGAGCCTCTGTTTGAAACTGTTGAAAAATATCTTTAAATGATTTTTACTGGAACTGGGTTTTAAACGGGATGATTTGATTCAAACACTGATTTTTAAAGCATGTTGTATTTTACCGAGATTTCATGATCTGAACTTTATATGCTTATTGCTTGTCACTACTGCTCAGTCTTTATTTATTGTTGCTACTTATTGAGTTGGCGTACTCAAGTTACTCCCTGCACCTTGTGTGCAGATCCAGGTGTAGCTGGACACGGTAGCAGTTGTTGATTATTCTGGTTGCAGATTTTCTCGAGGATAGCAAGGTAGCTGCTTGGCGATCATAGCCCCTGATCTTCTCTCTCTTATCTTTTTTTAGTTGTATTTAGCTATTTCCAGTCTATGTTAGTCTCGATATTGTTAGACAAATTGTAGCAGATGCTCATGACTAGTGACACCCTGAGTCAGGCTTTTCTTTTCCGCACTTTTGTTTTGATTTGAACTCCTTTACGAAGGTTCTTATGTTAAATGGCCTTGAAATTTATTCTTGAAATAAAAATATCGGTTTGTTTTGGAAATGAGTCGGCTTGCCTAGTTCCACGATAGGCGCCATCACGACAGGGTTAGTTTGGGTTGTGACATGAGGGTTTGAAACCCCGGAATGTTGTGTCACGGGCGTGTGGGCGTGCACCGAGGGGATTGTGACTTGGTCCGTCCCAGAAAAACTGTAAAGCTGAATAACTTGTTGATAGTTATGTGCTCTCTATGTGTTGTGGAAACTTGACTATAAGTCATGCTATAAACCATGTTTAGGCTATATGTTGGTATTGTTGGGACCCACATAGATCGTGTACATGTTGAATTATCTGCTTAAATTGTTGTTTTGTATTCAGTCATAACTTACTTAATTATTTTATATCAGTCTCTATTGTTCATTATTGATGTATCATATCATTGTTGTTTGGGCTGATTTGATGATTGTTGAGAGCTCGGGAGACTGGAGAGCTTTATGACTGAGTGAGGCCGAGGGCCTGATTGTGAGATATTATACCATAGCACGTGAGTTGGCCGTGCAACACGTGAGTTGGCCGTGCGGATCTTTATATTATACTATAGCACGTGAGTTGTCCGTGCGGATGTTTATATTATACTATAGCACGTGAGTTAGCCATGCAGCACGTGAGTTGTCTGTGTGGATTTTTATATTATACTATAGCACGTGAGTTGGCCGTGCAGATTATAGCGCTTGGGTTGTAGGAGCCCCTTCGGAGTCTGTACACCCCCAGTGAGCGCGGGTACCCATTGAGTGTGAGTGCTGAGGGCTGGGAGCCCAGTGAGTGATTGTTGTCCTGAGAGGCTGTACTTGTTTTTCATTTGTTGATGCACTTAGTTGCTATCTGTTATTGTTGTGAAATTCCCGAAGAATTCTATATCCGGATTACATGAACTTGAACTGTATAAAATTGATTTGACTTAAACTGCTGGATTTGAGAGCATGTCTATTCTTTGCTGGAATTACTGAAAATGAACTATAACTGTGTAGCTCGTCACTATCTTCAGTTCTTTATTTATTATTGTTACTTGTTTAGTTGGTTGTATTCATACTACACCATGCACTTCGTTTGCAGATCCAGGTGCTCCCGGACATAGCGAGTGTTGATTCTTTCGCACAATTGACTTTTTGGAGATTCAGAGGTAGCTGCCGTGTTTCGCAGACCTTGTCTCTCCTTCCCTATCTCCTTGTTTACTGTATTTGTTCTCAGACTATTTTAGACAGTATTTTTCCAGACTTGTATTCAGATTAGATGCTCATGTACTCAGTGACACCAGGTTTTGGGAGTATTTATATTTGTACTTATGATATTTCTTCCGCTGAATTAAATCATTATGTTTTCAATTTAAAAGAGATGTGGTTTATTGAAGTTGTCGACTTGCCTAGTATTGAGATAGGCGCCATCATGACAGGTGAGATTTTGGGTCGTGACAAAACCTTAGTAAGGAAAAAAGAGTACAACACATATTTCACTCCCCTGATAAAAACCTTGTTCCAAATATTTGAGTCTCCGCATTCCAATCTTGTATACCATCTTCTCAAAAGTTGAAATTGGCAAAGTGAACAAATCTGCTGGATTGTCACTTGAACGGATTTATTGCACATCGATGTCACCATTTTTCTAAAGATCATGTGTGTGTAGAATAATTTTGGTGAAATGTGCTTCGTTCTATCTCCTTTTATTACAATTAAAGATAAGCTAGAGAAATATTTTCTATATTACATGCACGCCTCGATTTGCTCCTGAAGTAGTAAATATTTTAAAAGAGGTTGAAGCATCACAATTTGATGTGATTAATGCACGTTCAGATAATTATGTTCGATTTCCCGAAGGATGAGAATTTTTGATAAATATTAATCCATTCCCTGAAGTGAATGTGATAATATTAATAACATCGTAAATATGAACGCGCTCTTGATGTAAATATATTACAATTCAACTCCAGAAGAGTTAATATAATTGAGAGAATATCTACTTAATATTTCAGATTTTATATTTGCTCATGAAGAAGTAACACAATTGAAATTTCCTCCTGAAGTAGGAAAATATTTTGAAGCAGTGTCTTTCTGTGCTTAAACAAAATAATGAGCTATTCAAAGTTATTTTTGGAGCACTTCATTCCCTGGAGTGAATGAAGAAATATTACAACTCACCTTTTGAAGAAGTAGAATAATAGAGGATATAAATATTATTTTTGTAGCATAAAGATCATTTCCCCACGTACCTGTTGTACGTAAAATATCTTGGATAATTTTATTAAGTATCATTCTAAGGCAAACACATTCTTGTAGAATGCTTTCTACTGCAACCACATTGATATATTATGGTTAGTTGTTATTAATTACCCTGAAGAAAATAACAACTTATGTATATTTCCTTGGAGGACGTAATAACTATGTAGTTGCTGTTTTGATATAAAATATTCAGATGTTAATGTCGTTTCTCCCTGAAAGAGATATTTGTCATAAAGTTGGTGGTAAAAATATTAAAATTCTTGATTTCTGACATTTATAAATTTAGAATTGTCTTTATATTGTTTATTTGATTATGATTTTCTCTCATGATACCGGAAGTATCTGAGAAATATATGATAGTACAAAATTTATAAAAAACTCTTGAAGAACTAACAGTTTGTCTAGAAGACATGTAACACCAGTAGTGTCCGAATAATATTAGATTGTGGATAATAAATTTTCACGACCCGGAATTTCTCACCGACGGGACCGTGATGGCGCCTAACATTTCACTTGCTAGGCAAGCCAACGCTAGAAAACCATTAAACCAATTCCTTATTTCCATTTTGTAATTAACAATAATTAACTAAGATGAAATATAATAAGTGCGGAATATCATAAAACTGTATTAATTACTACCACCCGGATCTGGAGTCATAATTCACGAGCATTCTAGAATTTACTACAAGTAATAGTATGAAAGAAATACAACTGTCTGAATGAAAGAAACAGTAGAATAGAAAAGATAGATGGGGACTTCAAGGTCTGTGAATGCAGACAGATCTACCTCGAATCTCCGGACAGCGGACCAATAGCAAAATCTCGATCAACCCGAGCCGGTATCAAAATCTACACAGAAAGTGCAGAGTGCAGTATTAGTACAACCGACCCCATGTACTAGTAAGTATCGAGCCTAACCTCGACAAAGTAGTGACAAGGCTGAGGTAAGGCACCTACAAATCAACCTGTACAATTTAACAGTGTATATACAAATAACAGAAATAAAGAACTAAACAGGAAATGTTGGGAGGGGAACATACTGAAGGGAATACAAGATAAAGAACTATAATAGAATGATCACCGGAGCAGTCAATATACCATGAATCGACAGGAATAGTGAATACAGTAAAGGAAAAATGCACGGCATCACCCTTCGTGCTTTTACTCTCAATCTCACCATAAAATCAATAGAAACGGCAAGGCATCACCCTTTGTGCATTAACTCTCATATCATGGCACGACATCACCCTTCATGCATTAACACTCACAATGTGACATGACATCACCCTTCATGCATTAACCCTCACAATATGGCACGACATCACCCTTCGTGCATTAACAATCACAATATGGCACGGCATCACCCTTCATGCATTAACGCTAATAATATGGCATGGCATCACCCTTCGCGCATTAACACTCTCCCTTACCATAATGCAATGCATAAATAACAACATGGAGATAGAATAACAAGTACAAACCTTACTTCAACATTTGGTTCCATAATATCAATCTCAAGTTTGAAATAAAACTCAATTATCACCAGAATATCCGTAAACATGATAAGAACGATAAATTGAACAACACCAGTATAACACGTAGCAATTAAGCATAGGAAATAGACAATATAAGAAAAATAGAGAAACATTGAAAACAGGCAAATTGGCAGCGCATAAGTACTCGTCACCTCACATATACGCCGCTCACATGGATTTCACTTAGCAAGTAATCTAAGGTTCCTAATTTCCTTAAGTCAGGGTTAGACACAACACTTATCTCGCTACAAAGCCCACTTAATTCTCAATCACAGCTTTTCCTTTGGAATTCACCTCCAAAGTATCTATTCAAAAATGACTCAATAATATCAAATATTGCTAAAGAAATCAATTATATTGCATAAATTAAATTTCCCAAATTTTCCTCCAAAAAGTCGAAATATTGACCCCGGGCTCGCTTGGTCAAAACCCAAGGTTCAGACCAAAATCCATTTACCCATTCACCCCCAAGCCCGAATATGTAATTAGTTTTGGAATCTGACCTCAAATTGAGGTCTAAATCCCCAAATTTTCGAAATTCCTAGTTTCTACCCTAACCCCTAATTCTACCATGAAAACTCTAGATTTTAGGTTGATAATTCAAGAAATGTAATGGGTAATTGGAAAAAAATGGTTTAGAATCACTTACTAATACTTTGGGGAAGAAAATGACTCTTGAAAATTTCCTCTACCCATTTGGTTCTTGAAAAATGTTGAAGAAATGGCTTAAACCCGTGTTTGATTCTGTTTTATGCACTGGGCGACAGTGAGCATCGCGTTCGCGAGCACACTGTCGCGTTCGTGAAGGGTACTGGCTGCCAAAGCCTTAGCGTTCGTGAGACGCTGCTCGCGTTCGCGATGGTTACTCCCCCCTGGACTTTGCGTTCTCGAGACATTTCTCACGTTCGCGATGAAGGAACGATCGACTCTCCCCCAGGTGTGCCTAACACTACGCGTTCGCGAGGAGCTGGTCGCGTTCGCGAAGGGTTGCGCCCTCATCGCTTCGCGTTCGCGACCAAGCCTTCGCATTCGCGAAGAATAAAATTTCAGTTGCTCAGTTTACTCTTCGCGTTCGCAAGAGTACCTTCGCGAACGCGAAAAAGGACATGCCAGAACACATGCTGCAGCAAAATACCAGATTTTCAAAGTCCAAAACATCTC
Source organism: Nicotiana tabacum (assembly GCF_000715075.1). Classification (NCBI taxonomy): domain Eukaryota; kingdom Viridiplantae; phylum Streptophyta; class Magnoliopsida; order Solanales; family Solanaceae; genus Nicotiana; species Nicotiana tabacum. Next base: position 72,793,060 of record NC_134098.1, on the reverse strand, counting down.
GTGGCCTACCCGAAACTCACACGAGCCCTCGGGGCTCCAAACCAAATATACACACAAGTCTAAAAATATCATACGAACTTGCTCGCGTGATCAAATCGCCAAAATAACACCTAGAACTACGAATTTAGCACCAAATCAAATAAAATTCTCAAGAACACTCTAAAATTTCTATTTTCTCAACTGGACATCCGAATCACATCAAATCAACTCCGTTTTTCACCAAATTTCACAGACAAGTCTTAAATATCATAATGAACCTGTACCGAGCTCCGAAATAAAAATACAGACCCGATACTAATAATGCCAAACATCAATCAATTCTTAAAAACAAATAATTTCCAGACTTTTAATTTTCATAAAAAATTCATAACTCAAGATAGGGACCTCCGAATTCGATTTCGGGCATACGCCCAGGTCGCATAATTCGATACGGACCCACCGGGACCATCAAAACACGGATCCGGGCCAGTTTACCAAAAATTTTGATCGAAGTCAAATAAAATCAACTTTTAAGGCATAAATTCGTATTTTCATTAGTTTTCAACATAAAAGCTTTCCGGAAACATGCTCGGACTGCGCACGTAAATTGAGGAGGGTAAAAATGAGATTTTTAAGGCTTAAGAGCGCAGATTCGAGTTCTAAAATATAATATGACCTTTTGGGTCATCACATTCTCCATCTCTAAAACAACCGTTCATCCTCGAACGGACACAGAAAAGTACCCGGGCTGGTGAAAAGGTGGGGATATCTACTCCGCATATCGGACTCGGACTCCCAAGTAGCTACCTCAATAGGCTGACCTCTCCACTGCACTCGAACTGAAGGGTAACTCTTTGATCTCAACTGACAAACTTGCCGGGCTAAAATAGCCACCGGCTCTTCCTCGTAAGTCAAATCCTTGTCCAACTGGACAGAGCTGAAATCTAACACATGGGACGGATCGCCGTGATACTTTTGAAGCATGGACACGTGGAATACCGGATGAACAACTGCTAAACTAGGTGGCAACGCAAGCCTGTAAGCCTCCTTTCCCACTCTCTCCAGAATCTCAAAAGGTCCGATATACCTAGGGTTCAACTTGCCCTTCTTTCCGAACCTCATTACACCCTTCATGGGTGATACCCGAAGTAACACTCTCTCTCCGACCATGAATGCAACATCACGAACTCTACGGTCGGCATAACTCTTCTGCCCGGACTGAGCTGTGCGAAGTCGATCCTGAATAATCTTGACCTTATCCAAGGCATCCTGTACTAATTCTGTACCCAACAACCGAGCCTCTCCCGACTCGAACCACCCAACTGGCGACCGACACCGCCTACCATATAATGCCTCATAGGGACCCATCTGAATGCTCGACTGGTAGCTGTTGTTGCTGGCGAACTCTACAAGGGGCAAGAACTTATCCCACGATCCTCTGATATCTATAACACATGCGCAGAGCATATCCTCCAAGATCTGAATAGTGCGCTCAGACTACCCGTCCGTCTGAGGATGAAATGTTGTGCTCAACTCAACCCGCGTACCCAACTCATGATGTACTGCCCTTCAGAAGTGCAAGATGAACTGCGTACCTCGGTCAGAAATGATAGACACGGGCACCCCGTGAAGACGGACGATCTCACGAATGTAAATCACTGCCAACCGCTCTGAGGAATAGGTAACTGCCACAAGAATGAAATGCGCTGACTTAGTCAGCCTGTCCACAATGACCCAAACTGCATCAAACTTCCTCTGATTCCGTGGAAGTCCAACAACAAAATCCATAGTGATACGCTCCCACTTCCACTCAGGAATCTCTATCTTCTGAAGCAAACCACCAGGTCTCTGATGCTCGTACTTTATTTGTTGACAATTTAGACACCGAGCTACATACGCAACTATGTCTTTCTTCATCCCCCTCCACCAATAATGCTGCCGCAAGTCATGATACATCTTGGTGGCACCCGGATGAATAGAATACCGGGAGCTATGAGCCTCCTCAAGGATCAACTCACAAAGCCCATCCACATTAGGCACACAAATACGACCCTGCATCCTCAAAACTCCGTCATCTCCAACAGTAACCTACTTGGCACCACCGTGCCGCACTGTGTCTCTAAGGACAAGTAAATGAGGATCGTTATCCTGCCAATCTCTGATGCGCTCAAACAAAGAAGATCGAGCAACTGTACAAGCTAGAACACGAATGGGCTCAGAAACATCCAACCTCACGAACTGGTTGGCCAAGGCTTGAACATTCAATACAAGCGGTCTCTAACCAACTGGAATATATGCAAGGCTACCCATACTGACTGACTTTCTACTCAAAGCATCGGCCACTACATTGGCCTTCCCGGGATGATACAATATGGTGATATCATAGTCTTTCAATAGCTCCAACCACCTTCCCTACCTCAAATTGAGTTCCTTCTGCTTGAACAAATACTGCAAGCTCCGATGATCAGTGAATACCTCACATGGCACGCCGTAAAGATAGTGCCTCCAAATCTTCAGCGCGTGAACAATGGCTGCCAGCTCTAAATCATGAACAAGGTAATTCTTCTTGTGAACCTTCAGCTGTCGTGAAGCATATGCAATAACCTTGCCACCCTACATCAATACCGCACCCAAACCAATACGGGATGCATCACAATATACTGTATAAGGTCGTCTGTGGGTAACACCAATACCGGTGCTGTAGTCAAAGCTATTTTGAGCTTCTGAAAGCTCGCTTCACACTCGTCTGACCACCTGAACGGGGCACCCTTCTGGGTCAATCTGGTCAACGGGACTGCTATGGATGAAAACCCCTCCACAAATCGACGGTAATAGCCCGCCAACCCCAGGAAACTACAGATCTCTGTAACTGATGTAGGTCTAGGCCAGTTCTGAACTGCCTCAATTTTCTTAGGATCCACCTGAATACCCTCTGCTGATACAATGTGACCCAAGAAAGCAACTAAACTCAACCAAAACTCACATTTTGAGAACTTAGCATATAACTGGCTGTCTTTCAGAGTCTAAAGAATGATCCGAAGGTGCTGCTCATGCTCCTCTCGACTAGGGGAGTAGATCAAGATATCATCAATAAACACAACCACAAAGGAATCCAGGTAGGGTTTGAACACCCGGTTCATCAAATCCATGAATGTTGTTGGGGCATTTGTCGGCCCAAATGACATCACTAGAAACTCATAATGCCCATATTGAGTTCGAAAAGCTGTCTTAGGAACATTGGATGCCCTAATCCTCAACTAATGGTAGCAAGATCTCAAATCAATCTTTGAAAACACCTTGGCACCCTGAAACTGATCAAATAAATCATCAATCCTCGGCAATGGATACTCGTTCTTGATGGTGACTTTGTTCAACTGTCGATAATCTATACACATCCTCATCGATCCATCTTTATTCTTCACAAACAACATAGGTACACCCCAGGGCGAGACACTAGGTCTAATGAAGCCCTTATCAAGCAAATATTGCAATTGCTCCTTCAATTCTTTTAACTCTGGCGGGGCCATGTGGTATAGCGAAATGGAAATGGGCTGAGTGCCTGGAGCCAAATCAATGCAGAAATCAATATCCATGTCGGGTGGTATCCCCGACAGGTCTGCAGGAAACACCTCTGGAAACTCACGAACAACCGGTACTGAATCCATGGAAGGAACCTCTGCACTATAATCGCAGACATAAGCCAAAGAAGCTAGACACCCCTTCTCGATAATATGCCGAGCCTTCACATAAGAGATAACCCTAATGGTAGAATGGCCAAGAGTCCCTTTCCACTCTAATCGAGGCAATCCCTGCAAAGCTAAGGTCACTGTCTTGGCGTGACAATCTAATATAGCATGATAAGGTGATAGCCAGTCCATACCCAATATGATATCAAAATCAACCATATCGAGAAGTAGAAGATCTACACGAGTCTCAAGACTCCCAATGGTGACCACACACGAACGATAAACACGGTCTACAACAATAACATCTCCTACTGGTATGGACACATACATAGGAGCACTCAAAGAATCATGGGGCATAACCAAATAGGAAGCAAAATAGGATGACACATAGGAGTAAGTAGATCCCAGATCAAATAGAACTGAAGCATCTCTACTGCAAATCGAAACAGTACCTGTGATAACAGTATCAGATGACTCAGCCTTAGGCTTGGCTGGGAAAGCATAACACCGGGGCTGGGCCCCCACCACTCTGAACTACGTCCCTGGGACGGACTCTAACTGGCTGGTCTCCACCTCTAACGGCCTGACCTCCACCTCTAACAGTGTGGCCTCTACCTCTGGCTGTTTGACCCCTGCCTCTGGCTGGATGAGCAGGTGGTGCAGCAACTGGTGTTGGAACCATGGCACGGGAACTCTGATGCTGTGAGCTGCCCGTTGCCCAAGGGCAAAATCTAGCAATGTGCCTCGAATCACCACAAGTATAACATAACCTCGACTGCTGTGACTGCTAACCCTTAAACAGACCCTGTCGACCTGAATAACAACCCTGATAACTCTGGAGTGGAGGTGCACTAATAGGAGCTGGTGGTGCACTGTAGGCTAGCTGGTCAGAATAATGCATCTGAGGGCCACGACCACTTGAGGCACCGTGGGATGCATGGAGCGCTGAATGAAACGGCCTGGGAGGATGGCCTCTACCAAAAGTACTCCTGCCTCTAGATGAGGCACCGATGAACTTACCGGAATGACGAAGTCTCTTGTCAGACCCCTGACCTCCCTAAGTAAGAACCATTTCGACTCGTCTGGCGACATTAGCAGCCGCCTGAAAAGAAATCTCACTCCCAGTCTCCTTAGCCATCTGCAATCTGATAGGCTGAGCAAGTCCATCAATAAACCTCCTCACCTTCTCTCTCTCTCGGTGGGAAGCAGAAGAATAGCATGACAGGCGAAATCCACAAAACGGGTCTCATACTGAGTAACAGTCATACTGCCCTGTTGGAGACACTCAAACTGACGGCGACGCTCATCTCTTAATGTGATAGACAGAAACTTCTCTATGAAGAGCTGAGGGAACTGGTCCCAAGTAAGGGCAGGTGACCCAGCTGGTCTGGTCAACAAGTAATCTTTCCACCATTTCTTGGCGGAACCAGTCATATGAAATGCAGCAAAATCGACCCCATTTGTCTCAACTATACCCATATTTCGTAGGACCTCGTGACAGCTGTCAAGATATTCCTGGGGGTCCTCTGAAGGAGCACCACTGAAGTGAACAGGAAAGAGCTTGGTAAATCTGTCCAATCTTTATAAAGCCTCAGAATACATAGCTGGCCCATCTCCGACCTGTGCCGCAATAACCGGCTGAACTAATCCGACTGGCTGAGCTGCTGGAGCCTGATACTGGGGAGCTATCTGCTCCGGAGCGGTAGTGGTGGGAGTCTGTGCTCCTCCTCCAGCCTGAGAGACTGCTGGTACCATGGGAAATGCGCCAGTCTGGGCCACACTCTCCATAAGGCCCACAAATCGGACCAACACATCCTGAAGTATTGGGGTGGCAATGAACCCCTCCGGAACCTGAGCTGGTCCGGCAGGAATAGTCTGAGCTGGAATCTCCTCATCAAGATCTATCTGAGGCTCCACTATTGGGGATGCTGCTCGGGCTCTAGGCTGAGCCCTGCCCCTGCCTCGGCCTCTGCCCCGCATAGGATCTACCATTTGAGGCTCTGGCTGCTGCTCAACTGAAGAAGCGGTACGTGTTCTCGCCATTTGCTAGAGAATAAGAGTAGAAGATTTCAATCAGTATTGAGAAAGCAAAATCGCACGACAGAGAAGAATAGAAGTGAAACTTGTTCCTAAACTTCATAGCCTCTGGAAGATAAGCACAGACGTCTCCGTACCGATCCTCCAGACTCTACTAAGCTTGCTCGTGAATCGTGAGACCTAGGCAACCTAGTGCTATGATACCAACTTGTCATGACCTAGAATTTCCCACCGACGGGACCGTGATGGCGCCTAATATTTTACTTGCTAGGCAAGCCAACGTTAGAAAATCATTAAACCAATTCATTATTTCCATTCTGTAATTAACAATAATTAACTAAGATGAAATATAATAAGTGCAAAATATCATAAAACTGTATTAATTACTACCACCCGGATCTGGAGTCACAATTCACAAGCATTCTAGAATTTACTACAAGTAATAGTCTGAAAGAAATACAATTGTTTGAATAAAAGAAACAGTAGAACATAAAATATAGACGGGGACTTCAAGGTCGGTGAATGCCGACAGATCTACCTCGAGTCTCCGGACATCAGACCAATAGCAAAATCTCGATCAACCCGAGCCGGTATCAAAATCTGCACAGAAAGTGCAGAGTGCAGTATCAGTACAACCGACCCCATGTACTGGTAAGTGTCGAGCCTAACCTCGACGAAGTAGTTACGAGGCTGAGGCAAGGCACCTACAAATCAACTTGTACATTTTAACAGTGTATATACAAATAACATAAATAAAGAACTAAACAAGAAATGTCGGGAGGGGAACATAGTGAGGGGAATACAAGATAAATAACTACAATAGAATGATCACCAGAGCATTTAATATACCATGAATCGACAGGAATAGTGAATACAGTAAAGGAAAAATGTACGGCATCACCCTTGGTGATTTTACTCTCAATCTCACAATAAAATCAATATAAACAACAAGGCATCACCCTTCGTACATTAACTCTCATATCATGGCATGACATCACCCTTCGTGCATTAACACTCACAATATGACACGACATCACCCTTCACGCATTAACCCTCACAATATGGCACGGCATCACCCTTCGTGCATTAACACTCACAAAATGGCACGACATCACCCTTCGTGCATTAACACTAATAATATGACACGGCATCACCCTTCGTACATTAACACTCTCCCTTACCATAATGCAATGCATAAATAACAACAGGGAGATAGAATAACAAGTACAAACCTTACTTCAACATTTGGTTCCATAATATCAATCTCAAGTTTGAAATAAAACTCAATTATCACCAGAATATCCGTAAACATGATAAGAACGATAAATTGAACAACACCAGTATAACACGTAGCAATTAAGCATAGGAAATAGACAATATAAGAAAAACAGAGAAACATGGAAAACAGGTAAATTGGCAACGCATAAGTACTCGTCACCTCACATATACGCCGCTCACATGGATTTCACTTAGCAAGTAATCTAAGATTCCTAATTTCCTCAAGTCAGGGTTAGACACAACACTTATCTAGCTTCGAAGCCCACTTAATTCTCAATCACAGCTTTTCCTTTGGAATTCACCTCCAAAGTATCTATTCAAAAATGACTCAATAATATCAAATATTGCTAAAGAAATCAATTATATTGCATAATTTAAATTTCCCAAATTTTCCTCCAAAAAGTCGAAAAATCGACCCCGGGCCCGCTTGGTCAAAACCCGAGGTTCGGACCAAAATACATTTACCCATTCACCCCCGATCCCGAATATGTAATTAGTTTTGGAATCCGACCTCAAATTGAGGTCTAAATCCCCAAATTTTTGAAATTCCTAGTTTCTACCCTAACCCCTAATTCTACCATGAAAACTCTAGATTTTAGGTTGATAATTCAAGAAATGTAATGGGTAATTGGAAGAAAATGGTTTAGAATCACTTACTAATACTTTGGGGAAGAAAATGACTCTTGAAAATCGCCTCTACCCATTTGGTTCTTGAAAAATGTTGAAGAAATGGCTTAAACACGTGTTTGATTCTGTTTTATGCACTGCGCGACAGTGTGCATCACGTTCGCGAGGACACTGTCGCGTTCGCGAAGGGTAATGGCTGCCAAGCCTTCGCATTCGCAAGATGCTGCTCGCGTTCGCGATGGTTACTCCCCATGGCATTCGCATTCGCGAGACATTGCTCGTGTTCGCGATGAAGGAACGATCGACTCTCCCCCAGGTATGCCAAACACTACGCGTTCGCGAGGAGCTGGTCACGTTCGCGAAGGGTAGTGCCCCATCGCTTAGCGTTCGCGACCAAGCCATCGCGTTAGCGAAGAAGAAAACTTCAGCTGCTCAATTTACTCTTCGTGCTCGCGAGAGTACCTTCGCGAACACGAAGAAGGACATCCCAGAACACCTGCTGCAGCAAAATACCAGATTTTCAAAGTCCAAAACATCCCCTGGCCTACCCGAAACTCACCCGAGCCCTCGGGGCTCCAAACCAAACATGCACACAAGTCTAAAAATATCATATGAACTTGCTCGCGTGATCAAATCGCCAAAATAACACCTAGAACTACGAATTTAGCACCAAATCAAATGAAATTCTCAAGAACACTTTAAAATTTCTATTTTCTCAACTAGACGTCCGAATCACGTCAAATCAACTCCGTTTCTCACCAAATTTTACCGACAAGTCTTAAATATCATAATGAACCTGTACCGGGCTCCGGAACTAAAATACGGATCCGATACTAACAATGCCAAACATCAATCAATTGTTAAAAACAAATAATTTCCAGACTTTTAATTTTCATCAAAAATTCATAACTCAAGCTAGGGACCTCCGAATTCGATTTCGGGCATACGCCCAGGTCCCATAATTCGATACGGACCTACCGGGACCGTAAAAACATGGATCCGGGCCCATTTACCAAAATTGTTGACCGAAGTCAAATAAAATTAACTTTTTAATGTATAAATTCTTATTTTCATTAGTTTTCAACATAAAAGCTTTTCAGAAACATGCTCGGATTGCGCACGTAAATCAAGGAGGGTAAAAATGAGATTTTAAGGCTTAAGAGCGCAGATTCGAGTTCTAAAATATAAGATGACCTTTTGGATCATCACATAAATGCAGGCTCTCGAAGAGCTTATATACAAATATGTCATTCATATTATATTATTATGGTTAAAACATATGTTGTAGTAAACCCGAAGTTTACTAATACAAATGGCTATCATATTGAGACTACAAATGATTGGAAGATTAAAAATCTTCATGTTTCCACAATCATAGGGGGTAAAATAATATGTATGTGAGAAGTGACCCACCTTATTCTTCAATTTGTACTATATCATGTAGCCACAATAAATCAAAAGTTTACTAATGCAAAACTTTATGCCATAGTAAACTAGAAGCTTACTAAGAGATAACACATGCCATGATAAACTTGAAGTTTTTATCTGCCATTTTTAGATGAGCTATTTGAGAATTCAGATAAGCATGCACTGAAGAACTAGAAGATTCTTCAACAATTCTCTTGTGTTGCTTGTTCTCATAATAAATTGATTATACCAGCTAAAATTGGGGCTAAAACCCCTGAATTCTGGAATATATAAAAGGTGAATATGGGCCCATTCACCTATCATGTGAACCACTTATAGATGCATATATGAGATGGTTACATGTGTGTTTATTGTCAACCTGCAGTTTGACAGTTGAAATTGCTTTTCTCAATTAAGAGCATAATGTTTAGATTATGAAATCAAGATAGTTCATCTTGATAATGTTGGTTTATATCCAAGCTGATTTATCATTAAATACCTCCTATTAATGGCTAAATTATTGCTTATGAGAACAATGCTTCATGTGTTGGTCTAAGATTTTCTAAATTGCATATGGCAGCACTTGTATGCATAAGACCAACAAGATATGTGTAATGACCCAACTGGTCATTTTGACGTTTAGAACCCCGTTCCCTAAAATAAAACTTCTCGTATGTGCTTTTATTAATTTATGACTTGCGGGGATGGTTAGTTCGGGATTTGGAAGTATTTGGGTTGAAATCGGAACACTTGGTTCCTTAAGTTAGCCTTAAAAGGCCAAGTTTGACTTCGGTTAACATTTTGAGAAAATGACCCCGGAATCGGGATTTGACGGTTCCAATAGGTTAGTATGATGATTTCAGACTTGGGTGTATGTTCGAATCGGGTTTTGGATAAACCGGGAGCGTTTTGGCTCTTAATAGTGAAAACAAAATCAACTATTTGAAGGTTTAAAGTTCTTTAAATTTGGTTTGGAGTAGGTTTTTGAGTAATTGAAGTCCGTTTGGAAATCCGAGTTTGGGAATAGTTCCGTATAGTAATTTAAGACTTGCACGCAAAGTTTCGTGTCATTCCGAGTAGTTTAAGTATGTTTCGGCACGTTAGTAGTAAAATTGAAGAACTTGAAGTTCTTAAGTTTGAATCAATTTGGTTTGGGGTATGATTCTTAGATTTGATGTTGCTTTACACATTTCGAGGGTTCGAGCGAGTCCGATTTATGATTTCAAACTTGTTGGTATGTTCGGACGGGGTCCCGGGGGCCGGGAATGATAACCGGACGAGGCTCGGACCAAGTTGGAAATTTGGAGCCAAAGCTGAAGCTTCCAGTTTCTGCTGCAACCGCATCTGCGCTTGGGAAGACGCAGATGCGAGCTTGCAGAAGCAAGCTCCAAGTAGCAGATGCGAAAAAAAAAAGGAAAGGCTGGCACTGACCGCAGAAGCGACCAAGGAAGCGCACCTGCGAGCCCGCAAGTGCGAAGACCATGACCGCAGAAGCGGAAAAGGCGCAGGTGCGAGCGAAGCCGGCTAAGGGAAAACCGCATCTGCGAGGGCATTTCCGCAGATGCGAAAATCACTGTTGGGCAGAACCTTAAAATGGAGGAAGCTCAGTCCATTTTATTCATTTGTCTTCCATGTTTGGGCGATTTCAGAGCTCTTTGAGAGGAGATTTCAACTAGCAATTTGGAGGTAAGTTAATTCTACACACCTCGAGTTAAATACATAGATTATGGGTAGATTATAACTAGTAAATCTTAGAAATCAAGGGTTTAGGTGAAAAACCTAGATTTTTATAAAAACGAGATTTTAACCACGAAGATGGTTATGGAATTGGATAGAAATTATATATTTGAGTTCTTGAGATTATAGGTAACATTTTCATCCAAAAATTTTTGGAATCCGGGCATGTGGGCCCAGGGTGAATTTTTGGAATTTTACCATTTTGAATAGGGTAATTTATTTAATAGATGAATTTTGAATTATTGAATATATATTAATTATTGTGTATAATATTTGGATAACTTCGGATTTTTCGGCGTCGAATAGAGAATTTTACGTGATGCGGTAATCGAAAAGTGGACTTTGAGACAAAGTAAGTCTCTTGTCTAATCTTGTGAGGGGAAAATTATCCCATAGAGATTAAATTAAATAATTGTTGCTAATTGCGGGGGCTACATACGTACGAGGTTACGAGAGTCCGTGCGTAGCTACTATTAATGTTAAAGTCTGGGTAGTTTAGGACTTAAAGCATTAATTACTTGTGTAAATTGTATTCTTTATTAATTAAATTATTCGATGTATATATTGTGAATTGTTATGAAAGGTAGCAATAAATGTCCTCCTTTCTTGTGGATCGGGCCGAACGCCTCGGCAGAATAGATGCATTTATGGATCGTGCCGCTCGTCCCTCGGCAGTGTACACGAAACTCTGGATTGGGCCGTACGACCTTGGCAGAAATCGTGCTTAATAATAATAATTACACAATAATTTGATGGTTTATTTCAGCTTGCGAAGCTAATTGATAAATTGGAGATCTTTGGAATATTGAAGAAATTGTTATTCCTGTTTGTTAAGGAATTATTTGTTATTCTTGTAAATGAGACAAATTTATAAATTGGAAATTATTTGAATTGAAGGAATTTAATTAATATATTAAGAATTATTGCATTTGAAGGAATTTAATTATTTATGTTGGTTAAATAAATTATTTTAAATTCTGTGAATCATGTTGACTTGAATAATTATAATTTATTCCATTTATTATTGTTGACCCTTAGTGAGTGTCAAAGTCGGCCATCTCGTCTCTACCACTTCGAGATTAGGCTTGATACTTACTAGGTACACGTTGTTTATGTACTCATGCTACACTTGCTGCACTTTTTGTGCAGGATCTGAGACAGATACTAGTGGAGGACCTATCATCGCACATCCTCGTTATCCAGGGGCGTAGTGGTGAGCTGCCTTTCTGAGCCGTCCTGTAGCTACCAGTGCCTCTTATTGTATTATTTTTATTCTGTCTATTTTTATTTCGGATAGTATTTGGAGTTTTGTATAATCTACTAAATGCTCATACACTTGTGACACTAGGTCTTGGCACACACATTGGTTGAATTAAGAGTTGCTTATTTTCTTGGTTATTTTAAATTACTAGTTGGCTTGTCTAGCTGTAGTGTTGGGCGCCATCATGACCTATAGGAAAAACTGGGTAGTGACAACATGGTATCAGAGCACTAGGTTCACGTAGGTCTCACAAGTTATGAGCAGGCCTAATAGAGTGTTGCGGATCGGTACAGAGACGTCTGTACTTATCTTCGAGAGGCTATATGGTGTTAGGAAACTACATTTCTTCATATTCCATCGTGCAATTGGTGTAGTACTAAATATCCTTCTCTTATTCCCTCACAGATGGTGAGAACACGCTCTAATGAGGTTCCAGACCAGGGAAGAGCTACTCCCTCAGTTGCTAGAGGCCGAGGGAGGGCTCCAGCCCATGATCGAGCTCCCATGATCGGACTCCCTGATCGAGCTCCCATGATCGGACTCCCTGATCGAGCTCCCTGATCGGACTCCCTGATCGAGCTCCCTGATCAAGCTCCCTGATCGGACTAGGCAGATCTGTAATTTATAAAGACAGGGGCATTCGACCCATTTGCCATTTTTGACAAACTTGAGCTTGAGCAGAGGCGACTTTTGACAGATTTTCAAGGAAAGACATTGGGGTAAATGATTCCAACTCGGATTTGGTCTATATACACAAATATATCATTATTTTCACTATTTAATTAGTGTTTTGAGATTGAAATTTGGGAAAATTTTAGAAATCTCCTAAAAATGAATTTTTGAGATTTTGGTATCGATTCAAAGTCGGATTTGAGTGAAATTGGTATGGTTGGACTCGTAATTGAATGGGTTGTCAGATTTCATAACTTTCGCCGGATTTCGAGATGTGGCCCCCAAGGGAGAAATTTTAATTAATTTCGGGATTTTTAATGAAAATGTAGTATTTTCTTATAGAAGTGATTCCTATAAATTTTAGTGATTGTATCGAATTATTGTTGGTTAGATTCGAGCCAATCGAAGTTGGATTAAATTGGATGAAGACGAGGTAAGTCTCTTGTCTAATCTTGTGAGGGGAAAATTTACCCCATAGGTGATTAAATTAATTAATTATTACTAATTGCAGGGGCTACGTATGCATGAGGTGACGAGAGTCTGTGCATAGCTACTATTAATGCTAAAGTCTGGGTAGTTTAGGCCTCAAAGCATGAATTACTTGTGTAAATTATATTCTTTATTAATTAAATTATTTGATGTATATATATATTGTGAATTGTTATGAAAGGTAGTAAAAGATGAAATTTTCATATGCTTAATTTTTGCTTAGATTAATTAATTGTCGAAATAAATTGTTATCCTCTCGAATAAATTTTACAATAAATTCTCTTATTCCAAAGGTACATAAGAAAATGTCCTCCTTTCTTGTGGATCGGACCGAACGCCTCGGCAGGATAGATGTATCTATGGATCGTGTCGCACGTACCTGAGCAGTGTACACAATACTCTGGATCGGGCCGAACAACCTTGGCAGAAATCGTGCTTAATAATAATAATTACACGATACTTTGATAGTTTATTGCAGCTTGCGAAGCTAATTGATAAATTGAAAATCTTTGGAATTTAAAGAATTATTATTCCTACTTGTTAAGGAATTATTGTTATTCCTATAAATGAAACTAATTGATAAATTGAAAATTTATTGGAATTGAAGGAATTTAATTAATATATTGAGAATTGTTGCATTTGAAGGATTTTACATATTTTTGCTGGTTAAATAAATTATTATAAATTCTATGAATCATGTTGATTTAGATATTCTAGTTTTATTTCAATTTTTATTATTGACCCATAGTGAGTGTCAAAGTCGGCCATCTCGTCTCTACCACTTTGAGATTAGGCTTGATACTTACTGGGTACACGTTGTTTATATACTCATACTACACTTGCTGCACATTTTATTGTGCAGGCACAGATATGTCTAGCGGCCTTATGGGCGCAGAGGTGTGGTTAAAATGCGGGGACTTAGGTGAGCTACATTCTATATTACGATCCGCAGCCAACAGAGTCTCCTTCAGAGTTATTTATATTTTTCTGTCTAATTTGTATTCTGGACAGATGTTGTATTTTATTTTTAATTCCTTAGTAAATGCTCATGCACTTGTGACACCGGGTTTTGGGAACGGTTACGAATTGTTTAGAAATTTAGTTGCTAAAAATATTTATCATTTACACTATGAGTTATATCCTTGCTATTTCATTAAAGAAATTTTGATTTCAAAAATACTAAATGTGTAATTAAGTGAAGTTTGTATTGTTGGCTTGCCTGACAGCGGTGTTCGGCGCCATCACGACCTTTAGGTGAGATTGGGTCGTGACAACATGGTATCAAAGCACTAAGTTCACTTAGGTATCACGAGTCATGAGAAAGTTCAGTAGAGTCTTGCGGATCGGTACGGATATGTCTATACTTATCTTCGAGAGGCTACAAGGCTATTAGGAGCATTTCACTTCTTGATTCCTCATCGTGTGATTCGATTCCTTTGAGGCTTATGCCTTTGTTTCTTTCCTACTCGATCTTATGCGACGTGAAATGCTTATTATACATCGAAAATTGAGGAATTGTAATGGTACTACAGATGTGATGCAGGATGTTTTCTCCCTGCGTAATTGATTGGACTATTGTTGTCATCTTACAGAACGATGTTTTGTCATTTCAGCACAGTAGCTATATTTCGGAGGGTTTTGAGGCTACACACAGGTTACTACGATGTTCATGAGTTATTATCTCACAAAATTGATGTATGACGGGGTGCTCGTTTATGTACCGACGCAGTGAATGACTTGAAAGGAGTATTCTCAATATATGATGAAAAGGTTCTACGTTTAATTCCAGCAAAAGGGAAGGTAATCGTACTTTAAATGTTCAGGTTTGGGATTGATAGAGTAATGAGTCTTCATATTTTCGAGCGTGGTAAAATTTTCAATTGTGATGTGGTGTCATTGCCTGGTTAAATACATTAAGGTTTGCTGGTGTTATGGTTTTCTTTAACTCGCCTTCACGGCTGGGTGTTAGGAATTGGTATTGGGGAAGCAGTTGTCAGAAATAGCAGTGTGCAACACTTCAGGATTTAATTGGTATTTCTAATGGCATGGCTCAAGGAAAATAATCTTCTAGGAGGATTAAGGCTGGTAGCAATTTGTTAGTTCAGGTGTTACAGAAATGGATGTTGATTTGATACAATATTTGGGCAGCGAAGGATGAGGAAGGACATGTGGAAGGTGTCTTGTGGTGGTTAAGGTCCTAGAAGGCCAAGTGTGAGAAACAGAAGTTGAGTAGTTTCTTAAAGGAGAGGGTTTGACCAAAGTGGGAGAGTGACAAGGTAGCACATAGGTTACGTGGTAGGATAACTACACAACTTGAGGAAAGTTTGAAGTGATTTGGAATTCATGATGGACAATGACTAGGTCTACAGACTTAAAGTTGTAATATTGGATGCTATATTGAGGAAGATTGGGCATGACGTGAGAGAATTACTTAATATGAAGAGGTATGTAACATGACTTTGGATTGGGATGTATTGTTGCACCTCTAGTTGACGTCCATGAGGAGTGAATAGATTGGTGCAGCTGGTGAATGAGCTCGGACTCAGGATGATCTACTGATTTCGTAGTAATTGCACCCAGTGCAACGACGTTGGAATATGTCGGCATGTAATTTCCACAGGCGAGTTATCTCCTGCGAGCAGGTTAGTGGTCGCGTGGTGTTGATGAAGCTTCTGCGAAGAATTATACTGGCCACCTGGTAAGAGATTTAATATGTAAATGTGGCTAGTGGTTCGGAGCGGTTATTAAAGGTTAATAGAGGCGAGTTACGTGTGCAGAATCATGTCAATGATGAAGAAAGAATCTCGGTGGATTCTAGAATTTATGTAATTATAGCTTCAAGCTAAGTGGGAGAGCCCCACCGTCTACAATTGGATTGCATGGTTGTCTATTTGTGAGGTTTCTGGTTATCAGTGTATTGGTGGGTCATTTCAACTAAGGAAAGAAAACATCATTGGTAATTTGAGCAAAGGATTTGGGGGAATGTGTGCCATATTTGGCCTTATCGATTCATGTTCTGGCTTTGGGAAGACTCAGAGTTTATGCTTTGTGTAGATGTAATGAATAGGGGAAGTGAGACAGTCGGGTGTTTCCTTGATAAAGTGTCCATATGTTAACAAGGCCTTGGAGTTGATCATGTTTGGGAACAAGTCAGAGCAGGTGACTCTCAACAACAGTCGTAGTGGGTTCAAAAATTTAAAGTACGGTGTCTAAGGATCTCGAGTCCGTAGTATGGTTGAGTATCGAGATTTTGTAGCAGATTATGAAATAGGGCTTGGAGTACTCTGTTTTATCTTCAGGTTGTGGTGTAGCAGTAGAAAAACGGAAGAAAATAACTTCGGATTCATAAAAGAAGTATCAGAAGGGATGTACCAGTTGAGGATGTAAAAGTGCGCACAAGGAAGAGTATGAGATGATTTGTGGGTTTTGAAACAGCGTGGTCTCGTGAAATAAGGTCACTCGGGATGAATGCAGATTTGAATTCGTGATGTAATGAATGGGGCTATTATCATTTATAAGGCAAGTTAAAAACAAATTGAGAAAAAGACGGGTCGGCTAACAATGGTTGAATTTGCATAATGGTGGCAATGATTAGTTCCTTCAGCGCATTGAGTTATGCATGTGATTTGTGGCGGTACGTGCGAGGCTTGCTGGCCGCCGTAATTGATTTTTATTTGGAGGAATTCAAGTATTATGGCATGTTATGTGTAGATGGATCCCGGGAGAGTTATGGTGGTTTAGACCACTACTTGAGGAGTTTATTTCCTGCGGATATGGGAATTCAGTCGCGTGTTGCAATGGTTCTCCTGAATTGAGTTAAGCAAAAAGTTGTTATATGATGAAGTGTTGGGTCTGTTAGTGGTTCAAGAGTTATGATAGAATTCTTGTACTCTCGAGTATTGGCATGCTAGGTACAGTGAACGGCATTGGAATATGAAAGTTGAGGATCGAGTTTGCAGTTCGGTTTTGACAAGAGTATCACAAGCTCGGACGAGCAGAAAAGGATTTAGAGGTTTAAAGCAAGCTAGTATTGTCTTCAGTGTCACCTAAGATCGGTGTTATGTGTAAGAGGCTTTGTGTATTGATTTGCGGATCCTTGATTCTCCTTACAGTATTAGTTTGGCCGGTGGTATGGATATGCAAACTTGTTATCTATTGCGGAAGGTCGTGGGAACTTGTTATTCCATGGGAAGATTGTATAAGTGTGACAAATAGTCACCTGATTGATTAAATATTTAACAACCAAGTATGAAGATTGTGGCAGTATCGCTAATTCAAGAATTTATGCCTGGAGGGCGCTCAGTTCATTTGGTTATGGACTGTGGAAGTTTGTTCCGGTTATGATGGTTGTTCTTGTGTGTTATGAGAAAAAGGTTATTATGGATCCTTGAAAGGTTATTATCCTATTACGGTGCGATAAGAATCAGTTTGAGGTCTGTGGATGGATTTAAATATGAATACGGGTTTTATATCAGGCCGGGCGTGTTCATTTCAGCATAAGCGCTCCCTATGGAGGAGTATTCGGACATTGGATGTCGTTTCGTCGTCGCTTATTTCATGTAATACTATATTATGTCGTGTGAGTTATGAAATGACTTGATAAATTTCTTATGTGTTGAGGTTCCGCGTAGCGATGGTGTTATGTGAGCAGGATGGCTCTCGAGATTCAAATCATATGTCGCACCTTAGTTGTGCTTGAGTTTTGTAGTGTATGGCGCTGTCGGTCCTTCCAGGGATGGTGTTACGCACTTAGCGTGCTTGTGTCCGATATTCAGATGTTTTGTAGTAATGAGTATTCTAGCTCGGTAATTATTTCCTTATAGATTCTTTCTGTGCGGATCGGGTGGCACGCCGCCACGGGTATGTTGTATGGATCGGGTTGCACGCCGCAATAGTGTGATGTTGAGTACAGTCCCCTATATTCTATTTGGTGTGTTTTGTGTCCCATTTTAGGAGGAAGGTTCATGACACCTTTTCAGTTGTCTAATTAGTTACGCGGGTTGAGTAGTTCTTTCCAGAGTTCATTTTTCCTTATGTATCACATTCCAGTTTGTAGCATGTTGGCGCATTGTTGGCGTCATACGAGACCTTGGTCAGGGCTTGAGCCGGCTTATTTCATGCGTAGTTTATACTGGGTGAGACGAGACTATTGGACCTGAAATCAGTGCAATCAGAATTATATAAGGTATATTAAAGAATAAAACATCGCTATTCAACTCAGAATGAGATAATGGTCCTTGTCAGAAGGAGAAACTCAGTAAATTATTGACTCGGCAGTTGGTTATGCATTTCTACACATTTCTTCCATCGTGGAAGCATTGCGAGAGTTAGAACATGACTTATATGTATCATGAGATGTGTTGTGGACACCAGATTCGTGGAATCTCGACTATTGTTATCGAGTATGTTATTATGGGCATGTGAATGGTGCGGTGCATGGTTTAAATTCAACCAAGGTATGCAATCCTATATTGGTGCATTGTGTAGTGATTGATACGGTGTTCATTAGTTGGAAACGAGCATGGTGAAAAATTCTGGATGTTAAAATTTGGCTCTAAGGCTTATTTGCCAAAATAAAGGGGAGAATTTTCAGATTGGCTCGAGCTAATGTGCTCAACTGGGTGTGGTAGCACGGGTAGGTGCACGAGTTGTTAAACAGTAATTTCGTACAACTCAGGAATAGTTCTTAGCACGTTCAAGGACGAACGTATATTTAAGTGAGAGAGAATGTAATGACCCAACCAGTCATTTTAACTTTTAGAACCACGTTCCCTAAAATAAAACTCCCCGAATGTGCTTTTATTGATTTATGACTTGCGGGGATGGTTGGTTCGGAAGTTGGAAGTGTTCAGGTTGAAATCGGAACACTTGGTTCCTTAAGTTAGCCTTAAAAGGCCAAGTTTGACTTCGGTCAACATTATGTGCAAACGACCCCGGAATAGAATTTTGATGATTTCAACAGCTCCGTATGGTGATTTTGGACTTAGGAGCATGATCGGAATTTTATTTGGAAGTCCGTAGTGAAATTAGGCTTGAAATGGCTAAAATAGGAATTTAAAGTTTGGAAGTTTGACCGAGAAGTTGACCTTTTGATAATAGGGTCGGAATCCAGTTCTGAAACTTTTCACAGCTCCGTTATTTCATTTATGACTTGTGTGCAAAATTTGAGGTCAATCGGACTTGATTTGATAGGTTTCGACTTCGAATGTAGAAGTTGGAAATTTTAAGTTTCATTAAGCTTGAATTGGAGCATAATTCGTGGTTTTAGCGTCGTTTTATGTTATTTGAGGTTTCAAATAAGTTTGTATGATGTTTTAGGACTTGTTGGTATATTTGGTTGGGGTCCCGTGGGCCTCGGGTGAGTTTCAGATGGTTAACAGATCAAACATTATACTTAAACAGCTGCTGACATTTTTCTCTTCTGCTGGAAATTCTGGGCTGTGATCGAGCCCAAGATCGAGGCCCAAGATCGAGCTCCCATGATCGAGCTCCCATGATCGGACTCCCTCATCGGACTCCCATGATCGAGCTCCCATGATCGGGCTCCCTGATCGAGCTCCCATGATCGAGCTCCCATGATCGGACTCCCTGATCGAGCTCCCTGATCGGACTCCCTGATCGAGCTCCCTGATCGAGCTCCCTGATCGGACTGGGCAGATCTGTAAGTTACAAAAACAGGGGCATTCGACCCATTTGCCATTTTTGACAAACTTGAGCTTGAGCAGAGACGACTTTTGACAGATTTTCAAGGAAAGACATTGGGGTAAGTGATTTCAACTCGGATTTGGTCTATATACACAAATATATCATTGTTTTCACCATTTAATTAGTGTTTTGAGATTGAAATTTGGAAATTTTTTAGAGTCGGATTTGAGTGAAATTAGTATGGTTGGACTCGTAATTGAATGGGTTGTCGGATTTCATAACTTTCGCCGGATTTCGAGATGTGGGCCCCACAGATGAATTTTTAATTAATTTCAGGATTTTTTAATGAAAATGTAGTATTTTCTTATAGAAGTGATTCCTATAAATTTTAGTGATTCTATCAAATTATTGTTGGTTAGATTCGAGCCAATCGAAGTTGGATAATCGAGGAAAAGGCATACTAGTGGATTAAATTGGAGCAAGACGAGGTAAGTCTCTTGTCTAATCTTGTGAGGGAGAAATTTACCCCATAGGTGATTAAATTAATTAATTGTTGCTAATTGCAGGGGCTACGTACGCCCGAGGTGAGGAGAGTCCGTGCGTAGCTACTATTAATGCAAACGTCCAGGTAGTTTAGGACTCAAAGCATAAATTACTTGTGTAAATTGTATTCTTTATTAATTAAATTATTTGATGTATATATATTGTGAATTGTTATGAAAGGTAGTAAAAGATGAAATTTTCATATGCCTCATTTTTGTTTAGATTAATTAATTGTCGAAATAAATTGTTATCCACTCGAATAAATTTTACAATAAATACTCTTATTCCGGAGGTACATAAGAAAATGTCCTCCTTTCTTGTGGATCGGGCCGAACGCCTCGGCAGGATAGATGCATCTATGTATCGTGCCGCACGTCCCTCGACAATGTACACAATACTATGGATCGGGCCGAACGACCTCGGCAGAAATCATGCTTAATAATAATAATTACACGATACTTTGATAGTTTATTGCAACTTGCGAAGCTATTTGATAAATTGAAAATCTTTGGAATTTAAAGAATTATTATTCCTGCTTGTTAAGGAATTATTGTTATTCCTGTAAATGAGACTAATTGATAAATTGAAAATTAATTGGAATTGAAGGAATTTAATTAATATATTGAGAATTGTTGCATTTGAAGGAATTTAATTATTTCTGTTGGTTAAATAAATTATTATAAATTTTGTGAATCATGCTGATTTAGATATTCTAGTTTTATTTCAATTTTTATTATTGACCCATAGTGAGTGTCAAAGTCGGCCATCTCGTCTCTACCACTTTGAGATTAGGCTTGATATTTATTGGGTACACGTTGTTTACGTACTCATACTACACTTGCTGCACATTTTATTGTGCAGGCACAGATATGTCTAGCGGCCTTGTGGGCGTAGAGGTGTGGTTAAAATGCGGGGACTTAAGTGAGCTACATTCTATATTACGATCCGCAGCCAACAGAGTCTCCTTCAGAGTTATTTATATTTTTCTGTCTAATTTGTATTCTGGACAGATGTTGTATTTTATTTTTAATTCCTTAGTAAATGCTCATGCACTTATGACACCGAATTTTGGGAACGGTTACGAATTGTTTAGAAATGTAGTTGCTAAAAATATTTATCATTTACTCTATGAGTTATATCCTTGTTGTTTCATTAAAGAAATTTTGATTTCAAAAATACTGAATGTGTAATTAAGTGAAGTTTGTATTGTTGGCTTGCCTGACAGCGGTGTCCGGCGCCATCACGACCTTTAGGTGAGATTGGGTTGTGACATAGATGGATGGGTGTTCATACTTTATAACGTTTATCGGGTTTTGAGACGTGGGCCCCGCGGGCAGTTTTTTTGAGTTAATTTTGGATTTTTATTGAAAAATTAGTATTTCCTTATGGAATTGATTACAATAATTGGTATTGACTGAATCGGATTAATTGTGGTTAGATTCGAGCCGTTCAGAAGTTGATACGTGCATAATGAGATTTCTGGAGCATTCTTTAGCTTGCTCGACATTGGATTAGTCTTGTTCGAGGTAAGTAACTCTTCTAATCTTGGAGCTGAGGGTATGAACCCTGAATATATGTATTATGTGAATTGTTGGGAGTTGACGAACATGCTAGGTGACGAGCGTGTGGGCATATACCATGGAAATTGTGACATAATTGTTTCCGTGGAATTTTGTAGTCAAATAATCTTGGCATTTTCTATGTAGTTTTATGTGCTAAAAAAATTGAGCTGAGAATCATATTAAAAATCATGTTGAGACTATGTGCCAGTATATTAGGACCCACATAGGTCATATTGCTGTGAATTATTTATTTTAAATTGAAAATTCATACTCAGTCATATTTGTGTCATTACATATCATATCTCAGTCTCTGTTGTTAATTATTGATATATCATATCATCATTTTCGGGCTATTTTCATGACATTATAAGCCCATGAGAGAGATATTAGAGAGATTGATGACTGAATGAGGCCGAGGGCCTGATTGTGAGGATTATTATGTAGATTTGGTCTGCCCTCCTGCAGCAGGCCTTATAGCCTTTTTTATAGCATGTGAGTTGTCCGTGCGAATACAAATATTGATACTATAGCACGTGAGTTGTCCGTGCAGCACGTGAGTTGTCTGCGCAGATTATAGCGCTTGGGCTGAAGGAGCCCCTCCGGAGTCTGTACACACCCCCAGTGAGCGCAGGTACCTACTGAGTGCGAGTGCCGAGTGAGAGTGCCGAGTGATTGGGATGATTGAGTGACTGTGAGGACTGAGTGATGGGGAGGACTGAGTGAATTGATACTCTGAGAGTATGCATATGAGTTCATCTCTGAGATACATTGCATTGACATGCACACATGACATACATGCATAGAGATGTATTTTTCCTTATGGTGTACGATATTACATCTTTCACGATTTCTCACATATGTTGGCAGATGGGCATAGTGATGCATTTGTTTTACATTGGTTATTTGGAAAGAAAAATGAAACATCTTATTTGTTATTGAAAGGATTTTGGCTAAAATTATTATTTTCAAACTTATTCATATTTTTGGCAACTCCGGTAAACGATGTGGGTTTTCATTAATGCACTTGAAAGGTAGAACTATTTTCAGAAATCATGTTTTTGCTGAGCATTTGATTGTTGAGTTACTTCTGGTATTACTTGTTTAAGTTGTTATGAACTATTATTGATTATTGAAGTTGGGACCCGACCTTGGTACAAACTCGTCACTACTTTCAACCTAAGGTTAGGTTTGTTACTTATTGAGTACATGGGGTCGGTTATACTCATACTACACTTTTGCACCTTGCGTGCAGATGTTGGTTGTTGATGTTGCTGTGTTCGTTGGGAGTTGGATCTGAAGATGTACCTGCGTTCTGATTGTTGTTGCCTCTTGTTCATGGTAGCCTTAGATTCATGAAACTCTGTTTATGTACTCATGATTTTGTACTCATGATTTGTACTACCAATTCTTGGGGAACGTATAATATTTAGATATTTTCTTTTACTTAATTGTCTTGTTAAATTATATTGGAATTGGATAGTGGATAGTTGGCTTACCTAACGGGCTGGGTTAGGTGCCATCACGACTAGTTGGATTTTGGGTCGTGACACTTCCACAATTACTATATATTAGTAATCCACCATGAAATAATAAGCAAAGTCACTCACACATGATAATATTTCTCAATAATTTTATCTCTAATTCTATCACACAACGCTTCCATATTAGTAGAAGACTTACCTTGCATTTCTAAAGGAATACCATAAGGCACATCTCCTTCCTCAATCTTTGCAGTAATGTCTTCACTAGCATAATAGTTGAATTCCTTATCGGTAGAAGAATGTCGTCAGATGAAATTTTGTATAGCTATGGTAGCTGTAACAAGATGATTCTGAGTGTCAAACTTGAAATATGTCATTGAACGTAAAATATTTTAAATATATAAAAAATTATTATTTTAGTAAAAAGAAATAGTTAAGTATGTTTAAATTCAAATTCAAAAGGAGTAACTAATTATTAACAACACATAATGCATTTTTTTTTTAAATTTAAATTCAAAAAGAAGCTAATTATTACCTAACCTAACTAACTTTGTCCAAATTGCTAAATGGACTATTGTGAGGCTGCCACTTAGGGCTGCTTAACGGGCAGATCAGACGGTTAATTACTTTTAACGGTTTGACTTATTAGTTATCAGTTTTTAAATGTATTAATCCGCTAGCCACCCGATAAGATATCGGGCGGATTGGTATCGGTTTAGCTATTATCGGGCGGTTATCAATTTAGTTTCAGTTAATTGAAATGATGACATTCTTCAGTCGTGGGGGTAGGGATGTGAAGTACATAAATAAACATACTGATGAACTGACTGCATTTAATTTGTATGTTCTGCACGTAAAGCTGCAATTCTTGGTAAAAGTGAAGTTTAATTATAAGCGGTGAAGTTATGATTCAGACTTGTAAATATATACTACGTATTTGTTATGTAAAGATGGTTCCACTCCATATTAGTGGAAACTGCATCTTCTTACTTATCATGTGCAGGCTTGATACTGAAAATATATACTTGGTAAAAGTGAAGTTTAATTATAAGCGGTGAAGTTATGATTCAGACTTGTAAATATATACTACGTATCTGTTATGTAAGGATGGTTCCACTCCATATTAGTGGAAACTGCATCTTCTTACTTATCATGTGCAGGCTTGATACTGAGGTTATCTTTTGTCGTGTGTGGGAGGGCTAGATTTTGTTGGATCTCATTTTGGGGTTTTAGGGGGAGATCGCATCCTGCACATGTAAATGCCTTTTTTGTAACAGATGAATTGTGTTTTCAACTATGCTGCTTAGCTTATGGCAATGGTTGATATTAGCAGTATTAACATGAGAGCTGTCACTGCTGGTTGTGGTTGAAGCTATTATTGCTCTGTAAATTTCGTTGTAACTGGCTTGTGTCCTTTCTGCTGCTATTCTTCCGAATTTTGCTAATAAAAGTTGACATGAAACTAGTTAGAAGTTGCAGTGTCTCCTGGCTTTGCTTTGGCTATATAGTAAACTGTTTAAAGTTAAAGTTTTGTAATAAAATATGAATGATTCTGGAAGATGGTAATCTTTCTGAAAAAATATATATATTCTTAACCGGTTAACGGATTATCCGTTAAGAAAATTGAATAATCCGCCCCCAAACCGATAAGCCGTTAATAAAAAAAATTCAATTTGTTCCCGCCCGTTAAATCGTTTACCCGATACCAATAAGCCATTAAATTTCAGTTTCGGTTCGGTTTTCGGTTTCGATTCACTTGGCTTAATGTGGAGGCTTTTTATTCTTTTTTTAATAATATACAAGTCTCTTGTTACACGCGTTGCGCGTGTACTTAATCTCCATAAATACCAAACTTTAAAAGATCACATAACTATTATATTAAATATTAAGTTTGAGTTATATATAAATTAAAAGTTAAAGGGTAAGTTCTTGAAAATTATAATTGTTAATCTTATTTTAACTAACTCAATAAAAAAAGAAATTATATCCCATTGAGGTTCTCTGTCATCTTAGTAGAGATATTCAACCTAAAAGTACTGACACGAATAAATTTTTTTAATAATGTTTACGTACATGTCCGATTTGTACAAACGTTTATTTTTTGGGCTGTTTAATTTCTTGAACAACAAATCTTTTTTTTTTTTTTTTTGATAAATAACTTTTGGCTTTGTCCATATTTTTGTGCGGAATGAGATAGTAGAAGGAGAATTAATATGCACAAAGTTGTGGACATAAATTAAGAGAGGAATATTAAAAAGATAAAAAACGTACCAAGAATATATAGTTTGAAATTGTTGCGTGTTGGTTTTTATCTCAAAATTTGATTATAACATATCTTATTTGGAACAGTAAAATATTAATGATTGAAGTCCTAAGTAGTAGCATTTAATTTGTATATAGTTTAAATAAGGAAAGATTTAATAATTAAAATTATAGTTAACTTTAAAATCCTAAAATTAAGGAAATAAGTAAATGACTATTTAGTCTAGTGTGAACTCTATTTTAAGAGGGTAAAAAAGGCGAACGATATTTCTCTAAGGGTCTTCGTACTTTTAATATAGTATAGATAGATAGATTATGCGATGTAGTTATAAATTTATTACCTATTTGTAGGTAATTTTTACAAATTAGATTTGATAACTGATTTAAAGATTCGGGAATTAAATGATTATTTGTAAGAAGAGAATTGATAATATAAAGAAGGATGTAGATGATATGTTTTACCGTGAAAAAAGAAGAAGATAATTTGGAAAGTTACAAGATATTACACAAAGAAAAAATCAAAAACAAGAAAAGTCAATAAAGAATTTGAAAAGTTACAATATGATTCATATATATGATATCTTTAAATTTAAAAGAATGTTAAAAACTAGAAATAAAAATGAAGAAAAAAGCTTAAATCAGTAAGGGATAATTTAAAAAATATAAATGTATAGTGAGCATAGTTTTGTCTTGAATAAATTAATTTTCTGCCTCTGTGTAATGACCCGACCGGTCGTTTTGGGCATTTACACTTCGCTCGATTGTTTGAGGGCATGAGTAGCTCCGTATGATGTATTATGACTTATGTGAATCGTCGGTTTTGGTTTTCAGGTTATTCGGAATTTGATTTGGAAGAATGATTCTCAGCTAGAAGCTTTAAATTTGAAAGAGCTGACCAATTTTGACTTTTTAGTAGCTGACGTCGGATTGGATTTTGATGATTCCGTTAGCTCCGTTGGGTAATTTTGGACTTAGGAGCGCGTCCGAATTTTGATTTGGAGGTCCGTAGTAGAATTAGGCTTGAAATGGCGAAAAGTTAGAATTTTGGAAAGTTTGACCGGAGTGGACTTTTTGATATCGGAGTCGGATTCCGATTTCGAAAGTTGAAACATGCCCGTAATGTCAAACGTGACTTGTGTGCAAAATTTGAGGTCAATCGGACGTGATTTGATAGGTTTCGGCATCGGTTGTGGAAGCTTGAAGTTTCAAAGTTCATTGATTTCGAATTGAGGTGTGATTCGTCGTTTCGATGTTGTTATGTGTATTTTGAGGCCTCGAGTAGGTCGGTGTTATGTTAGGGGACTCGTTGATATGTTTGGACGTGGTCCCGAGGGGCTCGGGCGTGTTTCGGATTGATTTCAGATCATTTTCCTTCATGTTTACACTGTTGTGTCCTGCTGGTTTCTGGTGTCTCGGTCCTTCATCGCGTTTGCATGGCAAGTGTTGCGAACACGTAGTATATTTTTATGGCAGCAGCAAATTGTTCTTTGCGATCGCGAAGTATGTCCCGCGTTCGCGTAGAGTTGGGGCAAGTCCTCTTCGCGTTCACGTATGGAGGATCGCGTTCGCGAAGTGTTGAGGTTGGTAGCTGGGAATTTGAGTGTTCTTCTATGCGATCGCGTAAGGTTAGTCGCGTTCGCGAAGCTTTGGCAGCAGTGTTCATCGCGTTCGCGTGGGGTGTATCGCGAACACATTGAGGTTTGTGGCAGTGTGAGTTTTATTCATCACGAATGCGATGGATTTCCCGCGTTTGTGAAAGAGGAGGCCTGGGCAGATTTTAAAGTACTCTATTTCATGGGTTTCGACCATTTTTATAATTTTGGAGTTATGGAGCTCGGATTGAGGCGATATTTGAAGTAATTTTTACCATATAAGTTGGGGTAAGTATTCTCTACTCGGTTTTGGTTATATTCCATAAATCTATCTTCGATTTTAGCTTTTGGTTGATGAATTTTAAAGAGGAAATTGGGGGTTTTGGCCTAAAGTGTTATAATATGAATTTTTGAGTTTTGAACATCGATATGGAGTCGGAATTGAGTGAAACTAGTATGGCTGGACTCGTAATTGAATGGGTTGTCAGATTTTATAAGTTTTATCGGGTTCCGAGGTGTGGGTCCGGATGTGATTTTTGGCTGTTTTTGGGTTTTGATTGAGGAATCGATCTTTATCATTTAGAATTGTTTCCTTGGGCTGTATTTGATGTATTTGAGTTGCTTTTTGGCTAGTTTTGAGCCATTCGGAGGTCTCTACGCGTGTGATGGCATCTTTGGAGTATCGCTTGGCTTGCTCGGCATTTGGTATTGGCTCATTCGAGGTAAGTAACTCTTCTAAACTTAGTGTTGAGTTATGTGATTGGTATTGAGGTGACGCAAATGCTAGGTGACGGGCGTGTGGGCGTGCAACCTATTAATTGTGACTCTGTTATTTCCATGGCACTGTATAGTAGTCCTATGTTTTTAATATCCGTGTTTTCACCATGCAATAAAGTAATTGAGTTGTCAATCATGCTTGATATCATGATAGGCTTTATGGCGATACTGCTAGGACCCATAGTGGTCGTTTCTTGTTGTCATTTCACTGAGCTGAGTTTGACTTTTGTGCAAACGACTCCGGAATGAAGTTTTGATGGTTTCAATAGTTCCGTATGGTGATTTTGGACTTAGGAGTGCATCCGGATATTCATTTTGAAGTTCGTAGATAAATTCTACTGGAAATGGCAAAAATAGAAAATTTAAAGTTTGAAAGTTTGACTGGGGAGTTGACTTTTTGATATCAAGGTCGGAATCATATTTTGGAAATTAGAATAGCTTTTTTATGACAATTATGACTTGTACGCAAAATTTGAGTTCATTCCGACTTGATTTGATAGGTTTCGTCAGCGAACCTAGGATGCTTGATGTCGATTCTTCAACAATACGTGGTATCACATTATGAAAATAAGCTCCAAATTCAGTTTTTATTGAAGCATTAAATCCTTATTGAAATTACGGAGCCATAGAAAAAAGAATCATAGAATTCGGACATCGTATGAGAGAGTTATGCCCATTTCTGTTTCGAGAATGATTTTCTATCGCCGTCAGCACCCAGGGTAGCGTGGGGCGCTATCCCTGGCGCTGGGACTGCTGGAGGTACTGGAAAGGGCGCCACAGGCAGCGCCCCATGCCACTTGTGGCGCCACAGGCGTAAAACCCCCATAAAACGGAGGTTTTCAGTCATTTTTGACAAAACAAAGTTGGGGAGCTCGGTGAAGTCGATTTTTGGGCGATTTTCACAGGAAAACATTGAGTTAAGTATTCCTTATCCTATTCTGATTATATTTCATGATTCCATATTCATTTACATCATGAATCCGTGAATTTATGAAAAATTCAGATTTTTATAAAATCTTCCAAAAATATAAAATGAAGATTTGAAGGTCAATCCGATGCCGGAATTTGATAATTTTTGTATGGTTGGACTTGTATCGGAATGGGTATTCGGATTTTGTGAGTTTCGTCAGATTCTGAGACATGGGCCCCACTATCAATTTTTCGAGCGGAGTTGAGAATTTTTGTAAATTGTTAAATTGCAAGCATTAGAGTAAGTTGTGATTAATTTGCATATTATTTGAATAGATACGAGTCGTTTGGCTTGAATTGAGGAGATAGGAAGGCGTATGGAGATTGATACGTGCGGAATGAAATTTTTGGAGTATTGTACAACATGCTCGGTATTGGATTTGACTTGTTCGAGGTAAGTAACTCTTCTAATCTTAGAGCTGTGGGTATAAACCCTGAATTATACGTGTTATATGTTTGATGTTGAGGTGACGCACATGCTAGGTAACGGGCGTGTGGTCGTGCACCGTGTGAACTGTGATTCCGTTATTCCTGTGGTACTGTGTAGTTACCTAAACTTATCTAAAATCATGGAAATCTTTACATACTACAGCTGTTGAGCTGAGAATCATGTTAAAATCATGTTGAGGCTATATGCCAGTATTATTGAGACCCACAGAGGTCATATTGTTGTTGAATTTGTTTAAATTGAAATTTTAAAACTCAGTCATATTCATTTAATTACACATCATATCCCAGTCTCTGTTGTTATTTATTAATACATCATATCATCATTTTGGGCTATTTTCATAACATTGTAAGCCCGAGAGACTTGAGAGATTGATGACTGAGTGAGGCCGGGGGCCTGATTGTGAGGATAATTATGGGATCGGGCTGTACGCCGCAGCATGCCATGTTGGCTTTATATATATTATTATTATGTGGATCGGGGTTGCCCGCCTGCAGCAGGCCTTATAGGCTTTATTATAGCACGTGAGTTGTCCGTGCAGCACGTGAGTTGTCAGTGCAGATTATAGCGCTTGGGCTGAAGGAGCCCCTCCGGAGTCTATACACACCCCCAGTAAGCGCATGTACCTACTGAGTGTGAGTGCCGAGTGACTGTGAGGTATGAGTGACTGTAGGATTGAGTGACTAGGAGGACCGAGTGACTGTGAGGATTTAATGACTGGGAGGACTGAGTGACTGGGAGGATTGAGTGACTGAGAGGGCTGAGTGAAATGATATTCTGAGAGTATGCATATGGTTTTATCCTTGAGGTGCATCGCATTGACATGCACACTTGACATACATGCATAGAGATGCATTTTTCTCATGTTGTACGGTATCACGTCATTCATGACTCTTCACACATATTGGCATATGGGCATATTAATGCATTTTCCACTGGCGATGTGGAAAGAAAATGAAACATCTTATTTATTATTGGAAGGAATTTTGGAAAAATTTCTGTTTCAAACTTACTCATATTTTTGGCAACTTTGGTAAAAGACTTGAGTTTTCACTGATACACTTGAAAGGCAGAGCTATTTTCAAAAATCATGATTAAGTTGATCATGTTATTGTTGAATTATTACTTGTGCTTCTTTATATTGTTATGAAATATTGTTGGCTATTGGTGTTGGTCCCCGACTTATGTTCCATCTCGTCACTACTTTCAACCTAAGGTTAGGTTTGTTACTTATTGAGTACATGGAGTCGGTTATACTCATACTACACTTCTGCACCTTGCGTGCAGATATTGGCTGTTGATGTTGCTGTGTTCATTGGGAGCTGGATCTGAAGATGTACCTGCTTTCTGGTTGTAGCTGCCTCTTGTTCATGGTAGCCTTAGATTTATAATAATATGTTCATATACATTTCTAGCAGATGATGTATTATTTCATACCAGCTTTGTCAACTCTATTCTTAGAAGCTCATGATTTGTACTATCAGTCCTTGGGGAATGTATAATATTTAGATATTTTCTTTTACTTAATTATCTTGTTAAATTACATTGGAATTGGATAGTGGATAATTGGCTTACCTAACACGTTGTGTTAGGTGCCATCACGACTAGTTTGATTTTGGGTCATGACATAGCTTTACTTACATTTAAAGCATTTGATAAATAAAAGATTTTTTTAAGGCAAACAAACGGAAACAACTAAAAACAGTTATAACAATTGAATTACAACCCAAAAATCAAAGTCTACTAATACGTGCCAAGATTTGGTGTCACAAGTGTGTGGCCAACTAGTAGAATATACAAAAAATGACTATCCTACTGTCTGAAATAGAATAGACAGATAAAAACAAAAGAGAAACTCCGGCATGCTGCTGAACGGCTCAGAAGGGGGCAGCTCACTGTGAAGTCTCGGTCCAAGATCAGGTATGCGCGCCGGGTGGGTAACTAGATGCACCAGCCTCAGATCCTGTACAATTAAGTACAGAAGCGTAGTATGAGTACATAAACAATATGCACCCAATAAGTATCCCACCTAACCTCGAAGAAGTAGTGACGAGGGGTCGACTTGATACTTACTAAGGCCAACAACAATGTAATTAAAGTGTTATGCTAAGTATGGATATCATGGATAATACTGACAGTTCAACAATGGGAAAAGATAAGTTCTTCTTTCATATTAAAATCTCAATTTCAGTTATATCATTTAACAACTTACATTTCAAGGCATTTAAGCAGTATAAATCACGGAGAGTTCCAAATAATTAACATGCGCAATTATACCGAGGTCGTATGGCCCGGTCCAACATAATATTAAATTGTGCACTGCCGGAGGGTCGAACGGTGCGAACCATAGATGCATCTATTCACTACCGAGGCACTCGGCCCGATCCACAAATAGCAATTATTTTTAAGGAAACACAAATTCCCATTTACAATCAAGTATTCTAATAAATTCTTTAAATAGGTGAATTTAGCCCTTTTTTTTACGAATTCTTTTGTCAAATTTTAACATGATTCGAGTAATTGAATTAGCAAGTAAGGGCATGCAGGAGAGTTCATACCGGCGACCGGCTAGAAAGCAAAATGACCGGTCAGATCGTTACATTCTCCACCTCTTAAACAAACGTTCGCCCTTGAACGGGTTTAGATTCATACCTGAAGTGCTGAATAAGTGGAGATATCTTCTCTTCATGTCTTCCTCGGACTCCCAGGTCACCTCCTCGACTGGTTGGCCCCTCCACCATACCTTTACCATGGAAATCCTCTTGGATCTCCACTGGCGATCCTTTCTAGCAACAATAGAAACTAGCTCCTCCTCATAATCTAAGCTCTTATCTAGCTGAATAGTGCTGAAGGCTAACACATGTGACAGGTCGACATGATATCTCCGGAGCATAGACACGTGAAAAACCGGATAAACCCCTTATAGGCTGGGAGGTAAAGCAAGCTCATAAGCAACCTCCCCAACTCACCTCAACACCTCAAATGGGCCTATAAACCTTGGGCTCAACTTGCCCTTCTTTACAAATCTCATAATACCCTTCATCGGCGAGACTTTCAAGAGAACCTTCTCGCCTACCATAAATGATACATCACGCGCCTTCTAATCCGCGTAACTCTTCTGTCTGGATTGTGCTGTGTGAAGTCACTCCTGAATCAACTTTACCTTTTCCAAGGCATCCTTCACCAGATCAGTACCAAATAACCTAGCCTCGCCGGGCTCAAACCACCCGATGGGAGAACAACATCGTCGACTATATAAAGCCTCAAATGGGGCCATCTCGATGTTGGACTGATAACTGTTGTTGTAAGCAAACTCAGCCAAAGGCAAAAACTGATCCCACTGTCCCCCAAAGTCAATCACACATGCTCTCAGCATGTCTTCCAATTTCTGAACTGTCCGCTCTGGCTGCCCGTCAGTCTATGGATGAAATGCTGCGCTGAGCTCTACACGGGTCCCCAACTTACTCTGTACGGTTCTCCGGAAATGTGAAGTGAACTGAGGGCCTCTATCTGATATGATGGAAACAGGCACACCGTGCAACCAAACTATCTCCCGAATATAAATCTGGGCCAACTTCTCTGAGGTATATGTTTTCATAACCGGAATGAAGTGTGCCGACTTGGTCAATCTGTCGACAATGACCCAAACTGCATCCAACTTCCGCAAGGTCCGCAGTAATCCAACTACGAAGTCCATAGTGATACGCTCCTATTTCCACTCAGGTATATTCATATGCTGAAGTAGGCCACCTGGCCTTTGGTGCTCATACTTGACCTGCTGGCAATTTAGACACCTAGCTACGTACTCCACTATGTCTTTCTTCATCCACCGCTACCAATAGTGCTGTCTCAGGTCACGATACATCTTCGTAGCACCTGGATAACTAGAATACCGAGAATTATATGCCTCCTCTAGAATCCCCTCCCTCAAGCCATCGACATTAGTAGCACATAGACGGCCCTGGAGTCGCAGAACACCATCATCGCCAATATAAACCTCCTTCGCCAATAGTGCATTGGCCGCACCTGCGGATTTGCTTCTGTGGACTAGGTGTCTGCTTCTGCGGAATTGGCTGGGTTGGCTGGGGATGCATCTGTGAAAGGGCTCCCATTTTTGCAGTCCTGCTTCTGCGTGAAAGGAGCCACATCTGTGGGGGCTTGGCTCGCACCTGCGGCTGGCCAACCGCAGGTGCGGTTATGACAGAACTGGGGAGCTTCAGCTCCCGAAATGGTCCGAGCCTCGTCCGATCGACACTCGGGGTCCCCGGGCCCCGCCCGAACATACCAACAAGTTTTGACCATAAAACAGACTTGCTCGAACTCTCAAAATTCCCAAAAGAACATTAAAACTAAGAATCACACCCTAAAACCAATTGAATCAAACTTAAGAACTTCAAGTTCTTCCAAATCCTCTGAATGTGCCGAATCATGCTTAGACTACTCGGAATGATACCAAATTTTGCGTTCAAGTCGTAAATGATATTAGAGAACTATTACTGGTCCCGGAATTCAATTCGGACCTCGATAACACTAAAATCTGCTCCAAACCAAATATAAAGAACTTCAAAGTTCTTCAAGAACCAACTTTCACTATTGGGTGCCAAAACGCTCCCGGGTCATCCAAAACCCGATCCGAACATACGCCCAAGTCCGAAATCATCATACAAACCTATTGGAACCATCAAATCTTAATTTCGAGGCCGTTTGCTCAAAAGTTTGACTGAAGTCAAACTTGGCCTTTTAAGCCAATCTTAAGGAACCAAGTGTTCCGATTTCAACCTAAACTCTTCCAAATCCCAAACCAACCATCCCCGGAAGTCATAAATCAGTAAAAGCAAGTACGGGAAGCCTTATTTAGGGGAACAGGGTTCTAGAAAGTAAAATGACCGGTCGGGTCATTACATTTTCTCTCATCTTCATCTCATCTGTGCTTCGTCAGATTCGTTGATTTTTTTGTTGTTTGCTCTCATTTTGTAGGCGTTCTTCTTATAGTAGCAAAGAAGTGTGGTAAATCTGAACCATTTATCACTAATTTGTCTGTTACAATTGGTTTTCCCTTGTCCTAGGGTTTTGCATGTGTAGATTTTCGCATAAAAGTGGCGTGAATCTGTTGATTTCAATATGACTCTGGGAGATAGTACCAGCTCCTCTTCTACATACTTCCCAGACCCTTCGAGTCCTCTGTTTATACATTCATCTGATATTCCTGGCACTTCCTTAGTGCTCATACCATTTGCTAGTACTGGGTTTGGGGGTTGGAAGAGAAAAATCATAGTTGCTTTGTCAGCAAAGAATAAAATAGCTTTTATAGATGGCACCTGTCCCAAACCATATGATAATGCACCAGAATTAAAGTTTTGGAATAGATGCAATAATATGATGATATCCTAGTTGACTAGTTTTCTCTCTCCTAAGATTGCTGAGAGCGTTCAATACTCTGAGTCTGCTGAGTGTATTTGGAAGCACCTCGAAACCCAATATGGTACTATTAATGGGACCAAAATATTTGAGATTAATAAAGAATTAGCTTCCACTTGTCAGGGATATTTGGATATTGCATCCTATTTTAATAAATTGAAGAGGTTGTGAGATGAATTGGCCTTCATGCGCCAGCATTCTGTAAATCTCTGTAATTGTCCCTTGCAAAAGGAATTGGAGGAGGACAAGTTATATCAATTTTTAATGGGACTTAATGAAATATATGTTAGTGTTAGGAGCAATCTTCTTATGAGATAATAACTTCCTTCTCTTGACATTGCCTACAACATATTGCTCCAAGATGAGAGTCAGAGGCATATTAGTTCTACTCCTCAATTCAATTCAGACTCAGACTCATTCAATGCAACTGTCAACAATTATGCCAAGTTTCCTCCTCCTCCAAAACGATAGTATAATCAAAAGATAAATTTCGATCAAAGGGAAAATGTTGATCGGGGCAAAGTCCCCATGTTTTGCAAATACTGTAAGAAGCCTGGGCACCTAATTGATAAGTGTTACAAGCTTCATGGTTTTCCTCCCAATTTCAAGTTCACAAAGGGGAGAAGAATTGCAGCAAATGCCACTGTTGAACCTGAGTTCACTGCTGATGGGCATAAAGCTGATGGTTCTTCTCATTCTGGTTCTTTTGATTCATCTGAACAGACTTCCATGATTCATGGGTTGTCCATGGAGCAGTACAATCAATTGCTGACTCTATTACAACAGTCTCATGTGTCAGATACTTCTCCTCAGTCTAATCTCATTGCTTCTGCCAATTTTGCTGGTACATTACTATCTGTTGATCTGTTGAATGTTGCTAGTTCTAGTTCATGCATGCTTTCTCAAACAATTAATCTAACTTGGATAATTGATTATGGGGCTACTGATCACTGACATCTAATAAAGATTTTCTTACTAATCTTACTCATTTACCTGTTCCTTATCTTGTGTCTTTACCTAATGGATACAAAGTAAAAGTGACCAGCACTGGTTCTTTTGCCTTGCATCCATCCCTCATTCTTCACAATATTCTATATATTCCTTCTTTCCAGCACAATCTTATTTCTGTGCATAGAATCATTCAACAGTTCAGATGCTTTGTCATGTTTGCTTATGAATCTTGTTTACTTATACCACGGAGCCCTTCTCTGAAGAAGCCTCTGGATCTTGGTAAATTGGACAGTGTTCTTTACAAGCTTGTCTGGAAAATACCATCTCAATATCAACTCTTTACAGATTTACCATCCATGAATAATGCTAATTCTTCATTTGTTGTTCCTAGTTCTACATTTACTTGTAATTCTCCTATTTCTAGTTCCATTCCTGTTTCTCATGTTTCTGCATCAACTTGTAACTATAGTTGTCCTAGCTTACCAAATATGTGCACTGTTATACCTAGTTGTAATACCACTAAAATGAATAAAATGGATGTTCTTTGGCATCAAAGACTTGCTCATGTTCCTTTTGTTAGAATGAAATTGATTTCTGGCTTATCTCAACTATCATCCAAACAACCTTTTATTTGCAATGTTTGTCCTATGTCAAGGCAAACTAGGCTGTCTTTTCCAGATAGCTCCATTACTACTACCAAACCTTTCCAACTCATACACATTGATACATGGGGGCCTTATCATACAACTACATATTCTGGGGATAGATACTTCCTTACCATTATAGGTAATTGTTGATACCTAATTTTTCTCTCATATACTTTCAAAATAGTGCATATGCATCATCATTTGATTTACAAGCATACACAAGTAACTTTCATAATCTTCCATGATTTTTAAAGACTTTAAATCAATTTATTTCTGCATTTTATTATATAAATATCCAATAATTACCCTCCTAATTATTTTTATGATGATTTAATCATCTAAACTTATCATTTATACTAATATGAGGTTTTAAATATTTTCAGTGCACTTCGTATAGTTACATTTGCATTTTTCAGGGCTAAATTGCATATTTTGCAATAATAGCCCATATGTACATATAATTACATTATTTATACAAAAAATAACTTTTTATATTTTTATAATTTTAAATAATTGTTTTTAATCATTTCCAAGTACAAATGATATTTTTTTATTTATTTATTAGTTTTATAAATTATTTATTTGATTAAAATTGGGTATTTAAAATCTAGCCCTAAATTCGTCCTACTCTTAGACCTGACTACCCAGACCTTGGCCCAATAACCCCATCCCAATCCTAAACGACCCAACCCAGTCCAAACCCGACCCAACTCCTTCTCAAATCCAAGCCGTTGATCAAAAATGATCAACGACTCACAAACGACTCCCCCCTTTCCTTATATCACTCAACCCTAAACCCTAACCCCATTCCCTCCAAATCCGCCGCCTCTCTATTCTCTCCTCTCTGAAAACCCTAACCCGCTGCCTCTCAAAAAACCTCTCCGAATCTGCCTCGATCTACGATTCTATATTACCTCTTAGTACTTGCCTAAACATGGCAAGTACTACACCTCAGATTTTAACCATTTCCTCTTGACTACTTGAATCTGGACATGTATCTCGTCCATATGCTTCACAACCATGGCTATATGGATCCGATTAGCCGAGATTTCAGCCAATCTTCGACTTCTGCCAACTAGGGTTTGAATTCCCCTTTGTTTCTTACCGATTCTTACTTGATATTTTTCCTTTTCTGTGTTTGACTACTCTTTTTCCTTATCTTTCCCTATTTTTTACTTTATTCTTTGCCTTAAATATGACTCTGAACGATTTGGTATTATTGGTATTATTTGTGTGTTTCCCTGTTGATTTACTGAATCTCTAATTTATGCTCTAAAATCGCTTCTAATTGATTCCAGAATATTTTCTTTCTATCTTGTTTGCATCTGAATAATTTGTTTTCTATGTCTATGTGTTCGATTTCTACACTATATAAACCCATCCCTCATTCCCTTTAGAGGACACTTTTGACTCATTATAGCCTCACTAGATCTAAAGCATTACTCTGATATTGCATTCTATACTCAGATTTTGGCCAGATGAAAGCCAAGGCCATTTAGTTCTGAGATCTTGCTATTCAGAATATTGTGGACTTCTGTTATTTTATGCATTTTTGCTTAACTGGTAAGTCACTTGACTTGTGCAATTTCATCCTTAAGTGTATCTGATTTGTATGTGTTCTTACTTCTGAATCCATGGTTCAATATGCTTCTGAGTTATGTTTAGGCATCGTTCTGTCAACTTTATAGGCTTTTAGTCTCTTTAGCATTTAACTGCTCTTAATGCTACCGGTTCTGAAGTTATCTACTCCTAGCCTGATTAATCTGAACCTTCTTAAGGTTTATTCAGTGAGTGAATTTACTCATGAATGCTCATGAACATGTTTACTTACTTTGTCCTGAATCCCTGTAGTGGATGCCTCACATTTGTGTTAGCCAGTGTTAAGACCTTCATTGTTAGTCATAATCTGCCTCTCTGCTATTGTGTCACTCAACATGATCACTTGACCCCATACCCTTCTAGTGTTTGCTTGTGATTTGGAACAGTTGCCTCATCATGTTTGAATTGTTACTTTGCAATGTTAGGCTAAACCTTTGTTATAACCGGATCATCTTTAGCTAATTAGACCACTATGACAAAGCCTCAATGCCTATATCTACTACTTGACATGATTTTACCTTCCACTCTGTAGTAATCATTTTGCATATGTGTCTTAATTTGTGATTGTAATCTCACCCCTGTGCTAACATGATGCCCTGATTTTTCTATGATTATTTGACTCATCACAATACTGTCCTGTTTTCTTGGTAGTAATACAAGGTTGTGTATTTAGCATAATTCAACCACGTTTCAACCTATTTTGCACCTGTGTACAACAATCTTTGTCAATCCTACAAATATGTTCTTTTTCTTAACTTTTTTTCAGCATATGACTGCTTCTGCACTAAGTGTGGGACCTATTTCTCATTTTACATTCAGCTTGCTTTTTTAAAGTTCTGTGATTTATTCAACTGTTTGCTCAATTTGGCCGTGTTTGTTTAAATCCTCAATTCCTGTTTCTCAACTTTGGTCCCTTCTTTCACTTGTCACCTAAGCTCTTTGAATCCCATTCTTAGCCGGCTGAAAGCCAAGGCTACGTAGGTTCTGTCCTTTGACCTCCCTAGTGTGAGCACTGCTCAGGGTTCATTTGAGACCCTCGTGAATTCTGACACACTAGGACTTGGTCCCTATTCTCTCCTATGAATTATCTCTGTTAACCTCCCTAATGTGAGCAATGCCCTGGGTTCTTAAAGCCCTTGGGAACTCTGACACACTAGGGTCTTGGTTCTATATGCTCAACTCTGTTTTATGCCCACTGGGTGAATCACTTAATTCTTGGCTGCCTTATGTCCATGAAGATGTAATTTTGGGATGTCATGAGCCATGAGAATGAAGGCTTGGCTTGGCTGGGTATATCTTTGGGCCTACTGTAGGCTCCCTATAGTTATTCTACTTTGTAATTTATTCCATTCATTCTGGTCTTTAATAATTCTTGTAATAATATTTTGGGGTATTAGTGAAATTGGGAAAGGGGTTTTATCTTACACTTGTATTGAAATGGGTAGAAATCCTGCCTATAGGTTCATTACTTTGCTCAAATGTGCGTTAGAAATCCTGTCTATAGCTTCTTTATTTGGTTCAAATGTGTTCTGCTTTTACCTGTTAGAAACCATACTTATAGGATATTGAATGATTAATATCTCAATGTGTGCATAGGATTCTGTTTACCTACGGTTTAATCTACAAATTAGATGCCATGCCTATAGGATCTAAAATCAGTTTTTCATTATAGAAATCATGCCTATAGGATATAAAATCAGTTTTAATTCTAGAAATCATGCCTATAGAGTCTGAATCCGTTTTAATTATTGCCCTGCTCGTTTCTTTAAGAGTTTTCAACATTGTGCTAATTACCATTCTAGAAACCATGCCTATATGACTCGATTAAGCAATTCTAAACATATTCCTGTGATTACCATTGTTAGTTACTGCGTGAATCACCCAGACATCATGCCTATAGGTTTTAATCCCTTATACCTACAATCAGTAGGCAATTATGTCGGTTTTAGAAATTGTATTAAGAGAAAAGGCTTTTACGTATAAAATGTATGCTCATTAAATTCAGTGTCACATAGAGATCCTGCCTATAGGGTTCTGCAACCTCAACTTATTAAAATATACAATTGTCAATGCTAATCAGTTTGGCGTGCATTTGATGTCTAAATGCGGAGGGTAACTTGAGCCTATACTTGTTTCTATTTAAAAGTCCTAACTATTTTTGTATGACGCCTAGTTTTCTCTTTTTGAGCAACCTAAGTTAAGGTCTAGAACCACCCTGAAATAGAGGTCCAAATGCCTCCTGGACCCTAGGCATGAGACGGGTAGTGCACGCATAGATTACGACTTAGAATTGACTAGAGCGCTTTAGGTAAACAACTTAAAGATAATAATCGGGTAGCAGGAGATGATCGTCTGTGCCCGCTGAATAATATGAGTAATACCCCGTCTTGAGGGAGTTACGAAGTATTATTTATGTTGCACGGGGTGATCCATTAGGCTAAAAAACTTAGGACCCCCATTTATGTTTTAAAATAAATCGTTTATTTCAGTTTTCAATTGTGTCTTTTCTCTTAGACTAATTCACATGATTTGAATTCGGCCGGGACCCACCGTTGTGGACCTCGAAGAGTTCCTAACACCTTCTCCTCAAGGTAATTTGAGCCCTTACCCGATCTTTGGTGACGCAAACTAGTAAACCCGAGTCATTTGTAATAGGTGCCCTAACACACCTTAATCCGTTAGGTGGCGACTCTCTCTTTCAGTAACCCTTCCTTTTTAAAGAGTTGTCAATGTCGAAACCCGATTTCGTGAGAAAGAAGGGCGCGATAGCATGGCGACTTTGCTGGGGATATCCTTAGGCTCTTACCATAATGAACTTGGTCTGTGTGAATTAGTCCCCCTCGATAAGCATGTCTTTATTATTTTATGCTCAAATTCACCGTTTACTTGTTACATGCACACCCCCTTCCCTATTTTCCCTTTTACATGAATTTACATGCAACTTTTCGTTTAACCTTGTTCGCTGGCTTCAATCTTTATGTCTTTCCCAATCCCTACCCCTTTTATATCTTTACAATTTTTCCATTATACGGACTAACTCTTTCCTTGTTTTACTTTCTTTTCTGTCTTTACATTTATAAATACTGCATTTATCGCTTTACCTTGCAAAATACTTGACAACATGTTATTTTATCTTTGCATAATAGCATGCTCTACATCATATTCTACTCGTGCGTAATTAATACCATAGCGGCACTTGATGAGTGTCCGCGCTCTTCCTATATCACCCTTTTAAATTTGGAAAGGCTTATTTGCGGTAAACTAGTCGATCAGCGGTGCAGTCGACGGTTCCGTGCCTTTTCCTCTCAAGTTGTCCACTTAAGAGTACCAGTTTAGACCCTTCTAGAAACCCCACTCTGATGTTAACTGTGCATACATCATATCTAAACCTAGTACGGGTTAGAATGTTGTCCGCATAATAACTCTCTAAGGCAAGCCTTGTCCAAAACCCATCGGGATTTCCATAATCCCAACAGGGCACAATCATGATATGTGCATTATTTGGAGAAAACGTGATGATATGCTAATCATTAATGTGTAAGTAGTCAAGTCCGGAGGGGGAGACGGCTAACTTTATTTGTTTTGTAGAAATGAGGCACGAAGTCCCCAGGTTCGGCATGGTCCGAAGTATCTCACCTCTGTTTCTAGACTGATGGGAAAATCTCTTGCCAAGCAACAAAAATCATGTGAAAAGAATTCTGGGAAATTTACCTTCTTTGCTGGACATTCAACCAAATAATGTACTGATCGAGGCCACTACTATGTTCTGGGATGAAAAGAGGATTGTTTTCCGTTTTGGTAACATAGAGATGACTTCCCTTCTTGAGGAAATAGAAGATTTTTCCCGGCTACCCTATGATAGCCCTGGTCTGCTGGTACCAGAAAATTGTACTTCTAGGGGATTTCTGAAAATGATGGGTCTTAGAATGAATGACGAGTTAGTCTGCCTAAAGAAGTCCTATATACCTTTCGACTTCCTCTACGAGCGTTATGGGAACAACATATCCTACTGTATCTATCATGATGAGTTTTCCATCACTTCCCTGGGCTGGACTCATCGTCGGGTTTTTGTGTTCATCATCTGTTTTCTGGGTATGATAGTATTTCCAATTCAAGGAGATAGGATTCACACTCGTTTGGCTATGGTTACCAAGAACTTAATGGAAGTGATTGAGGGACAGACTTACACTATTGTCCTAATGATTGTGGCAGAGATATACTGAGCTTTGGACCGCTGTAAGAAGGGATTCAGACATTTTGAGGGTTGTAATTTGTTATTGCAAATATGGTTGTTGGAGAATCTTCAAAGAGGACAGTACCGTTAGGAATTTCAGCGGCGACCATGGAATGACCACATAGCCTTTCATCATCCAAAAAGAATGACTTTCATCCCAGACAGGTTTGCACAACCGGAACATGCCGTGGATTGGGTACACTTCTTTAGTAATTTGACTGATGACAAGGTCTATTGGATGTTCGAGTGGTTCCCTACTAGCGAGTTCATCATTAGGTCCAGGGATGTTCCTTACTTATTACTGATCGGGTTGAGGGGTATCTATCCTTATGCTCCTATCAGGGTCATGAGACAGGTTGGGAGAAAACAAGTCATACCGCGAGTTTCTAAGATGGTTCACTACAAAGCAGACTTTCAGGGTGGTGCCATTCCATTCAAGTATGAGGCCCAACACATGTGGCATCTCAAGATTATTGTGGAAAAGGATACCATCGAACCAGATCGGTACCACGCTGGTCATGTGTATTTCTACCTATTATGGTTAGATGA
Source organism: Nicotiana tabacum (assembly GCF_000715075.1). Lineage (NCBI taxonomy): Eukaryota > Viridiplantae > Streptophyta > Magnoliopsida > Solanales > Solanaceae > Nicotiana > Nicotiana tabacum. The sequence goes on along the minus strand of NC_134098.1, from coordinate 72,750,210 downwards.
TGACATAGCAGGAGAAGTCGAGCCAGGGATCGATCGAGGAAACAGGGTCATAGACGATGCTGCTGAAGCACAAGTAAAATACAAAAGGTTGCGCAAGAGAATCCTTGAGTCTGAAGCCAGACATTTGGAACAACACAAGATAGACATGGAATCAATCAATTAATAGAGGGAAGTTTCTACAAAATCAACAGAGAGGTTGGAGTACTTAGAGCAGGGTCTGATGGAACTTGAAGGGAAGATGAGGAAAAGGATCGTGGATTGTTAGAATGCAGAGGGCAACGAAGGAAGACACCTAGCAAGGGCGTATCTGCTGCTGGACATGCGCGACCTGGGGAATCTGATCGATGGGGCCAAGAAGGCCAAGCTTGGAGAGGGTCCCTCCGAGACCAAATAGAATAGAATAGTTATTTATTTGCTTTTCTAGAGTCGTTTTAGAATTTGATTGTAATAAGGCAAATGCCACTAGCAACTCTTTTAATTATTGTCATTTTAGAGGTTTGATTTATTTATTACATTAATGAAATGAGACAGTTATCAGCAACAAGTTTCTCCACATTTATGTGTCGCTAGGCCTACCTCAGGCACAATGAGGTCCCCAAAATTAGGACGCGAATTTATAATTTTCCGCAATATATGTTTAAATACTGCAAATATAATTCCAAAATCCCCTACTGACTTGTTTATCTTTTTGATTTTCTTTATTTTGATTATTCTCATCCCCTAAGGTTGGTTCTTGCATACTAGCATCATCAGCGTATCATACCAGATCCAGAGGCCCTCCACCTCCTCCTCCTCTAAGTGATCCTAAAAGTAAGGGAAAGGCTAAGATGGATGACATGAGTGGTATCAGGAAAGATAACGTTGCGCATGCGAAAAATGTTGAAACTTCAGATGGTCGGAGTACTCCGGCACAGAATGATTGGGTTCTACGGTTGAAGCAGAAAATAATGGAATTGCAAGGGGAACTTGAGCAGGTCCGCAACTTGGCAAACCTCTCCCACACCTTAAACGTCCCGGATATTAACCAACAAAATGCCCAAAACCCAGCACCAACTCAAAACACACCAAACCAACATCCACAAAATCCTCCTGCACCTCATCAATACGCCACACCTCCTCAAAATCTAACCCCCCACCAGTGCCAACTCCTCCTCAACACAAACATCTTATGACTCAGTATCCACAAACTAGTACCTACCATAGTCCTCAAAATACACTGCAACCTACCCCCAATCCGCAGAATTCAACCAATGATCATCACTACATCCAAATCCCCGGTATCCACCAAAGTAACCCCATATACGTAGAAACTCTACCTTACCCCACTCAACAAACCCCATATATACCATAATTCGCCGAGAAGGACTTGCTCATCAATAATATGGTAGAGGAACTTAAGAAGCTCACAAGCCGAGTCCAGGGTGTCAAGGGGGGTTAAGGCATTGAGGGTTTGAACTATAAAGATCTGTGTATTCAGCCAGACGTAGAACTGCCGGAAGGTTACAAACCTCCCAAGTTCGAGATGTTTGACGAAACAGGTGACCCAAAGGTGCATCTAAGGACATACTATGACAAGTTCATAGGAGTTGGAAAAGATGAAAGGATTCGCATGAAACTGTTCATGAGAAGCCTCACTGGAGACGCCCTATCTTGGTACATCAGCCAAAATCCAAAGAAGTAGGTTAGTTGGGTAAGCATGGCATCAGATTTCATGGATCGATTCAGGTTTAATACGGAGAATGCGCCAGATGTCTTCTATACCCAGAATCTCAAGAAGAAGCCAACAGAGACTTTTCGCGAGTATGCTATTCGATGGAGATCGAAAGCTATGAAAGTAAGGCCGGTATTGGAAGAAGAGCAGATGAACAAGTTCTTCGTCCGGGCCCAGGATCCACAATACTACGAAAGGTTAATGGTTATCGAGAATCACAAATTCTCCGACATCATCAAATTGGGGGAAAGGATTAAAGAAGGGATTAAGAACGGAATGGTAACTAATTTTGAGGCATTACAGGCTACAAATAAAGCTTTGCAGTCAGGGGATATATCCAAGAAGAAAGAAGTAGGGGCCCTGATGGTAGCCCAAGGTTCAAGATCTCCTCTTACATACCAAACACCTCCACCCACATATCAGCCTTCACCTCCCAGATATCCACAACCCGCCGCTGCTTACCATACTTATAATACTCAGCCAACATACTATCACTCCCTGCCAGCCTGCCAAAACTATCAGAAACCTAGACCAAATTTCGACCGCAGGTCACCCAGACAATACACCCATATTGCTGAACCTATCGATCAGTTATATGAGAGACTGAAAGTTGCTGGATATGTCACCCCTATTCCCGTTGTTGCCATGGAAAACTCTTCTCAATAGGTCAATCCAAATAAGACATGTGCCTATCACTCAGGCATGAAAGGTCATACTATTGACAAGTATCGTACTTTGAAGGATAAGATTCAGACATTAATTAACACCAAAGTTATACAGGCAAAGGAGGCTGCACCTAATGTCGGTAACAATCCTCTCCCAGATCACACGGGCGGAGGGGTAAACATGATAGAGACCGATGAAGAATGGGACTCAGAGGGGTCAATTGGACTCATTCGAGAAGGGGATAATCCTGAAACATCTACAGTCACTCTCACACCTATCATGGTACAGATACAGTCACCATTCGAAGTTGAAGTAGCCACACCGACCCCGTTCAAGGTGGAAGTAACAACAACTATAGCTACACCTGCTCCGTTTGAAGTAGAAGTGACCATACCCTTCACTGTGATAGTAGCACCTACACCATCTTATAAGTCTAAAGCTATACCATGGGATTACGTTGCAGAAGCAAGAAGGAAAGGAAAGGGGAAAATGAAGAAACTGGTGCAGCACAAGGTATGACCAGAACTGGTAGGGTTTACATGCCCGAGCATTTGGGGGGAACAAGTAAAGAAGTCGTTTCCAAGCAGCCCATCATTGAAAGCAGCCCAGATGATATTTGGAGAAAGGTGCAAGCAAGGGAGTATTCTGTGGTTGATCATTTGAACAAAACCACCGCTCAGATATCCATTCTATAACTACTGCAAAATTGTGAGGCATACAGGAACGCGTTGATGAAAGTGTTGAATGAGGCTTGTGTACCCAACAACATTACCAGTGGAGAGATGGCCAATATGGTAGCACAAGTGTTGGAAAGCCACAAGATCACTTTTCATGAAGACGAGCTACCACCAGAAGGACTAAGTCACAACAGGGCACTGCATATCACAGTGCAATTTAAGGATAAGTTCATTGCCAGAGTCCTGATAGATGGGGGTTCGAGTTTTAACATATGTCCACTAACTACTCTGAAAAGATTGGGTAAAGGCTTGCACGAGATACGAGCAGGAAGTATGAATGTGAAAGCATTTGATGGGTCTCAAAGGGCCACAATTGGGGAGACCAACCTCAACCTACAGATGGGCCCAACCTGGTTTGATGTTGAGTTTCAAGTGTTGGACATATCTGCTACCTACAACCTATTGTTGGGACGACCTTGGATACATGTCGCTGGGGTCGTAGCTTCTACTCTACATCAGGTCGTGACATTTGAGTGGAACCATTAGGAAGTGATCATCCATGGGGACGGAAGTAATCCTATTTACACCAGTCAAACTGTTCCGGTCATCAAGAATAGAAGGAAGTTGGGTGGAGAAACATACCATCACATCGAGCACGTCAACGCAATTGAAAAGGACAAATGGTGGAGCAGTAAAATAGAAGGCATATTGGCATGGACAGGGTATGAGACTGGTAAAGGTCTCGGCAAGAATCTCCAGGGGATCACTAAACCAATACAGCTAAAGCGTCACGGCACAACTTTTGGGCTTGGGTATGAGTACACCTAGCACGAGTATCAGAACTGGTCGCCACCATGGCGTGGTCCTTATTACCCTCTAGAGCAACCAATACCACATTTGAGCCAGTCATTTCACCAAGATGACATGATGTGGGAGTCTAAAGAAGATGAAGTTCTAGCCGGTATAAGGAATCTGTTTCTGGATGACAGAGACATGGATTGCAATGCGATAGTCAAGAAGGAGGAGGAAGAAGGCCTCATTATTCAGACCGTGGAGAAGGGAGCTGTTCTCAAGAACTGGATTACTGCACCATCAAGGGCCCATCGAGTTCCTGGGTAGCTGGCAATTAGCATCATTTATTTTAAAAGCAATTTTTATGAGCATTTTGTTTTAAGCATGTTTTGTTTAAAATAATTGCTCGGGTCATCGAGCCGCACCTATTTGACGTTTTCAAGATTTATCTAAATGCATTGCTATTTTTAGTATTTATTATTATTCTTTACTTTTTTTCTCTACAACATTATTATTACCTATCCCGATGAACTTACGACTGTGACATGTAATAAGACAACGCAACATAAGGATAATGATTCAAAGGATCTGGAAGAGGATATAATGCCTGAAGAAATTGTCAGAGAAATGGAAAACTTTGAAAATAAGCCTAAGTCCAATTTGGATGAGACTGAAATAGTTAATCTAGGAGAATCCGAAACAGTCAAGGAAACATGTATAAGCATTCACCTGTTACCATCAGAGAAAGAAGAATACACTCGTTTCCTAAAGGAATATGAGGATATCTTTGCATGGTCCTATGATGATATGACCGGTTTGAGAACGTCCATAGTGGCTCATAAACTACTTACCAACCCAATGTGTCCGCCAGTAAAGCAGAAGCTCAGAAAGTTCAAGCCAGATATGAGTTTGAAAATCAATGAAGAAGTTACCAAACAGATCAAAGCTAAGGTTCTTAGAGTGGTTGAATATCCAACTTGGTTGGCTAACATCATGCCAGTTCCGAAGAAGGATGGGAAAGTCAGAGTATGCGTCGATTATCAGGTACTAAACAGAGCAAGCCCCAAAGATGATTTCCCGTTACCCAACATACACATACTGATTGACAATTGTGCTAAGCATGAACTCCAATCCTTTGTGGATTGCTTCGCGGGATATCATCAGATCTGGATGGATGAAGAGGATGCCGAAAAGACAGCTTTTATCACACCATGGGGGTGTACTGCTATAAAATGATGTCGTTCGGTCTGAAGAATGCTCGGGCCACTTATATGAGGGCCACGACAACTATTTTCCAAGACATGATACACAAGGATATAGAGGTATATATGGATGACATCATCATCAAATCCAAGAAGAGTATAGATCACATAACAAACTTGAGGAAATTTTTTGATCGGTTTGGGAGGTACAATTTGAAATTGAATCCCGCAAAATGTGCCTTCAGGTCCCCGCAGGAAAGTTATTAGGGTTCATCGTCAGCCGCCGAGGAATTGAGTTAGACCCATCAAAGGTCAAGACTATCCAGGATTTTCCGCCTCCAAAGAACAAGAAAGACGTGATGAGCTTCTTGGGACGTCTTAATTAAATCAGCCGCTTCATAGCACAATCAACCGTGATCTGTGAGCCGATTTTCAAAATGTTAAAGAAGGATGCCCCAACCAATTGGACTGAAGACTGCCAGAAAGCTTTTGACAGAATCAAAGAATATTTGTCCACACCGCCAGTCCTGGTCCCGCCAGAACCTAGTAGACTACTGCTACTCTATCTCTCCGTATTAGATGGGGCTTTCGGTTGTGTCTTGGGACAACACGACGAGACAGGAAGGAAAGAATAGGCCATATACTATTTGAGTAAGAAGTTCACACCCTACGAAGCACGATATTCTTTGCTGGAATGCACCTGTTGTGCTTTGAACTGGATAGCCTAGAAACTGAGGCACTACTTCTGTGCCTATACCATATATCTCAGACCAAGGATGGACCCTCTGAAGTACATCTTCCAGAAACCCATGCCTACAGGGAAGCTGGCAAAATGGCAGATATTGTTGAGTGAATTCGACATTGTTTATGTGACTCAGAAGGTGGTTAAGGGACAAGCATTAGCGGATCATCTTGCGGAAAATCCTGTAGGAGGAGAATACGAACCACTAAAAACGTATTTTCCTGATGAAGAAGTATCATTCATAGGAAAAGATATCGCCGAAACCTACGACGAGTGGAGAATGTTTTTCGATGGAGCCGCAAACTTCAAAGGAGTGGGTATTGGAGCCGTTTTGGTGTTAGAAATAGGTCAACATTATTCGGTATCCGCAAAACTCAGATTTCCGTGCACCAATAATATGGCAGAATATGAGGCTTGCATATTGGGGCTCAATTTGGCCGTTGACATAAATATCCAGGAATTACTGGTAATTGGCGATTCAGATCTGTTGGTACATCAGGTGCAGGGAGAATGGGCTACAATGAATACGAAGATATTACCATATCTAGATCATGTTCAAGAGATGATGAAGAGGTTCACGAAGATAGAGTTTAGACATGTCCCGAGAATCCAGAATGAGTTCGCAGACACATTGGCCACTTTGTCCTCCATGATACAACATCCGAACAAGAATTTCATCGACCCCATTCCGGTAAGTATTCATAATCAGTCGGCTTACTGCGCTCATGTTGAAGAAGAAGCAGACGGGAATCCATGGTTCCATGATATCAAGGAGTACTTGGCAAAATGAGAGAACCCGGAGCATGCAAATCATACTATAAAATGCACGCTCCGAAGATTGTCCAACCATTTCTTCCAAAGGGGAGGGATTATGTATAGAAGGACTCTAGACTTAGGATTATTTCGGTGTGTTGATGCCAAGGAAGCTTCCAAATTGCTCGAAGAGATACATGCTGGAACCTGCGGCCCATATATGAATGGTTTCGTCCTAGCCAAAAAGATACTCAGAGCCGGATACTTTTGGATGACTATGGAAACAGACTGCATCCGGTATGTCCAGAAATGTCATCAGTGCCAGATATACGCAGATATTATACGGGTACCTCCAAATGAACTTAATGCAACCAGCGCACCTTGGCCTTTTGCTGCCTGGGGAATGGATGTCATTGGACCAATCGAGCCCACCGCTTCAAACGGGCACAAGTTTATTCTAGTGACCATCAACTATTTCACAAAGTGGGTTGAAGTTGCATCTTACAAAGCTGTAACCAAGAAAGTCATCACAGATTTTGTCAGAGACCGCATTGTTTTTTGATTCGGGGTTCCACAATCCATGACAATGCCGCCAATCTGAACAGTGATCTAATGAAAGCCATGTGCGAAACCTTCAAGATCAAGCACAAAAACTCCACATCATACCGACCCCAAATGAATGGAGCTGTGAAAGCCGCCAACAAGAACATTAAGAAGATACTAAGGAAGATCGTAGAGAATCACAAGCAGTGGCACGAGAAGTTACCATTTGCCTTATTGGGATACCGTACCACAGTCTGCACGTCAACCGGGGCAACTCCTTACCTATTGGTCTATGGTATTGAAGCCGTCATCCCCGCCGAGGTAGAAATTCCTTCCTTGAGAATTATACAAAAAGCTGAGCTCAGTTATGCGGAATGGATAAGAAGTCGCTACAAGAATTTATCTCTCATTGATAGGAAAAAAATGAATGCGGTGTGTCATGATCAGCTTTATCAGAACAAAATGTCCAGAGCTTTCAACAAAAGGGTCAAACCTAGACAGTTCACATCAGGGCAGCTGGTACTGAAACGGATCTTTGCACATCAGGATGAAGCCAAAGGAAAATTCTCACCCAACTGGCAAGGGCCTTATATGGTTCACAGGGTACTAACAGGAGGAGCACTCATACTCGCAGAGATGGATGGAGAAATTTGGCCAAAGCCTATTAATTCAGACGCAGTCAAAAGATACTATGTATAAACTTTTTGCATTTCTTCATATGATGTAATTGAAATGCGCTTGACCTGATTCCCATTTAAGAGGGGATACGTAGGCAGCCCTATGGGTTCGGTCACAATACAATAAAATTTCCATTTTCCCCATAATCGGAAACTAGGGCAGAATTTTGAGGAAGACCCTCAAAATCCCGAAGCAAGTTTAGCCAATGACACTGTATGCGGAACAACCAGAGATTCGTCTAGGTAACTGGGGCAGAATTTTGAGGAGGACCCTCAAAATTCTATGGCAAGAAGGTCGCAATGTCTCTAACAATGTCACAGTTATTGGTTCATCTAATTAATTTTTAAAGTGCACATTACTATGTTTTCAATACTATGCATGCATATTTTTTTTCGAAAACTTTATTCTTAGCCAGATGCTACCCATGGTAACTCGGACATGATTTCAATGCGGAACAGAGAAAAGCAAGCAGACAAAGGCACGAACCAACCTCCGCCGCAAAACTCACAATTTTTCTTTGAATGCAGGAACAAGAGATAGTCGCCAGTACGTGTGCACCTTAGAATCACTGTCTATACAACAACAAGGCTACGAACTCATCCATAGCTAAGAAATACTCCGCTATCACTTATTATTTATTCGCTGCATGAGACTAAGAATTGTCTCCATCCTGCATGAGGCTAAGCCCTGCCTCCTCAACTGCATAAAGCTAAGCATTGCCTTCCCCTTGCATGAGACCAAGCACCATCTCCATCTTGCATGAGGCTAAGCCCTGCCTCCTCAACTGCATAAGGCTAAGCATTGCCTTCCATTTGCATGAGACTAAGCACTGTCTCAACCTTACATGAGGCTAAACCCTGTCTCCTTAATTGCATAAGGCTAAGATCTGCCTTCCCATTGCATGAGACTAAGCATTTTCTCAAATCTTTGCATGAGGCTAAGCCTTACCTCCTTAATTGCATAAGGCTAAGCTTTGCCTTCTCATTGCATGAGACTAAGCATTGTCTCAAATATTTGCATGAGGCTAAGCCCTGCCTCCTTAATTGCATAAGGCTAAGCTCTGCCTTCCCATTGCATGATACTAAACATTGTCTCAAATCTTGCATGAGGCTAATCCCTGCCTCTCAACTGCATAAGGCTAAGCTCTGCCTTCCTCTCCACGAGACTAAGCATTGTCTCTCCTTGCATGACCACAAATGTTGTTCTATTCCAAAAACCTTGCATCATTCTCTTCTCTCGAGGCTGAGCTCTGCCTCCGACCTTACACAAGACTAAGTTATGTTTTGTCTTATCTCAAGCATCATGTCTTTACATCTCATGGGCTGATACATAGCCAAATTTTTCGAGGGCGTCATAGTCCGAAGGCATCATCTTCATAGACGAAAGACACCATGCCATGGCCTGAGGATCTCTTAATATTGCACATCATTATTCAAAGGCATCATGGTTCAGAGGTACCATCTTCATAGCCCGAGAACATCATTTCATCGCCTGTGAATCCCCTATCTCACAACTCATGGCCCGGGACGTCATGGTTTAAGGACATCATCCTCACCCTCCAAAGACGATCTCCATGGTCCAGAGGGAATTTGCATCATGTTTAAATTCTTGCAATAATCAATATATATTGTGCATACATCGTGTTTTGAGTTTGCAGGTGATCCAGGAAGTAACTGTTCTCTTAACGGGAGCAATATTCGCTCCAGTTTCCATTCAACGTTCATATCGTTCAATTATTTCAAACGTAACCAATCGCCATACCATATCAAATATCCATAACCATTCTCAGACATATCCATTTCCAATCCCGATATTGTGCTATCTAGAATATCTTGTCCATTCTTACAATAACTCCATCGGTTTATTCCATCGTTGGATCTGGAATTACACAAGGCCCGATTCCTGTAAAACAAGGGATATGTAGGCAGCTCAGAGACCAGGGTCTGGCCAATATCTTTTCAAATCACCCCATTCAGTCAAAATCGGTCATCATTTCTTTACCCGACAACTCTTTCATCCTTCCAGGTAAAGAGGGGCAGTTGTTGATACCCAATTTTCCCTCATATTTTTTCAAATATATATATATATATATATATATATATCATATTTTTTCAAATATATATACTTTCAAAATAGTGCATATGCATCATCATTCGATTTACAAGCATACACAAGTATTTTTCATAATCTTCCATGATTTTTAAAGACTTTAAATCAATTTATTTATGTATTTTATTATATATATCCAATAATTACCCTCCTAATTATTTTTATGATGATTTAATCATATAAACTTATTATTTATACCAATATGAGATTTTAAATATTTTCAGTGCACTTCGTATAATTATATTTGCATTTTTCAGGACTAAATTGCATATTTTGCAATAATAGCCCATATGTACATATAATTAACTTATATATACAAAAAATAATTTTTTATATTTTTATAATTTTAAATAATTATTTTTAATCATTTTCAATATAGCTGATATTTTTGTAATTTATTTATTAGTTTTATAAATTATTTATTTGATTAAAATTGGATATTTAAAATTTAGCCCTAAATTCCTCCTAATTTCGGACCTGACTACCCAGACCTTGGCCCAATAACCCCAGCCTAATCCTAAACGACCCAACCCAGTCGAAACCCGACCCAACCCCTTCTCAAATCCCAGTCGTTGATAAAAAATGATCAACGGCTCACAAACTACTCCCCCCTTTCCTTATATCACTCAACCCTAAACCCTAACCCCATTCCCTCCAAACCCATCGCCTCTCTATTCTCTCCACTCTGAAAACCCTAACCCGCCGCCTCTCAAAACACCTCTCTGAATCTGCCTCAATCATGGATTTTTCAATGATTTTCTTACCTTTTGTGTATTATACCACCATCTCCTACGATGCTATGTTACCTCTTAGTACTTGCCTAAACATGGCAAGTACTACACCTCAGATTTCGACCATTTCCTCTTGACTACTTGAATCTAGACATGTATCTCGTCCATATGCTTCACAACCATGGCTATATGGGTCCGATTAGCCGAGATTTCGGCCAATCTTTGACTTCTGCCAACTAGGGTTTGAATTCCCCTTTGTTTCTTACCGATTCTTACTTGATATTTTTCCTTTTCTGTGTTTGACTACTCTTTTTCCTTATCTTTCCCTATTTTTTACTTTATTCTTTGCCTTAAATATGACTCTGAATGATTTTGGTATTATTGGTATTATTTGTGTGTTTCCATGTTGATTTACTGAATCTCTAATTTATGCTCTAAAATCGCTTCTAATTGATTCCAGAATATTTTCTTTCTATCTTTTTTGCATCTTAATAATTTATTTTCCATGTCTATGTGTTCGATTTCTACACTATATAAACCCTTCCCCCATTCCCTTTAGAGGACACTTTTGACTCACTATAGCCTCACTAGATCTAAAGCATTACTCTGATATTGCATTCTATACTCTGATTTTGGCCGGATGAAAGCCAATGCCATTTAGTTCTGAGATCTTGCTATTCAGAATATTGTGGACTTCTGTTATATTGTGCATTTTTGCTTCACTGGTAAGTCACTTGACTTGTGCAATTTTATCCTTACGTGTATCTGATTTGTATGTGTTCTTACTTCTGAATCCATGGTTCAATATGCTTCTGAGTTATGTTTAGGCATCGTTTTGTCAACTTTATAGGCTTTTAGTCTCTTTAGCATTTAACTGCTCTTAATGCTACCAGTTCTGAAGTTATCTACTCCTAGCCTGATTAATCTGAACCTTCTTAAGGTTTATTGAGTGAGTGAATTGACTCATGAATACTCATGAACATGTTTACTTACTTTGTCCTGAATCCCTGTAGTGTATGCCTCACATTTGTATTAGCCTGTGTTAAGACCTTCATTGTTAGTCATAATCTGCCTCTTTGCTATTGTGTCACTCAACATGATCACTCAACCCCATACCCTTCTGGTGTTTGCTTGTGATTTGGAACAGTTGTCTCATCATGTTTGAATTGTTACTTTGCAATGTTAGGCTAAACTTTTGTTATAACCGGATCATCTTTAGCTAATTAGACCACTATGACAAAGCTTGAATGCCTATATCTGCTACTTGACATGATTTTACCTTCCACTTTGTAGTAATAGTTTTGCATATGTGTCTTAATTTGTGATTGTAATCTCAGCCATGTGCTAACATGATGCCCTGCTTTTTCTATGATTATTTGACTCATCATAATACTGTCATATTTTCTTCGTAATAATACAAGGTTGTGTACTTAGCATAATTCAACCATGTTTCAACCTGTTTTGCACATGTGTACAACAATCTTTGTCAATCCTGCAAATATGTTCTTTTCTCAACTTCTTTTCAGCATATGACTGCTTATGCGCTAAGTGTGGGACCTATTTCTCAGTTTACATTCAGCTTGCTTTTTAAAGTTCTGTGATTTATTCAACTGTTTGCTTTGTTTGCTCAATTTGGTCGTGTCTGTTTAAATCCCCCAATTCTTGTTTCTCAACTTTGGTCCCTTCTTTCACTTGTCACCTAAGCTCTTTGAATCCCATTCTTAGCCGGCTGAAAGCCAAGGCTACGTAGGTTCTTTCCTTTGACCTCCCTAGTGTGAGCACTGCTCAGGGTTCATTTGAGACCCTCGTGAACTATGACACACTAGGACTTGGTCCCTAGTCTCTCCTCCGAATTATCTCTGTTAACCTCCTTAGTGTGAGAACTGCCCTGGGTTCTTGAAGCCCTTGGGAACTCTGACACACTAGGGTCTTGGTTCTATATGCTCAACTCTGTTTTATGCCCACTGGGTGAATCACTTAATTCTTGGCTGCCTTATGTCCATGAAGATGTAATTTTGGGATGTCATGAGCCATGAGAATGAAGGCTTGGCTTGGCTGGGTATATCTTTGGGCCTACTGTAGGCTCCCTATAGTTATTCTACTTTGTAATTTATTCCATTCATTCTGGTCTTTAATAATTCTTGTAATAATATTTTGGGGTATTAGTGAAATTGGGAAAGGGGTTTTATCTTACACTTGTATTGAAATGGGTAGAAATCCTGCCTATAGGTTCATTACTTTGCTCAAATGTGCGTTAGAAATCCTGTCTATAGCTTCTTTATTTGGTTCAAATGTGTTCTGCTTTTACCTGTTAGAAACCATACTTATAGGATATTGAATGATTAATATCTCAATATGTGCATAGGATTCTGTTTACCTACGGTTTAATCTACAAATTAGATGCCATGCCTATAGGATCTAAAATCAGTTTTTCATTATAGAAATCATGCCTATAGGATATAAAATCAGTTTTAATTCTAGAAATCATGTCTATAGAGTCTAAATCCGTTTTAATTATCGCCCTGCTCGTTTCTTTAAGAGTTTTCAACACTATGCTAATTACCATTCTAGAAACCATGCGTATAGGACTCGATTAAGCAATTCTGAACATATTCTTGTGATTACCATTGTTAGTTACTGCGTGAATCACCTAGACATCATGCCTATAGGTTTTAATCCCTTATACCTACAATCAGTAGGCAATTATGTCGATTTTAGAATTGTATTAAGATAAAAGGCTTTTACGTATAAAATGTTTGCCCATTAAATTCAGTGTCACATAGAGATCCTTCCTTTAGGGTTCTGCAACCTTAACTTATTAAAATCTGCAATTGTCAATGATAATCAGTTTGGCATGCATTTGATGTCTAAATGCGGAGGGTAACTTGAGCCCATACTTGTTTCTATTTGAAAGTCCTAACTGTTTTTGTATATCGCCTAGTTTTCTCCTTTTGAGCAACCTAAGTTAAGGTCTAGAACCACCCTGAAATAGAGGTCCAAATGCCTCCTGGACCCTAGGTATGGGACGGGTAGTGCACGCATATAGTACGACTTAGAATTGACTAGAGCGCTTTAGGTAAATAACTTAAAGATAGTAATCAGGTAGCAGGAGATTATAGTCTGTGCCCGCTGAATAATATGATAACACCCTGTTTTGAGGGAGTACGAAGTATTATTTATGTTGCATGGGGTGATCCTTTAGGCTAAAAAACTTAGGACCCCCCATTTCTGTTTTAAAATAAATCTTTTATTTCATTTGTCAATTGTTTCTTTTCTCTTAGACTAATTCACATGATTTGAGTTCGGTCGGGACCCACCGTTGTGGACCTCGAGGAGTGCCTAACACCTTCTTCTCGAGGTAATTTTAGCCCTTACCCGATCTTTGATGACGCAAACTAGTAAACCCGAGTCATTTGCAATAGGTTCCCTAACGCACCTTAATCTGTTAGGTGACGACTCTCTCTTTTAGTAACCCTTCCTTTTAAAAGAGTTGTCAATGTCGAAACTCGATTTCGCGAGAAAGAGGGGCACGACAATGATTATACAAGAGATACTTGGACACATCTAATGGGTGCTAAAAGCAATGCATTTCCTTTGATAAAAGTACTCCTTGCAATGGTCCAGACTCAATTCAATACTAAAGTTCAAACCATTAGAAGTGACAATGCCTTAGAACTGGGTTCAAGCCCTTCTGCCTCTACCTTCTACTCAGAGCATGGAATAATTCATCAAACTAGTTGCCCATATACTCCTCAGCAAAATGGGGCAGTTGAAAGAAAATATAGAACACTTCTTGAGTCCTCTAGAGCATTGCTATTTCAGTCTAGTTTACCACTACAATTTTGAGGTGATTGTTTATTGACTTCCACTTATATCATTAATAGGTTACCCTCTAAACTTCTCAATGACAAATCCCCTTTTGAAATGTTGTATGGTAAGGTGCCCAACTATTCTCATTTGAGATCTTTTGGTTGTTTATGCTATGCCACAATTCCTATACCTCACAGGGACAAGTTAAAGTATAGGGCTGCCCCATGCATCTTTCTTGGATATCCATTTGCCAAGAAGGGTTACAAACTCTATAATTTAACCACTAAGAAATGTCTCATTTCTAGGGATGTCATATTTCATGAGCACTATTTTCCTTTCTCTCAATCCCATCCTACAACCACTCCTATTCCATCTCCTTGTATACCTGTTTCTACCCCTTCTACTGTTTATCCTGAATCCTCTAATTCTCCCTCTCTCTATCCTCCTCTTCCCTTTTTGATACTGCTGCTTCTTTATCTCCCTCCTCTCCCCTCCCCCTTCTATTACTGTTGCTCCCTCTTCCTCTCCTACCTCTCCTCCTTCTATTATTGTCACTCCTTATTCCTCTCCTTCTTCTTCTGTTGCTCCTGCCCCTATCTCTTCCACTCCTTCATTTTCTGTTCCTTTTCCTCCTCTGAGAAGATCCTCCAGGGACCATCATCTTCCCACCTATCTTCAGGACTATGTTTGTTCTTTTTCCAAAATATCTTCCTCTTCTTGTTCTAATTCCATTCTTGAGCATGCTGAATTTGAACCTAGTACATATTCTCAGGCAGCCTCCATTCCTGCTTGGCAAGATGCAATGAGAAAGGAATTTGAGGCTCTAGATGCCAACCACACTTGTAATATTATAGAATTACCTAAAGGCAAGAAAGCCATTAGTTGCAAATGAGTTTATAAGGTGAAATATAAAGCTAATGGTGGTGTAGAAAGGTATAAGGCTAGGCTTGTGATTAGAGGTAATACACAGGTGGAGGGTGCTGATTTCACTAAGACATTTTCTCCTATTGTGAAAATATCCACTGTCAAGTGTCTTATAGCAGTGGTTGTTAAACAAAAGTGGTCTTTATTTCAATTGGATGTTAATAATGCATTTCTTCATGGCGATTTAAATGAAGAAGTTTATATGAAATTGCCTCATGGCCTTTCAGTTTCTGGCCCTCCTGTATCTTCTGCTCCTTTGGTTTGTAGATTAAGAAAGTCTCTTTGTGGACTACGTCAAGCTTCTAGACAATGGTATGCCAAATTGTCTCAAGCTTTTTGTTCTAGAGGTTTCACTCATTCTATCAATGATTATTCTCTGTTTGTCAAGGTATCTCCTGGTTCACTGACTATTTTGGCTATCTATGTTGATGATACAATTTTGACTGGTGATGATCTTAATGCTATTCTTGATTTGAAGATGTTTTTACATGACCAATTCAAAATCAAAGATCTAGGAACTTTGAATTATTTTTTGGGTATTGAAGTTTCTTATTATTCTTCAGGTCTCCTCCTGAATCAAAAGAAGTTCACCGCTGACTTGTTATCTGAATATGCTTATTCTGATGTTTCTTCTATGGTGTGCTCTTTGGAACTTCATGAGAAGTTGTCTATTGATTATGGGGATATGCTTGACAAGCCTGAGACCTATAGGAGTTTGATTGGGAAGTTACTTTTTCTCACACACACACTAGGCCTGATATTTATTTTGTTGTCCAGCACCTTAGTCAGTTCTTAAAGTGTCCAAGAATCCCCCACATGGCTGCTGCCATGCACATTTTTAGATACCTGAAAGGTTCACTTGATGTAGGTCTGTTCTATTCACACTCATCTGACCTTACCTTGACTGCTTACTCAGATAGTGATTGGGCAGCCTGTGTTGATACCCGTCGATCTGTGACTGGTTTCTGTATTTTTCTAAGTGATTGTTTGATTGGTTGGAAATCGAAAAAGTAGCCTATTATTTCTTTATCTTCTGCCGAGGCTGAATATCGAGCTCTTAGCAAAGTGGTTGCAGAGTTGACTTGGTTAATTCGTCTGTTAGCTGACCTGCATGTTCCTGTCTCCTGTCCTGTTTCTGTTTTTTGTGATAATCAGGTTGTTGTCCATGTTGCAAAGAACCTCGTCTTCCATGAGCGTACCAAACACATTGAGGTGGATTATCACTTTATTCGGACCAAGTTAAATGATGGCCTCATTCATCTGGCTCATGTTCCTACTGCCAGGCAGCTTACCGACATTTTTACCAAGCCACTAACTTGGCAGAGTCATCACTCTTTTCTTTCCAAGTTGCAGGTGGTTCCCCCTCCAACTTGGGGGGGGGGGGAGGAGGGGGAGGGGTGTTGGATTGGGAGAATATTTGGCATCTAGGCCTCGCCATAAAGGAGCCCAACTTGTGTAATTTTATTTTGTATAGTTAATAGTGGACGGGCCAGTAGCACTTAGGTCCAAAGTATATATATTATTTTATACATGTTTTGTAATAGATTTTTCATTCTTTTGGACAGAACATAACAAATTTAATCGAGAAGCTTCCATCTTTTTCTTCTCTCTATTCTCCTTAACCCTAATTGAGTTTTCATGGCGATTTCGTGGATTTTATCTAACTTTTCTAAAGTTTTATATAACCTATTTTATGTCGAACATTTTTATAATTTTTTTTGTAATATCTAGAACCTAAAGTTCAACGTTTATTTATTTTTTCCTGATTTCAGTTCTTAACATACTTTTATTGAATCCACATAGTGGCATCTTTTAACGTAAAGTATATATGTAAAGTAGAAGCATATAAAGCGAAGTATATATTTAAGATAAGCAGGAATATAAAATATGGCCACGAATCGATTCCCATATCCAAATATGTGAACCAAAAACAAATAAAATAAATATGTGATCCACTTCTTTTTATTTTCACAGAAGATAGTGACAATACGTAAAAGCAAAAGGTTCTGCTTCTCCTATTGGTTCCTCTGCACCTATCATCTTCTTCTTTAAACCCACCTCTCGTTCTCCTCAACCCTTGACTAATTAAATGCGGGAATTAAATAATGGATTTCTTCCATTCAAATAATCCCCAAATGACATGTTGTTTCATCCTTCCGTTTAATAATTTCAACATTATAATCTATGTAAAATTAGTTTAAAAACCAAAGAGCTTGTAAGTACTTTTAATATATACCGTACCCGCTTTTTCCACATGTTAAAGAATGAAAATATTTCTCTTAGATTTTCGACTATATGAGATATATAATTTATTATATGTGCTGAAAATGTAAATTGTTTCTATTATTAATGTAATTTAACTTATTATAACAAAGTACTTATTATTATTATTATTATTATTCTAGATTATTAATTAATATTATTAAATAAAGTTATCAGCTTAAGTAACCTAATAATATTAAAATATTATAAGCCCTCAATACATAAAACTTAAACTTTTTAGTGAGTCCACTTAAGGAGTGGGACCGTAACAGTCCTAATCTGCCACTATGATTCTACGAAGATCCAAAAGGACTTTTCAACATGATATTTTGGGAGGTACATTAACATAAATATGGCGGATCTAGGATTTTAATTTTATGAATTTAATATTTAAAACTTTTAACATTGAACCCATTATATTTTTAAGTTATGTGTTAATATCTATTATTTATTATAAATTTAGTGATTTTTACATATAAATTTATGCTCCGCGTCGAATGTACTGGTTCATTAAATGCCATCTGGTGACATACATTCGTTTTGCTCCCGTTGATTATGCTTCCTTCGGGATATATCCGACATCACTACAGTTGTTGTCCCTGGTCTCGGTTCTTACTCGATTCATCTTTCGTCTGCCTCCGATTCCACGTGTCACGCAATCATTCGATCATTTAATATAACCCAATTTACCCTATACATAATTCTAGTTGTAATCGGTGAAAAGAAATTATTTTTTGAAACAATCAGAATATACAAATAAACCACAAGCCACAATTACAGTAGTACTATACCATGACGTTATTTAAAAAATTGCTGGCGCCCAATTATTGCTAGATTTCGATACTAATCAGGACTGGTTACTTAAGAGGTGGGGAGAGGTGATTAGGCAAGACATGGAGCAGTTTCAGCTGACCGGGGACATTATCCTTGATAGGAAGGTATGAAGATCGAGGATTAGGGTAGTAGAGTAGGTAGTCTAGAGTGATCATAACAGTAGTATTAACACGGAGTCTTGCTTTCTGTTGGTAATAGGTTCTTCTGACTAACCATTATTTTCTTTCACTGTTGATCATCTTACTACCTTGTTTTTATTTTTCTTTTGTATGGTTTTGTGGTACTGTCCCTTCTTGTCTATATTTTCATTATTGTAGTGCTTATACTTGTCACGACCCCAAAATCCCTCCGAGACATGTCGTGACGGCACCTAGTCTCTACGACTAGGTAAGCCTAACAGATTGCAGAAATATCAATAAAGAAAGCAAAACTAAACAGCTAACTGCATTATATACTGAATAACCAATAATAATGCCCCTCGACATATACAATAACCAAAACACTAGACGTACACAGTTTTCCAAAAACCCAGAATATCGTGAATCACAAACTACAGAAGGAAACCTAGTATCTCTATACATCAGAGTCTAACAAAAGAAATACAGAAGATAATGGACATGGAAAAGAGTAGAAAGGGACTCCGAGGTCTGCGGACGCGGCAGATGTACCTTGAGGTCTTCAAAACTATCTCGACTCACTGATAATGCTAGGGGTGTTCAAAACCGAACCGAAACCAAAACCGAACCAAAACCGAAGCTTAATGGCTTATTGGTATCGGGTTAACGGTTTAACGGACGGGGAACAGATTGAAATTTTTTTATTAACGGCTTATCGGTTTGGGGGCGGATTATTTAATTTTCTTAACGGATAATCCGTTAACCCGTTAAGAATATATATATATTAAATATCAAAAACCCTTCCACTTCTTCCAGTACTCCATCTCTAAGTTCTAACGCCTAATTCCTAAATAATTAGAACCCTTACGTACTATGCATCAGAAGATCCCAGGCTTGGCTTAGCTTAGCTTATTCTCCCACCCTACAACAAGATTGTTTAAGCTGTTGTCTATGGTTCACCTCTACTTTTATTTTTTTAAAACTAATGCCTGCTGGCTATGTTTAATAGAAGAACAATAGTGTTGTGCCACAACTTTTTTCACTCTACAACACATGACACACTACATCATTCTTATGCAGGCGTTAACAGACATGTATGTCTAGACTCAATGTGTAATTTTCTATTCTGAATTTGTATGCTAGGCGGTCAACAAACAATTAATGAACGCAATATAGATTGAATTAGGCCGATAAACCGCCCAATAACCGTCCGATAAGAGCTAAACCGTTACCAATCCGCCCGATATCTTATCGGGTGGCTAACGGATTAATACATTTAAAAGCCGATAACCGTTAAGCCAAACCGTTAAGAGTAATTAACCGCCCAATCCACCCGATAAGCAGCCCTAGATAATGCGGCAGGTAAGAAGTACCTGGATCTACACACGATAAACATGTGCAGAAGAGTAGCATGAATACACCATAATGGTATCAGTAAGTACCAAGCCTAACCTCGGTCGAGTAGTGACGAGGTCAGGTCAGGCCTAATGGTAAATAATAAATAAGGCAGGAGAATATACAGTATAATAAGAGACTAGAATTTAATAAAAGGAAACACAGCAAGGAAACAATACAACACACATGGGTAATCAGCAAGGGATCTCCCTAGATACCGTCTCGTAGTCCCAAAATAAATATGCAGGGAGAACTCCCAAGGTACCGCCTCGTAGTCTCAAAAGTAAATATACAGGGAGAACTCACGAGGAACCGCCTCGTAGTCTCAAAAGTAAATGTGGAGGAAAACTCCCGAAGAACCTCCTCGTAGTAAGTAAATGTGCAGGGAGAACTCCCGAGGAACCGCCTCGTAGTCTCAAAAGTAAATGTGAAGGGAGAACTCCCGAGGAACCGCCTCGTAGTCTCAAAAGTAAATGTACACGGAGAACTCTCGAAGAACCGTCTTGTAGTCTCAAAAGTAAATGTGAAGAGAGAACTCCCGAGGAACCGCCTCGTAGTCTCAAAAGTAAACACGCAACTCAAACCGATAAATACAACAGTTAACAACAAGAAGGAAAAATAGGGAATCAACTAGGCATGCTTCACAGAGTTCAAATAAGCAGTTAAAGCACGTAGACATACGATATTAGACTAAACAGGACAACTACACATATTGGGATAACTCAAATAAGAATGAAAACAGACTAATATTCATTTAAACGGTATAACTCAAATTAAAGGAAAAACAGGTTGCTACTGAGTAAAATAAATCGGGTTTTACAGCAAATAGCCTATGTACGTACTCGTCACCTCACGTACACGGCGCTCACATATCACAACAGTACCAAATCCTAAAGGGATTTCCCCCACACAAGGTTAGGCAAACCACTTACCTCGAACCAAGCTCAAATCAATCTGTAACAATGCTTTTGCCACGAATATCTGACTCAGAATGGCCCAAATCTAGCCAAAATCAATTACATATCATAAATATGACTATAAGAAACTAATCTAGTTAATGAAATCAAGGGTTAAGCGAGAAATTAGAAAATTGCCCCAAAACGTCTTCACGGGCCCACGTCTCGAAATCGGGTAAAAGTCACAAAATACGAATACCCATTCACTCACGAGTCCAACCATACAAGAATTTCTCAAATCTGACCTCAAATAGCCTTCCAAATCTCAAAAACTTAGTCGAGGAAGTTTCTACTATTTTTACCCAATTTCCAACTCAAATCCTTAATTAAAGGGTGGAATCAACTATAGATTAATGAAATATAACCATAACAGAGTTAAGAATCGTTACCCACAAGCTTCCTCTGAAAATTCCTCAAAATTTCGCCTCAATCCGAGCTCACTAGGTCCAAAAATGGAGAATGAAATCAAGCCCTAGCACTTAATCCTTTTCTGCCCAGTGATTTCGCACACGCGGGCCAAGAATCGCACCTGTGTCACCGCACCTGCGGAATTCCCATCGCAAGTGCGCATTCCACTTAAAAACTCAGTGTCCGCTTCTGCGATCAAAGGGTCGCACCTGCGGACCCATGTCCGCTTCTGCAGTCTTCTTCCGCTCCTGCGGGTCATTGAGCGCTTCTGCGGGCATCGCAGATGCGGAACCTCCTTCGCACCAGCGACCCCAGGAAGCTCCCCTCCTCTCCGCTTCTGCGCTTGCCTCTCTGCACTTGCGATCCCGCACCTGCGGTCTCCCCACCGCAGGTGCGAAAACACTAGAACTCAGATAGCTTCAGCAATTGCATAAGTCCAAAACTCAATCTGTTAAGCATCCGAAATACACCCGAGGCCCCCGGACCTCAACCAAACATACCAACTTGTCCTAAATCACCATACGGACTTAGTCGAGCCCTCAAATCACATCAAACAACGCTAAAAATATGAATCACCCTCCAATTCAAACTTAATGAACTTGAAACTTCAAATTTCTACAATCAATGCTGAAACCTATCAAACCACGTCCGATTGACCCCTGAATATTGTACACATGTCATATTCAACATTACGGACCTACTCCAACTTTCGGAATCGGATTCCGACCTCGATATCAAAAAGTCCACCACCGGTCAAAATCTCCAAAAATTTGACTTTCGCTATTTCAAGCATAAATGAGCTACAGACCTCCAACACACAATCCAGACACGCCCCTAAGTCCAAAATCACCCAATAGAGCTAACAAAACCGACAAAACTCCATTCTGGAGTCGTCTTCACACAATTCTGACTACAGACAAAATCCTAAGACTTAAACTTCCGTTTAGGGACTAAGTGTCCCAAAACACCCCAAAAACCAAAACAAAATCTCCCGGCAAGTAACATAAGCTGAAACAGATAGGGGGAAAGCAGTAAATAGTGGATCGGGACTATAATTCTCAAAAAGACCGGCCAGGTCGTTACATCCTCCCCCTCTTAAAATAATCGTTCGTCCTCGAACAAGTATAGAGACATACCTGAAGTAGTGAAAAGATGTGGATAATGGTTGCGCATATCCTGCTCGGTCTCCCTAGTCGCCTCCTTGACCGGCTGACCTCTCCACTGAACCTTCACGGAAACAATGTTCTTTGACCTCAGCTTTCGAACCTGCCTGTCCAAAATAGCCACTGGCTCCTCAACATAAGATAGATCTTTGTCTAACTGGACTGAGATGAAATCCAACACTTGAGCCGGATCGCCGTAATACTTCCGGAGCATAGAAACATGGAATACTGGATGGACCCCGGCAAGACTCGGAGGCAAGGCAAGCTCATAAGCAACATCCCCAACACATCGCAACACCTCAAGTGGGCCGATAAACCTTGGGCTCAGCTTGCCCTTCTTCCCGAACCTCATAACGCCTTTCATAGGCGAAACCCAGAGCAAGACCCGCTCTCTAACCAAGAATGAAATATCACAAACCTTCCGATCCGCATAACTCTTCTGTCTTGACTGGGCTGTGCGAAGTCGATCCTGAATCACCTTCACCTTATCCGGGGCATCCTGAACCAAGTCCGTACCCAATAATCTAGCCTCGCCCGGCTCGAACCAACCCACTGGAGACCGACACCGCCTACCATACATAGCCTCATACAATGCTATCTGAATGCTCGACTGATAACTGTTATTGTAGGCAAACTTCGCAAGTGGCAAGAACTGATCCCAAGCACCCCCAAAATCCATCACACAAGCGCAAAGCATGTCCTCCAGTTTCTGAATAGTGCGCTCGAATTGTCCATCCGTCTAAGGGTGAAATGCTGTGCTCAGCTCAACCCGAGTACCTAACTCCTACTGTACAGCCCTCTAGAACCGTGATGTAAACTGCGTACCCTGGTCAGAGATGATAGATACCGGTACGCCATGAAGCCTGACAATCTCGCAGATATAAATTCGAGCCAACTGCTTGGAAGAATAGATAGTCATCACAAGAATGAAATGAGCTGACTTGGTCATCCTATCCACGATCACCCAAACTACGTCAAATTTCTGCTGAGTCCGTGGGAGTCCAACAATGAAATCTATAGTGATCCGCTCCCATTTCCACTCCGGAATCTCTATCTTCTGAAGCAATCCACCTGGCCGCTGATGCTCATACTTAACCTGCTGGTAATTTAGACACCGAGCCACAAACTCCACTATGTCCTTCTTCATCCTCCTCTACCAGTAATGCTGCCCCAAGTCCTGATACATCTTTGTGGCACCCTGATGAATGGAGTACTATGAAATGTGAGCCTCTTGGAGAATCAACTCACGCAAACCATCCACATTAGGCACACATAGTCTGCCCTACATCCTCAATGCACCATCATCCCTAATAGTGGCCTCCTTAGGATCACCGTGCTGGACCGTGTCCTTAAGGACAAGCAGATGGGGGTCATCATACTGGCGCTCCCTGATACGATCATAAAGAGAAGGCCGAGAGACCGCACAAGCCAATACTTGACTCGGCTCAGAGATATCCAATCTCACAAACTGACTGGCTAAGGCCTGAACATCCAACGCCATGGGCCTCTCTGCTGCTGGTAGATATGCTAAGCTCCCTAAACTCTCTGCCCGGTGACTCAAAGCATTGGCCACCATATTAGCCTTCCCAGGGTAGTACAAAATGGTGATATCATAATCCTTAAGCAGCTCTAACCACCTCATTTGACGCAAATTAAGATCCTTCTGCTTGAACAGATGTTGTAAACTCCGGTGATCGGTGTAGATCTCACAAGGAACACCATACAAATAGTGCCACCAAATCTTTAAGGCATGAACAATAGCTGCTAACTCAAGGTCATAGATTGGATAGTTCTTTTCATGCACCTTCAATTGTCTGGATGCGTAGGAAATCACCCTACGGTCCTGCATCAACACCGCGTCGAGACCAACCTACAATGCATCACAATATACAGTATAAGATCCTGAACCTGAAGGCAATACCAATACTGGGGTTGTAGTCAAAGCTGTCTTGAGCTTCTGAAAGCTCTCCTCACACTCCTCTGTCCATCTGAACGGAGCACCCTTCTGGGTCAGCCTAGTCATCAGTGCTGCAATAGATGAGAATCCCTCAACGAACCGACGGTAATACCCCGCCAAACCCAGGAAACTCCAGATCTCTATAGTTGAGGAGGGTCTGGGCCAACTCTACACTGCCTCCACCTTCTTCAGATCCACCTTGATCCCCTCACTCGATACGATATGACCCAAGAATGCCACTAAGCCTAGCCAGAACTCACACTTCGAAAATTTTGCTTTTAACTTCTTTTCTCTCAAAGTCTGGAGCACAGTCCTCAGGTGCTACTCATGATCCTCCCGAGTCCGGGAGTACACCAGAATATTGTCAATAAACACAAAGACGAATGAGTCAAGATAAGGTCGGAACACACTGTGCATCAAGTGCATAAAAGTTGCTGGGGCATTGGTCAGCCCAAATGACATCACAAGGAACTCGTAGTGACCGTACCGAGTCTTGAAAGCAGTATTAGGGATATCTGGCTCCCAAATCTTCAATTGATGATATCCTGAACGCAAGTAAATCTTGGAAAACACCCTGGCACCCTGTAACTAATCAAACAAGTCATCAATACGAGGCAGTGGATACTTGTTCTTCACTGTAACTTTGTTCAACTGGCGGTAGTCAATACACATCCGCATAGAACCATCCTTCTTCTTCACAAATAAGAAAGATTGGAGCACCCCAAGGTGATACACTGGGCCTGATGAAACCCTTATCAAGCAACTCCTGCAACTGCTCCTTCAACTCCTTTAACTCAAGAGGAGCCATACGGTAAAGAGGAATAGATATAGGCTGAGTGCCCGGCAACAATTCAATGCCAAAATCAATATCTCTATCGGGCGGCATGCCCGGAAGATCAGCTGGAAACACATCTGGAAAGTCCCTCACTACTGGAACTAACTCAACTGTAGGGGTATCAATACTGACATCTCTCACATAAGCTAGATACGCGTCACACCCCTTCTCAACCATTCGTTGAGCTTTAAGAAATGAAATAACTCTGCTGGGAGTATACTCTAAGGTACCTCTCCACTCTAATTGCGGTAATCCTGGCATAGCCAGTGTCACGGTTTTAGCTTGACAATCAAGATTAGCATAATGGGGCGACAACCAGTCCATGCCCAAGATAACATCAAAGTCTACCATGCTGAGTAATAATAAATCGACCCTGGTTTCAAAATCACTAAGAGCAATCAAACATGATCGATACACGTGGTCCACAACAAGAGAATCTCCCACGTGAGTAGACATATAAACAGGGGAACTCAAAGAATCCTGAGATACGCCCAAATATGAGGCAAAATAAGAGGACACATAGGAATATATGGAGCCTGGGTCAAATAATACCGACGCATCTCTATGACAGACCGGAACAATACCTGTAATGACAGAGTCAGAAGCAACTGCCTCTGTACGAACCGGAAGAGCATAATATCTGGCATGGCCATCCCCTTTAGCGTGACCTCGACCTCGACCTCGACCTCCTCGATCTCCACCTCGAGCTGGCTGAGTAGGTGGGGCGGTAGCTAGTGCTGGAATCATATCTTGAGGACCCGATGGAGTATGCTGTGCCTGAGAAGTCTGTGAAGGTGCACCCCTCCTAAGTCTGGGGCAATCCCTCACCATATGGCGAGTGTCACCACACTCAAAACAAGCTCTCGGAGGGCGTGACTGCTGTGACTGGCTCGAGCCAGGTCTGCTGAACTGGCTGCTGGGAACACCCCGTACAGGAGGCACACTAGATACTAGTGGTGCATAATAAGGTTCCTGGGGCCTAGAAGGGGCTGGAACACCACTGGCGACTGGAAGAGCTGAAAGAATGGGGCGACTCACATAACCCCTACCATGGCGAGCTGCTGGGGCACGAGCACCAGAATAAGAACCAGTCTCTCGAGACCTCTTGGCCTCTCTCTCCTCTCTATCCCGGGCAAGCATGCCCTCCAATCTCCTGGCGATACTCATAACCTACTGATAAGAAAAATCCATCTCCAACTCCCTGGCCATAGTAATCCGGATACTGGGGTGGAGTCCCTTAATAAACCGACAAACCCTCTCTCAAACTATGGCAACCAAGGCCGGTGCATGTCGGGCCAAATTACTGAAACGAACTGCATACTCTGACACAGTTATAGCACCCTAGCACAACTGCTCAAACTCTGCACGCCATGCGTCCCTGAGGCTCTAAGAGACATACTCACTCAAAAACATATTCGAGAACTGAGTCCATATAAGTGAAGTTGCCTCAGCTGGACTACCCAACTCATAAGCACGCCACCACTGATAGGCTGCTCCTCTAAGCTAGAACGTAGTAAAAGAAACCCCACTCGACTCCGCTACACCCATAATATGGAGAATACGGTGACACTCCTCCAGAAAACCCTAAGCATCCTCTGACGCCAATCAACTAAAGGTAGGAAGGTGGTACTTCTTGTACCTCTCAAGTCTGAGCTGCTCTACCTCAGAAACTGCTGCCCTAACCTCGGGCTGAACTGGAGCTACCGGCTGCACTGGTATGATCTCTGGATCTTGGTCTACCTGAACTCGCTGCTCTGGGTACCGGCGACAGAAGTCTGTGCTCCTCCTCCAACCTGAGAGGTGGTAGGAGCAAGTGGAATCAATCCATCCTGAGCTAAGGTGCTGAACATGCTCAGAAACTGGGCTAGAGTCTCCTGGAGGGCTGGTGCAGCAACAGGTACCTCAGGTGTCTGCCCTCCAACTGGAGCTACTGGGGGCTCCTCTATGGTAGCTCGTGCAGGGTGCTCTGGCTGCGCCGCCTGGGCATCCTCTGCCTTTACCCCAGCCCCGGCCTCTGGCAGCTCTAGCAGGGGGCGCGGGTGCCTGGTTATCAGATCCTCCGGTACGGGTCCTTACCTTCTGTGAGAAAGAATAGAATACAGAAGTTTAGAATTTTTTATGTCAACAATTTCGCACGACAAGGAATCAAAGAAGTGAAATTTATCCTAACAGTTCCATAGCCTCCCAAAGATAAGTACAGACATCTCCGTACCGATCCATAAGACTCTAATAAACCGGCTTGTGACTCACGACACCTACAAACCTAGTGCTCTGATACTAACTTGTCATGACCCTAATATCCCTTCGAGACATGTCGTGATGGCACCTAGTCTCTACGACTAGGTAAACCTAACAGATTGCAGAAATATCAATAATGTAAGCAAAACTAAATAGCTAACTCCATTATATACTGAATAACCAATAATAATGCCGTTCGGCATATACAATAACCAAAACAACAGACGTACACAGTTTCCCAAAACCCGAAACATCGTGAATCATAAACTACAGAAGAAAACCTAGTATCTCTATACATCAGAGTCTAACAAAAGAAATAAAAAGATAATGGACATGGGGAAGAGTAGAAACGGACTCCGAGGTCTGCGGACGCGAAAAATGTAACTTGAAGTCTCCAAAGTTGTCTCGACTCACTGATAATGCGGCTGGTAAGAAGTATCAGGATCTGCACACGAAAAATATATGCAGAAGAGTAGCATGAGTACACCACAATGCTACTCAGTAAGTGCCAAGCCTAACCTCGGTCGAGTAGTGACAAGGTCAGGTCAGGTCCAATGGTAAATAATAAATAAGGCACGAGAATATACAGTATAATAAGAGACTAGAATTTAACAAAAGGAAATACAGCAAGGCAACAGTATAATACGCAGGGGTAAACAACAGGGGATCTCCCGAGATACCGTCTCGTAGTCCCAAAATAAATATGCAGGGAGAACTCCCGAGGTACCGCCTCGTAGTCTCAAAAGTAAATATACAGGGAGAACTCCCGAGGAACCGCCTCGTAGTCTCAAAAGTAAATGTGCAGGGAGAACTTTCGAGGAACCGCCTCGTAGTGTCAAAGGTAAATGTGAAGGGAGAACTCCCGAGGAACCACCTCGTAGTCTCAAAAGTAAATGTGCAGGGAAAACTCCTGAAGAACCGCCTTGTAGTCTCAAAAGTAAATGTGAAGGGAGTACTCCCGAGGAACTGCCTCGTAGTATCAAAATTAAATGTGAAGGGAGAACTCCCGAGGAACCGCCTCGTAGTCTCAAAAGTAAACAACAGCTCAAACCGATAAATACAACAGTTAACAACAAGATTTACATAGTTATACTGATAAAGAACAAGAAAAAACAGGGAATCAATTAGGCATACTTCACAGAGTTCAAATAAGCAGTTAAAGCACGTAGACATGCGATATTAGACTAAACAGGATAACTACACATATTGGGATAGCTCAAATAAGAATTAAAACGGACTAATACTCATTTAAACGGTATAACTCAAATTAAAGAAAAAACAGGTTGCTACTCAGTAAAATAAATCGGGTTTTTACAATAAATAGCCTATGTACGTACTCGTCACCTCATGTACACGGAGCTCACATATCACAACAGTACCAAATCCTAAGGAAATTTCCCCCACACAAGGTTAGGCAAGCAACTTACCTCGAACCAAGCTCAAATCAATCCGTAACAATGCTTTTTTCACAAATATCCGACTCCGAATGGCCCAAATTTAGCCAAAATCAATTACATATCATAAATATGACTATAAAAAACTAATCTAGTTAATGAAATCAAAGCTAAAACGATAAATTAGAAAATTGTCCCAAAAAGTCTCCCCGGGCCCACGTCTCGGAATTGGGTAAAAGTCACAAAATAGGAACACCTATTCACTCACGAGTCCAACCATATAAGAATTTCTCAAATCATACCTCAAATCGCCTTCCAAATCTCAAAAACTTAGTCAAGGAAGTTTCTACCATTTTTACCCAATTTCCAACTCAAATCCTTAATTAAAGGGTGGAATCAACTATAGATTAATGAGATATAATCATAACAGAGTTAAGAATCGTTACCCACAAGCTTCCTCTGAAAATCCCTTGAAATTACACCTCAATCCGAGCTCTCTAGGTCCAAAAATGGAGAATGAAATTAAACCCTCGCATTTAGCCCTTTGCTGCCCAGCGATTTCGCACCTGCGGGCCAAGAATCGCACCTGCGTCACCGCACCTGCGGAATTCCCATCGCAAGTGCAGATTCCACTTAAAAACTCAGCGTCTTCTTCTGCGATCAAAGGGTCGCACCTGCGTGTGCGCACCTGCGGACCCATGTCCGCTTGTGCGATCTTCTTCCGCTCCTGCGGGTCGTTGAGCGCTTCTGCGTGCATCGCAGATGCGGCACCTCCTTTGCACATGCGACCCCAGGTAGCTCCTCTCCTCTCCGCTTCTGCGCTTGCCTCTCCACACTTGCGATCCCGCACCTGCGGTCTCCCTACCGCAGGTGCGAAAACACTAGAACTAAGATAGCTTCAGCAATTGCATAAGTCCAAAACTCAATCCGTTAAGCATCCGAAACACACCCGAGGCCCCCGGGACCTTAACCAAACATACCAACAAGTCCTAAATCACCATACGGACTTAGTCTAGCCCTCAAATCACATCACACAACGTTAAAAATACGAATTAGCCTCCAATTCAAACTTAATAAACTTGTAACTTCAAATTCTACAACAAATACCAAAACCTATCAAACCACGTCCGATTGATCCCAAATATTGCACACAAGTCATATTCAATATTACGGACCTACTCCAACTTCCGGAATCGGATTTCGATCCCGATATCAAAGAAGTCCACTACCGGTCAAAATCTCTAAAAATTCGACTTTTGCCATTTCAAGCCTAAATGAGCTACAGACCTCCAATACACAATCCGGGCACGCCCCTAAGTCCACCCAACGGAGCTAACGGAACCGAAGAAACTTCATTCTGGAGTCATCTTCACACAGTTCCGACTACGAACAAATCCTAAGACTTAAACTTCCGTTTAGAGACTAAGTGTCCCAAAACACCCCAAAAATTAAAACAAAACCTTCCGACAAGTCACATAAGCTGAAACAGATACGGGAAAGCAGTAAATAGGGGATCAGGGATATAACTCTCAAAACGACCGGCCGGGTCGTTATAGCTTTCCTGAGCCGAGGGTCTATTGGAAACAACCTCTCTATCCTCACAATGTAAGGGTAAGGTCTCCGTATAGACTACTCTCCCAGACCCCACGGTGTGGGTTAATACTGGGTATGTTGTTGTTGATCAGAATACGTAATCCTCTTTGATCAATGTCTTATGCAAATCAAAGTTCCGTTAATCATCTGATACTTTTACATCTCCCGACCTCCATGTCCATGTGATAGGTTTTTTATTCCGGTAAATATCTGTAATACCCTAATATTTTAAATAAGGAATATTGGACATTTAAAAAATAATTTAAGTCCAAAGAAAGGAAAAAAAAGGAACAAACTAATAATAATAATAAAAAAGAAGGGAAACAAAAAGGGCTGAATCCCATTAGGACAATTCTGCCAAAGAATTGAAAAGGATTATGGGAAGGGAACAAAGCAAAAGCTTTAGAAGGAAAGAAAAACGATAACAGAAGTGGTAAAGAAGGAAAGAAAAGAGAAAAGGAGGAAGAAGTCGATTCAATTGAGAAATCTTAAGCACTAATCAATTCTACGGGTAATACTTAAGCTTCTTCTTCTCATAGATTTTAAATTAGTTTCCCATGATTGAAATATTCTACAGAGTAATAGAATTTTCACTGGTTCATTCACGTAACTGAGAATTATCTTTATGAAGAATCCATAGAACTTTATGAAATTGGATTAATAAATTATATGAATAGTTTGAAGTTGATAGATTAGTAATTATTCATCGCGTGGGTAATTATAATCCGAAGAATTAAGAGTCAAATATGAAACCTCAAGGGTTGAATATTCTAAATTAGCTACGAATTAGTCTAAATAAGAAAATTACCACGAGATCGATATTGATGTGATTATAGATTGATTGAAGAAAGTCGTACAAATCGCTCGAGGTGACGAGTTTGGTATTTCGACACTCATACAACAATTTGTGTTTTCATAACTTATATGATTCACACGTGATTTTTAATATGAACATATTATTGATTATTTTGAATTTGTATGTGGGACAAGTCCTTTACTCTATATGATACCGAAATAATTATTTGAAATGATTACAGTTGTTATAAATATTCTCACTGTTACTAGAGATGTTTTACCGTTACTTGAGATATGATTACTGTTACCGAATGAAATTACATGATTTGATAAGAACTGAAATACCCTACACTGTTTTAAAAGTATTTTCATATAAGTATTGATGGATTATAAAGACAAGTATAAATGGGAGAAGACTTTGAAGGATCCTGTAGCTAACGGCGGGTTCGTTAGACCTGGTGCACCTTGTATTTACAGATTACCGATTACAGTTATAGCCCTCGCTAGTGGGAAGGTAGAACTAGCATACAGTTACAGTTTTCCCTCGAGTAGGGACCTACAGTTATATTTGACTCCTTTTACGAAAGGGTCCACAGAGTGATACAGATTACATGATCATTTTCTTGAAACCTCCCAAATATAAAGATTTGCTATGACACCATATTTACAAAGATTATTACCGAATTGTTAAATTGATTTTGTTACAGGAAACATATGATGAGACTGATTATTATTACCATTTTAAAAAGGACACTTTATTTTATGATAGTTCTTATTATTATACAAGCATATTTTTTGACTTGTCCCCAATTAAAAACGGTTGTGGTTAATTGTTATTACTCACTGAGCTAGCAACTCACTCCCCGCTACTTTTTTACAGAGACAGTAATTGACGCAGGCGAGGATATCATTAATTAGAGCGTACAGGTTGATAGTTCTTGGTGAGCCTCGCACTTGTTCGCGTGAGCGGAGATTTTATTTATTGTTATGGTATTTTTTTTGAACTCTTAGAGTTGCTCCATAGCCATTCTTTTAGTGTTATGAGTATTCTTTTGTTATTATATACTTATAATGGGTATTGCACTTTCTTATCGAATTGGAGATAAATTAATATTTCTGGTTGTTAGTGGGTTGATTATTAATGCCAAAGACTTATTTTGGTTAATTGATAAGGTGTTGGTTGGTTGGTTTGATATTAGGATGGTAGTTGTTGATTTTGTTACATGAATGTTTTTTGTATAATCCAAAAATAAGGAAAACTCTATCCGTTTTTCCGTTAAATACCGATAAGACGTACTTGGGAGCACTTGCTCCTAAGCGCCAGCCACAATCCTAAATTGGGTCATGACAATATCAGTGTCAAAAATCTTAAAGTCACATCAGAGAAGATTTCGTTAGTAAAACGGTTATACACTACTGATAGCTACGTTGCCTGATATTCCCTTCTTTTCCTATTTATATGAGGGTGTTTGTACGGAATTTAAAAAGTTTTTTGAAATTTATAGTCTAAAATAAGCCATAAAATAAAAAGTTTCAAATTAAATTATTTCTACATATAAAACTATATCATTATTTTTGAGGTAGATTAAAAAGAAAATAGACTCATATAAATTAAGATGGGAGCGTATGTGTAAGTCTTGCGGAGGATAGGGGCCACGCAATTGAGCTTCCAAATGCATCATGTTGTATATAGCCGTTTTGCATCTATACCTGATTTTGGGTTTACAATTGAACCTATACCCATTTTGTAAAAAAATTTGCAAGTCTATCCATTTTACGATCAACTTCAGACTTATCGGGTCTGAAGTTAAAAAAAATTAGTGTGAAGTTAAATTACACTTCAGGTGCACTTAAGGCCCAAAAGTTCTGAAGTGCAACCAATGGTTTCATGCAGTTAAGTCCAATAAGTCTAAAGTGAAAAATTGCACTTCAGATGCATTTAAGGCCCAAAGGACTAAAGTGCAACCAATGATTTCATGCACTTAAGGCCAGTAAATCTGAAGTGAAAAATTGCACTTCAGATATACTTAAGGCCAAAAGGTTTGAAGTGCAACAAACATTTTCCTACACTTAAGACCAATAAGTCTGAAGTGAAAAATTACACTTCAGATGCACTTATGGCCAAATAGGTCTGAAGTGCAACCAATGGTTTTATACACTTAAGGCCAATAAGTCTGAGGGAAAAAATTGCACTTAAGATGCACTTAAGGCCAAAGGTTTGAAGTGCAACAAATATTTTCCTACACTTAAGGCCAATACGTCTGAAGTAAAAAATTGTACTTCAGATGCACTTAAGGCCAAAAGGTCTGAAGTGCAACTAACGTTTTCATGCACTTAAGATAAAATAAGCTTGAAGTGCAAATCGTTCAAAAACAGAAATTTGTTTTTCGAATAACAATCCAATATACGATTTAATACCTAAATCTATTCCAAATAAGCTCAAATTTGAAACATAACCTCCAAATTTCATTAAGAACAAACCTCAATCATCAATTTGTCATAACAACAAAAAATCTAACGAACCCATTTTGCAATTAAGAAAAAGAAATCGAAGAAACCCTAAGCAATAGTAAAAAATAAAGCGCCACAACAGCTCACTATTGTAAAACATCATAAACTACCTTAAAATATGTTTACAAACACCATATAAAATCACTGTTACCCGAAGAAGAAGAAGAAGAAGAAGAAAAAAGAGGAGAAAAAGGTCTGAAGTTATTTAAATAGTGGGTACAAGTTAAAAAAATTTAAAAAGTAAGTACATGTTAAATGGGGGCGATCAAATAGGGCGACTCGTGCAATTTTTATCAAAATATAAACCTACAATTCCCTTAGTACTGCATATATTTATTGTTTTTATTTTCAATTTGTTTCCAAAAAAAAAAAAATATCAAGTCGCTCCAAATCAAATCTGAATCAAATTATTCTGTTGCATACACTAATATGGAATAGAATCTTATATAGATGCATGACTTGTTGCTCGTACACTTTTTTCTCTTAATTATAATTATTTTGTTTTTACCTTTAAATCATTTAATCTTGATAAGTTAATATAATTTGATATAAATATTTGATGCGGATAAGCTTTTACTTCTACTCTTTTTTTACCGTCGGATCTTCTACTCTTTTTTTGGCATTTCCTTTTTCTTTCTTCAAATTTGTCCAATAAAAAAAAACAGTTATCTATCTAGACTAGAGCCGAAGAAATAACTACTGTTTGCACCAGTAACCGCTAATTGACCAACAATTTTGTTCTTTTTGTTACTTTTTGTGTTTTATTTCAATTTTACCTGAACGTGATCATGATTTGTACATATAATTTACCCCTCTTCTTATATACATAACAAAATCAAATAAGTAACATATTAAATTAAACTCCATATATCCAGTAGAATGATACCATAATATAGGTCAAAAACTTTTATTTCAACAAACTTGGTAGGAGGATCAGCCAACAACACGGCCATTCGGACAAGATTATTTTTTTTTACAAATTGAGGTATTTGGTCAAGACGGAGAAGTGCTTTTGAGCAGCAGAAATAGTTTTTCTGTACTTTGAGGAAGAAACTACATATTCTAGTTTTTTTCAAGAAATAAAAGAAAACTAATTTTTCAACATAAAAATATACTTACCATATATTTCTATTTTTCAAATTATCCCTTATTAATTTAACTTTTTTATTTTACTTTTTAATTTCTGCCATCCTCTTCTCTTCTCTTTTTAATTTTCACGGTACTATTCTCCTTCTCCTACTCTTCTTTGGAATAGTTTTTCTACTATTAATAGGTCTTTCTTTTTCCTATCTTTTCATCCTCTCCTATTGCAACTCCCATTCTTTTTTGAAAAACACTTTTTTCATAAAGTATGATTTGTTTGTTTATGTTGTAATATACCATATGTGAAATATTATTGTTTTTGTATAACCATATTTTATAAGTATTGATTAAAATCTTTGATTTTTATTATTAATTTACGTTTATATTTAAATAAATAAAAAAAATCAATTTGAATTCTTTCATTCAGTAGCAATATGTAAGTTTATTTCTCTTTTAAATATACTAGTTTTAAATTGAACCTTGATAGTAATTTACACTCAAAAACACTTTTTGTGAAGATTGATCAAACACCATTTGCTTCTCAAATAATATAAAAAGCAATTGTCAAATGAATCAAACACAAATTGCTACGCTCCAAAAATATTGTATTCTGAAAATCTATCTTGGTAAACGTGAATTTCAAAAGGAGGAGTTTTGCCAAACGGGCTCTTAGACGAGTTGGAAATGTAAATTGTTAGTTATAATTGTGCAGGGAATCATACATTGACTACAGTTTCTAGAGAATAGCATTTGCGAGCATTTGGAAAAGATATACGGAGAAAGAGGATATCTCACATACCTCTTTCCCTTGGTTACATTGTATTGGATGTCCAAGGAAAATGAACACGTCCATTGTTCAACAAAATGCATGAACACTGTTTAGATTGATCAAAAGGGGAAGGAAGACGATCTTTTTGGAACGAAAAGTATAGAAAATTTAAAATGCAAGCCTTATTTATCAAGGTTCATGAACAAGAATAAAACACACGGTTTCGAAGACCATCTGATATTCTTGTGCCATTGAATCTACACAAACTGTTTGTCATTCAGTAGAGATTTTATAAAACTGAGCCAGCATGAACGTCAAGCTAGTATAAATGAGGGCTTCCAAAGGTGGATCACAAGCTTATTGTGCGAATGCAAGGATAAAAGAGTGACAAGCTAACAACTTGTTTCGATGGTTGTTCATAATATATCGTATAGTATTGTACTGTAACATTTTGATGTATACAATATTTGGTTAGATTATATTGCTTGTCGTCGTTTCATGATGTCATGCACCAATGGTATAAAGAATAAACTTGTAATATTATATAGAAAAAGTAAGAAACGAGGTAAAATTGGTATATACAAATGTAGGGTAAAAGATAAAATAGGATTATTTAATAAAAAGGAAGGAAAAAATGAGAGAAAAATATAAGGTAACGACGCGACCACACCAAATCGGTCGTTCTATAACAACTTGTTTGGATGATTGTTATGTATAGTTTTATAATGTATTGTATTTTACTGTATCATTTTGATGTATACAATGTATAAATAGATTGTATTATTTGCCGACGTTTTATGATATCATGCACCAACAATATGAAGAAAAACTTGCAATATTATAAATGAAAAAGTAAGGTACTAAGTAGAATTTATTGCGGAAGCCGAATATAAAGAGAGTGATTAAATCACAACTATTATATCTAAAGGTAGTTAGTAAATAGTAAGTGAGACAATAATAAAAAGAACACCGGGCGTTTATGAGGTTCAGCAAAATTTAATTTTTGCCTAGTCCTCGGACACAATCAACTATGTTGAATATTGAAGTTTTGATGATTAACAAAGTATGACTAAATGTTCAAAGAATCAGGTCCTCAACTTAGATGCTTAACTGTTCTGAAGAACCTGCTCCTCAGGAGAAAGAACCAGCTCCTCCTGAGTGATACTTGTACGTTTAGATAAGACAATAACTTTATCTCAAATTACCGAGGTCCGAGTTTGGTGGACGATGGCTACTATAAGTGATAAGGGT
This sequence comes from Nicotiana tabacum, assembly GCF_000715075.1. Taxonomy (NCBI): domain Eukaryota; kingdom Viridiplantae; phylum Streptophyta; class Magnoliopsida; order Solanales; family Solanaceae; genus Nicotiana; species Nicotiana tabacum. The sequence continues at coordinate 72,713,312 of NC_134098.1, read as the reverse complement.
CGTTGCTCAAAAGATATGGATAATTCAGTCAGAGACTAAAGTTCCAAAGTGTGTGAAATCCTTGGGACAGTAGGAGTCCTATCAAAAAGGAAGCTGACTTTGAATAGGGATCCTAGAAGATCTCAAGACGCGTTTAAATAGGATTGACTTTGAACTTCTAAACCATCCTTTTACACATCAACTAAAGAATCATAAGTTGTTTACTTGTGTTAAGTACTTGCATTGTATTCTTTCTAAGTCAGTCTAGTGAATGTATTTTAGATAATTGAGTTGTAATCAAGTGTCATTAACAATCAGTGAGTTGGAGTGTGTATTTCGCTTTACAAGTTATAGTAACTTGTGAATCAAATAGGAGTAGTAGGAGTACTGGAGAGTATTTAATTACAGTCCTATAATTGATACATTTTGGCTCAGTGTTTTAGTGAAGTTGGAGCTGAAAATCCTACGTGGTAGGTCGTGATTTTTGCACGTTTTGAGTCGGGTGATTTTCAACGTAAAAATCATTGTGTTCATTTTATTGCTCATTTACTTTACGCTTAAGGAACACGGTAAAGAACCAAGTTCTTTAGTAATTTATACGGGCACTCAAACTAATAATTGGTATCAGAGCAAGTTCTATTATTTACACAGCTAACACCTAGAGAGATCTTGGAAGATGAGTGCTCCACCCGAATCTAATGAAGGACAATCAACTACCACGCCACCCCTGTTCAATGAAAAATATTACAGTTGGTGAAAAACAAGAATGGAAGACTTCTTGACAGCTGAAGACTATGAACTAAGGACCATAGTGAACTAAGGTCCTTTGATTCCTACTAAACAAAATGCACAAAATGAAACAGTTCCAAAGGACCCCGCCGAACTTGTGGCAGTAGATTTCAGAATGATGGAGAAGAATGCAAAGGCTAAGAAAATCCTTATCTGTAGACTTGGTCCTGATGAGTACAATATATTTCTGTGTGCTCTAATGTAAAGCAGATATGGAATGCTCTCCAAACTACTCACGAAGGAACAAACCAAATAAAGAGATCAAGAATTGAGCTACTCATGAGAAACTATGAGCTTTTTTCCATGAAGGAGTCTGAGCCCATCCATGATATGATGACTAGGTTCACTATAATAACCAATGAACTGAAATCACTTGGAAAGGTGTTTACCTCCGAAGAATTGGTTAGCAAAGTTCTAAGAATCCTTCGAGCTTCATTGGAATGAAAAGTCACTACAATCAAGAAAGCCAAGGAATTGGACAAAATCACTTGATGAGTTGGTTGGAAACTTAAAACTCATGAAATGAGAAAGATGGAACTGCGCAACGAAGAACCAAAGAAGGATAAGGCCTTGGTTCTTAAAAAGTCTGAGGATGATGAATCTGACTACGATGTTCCTGATCTAGCAATGTTTGCCAAGTTCAAGAGGTTCATGAAGAATTCCAAAAGTGCATCTAAGAGAGAGACCAGTAATAAGCCCAAGCAGACCGACAAAGCTAACTATGATGGGTGCTACAAGTGTGGCAAGCTAGATCACATAGTCAAGGACTGCCCAATGTGGGAAATTGAGCGGAGGAAATAACGAGCTAAAAAAGAGAAACAAGAGAAAATAAGAGAAAAAGGGTTCCAATAAAGGAAAAATCCTAGGCAAAGGATTTACTGAAGCAATAAAGCAGGCATTCTTGGCAGCATATGACGATAGTGGAAGTGATCAAGAGGAAGAAAAGGAGGATGAGACTATAAGTCTCTATGCTGTGATTAATAAACCCCAAGCTGTGAAGACAGAACCCCCAGTACATCTTGGAATGCACATTGGAAGACCTCCTTTGTTTGATGAACACCACTATGATGAATGGAAGCTGCGTATGGAAACATTTCTTCAGGCTACTGACTTTGACCTATGGGTAATTGTCAGTCATGTACCAACACTCCCAACCAAATTGGACAGTGAAGGTAACAGGTGTAACAAAAGAGAAGAGGAATATGATGAGGAAGATCATTAGCTAGTTTAGAAAAATGCTAAAGCAAAAGACTTGCTCTACAGGAGCCTGTCTAGAAACACTCTTCTCAGAGTGTCCTTTTGCATCTCTGCTCATGATATATGGAGGACCTTGGAAACTGACTTTGGAAATGGAAACATCGAAGTGGCTTTGATGGTGATTGAAAAATCTAAAATAAAGGAAAAAGTGATATGAATGATGGCCACGAGTGACTCAGATACTGAAGAAGAAGAAGCAAACCGGGTAAGTATATCTGACTTGAAAGAGAATATTCATGTTATATCCAAAAAATAACTGGTGGCCATAATTATAACCTTAATGAATGAAATGGATAAAATGAGTACTGAAAATGATCAGCTAATAAGCAACCTTTCTTGTGTCAAACTTGATATCAAAGAACTCGAGTCTGACAAAGCTAGTTTAGAGAAACGGTTCAAATACCTTAAGAACCAGGTTATTGAGCTTACTTCTGAGAATGAGAAGTCTCTTGATGTACATGTCAAAGGAAAAATGAGTGATATGCAGGATAATCTTGAAAAGGAATTACAAATTACTAACCATTATCTTTGTGATGCTAAATGTAGAAATAAAGTCTTGCATGAAAACCTAGAAAAGGATAATTATGAACTCTCTAGACTAAGCAAATGGCATAGATATTTTGATGCTTTGAATTGGCTGAATGAAAACTGTAGCTCTAACAAATATGGAATTGGCTACAGAAAACTTGTCCCTAAGTTTGACCCAAAGTATGTAGGAATTTCTGATAATAACATGTGCACTCTTTGTGGAAGAGTAGGACACTTTAGAGACACTTGTCCTGCCTTAATTCATGCTCAGTTTATAAACAACTTTGGTATTGCTAAAATTGTGAAGAAGGAAGAGGAGCCAAAGGTTAATCCCCCCTGTCCATGCTAAGTGGATTAAGGTTAACAAGAAAATAACTTCTAATCCTCCCCCTTTCAGGGCAAGAATGGATCTGATTCATCATTTTTCTAATAAAAAGGGACCCAAGCTTGTATGGGTTCCCAAAACTAACTTGTGAATTTTGGTGCAGGCTAAGGTGAGAGGAAACAATCAGGACTAGTATCTAGATAGTGGATGCTCAAGACATATGACTGGAGAAAAGAAAAACTTCCTCTCACTGACGGCCTTCCAATGAGGGAGTGTGTCATTTGGAAATGGAAAAATGGGCCAGATAACAAGTATTGGCAAGGTTGGAAAGTCACTCTCTCATGCTATAGAAGATGTGTATTATGTGGTAGGTCTTAAACATAATCTTCTTAGCATCTCTCAAATGTGCGACAAAGCAAATGAGGTAAAATTCAATTCCAAAATTTGCACTGTCACTAAGCTTGATACTGATGAAATTGTGTTAAAGGGTAAGAGACACAACAATGTCTGCAAGATATCGATTATGTCACTTCCACAGAATGAGCACACATGCTTGAGTGTAGTGGAAGACTATCCACTACTATGGCATAGAAGACTGGGACATGCCAGTCTCTCTCAACTCAACAAGTTGGCGGCAAAGGACTTGGTCCTTGGGGCTACCTAAAGTTGAGTTCACCTTTGACAAGGTACCACATGACCATGATAGTAAGGTATATAAAGTATGTTAAAAGTGAATAGTATTTTAAGTAATTTGGGATAATTCTTAATTATGTGGATAATTAGTTAATTAATAATTTTTGATGGGAGATTAGCTAATTAATTATAAATATTGGATAAGCTTATTCCCCTCCCCTAATGTGGCAGCAGACTATCCCAAATTAGTGACTCTTAAATTCATGTAACAAGATGGCACCTTTAGAGAAAGTTAGTGGCCAAGTCACCATCCCAAGTTAGGCCCTGAACCTACAATTTAAAGAAACCTTCTTATCTCATTAAAGTTTGATGCTAGGTTTGCTAATTAATGAAAGCTTCAACAAGAAAAATTCATACGAGACTTCTTAGCATAATAGCAATGGGATTTGGCGATTCTAAGGGGGTACGGTGCAATCTTTCTCAAGAATATCATACGAAATTTTCCCTACTTCGATCTCTCTGTTACGTGTTTCGTCATGATTGACGTGTGTTAGAGGGATTGTCAAGAGAATCGGCTCAGGTATGTTAAGGCCATCCCTTCTTTCTTTTGGCATGATTCATACGATATAAATGAAATGAGCAAATGCACAGCTTTCATAAATGACTCTACTATTCATAGAAGTACTAGGGGTGCCTATGTTCTTGATTGCCCACGTAAATTATTATTATATCTTCTGTGCATGGGTCTCAGAAAAATACGTAGTTGATATAGTTATCCAAAAGGTATATTGATCTTATAACATTCCGAGAAATCTTATTTACGTATTTCTTACACATTTCATTCATTTATACATGTACATTAACCCATGATCAGATGGCGTTATATACACGTATATTATATGTATATGGGATATGGAAAAATGTTATGGCGTTATATACGCACCATCACCTGATCAGCTGTATACGTTGATGATTTTCCCACAGTGGCCGAGATGATATGAGGGGATGCCCTCAGAAGCTAGATGATGTTATATACGCATATACCTATGCATGGTATGACATTTATATTCATATGCATGACATTATAAATATGAAATGATTCACAGAGCTATTCAGACTTACATGTTGAATCTTTTACTCCATGTTTCTCTCATGTCTTTTATTTACTGATTTGCATTCCTTACATACTCGGTACATTATTTGTACTGACGTCCCTTTTTTCTGGGGACACTACGTTTTATGCTCGCAGGTCCCGATAGATAGGTTGGGAGTCCTTCAAGTAGGCTATCGGCTCAGCGGAAGGTGTTGGTGCACTCCATTTGCTCAGGGGTTGATTATTTGGTCAGTATGATTTGGACAAGTATTGATTAGTATGGCGGGGGCTCTGTCCCTACCTTTAGGGTATTTATCTACTCTTAGAGGCTTGTAGACATATGTCATGTATGTGAAATATTGTATGGCCTTATCGGCCTATGTTCAGTGTACGAGTGATCATTTTGGTCTTATAGGCCCGTATGTCATATGTATAAGTTTGTATTACATGTTGGGTTGTCCAATGTCGAGTATTCCCTCATGTTTTATTCTAGTTATCTCACGACAGCCTTTTCGTCTCATTTACCTATAATAGTATGATACAAAAAGATACGTTACGTTGGTACTCGATTGAGTAAGGTACCGGGTGCCCGTCGTGGCCCATCGGTTTGGGTCGTGACATTTGTAAGTACTTCTAAACCTCTCGAACTCCTTCACATAGACCTATGTGGACTAATGAGAATAAAAAGCAGAGGAGGTAAGAGGTATGTATTTGTTATTGTTGATGACTTCTCTAGGTGTACATGGACTTTGTTTTTGGGATCCAAGGATGAAACCTTTAATGTCTTCTGTGTATTTGTAAGAATGATTCAACAAAAGCTAGGATGTAATGTTTTAAGTATAAGAACTGACCATGGGGCTGAGTTTGAAAATTCAAAATTCCTTGAGTTCTGTGGCTCACGTGGCATTGAACATAATTTCTCTGCAACTAGATATCATGACTCAAAATCCACTATAGGTCGTGATGGCACCTAATACCGTCGTCAGGCAAGCCAACGGTGATTGATCGACTTGTTTACTCATTTTATTACTTTGAAATCATAATATCCATTAATTAAATAGTATAAAATAGAATTTACAGGGTAAATGATAATATTTACATGAACTACAATAATGAAATATAAGTAGGATCCCCCAAAACCCGATGTTATAAGTGTATGAGCATTAACTAGGAAATATAATAAAATACAACATATGTCTGGAATACAAGTTAGACAGGAGAATATAAATAACTCTGATGGAGACTTTGTATGATTTGGATCATAACATGGAATGCAGCTCACCGTAAAGTCCCCGCAAATGCCGCATCTCAGTGCCTAGAGGACGACCAGAAACATATATACACCTGCACAATAAGTGAATCAAGTGTAGCATGAGTACGTAAATCAACGCGTACCCAGTAAGTATCTAGCCTAACCTAGAGAATTAGTGACGAGGGGTCAACATCGACACTTACTAGTGGCCCAATAAGACAGATACAATAGAAGTAAACAGATGTGAGGCAGAGTAAATACACGGAATAACAAGTATAATACGTGGTACAATCCTTCTCTCAACAATAAACTCGAGCTCTCAATTGGCAGTTAACTCCTCAACCGGAGTGTGTATGTGTGTGTGTGTGTGTGTGTGTGTGTGTGTGTGTCTATATATATATATATATATATATATATATATGGGCCTCACCAGATAGGTCACCACAGTTCAAATTAGGAAAAACTCACAAATACACTGGCTTTTTGTCAAATATTACGCACGATTCCATAAGAGTATTTTATAGAAATGTCGAGGCATACGACCCGATCCCATCATAATATGTGCACAGTCGAGGGTCGAACGACATGAACCATAGATACATTTATTATATTTTCAAGGCGAACAGACCGCATCCATGAGAGTATGATACATAATCATGCCGAGGCGAACAACCCGATCCCATTATAATGTTCGCACTTCCGAGGGTCAAAGCACGAACCATAGATGTATCTATTATGCTGCCGAGGCGAATGGCCTGATCCCATTAGAATAAGAAGCTTTAACGAGTCCTTGACCCCACTCACGAATAAAAGTGTGAGTTATAGATTTTAAGGAAAACCTTTAGAGAAATACGCATAGCACGGGAGAAATTCTAAGAGGAGTACAATTATTCCGCGGCGAATCATGAAGCATGTCAAATCTCTACAATATCAAATCTATCACTCTACGCAAGTATAGTCTCAAGTTATAATGTAAGATAAAGGAATTTAATGGGCAAGGGCCAGCTCAAATAGTACAGTTATAGCATGGCGGGAACCTAAGTCTACCCGGACATAACATGAATCTAGCTACGTACGGACTCTCGTCACCTCGTGCGTACGTAGCTGCCGCAACAAGTAGCACATATAAAATACATCACCTAGGGGTAGTTTCCCCCTCACAGAGTTAGATAGGAGACTTATCTTACTCCGAAGTTCCATAACCGGCTCCAACGCCACTCTAACACCTCAAACCGATGCCCGTCGCTCCAAAATAGTCAAACAATGTGCAAACCAATAAAAATATACTCTAATACTCATAATAAATCAATTCATAACAATTCTCAACTCCGCTCAAAAAGTCAATAAAGTCAACCCTCAGGCCCACGTGCCCGAATTTCGAAATATTTCGAAGATATACTTTACCCATAACACTACGAACCCAAATATATGATTTATTCCCAATTCCATGTCCAATTTCGTGGTAAAAAACCAAAAATACCAAATTCTAGGTTTTTCTCTTAAAATTCCACAATTTCCATAAATATTCATGTTTTAATCCTCATATAAACCATGTATTTAACTCACAAGGTGTAGAAATCACTTATCTAAAGTATGAAGATGAAAAAGACACTCCAAAATTGCCCCAAAGTCGGTTCCCATGGAAGGAATGAGGTGAAAATGAGCCAAACCCCCGAAATATAGCTTCTGCCCAGGTATTAACCCTTCGCGATTGTGAAACACAACTTTTCTCAGCTCAAAATTGCCCTTCGGGATAGCGGAAAACCAATCGCGATCGCGAAGAGCAAGTTGCCCAACTCCTCCAGACGGCCTCTAGTATAATGGTCATAACGTTTTATACAAAACTCCAAATAACAATTAGTTTGACTTTATGAAAACTAGACACCAAGGACTACAACTTTTATATTTGGATCATCTTTAAATTATTTATAGAATGCAAGATATAAGCTTACAAAGTCATCCATAAGCAAGAGAAATTCCTTCTTCGCGAACGCGAATCTACCTCCACGAACGCGAATCTGCCTTCACGAACATGATTCACAGACTCCATTCTCCTATTTTCCTATTCGCGAAGGCGTCGCTTTCCTTGCGAATGCGAAGAAGGGCGCACCAGACCTCAGAAAATAGCAGCTCAACATGGCAAAATGACCCATAGACCCTCCAAAAGTCCAATCACACCAACAAGTCCCAATACATGACACAAACCTGCTTGAGGCCTCAAATCACACCAAACAACATCAAAACTATGAATCGATGATCAGAATCTTTCTTTAAACTTTCAAACTTCAACGAATGCGTCCCATTCATACTTAAACATTCCGGAATGATGCCAAACTTTACGCACAAGTCATAATCACGATACGAACATATTCCAAGGCTCGGAACCCCAAACGGACATCGATAACACCAAAGTCCACCTCAAACCAAACTTAGGAAATTCTAAAATCGTCAAAATGCCAACTTTCGTTAATAAGCGCTGAAATGCACCCGGGGCGACCCGATACTCAACCTGAACATACGCCCAAGTCTGAAATCATCATACGAACCTTTTAGAACCTTCAAATCCCGATTTCGAGGTCGTTTACTCAAAAATCAAACCTTAGTCATCTCTTCCAACTTAAAGCTTTCGAATTTAGAATTTTCCATCCGAATCTACTCCGAACTTCCCGAAATTCAATTCTGACCACACACATAAGTCATAATACCTGAAGTGAAGCTACTCAAGGCTTCAAACCGCCGAACAATGCGCTAGAGCTCAAAACAACCGTTCAGGTCGTTACATTCTCCCCCACTTAAACATATGTTTGTCCTCGAATGTGGCAAGAACTGTTCTGAAGTTGTCCCAAATCACTGTTTAACACCTCGTGCACCTACCTGTGCCACCACAACCTATGTGAGCACATTAGCTCTAGCCATACTGAAGATCCTCATTATAACCTTGGCTAACAATCCTAAGAACCAAATTCCAACATCTGGAATTCTCCACGAGACCCGATTCTAACATACGAACATCGCATCAATCACTGCACACTGTACCAAAACACGATCGTGTACTTTTGCTGAAATCGCACCATACACCGCATAATTTTCATGCCCATAATAACATCATCCGACCACAATAGCCGCAATTTCACGAATCTGAGGCCCACAATACGCCTCATAACACATGTATGCCCTGTTACAACTCTCGCAATACTGCCACGACGAAAGAGATGTGTAGAAACTCATAACCACCTGTCAAAACAATAAATCATGGGGTATCTCATCCTCACAAGAACTATTACCTCATTCTGAACTGAATAGCAATATTTTCTCTTTAATATACCCTACATAACTCCGATCGCACTGATCCCAGGTCCAATAATCTCGTTTCACCCAGTACAAGCTGCTCGGGCAGTAAACCATCTCAAACACCATCTAGAATCTCATATGACGCCACCAAAGCGCCAACAAGCTAAAAACTCGAGTGTGATACATAAGGAAAAATGAACTCCAGAAAAGAGCTACCCGACCCGTGTAACGAATAAAATGGCTAAAGAGATGCTATGAACCTTTCTCAGAGAATGAGAAACAAATACACAAAATAAGTATAGGGGACCGTACTCAATATCTCATTGTTGCGGCGTGCATCCTAATCTACACATGATACCGTTGCGGCGTGCAACCCGATCCAAACAACGTACCCGTGGTGGCGTGCCACCCGATCTACACATAACAATAAATAAGGATGTACCCATTAAGCCATAATGCTTATACCTACAGAATATCAAATATCGTCCACAAGCACGCCAAGTGCAAAAATACAACTCTGGGGAGACCGATAGTGTAATACGCCACAAACCCAAGCACAACTAAGGTGTGATAAATGACTTGAATCTCGAGAGCCATTCTGCTCATATAACACCACAAGCTACATGGGACCTCAACTCATGTGCGAATAATCAAGCCGCCTCAATCCGGATCAACTCCCACAGTTCACAACCAAAGGAATAGAGCACCTTTCAGGCATAAATTGTCACATTAACAATAATACCATAATCTTCATGCTTGGTTTCAATCTTTTACAATCAAGTGACTAACATGTGACACTTATACAGATTTCCCCGTGGGATACTCTCCCACGGCCTTTCGCACTAGGTAGCAAAGCATGAACACCCATATCACTAACCATTCTAATTCTGTAAAGCAAATCAAGAATCTGCGAACCGAGCCTCTTACACAGAACGTCGTTCTCAGGTGACACTAAAGAAAATGCCAGCTTACTCTGAACATCTGAATTCTCCCCTGCTCATCCGAGCTCGTGACATTCTTATCAACACCGAACCGCAACCTTGGTCCTCAAATTTCAAATTTCCATGTCTCTCACTGCACCTATCATGCCGCCACTCAAAAATACACGAATTCATCATAAGCCCTGAAATACGAGGTGAATAAGTACTTCATTGGCTAGAAACAGTTCACTTAGCTCATTTCAGAAGATCCAATGCAACACACAACTGAATTCCCAAACTGCAGAAAATACAAACTTCAAGTCGTGATCTAAACTGCCATGACTCCTCTGGAATCCATTTACACCACAAGTCCATTTGAATCAAATACCTCCCAAATCAATCAAGTTGTGGTGGCTGTCAAGCCCACGCGTACAACCACAAACCACATGTATAACTTCACACACTGAAGGAATTGATCTTTGCCATAATCATGTTGATTCAGCCATTACTAACCGACCTAACTTCTTCCAATTTACTCTCGACTTGCCTTAGAAATAATAATAGCTCAATTAAAAAATGTAACGAACCAAATCCACACTCATCTCGAGTGACCCGCATCACGAGACCACATCGTCTCAATACTCATGAACCATCTCATACTCTCTTTATGCGCACAATAGCATCTCCAACTGGTACACCCATTCTGCAAGGCCTTCCGCGAATCCGAAGCTATTTCTTCCTTTCCTCGAATACTGCACCGCATACCCGATGATAACATAGAAAATTCCAAGTCCCGTTCGTAATCCACTATGAAAACTTGATCCTTAACCACACAACGGATCCGAAATCCTTAGGCATTGCACTTAAATTCTTGAACCCACTAGGACCTTTGTTGAGAGTCACCCACTCTGACTTGATCCCGAATATAACCAAACTTCAACGCTCTGCTAGCACATGAACACCCTCTCAAAGAAGCAACCGATTGAATTCTTTTCCTTGTACATCACATCCACAAGAAGCATAACCTCTGAGTCTTCCCAAAACCTGCACATAAATCGATAAGGCAGAATATAGTGCACATTTATCAATTTATTTGCTTGAATTACCCCTGATGTTTTCTTTCCTTAGTCATAATAACCTACCAATACATCGATAACCAGAAACCGCATAAGCAGACAACCACATGATCCAATCGTAGACGGTGGGCCTCCCCCCTTAGCTTTAAGCTATAATTATATAAACCTAGAACCCGCAAGGATTTCTCCTTCTCAATTACAATGATCTTGTACCGTCAACCCGCCAAATTTCTTGTAGTTTCTTATTAAACTTTTCATGAACATTCCGAATTATCAGCCATAATCGCGTACTCGAGCTCCTGCCGGGTAGTAAGTAAAATTCTTCATAGAAAATTCATCAACATCACGCAACCGCTAACTTGTTCATAGGAGATAACCCACATGTGAAAATTCCATACCGACATCTTCCAACGACGCTGCATTGGGTACAACTACCATGAATCCAGTAAACCCTCATAAGCCTATGCTCGTCCACCAATTGTAGAAGTCTGTTCACTCCCTATCAACATCAACTGAAAACCTAATAATACATTCCAAACTCGGAGTCATGTTTCATCCAAAACCGATAATCAAGTCTTCACACCCCTCTTTATTTCAAACAAACTCCTCTTTGCCATATTCCATCTCCCTCGGTACTGTAGCCACCATCCTAAATAACATCCGTAGACCAAATCACCTTCCATCACAATTCCCCAAATCGCCCTAAACTTTCTCAAGGCATGTGGCTATCCTACCACAGAATCTATACGCTACTCTACCAATCCCACTTCGGTTAACCCATCTCCTTAAGCAACTTCTCGACCTCTGTTGTGCGTACTTGACCTGCTAGAAATTCAATCACCGCGAGACACCTCCCACCATGTCCTTCCTTGTCCTTCACTACCCCAATACTGCCTCAAATCGAAATTCATCTTTGTAGTACCCGAACTAATAAATTGCTACCAACTCTAAGCCTCGACACAGATCATCTTTCTCGAGCCATCAGCATTAGAAACATCGATTCGATTCTGAAATCGCTACACACCACCATCTTTGACAACCGCTTCTCAGGCACCATTTCACAACACCCTGTCCCGAAGGAAAATCAAGAAGACCATAACACCATCGAACCTTAATGAGTTCAACAAGGAAAATGCACCACATCACAAATGAGAATTTCATCACGCTAAAAAATATCAAGTCTCGTTACTCCATCAACCAAAGCCTGAACATCTATAGTCCAATTGCCTTTCCTCCGCTGGAATCAAATGCCGAACCACTAAATCATGCAATGAGAAATCCTCCTTTCAAGTCATTCACTGCCTCGACATATAAACAAGCACCCTACCATAACGCCAACACTGTGAGATAACAACGTATGAACATCATAGCAATCTGTGCATAGCCTCAAAACCATAGGAAATACAAATACTGAGCTGAATGACAGAACATCCTTCCACAAGGCGACGATGATAGCCAACCCGAATATACAGGAAAAAAATCCTGCACCACGTAAGCAATACCACTACAACTCCTCGATGCCCCATTGATAACAAGAGCTTCACGTCACATAAGATTGAGTAGGAAGGAAATAAAAGCATAAGCCTCAAAGGAATCAAATCGCACGATGAGGAATCAAAAAGGGAAGTGCTCCTAACAGCCCTGTAGCCACTCGAAGATAAGTACATATGTCTCTGTACTGATCCACAAGACTCTACTAGACTTGCCCATGACTCGTGAGGCCCAAGTGAACCTAACGCTCTGATACCAAGCTGTCACGACCCAAAATCCACTATAGGTCATGATGGCGCCTAACACCGCCATCAGGCAAGCCAACGGTGATTGATCGACTTATTTACTCATTTTATTACTTTGAAATCAGAATTTCCATTAATTAAATAGTATAAAATATAATATATAGGGTAAATGATAATATTTACACGAACTACAATAATGAACAACCCGTAGGAACCCCCAAAACCCGATGTCACAAGTGCATGAGCATTAACTAGGAAATATAATAAAATACAACATCTCTTTGGCATACAAGTTAGATATGAGAATATAAATAACTTTGATAGAGACTCTGTATGGTGCGGATCGTAACATGGAATGCAACTCACCGTAAAGTCCCCACAAATGCCGCGCCTCTACGCCTAGAGGACCACCAGAAACATATATATACCTGAACAATAAGTGCAGCAAGTGTATCATGAGTGCATAAATCAATGCGTACCCAGTAAGTATCTAGCCTAACTCTAGAGAAGTAGTGACGAGGGGTCGACATCGACACTTACTAGTGGCCCAATAAGACAGATACAGTTGAAGTAAACAGATGTGAGGCAGAGTAAATACACGTAATAACAAGTATAATACGTGGTACAATCCTCCTCTTAACAATAAACTCGAGCTCTCAATTAGCAGTTACCTCCTCAACCGGAGTATATATATAATGGGTCTCACTAGATAGGTCGTCACAGTTCAAATCAGGAAAAACTCACAGATACACTGGGCTTTTGTCAAATATTACGCACGATTCCATACGAGTATGTTACAAAAATGTCGAGGCATACGACCCGATCCCATCATAACATATACACTGCCGAGGGTCGAACGACACAAATCATAGATACATCTGTTATATTATAGAGGCGAACAACCCGCTGCCATGAGAGTGATATATAATCCGTCCTAGGCGAACGATCCGATCCCATCATAATGTGCTCACTACCGAGGGTCGAACGACACAAACCATAGATGTATCTATTATGCTACCGAGGCGAACGAACCAATCCCATTAGAATAAGAATCTTTAACGGGTACTTGAACCTACTAAAAAATAAACGTGTGAGTTATAGATTTTAAGGAAAACCTTTCGAGGAAAATGCATAACACGGGAGAAATTCGTAAGAGGAGTACAATTATTTTGTGGCTAATCATGAAGCACGTCAAATCTCTACAATAGCAAGTATATCACTCTACGCAAGTCTAGTATCAACTTATAACGTAAAATAAGGGAATTTAATAGGCAAGGGGCAGCTCAAATAGTACAGTTATAGCATGCCGGGAACCTAAGTCTACCCGGACATAACATGAATCTAGCTACGTACGGACTTTCGTTACCTCATGCGTACGTAGCCCACACAACAAGTAGCATATATCAAATACATCACCTAGGGGTAGTTTCCCCCTCACAGAGTTAGAAAGGAGACTTATTTTGCTCTGAAGTTCCATAACCGGCTCCAACGCCACTCTAACACCTCAAACCGATGTCTGTCTCTCCAAAACTAGTCAAACAATGTGCAAACCAATAACAATATACTCTAATACTCATAATAAATCAATTCATAACAATTCTCAACTCCGCTCAAAAAGTCAATAAAGTCAATCCTCAGGCCCACATGCCCGTATTCCGAAAATATTCAAAGATAAACTTTACCCATAACACTACGAACTCAAATATATGATTTATTCCCAATTCCATGTCCAATTTAGTAATAAAAATCCAAAAATACCTAATTCTAGGTTTCTCTCTTAAAATCCCACAATTTTTATAAATATTCATGTTTTAATCCACATATAAACCATTTATTTAACTCACAAGGTGTAGAAATTACTTACCTAAAGTTTGATGATAAAAATGGCACTCCAAAATCTCCCCAAAGTGGGATCCCATGGAAGGAATGAGGTGAAAATGAGCCAAACCCCCGGAATATAGCTTCTGCACAATTATTAACCCTTCACGATCATGGAAACTGCTTTGTGATTGCGAAGCACAACTTTTCTCAGCTCAAAATATTCCTTCGTGACCGCGAAGAGCAAGCTGCCCAACTTCTCCATACAGCCTCTAGTATAATGATCATAACTTTTAGTACAAAACTCCAAATGATAAATGGTTTGACTTTCTGAAACTAAACACCAAGCGTCATAACTTTCATTTTTGGATCATCTCCAAATTCCTTATAGATTGCAAGGTATAAGCTTCCAAAGTCAGCCCTGTGCAGCATAAATTTCTTCTTCGCGAACGTGAATCTGCCTCCACGAACGCGATTCATAGACTCATTTCTCCCATTTTCCTCTTCACAAATGCGACCCTTTCCTTGCGAACGCGAAGAAGGGCGCACCAGTCCTCAGAAAACAACAACTCAACATGGCGAAATGACCCGTAGACCCTCTGAAACACACCCGAGGCCCCGGGACCTCGTCCAATCACACCAACGAATCCCAATACATGACACAAACCTGCTCGAGGCCTCAAATCACACCAAGCAACATCAAAACTATGAATCGACGATTGGAATCTTTCTTTAAACTTTCAAACTTCGACGAACGCGCCCTATTCATACTTAAACATTCCGGAATAACACCAAACTTTATGTACTAGTCATAAATCACGATACAAACCTATTTCAAGTCTCGGAACCCCAAACGGACATCGATAACACTAAAGTCCACCTCAAACCAAACTTAGAAAATTCTAAAACTTTTAAAATGCTAACTTTCCATAATAAGCGCCGAAATGCTTCCGGGCGACCCGATACTTAACCCGAACATACGCCAAAGTCCGAAATCATCATACAAACCTATTGGAACCTTCAAATCCCGATTCCGAGTTCGTTTACTCAAAGTCAAACCTTAGTCAACTCTTCCAACTTAAAGCTTCCGAACTCTGAACTTCCCGAAATTTAATTCCAAACACACGTACAAGTCATAATACCTGAAGTGAAGCTACTCAAGATCTCAAACTGCCGAACAATGCGCTAGATCTCAAAATGATCGGCCGGGTCATTACACTAGAATTCCACAACAAAATAGGGTTGTAGAAAGAAAGAATAGATCCTCAGAAGACATGGGGAGGATCATGTTGATTTCCAATGGACTGTCTAAGAATTTTTGGGTTGAGGCAATCAATATTGCTTGCTACTTGCTAAATATATGCATGGTCAGACCTATTCTTGAGAAAACTCCCTATGAGTAACTTCGTGGAAGAAAACCCAATATCACTCACCTGAGAGCCTTTGGGTGCAAATGTGTTGTGCATAATAATGGGAAAGAAGCTGTAGGAAAGTTTGATGACAGAAGTGATGAGGGAATTTTCTTGGGTTACCCTCAGCATAGTAAGGTCTATAAGATTTTCAATAAAAGAACTATGTGTGTGGAAGAAAATATTCATGTTATTTTTGATGAATCTAACAATTTGGGTGAGAAAAGTCTGTAGGATAAAGATTATGACATAGGATTCACTGGTGATGGAGGTACAAAGGAATTTGATGAAGATGGATCTGAAAAACACAAGGAAATTGATAGTGATCACGAGGAACAAGAAGAAGAAAGAAGTACTCTAACTACTGACCAGACTAATGAAGCCACACCTACTGAACATGCTCCTTTGGGTCACTCCTCGAATGAATCTTCTCTGTGTATATAGATCAGACCATGGAAGCATCAAAGCTCACATCCTCTTCAGAATATCATCTCTGATCCAAATGCACGGGTGCAAACCAGGTCTTCTCTAAGAAATCTATGTGCACTCACAACCTTCCTCTCATAGGTTGAACTTAAGACCATCAAAGAAGCTTTAAAGGATCTAGACTGGATCATAGCCATGCTAGAGGAGCTAAATCGGTTTGAGAGAAACAAGGTCTAACACCTGGTGCAGAAACCCAAGAACAAAATTGTCATAGGTGCCAGATGGGTGTTCAGAAACAAGTTGGATGAACAAGGAAATATCACAAGGAACAAGGCCAGACTGGTGATTCAGGGATACAATCAAGAGGAGGGCATTGACTATGATGATACATTTGCACCTGTAGCTAGAATGGAGGCTATAAGAATGCTGATAGCCTTTGCTGCCCACATTGAGTTCACTTTATACCAGATGGATGTAAAGAGTGCCTTTTTGAATGGTTACCTGAAGAAGGAAGTGTTTGTCAAATAACCTCCTGTATTTGAAAATGAAGAATTTACTGAATATGTGTTCAAACTGGATAAAGCTCTTTATGGACTGAAACAAGCTCCAAGAGCTTGGTATGAAAGGCTCTAAAAATTTCTCTTAGCCTACAACTTTGTAAGAGGAAAGGCGGACAACACTTTATTTCTAAGAAGTAGAGGGAAGAATATTCTGATTGTGCAAGTGTATGTGGATGAGATTATCTTTGGGGCCACCAATGAAACAATGTGCAAGAAATGTGTTGAGATGATGGGAAATGAGTTCGAAATGAGCATGATGGGTGAATTGATCTTCTTTGTGGGGTTGCAAATCAAGCAAACACCTACTGGAACCATGACATATCAGCAGAAATATATCAAAGAATTACTGAAGAAGTTCAACATGGACTCCTCTAAGTCTATTGATACCCCTATTGCCATTGCAACAAAGCTGGATCTTGATGAAAAAGGGAAAAGTGTGGAACAAAAACTATATAGAGGAATGATTGGGTCACTGTTGTACCTCACAACAAGCATGCCTGATATAGTGTGTGGGACTATGTGCAAGATTTCAGGCAAATCCCAAGGAATATCACCTGAAGGTTGTCAAATAAGATATCTCAAGGGGACCCCTGACCTCTGTCTATGGTATCCTAGACAGTACAACTTTGATCTGGTTGGTTATGCTGATGTTGACTATGCAGGTTTTCATGTTGATAGGAAAAGGACTTCAGGAACAACTCATTTTCTAGGTTCTTGTCTGGTGTCTTGGGGAACCAAGAAGCAAAACTCAGTGGACTTATCTACAGCCGAGGCTGAATATATGGCAGCAACATCCTGCTATGCTCAGTTACTACGGATAAGACAACAACTAAGGGACTATGGTATATTTGTTGATTGTGTTCCCATTTTTTGTGATAACACCAGTGCCATAAACATTGCTAAAAATCTATGTCAGCACAAGAGAACCAAGCACATTGATATTAGACATCACTTTTTCAGAGACAATATTGAAAAAGGGGAATATCTCAATTAACTTTTGTAAAACTGAAGATCAAATAGCTGATATTTTTACTAAAGCTCTAAGTAGGGATCACTTTGAAAGGAATAGACTAGAACTAGGTCTAATCAACTCCTCCCACTAAGTTGACTCCCAGTGATTGGTTAGAAAAGGCATAATAAGATGTAGATAATTAAGTACAATATGATTGATTCAGCTTTGTGCTTGTATTAAGCTCACACACTTGCTTAGAACATCTGGATAATAACTGTGTTGCATGATACTAATATGAAAGTGCTGAAGCTTTATTGCAGAAATTAATAAGGAGTTGGTTCTTTGACTCAGGTATGTGCCATACTGCCTTAAGTCACTAGAACTTTATATTCTAAAATTACTGCTATACTCAGACTTTTAATTCCGTTGGCATCACTTTTAATCGTCTTCTATTCAAAGAGTAAGGGGGAATCTTTGTTAAATTAGAGATCAATTACTTCTGAAAACCTTACAGTCAAAGTAACCGTTATAAGAGTCATGTTAGAACTCAAATTCGATCACCTTATCTCCTCCAGTGAAATCAGGAGTAACACCTTTAAAAGGCTCTTATGATCAGCTTCTCTAACTCCTTTGTTTATCTCAAACCCTAAGCAAGAATTGAAAGAAATTATCAAGAACTAATCCTCTCTTTCTCTTCTTCGAGTCTCTCATTTGATCACCAGGCCTAAAGTCAGTCAAACATCCTCGAAAGCTATATCATCAACCAAGGCTAAAGCAAAATCCAAAATATTGAAGCCCAAATCGAAGAAAAGTGCTAAGCCTTCAAGAGAACCCAAACACACACCTGCTCCTTCTCCCTCGATATCCTCCATTATACCTACCTCATCCTTACATGTTCCTACTGTTCATGTTGTTCTTATCACTCCCACCTCCATTGTAGTCCCTCTTTCAAAACAAACTACCCACACACCTGAGCTTCCTGCGAAAAATACCTCTAAGTCAACAAAGGTCAAAGCAACTCCAAAAAAAATTATCAAGAAAGTGCCTGAAGCTGCTACACAGGGTGACACTATAGCCAAGGGATCTGTGATTCAGGGGGAATCAATATCAGTCACTACTGATAAGGTACCACATCCTACTTCCAAGTTAGATGTTTTGGTGTCTGCTATAGATGATGTACCCCTAGATACTCTCCCACCCACGAGTGAGAAGCCACCAGTGGAGAAATTCCCTGTAGAAAAGAGTGCAGAGGATCTGGGAAAGGAGATAAATCCAACGGATGTAGATCCTGTGGTTAAATGGGAAGGGCGTAAAGAACTGGTGCAAAATGAGGCTTCTAATGGACTTGATTTTAGTTGGACTAAGGATGAGAAAGATGATGAAGGTGAAAAAGAAGAAGAATCTATGAACAGTCACGAGGAACATGCTAATGATTCTGCAGAAGAAGAAAATCAGAGTGAAGAAGAGGAGGATTCTGAAAGTGAGGGTGAGGATCAAGAAAAGGTAGGTGAGAGTGAAGGAGGTGATGACGAGAGGGAGGAAGAAGAAAGGAATGTGAGTGAGGAATTAGAAGGTTCCATGACAATTGGAAACACTATCATAGACCCTTTAGAAGAAATTGGTAAAGAGACAAGGGCTCAAGAACCTGGGTCCCTGTTAACTCCATTCACTGGAGATGAAGAAGTTAGAAGTGATGAAGATGATATGCCACTATTTGAGGTAGGGAAGAAATCCAGAAGGACCACTGTGAAAGCTACAAAGTCAGCACTCTCAACAAGGAAATGAGTAGTTCCTCCTGCTAGAACTCCCCTTAGAAGGAGTAAAAGAAATGTCGTTGATGCACAAATCATGAAGGAGTCCAAAAGTGCAAAGAAGTCAAAGAAGAAGGTTTCAATTGCGGAACATGTTGTTGAGGTGGATGGAGAAGATGAATCTGACTCTGCCTTGCCAGCAAAGTCTGCTACACCAAAGAAAATGGGAGCCAAAGTCACCAAACTTGCTACCTCTTCTACAAGGGCTAGTAGGGGTAAGACAAGAAAGAATGTGCCAGCTGAAGCTGATCGACTCACAGAGTTTAGGAATAGAAAAGTGCTAAATGGGAAGATTCTTGCGAACACTGATGAGAAGGGGATGGCTCAACTGGTTGAGAAACTTGAGCTACAGGGGTGGAAACATATGTTTGTCAAAGCTCCCCCCCCCCCCAGTATGTGTTCCTGCTGTGGTGGAGTTCTATACAAATTTCACATTTGATGGGAATGTAGTCAAGAGTAAGGTAGGGGTATTTGACATGGAGTTTGATGTTGAGGAGTTGGGGCTGCTTCTGCATATCCCTTCTTTGAGATTTGACAATTACTTGAAGAAGAAGTGGCCAGCCATAGACAATGATGTTGACACTGGCATTGTGGTCACCGGGAAGTTCTCCCAAAAGTTTGAACTAGATGCTCCCCAGAAAGTGTACAAGAATGATATGAATCCCTTTCATAAGCTACTGTTTTATTTTGTCAACTCCTGCATTCTTCAGAGGTCTGAGAGAAAACATGAAGCTACTCTGCTAGACATGGCTGTGATGGAACTACCTGACACTGGTTGACTTATCAATCTTCCTAGCCTGATGATTCAGCACATGGAAAGAGCTGCAAATACTTCCAAACCAAAGTATGCTATGCCATATGGTTTAATGTTGACTGAGTTATTTGACAAGCTCAACATTTCCTTACCTGAGCTTAAGTTTGGAAACAACAATGATGTTTTGGATGCTGTTACCCTCAAGAAATGTGGCTATGAGGATATCAAGGCTAGAGGATCCACATGATCTACTATCCTTCCTGGGAGCAGTAGGGTTGCAGAACTCAACAAGAGGTTGGAGTTGGTTGTTGAAGAGAATGCCAAACTTTGTGAAGGCAATAATGAGCTGAGAAAGGAAATAAAGCAACTTAGGGAAGAGCTCAGAAGTGACAGGGAGGCCCATGCTCAACAGAATGCTACCCTTATGAAATCTTTGACCTCATTTGCTTCTCACCCTTGAACTTGTTCCTTCCCAGTGTCCTTAGTTTTTATGCTATTCTAATGATGCTTTATCTTTTGTTCCTTTTATCTTAGTCTGAGTAGATTGTTGTATGCTTAGTTTATTTTGTTCTAATAATGAAGACAAGGCCCCTGGCTTCTTTTGGCACTACTTAATATCTCAAATTGCTCTGTTTAACTGCTTTATACTCTATTGGATCATCATCCTAGTTTATTTGCCCTTTTTTATGCTTGTGTTATCGCCTGTTTGTCCTTGAATCTTATATTATCTGTGATTAGTGTCTAAAATTTTTTTGTGTGTGTTTTCACTGATGCCAAAAGGGGGAAGATAAGGTTGGAAGTTTTTGGGAACATACATGTCTGTCAAATAGTGCTTGTTGTGATTATCTGGCTCTTTGAGGTGATTATCTGATTCTGCTGTGGTTCTGCTGTGCACAAAAATTGTCATAATCAAAAAGGGAGAATTTGTTGAATATTAAAGTTTTGATGATTAATAAAGTATGACTAAGTGTTCAAAGAACTAGGTCCTCAACGTAGATGCTTAACTGTTCTGAAGAACCTACTGCTCAGGAGAAAGAACCAGCTCCTCCTGAGTGATACTTGTACGTTTGGACAAGACAATAATTTTATCTCAAAGTTACCCAGGTCTGAGTTTGGTAGATGATGGCTACTATAAGTGATAATGGTCGTTGCTCAAAAGATATGGATAATTCAGTAATAGACTAAAGTCCCAAAGCGTGTGGAATCCTTGGAACAGTAGGAGTCCTATCAAAGAAGAAGCTGACTTTAAATAGGACTCCTAGAAGATCTCAAGTCGTGTTTAAATAGGATTGACTTTGGACTTCTAAAACATCCTTCTGCACATCAACTAAAGAATCATAAGTTGTTTACATGTGTTGAGTACTTGCATTGTATTCTTCCCAAGTCAGTCTAGTGAATGTGTTTTAGGTAATTGACTTGTAATCAAGTATCATAAACAATAAGTGAGTTGGAGTGTGTATTTAGCTTTACAAGCTATAGTAACTTGTGAATAAAATAGGAGTAGTAGGAGTACTGGAGAGTATTTAATTATAGTCCTGTAATTGAAACATTTTGGCTTAGTGTTTTAGTGGAGTTGGAGCTGAAATTTCTACGTTGTAGTCGTGATTTTTGCACCTTTTGAGCTGGGTGATTTTCCACGTAAAAATCACTATGTTCATTTTATTGCTTGTTTATTTACATTTAAGGAACACGGTAAATAATCAAGTTATTTAGTAATTTATACGGGCACTCAAACTAATAGACTCAAACTTTATTTCACTTCAAAAATACAAGTAAAATACTACAAGAGAGAAAGAAGATTCAAATGCCTTAGTAGATAAGAACATATGAACAAAACTCTTTTTATTTATAGAAGGGAAATAGACTTAATAATGTCATGCATGACATTACAATAAGTGTGATCATGCAATGTAAATGCATGAAAAAAATGTATCTACCAATTTTCTCCTAAAAGGAGTCTTCCAAATGTTCACACTAGTTCATATTAATCTTGTCAAATTTAACAAATCTCCGCCTTGGCAAGATTCCACACTTTCAATTTTCTCACTTTGATAAATTTTGATTGTGCCTTCAACTTCAATCTTCAAATTTCAACAATGTTGATCAAGTTCAAACAATGTTGAAACTTGATCGCACTCACTGCTTTTGTTAGCATATCAGCAGGATTGTATGTAGTTCGGATTATCTACACCATGACTCCACCTTCTTCTATAATATCTCGATACAAAGTGATATCGAACATCAATGTGCTTTGTCCTTGCATGATAAATTTGGTTCTTTGCTATTTGGATAGCACTTTGACTATCACAAAATAGTGTGATGCTTTCTTGACCAATACCAAGCTCTCTAAGCAACCCTTGAAGCCAAATTACATCCTTTACAACCTCGGTAATTGCCATGTACTCTGCCTCAGTAATAGACAAAGAAACCGTTGACTGCAAAGTAGACTTCCAACTAATTGGTGCATTTGCAAAAGTAAAAATATAGCCAGTAGTTGATCTATGCTTGTCCAAATCACCCGCATAATCCGAGTCAAAAATATCCAACAAGATACTAACTATCTTCCTGCTCAAAAATCATTCCAACATCTACAATATTACGAATATACCGTAGAATCTATTTCACAGCTTGCCAATGCTCCTTTCCTGGATCATGCATATACTTTCTTACAACTCTGATATCATGTGAAATATCATGTGTTGTGCAAACCATTGCATACATCAAGCTACCAACGACATTCGCATGTGGTACTCTTGACATATACTCTCGTTCAACCTCATTCTTCGGCGACATAGCAACACTAAGCTTAAAGTGAAGAGCAAGAGGAGTGCTAACCGATTTCGTGTTCTCATTGATGCCAAATCGATCTATTACTCTCTTCAAGTATCCTTTCTGAGATAGATAAAGTTTCTTTGAATGTCTATCTCTTTTTATCTCCAAGCCAAGAATTTTCTATGCCTCACCAAAATCCTTCATCTCAAACTCCTTTCTTAGTTGAATCTTCAACTTCCTCTTAACTTTTGGAAGCTATCAACATATCATCAACGTATAAGAGAAGATATATGAAGGATCCGTCTTCAAGCTTGCGCAAATACACGCAATAATCGTATTTACTTATACTGTATTTCTGCCGCAACATAAACTTGTCAAATCATTTGTACCATTGTCTACAAGATTGTTTCAATTCGTACAATGATTTTTCAAGTTTGCACGCCATATTTTCCTTTCCAACAACTATGAATCCTTCTGGATGAGTCATATAGATTTTCTCTTCCAAGTCTCCATGTAAAAATGCAATTTTTACATCTAACTGAACTAGTTCCAAATTCAATTGTGCTACCAAAGGCAACAAAACTCTAATGGGGGAGTGTTTCATGACTGAAGAAAATACCTCATTATAATCAATTCCTTCCCTTTGAGCATATCCTATGACCACCAATCTTGCTTTGTAGAGAACATCTTCTTGGTTAGGAAATCCTTCTTTCTTTGCAAATGCCCATTTGCACCCAATTGTTTTCTTTCCCTTTGGGAGATTAGCCAATTTCTATGTGCGATTATGATGAAGGGACTACATTTCTTCATTCATGGAAATCCTCCACTTATCTTCTTCTGAACTTTGGATTGCATCTTTATAAGTGGTAGGAACACCATTAGCTACAAATTGAGGTTGCATAAGCCGCCGTCTCTATGAGATGAACAAGGTTTTTATTGTTCTTTTTGGCTTGCTCGTTGCTATTGATTCAAGTTGTTGTTGAGGTTCCTGAGTTGGAATCTCCCTTTCCACTCACTCTTCTTCTAGGGGAAAATCTTCTATTGTTTTCTCATTTTCTCCCTGTGTTGGGAAAATTAATTTTCCCTCAAACTCCACCTGCTTTGAAGCACTATCAGTTTGTTTGACATCTTCAATTGTCACATTATCTATTATGGCAGATTCATCAAAGGTAACATCTCTGCTGAATATAATTTTTCTTGTCTCTGGATACCATAAGCGGTATTCTTTGACTCCAGAAGTAATCCTCATAAATATAGCATTCTTTGCTCTTGGATCTAATTTTGACTCTTTCACATGATAGTATGCAATTGAGCCAAATATATGTAAAAAACTATAATCTTCAGCAGGTTTTTCATACCATTTTTTCAAATGGTGTCTTGCCACCAATAGCGGCAGATGGTAAATGATTAATGAGGTGGCATGCATATCTTATTGCCTCGGCCCAAAATTCTTTGCCCAACCCAGCATTGGACAACATAAACCGAACCTTCTTCAGCTTAGTCCGGTTCAAACGTTCTGCCACTCCATTATGTTGTGGTGTATTTCTGATGGTGAAATGTCTGAAAATGCTTTCATCTTCATAAATCTTATTGAAAAGATCATTTTTGTATTCTCCACCGTTGTCTGTGCGAAGACACTTTATCTTTCTGCCTGTTTGAATCTCTATCATCACCTTCCATTTGAGAAAAATTCCCAACACCTCATCTTTGATTTTCATAATATACACCTACACTCATCGGGAAAATTCATCAATAAAGGTTACAAAATAGTGCTTCCCATCTAATAAAGGTGTTTTGGAAGCACTCCAAATATCAGAGTAAACATAATCCAAAATACCTTTAGTATTATGGATAATTTAACCCTTGTCTATTTCCTCTTGACACAATGCTCACAAAACTCCAAATTGCAAGTATTTACTCCTTTTAACAATCCTTGATCTGATAAAAGTTTCAAGGATTTTCCTCCAGCATGTCCCAAGCGCATGTGCCATAGCTTGGTTGCTTCTGCCTCCTTATAATTACTGGATGTCACTGTTGCTGCCCCAATAACTGTACTACCATGATAGTAGTACATATTATTATTTCTCCGAATTTCCTTTATTACCACTAGTGCACCAGAGCATATTCTCATTATCCCATTTTCTGTAACGACTTTGAACCCCTTTGACTCTAGGGCTCCTACATAAATGAGATTTTTCTTCAATTCCGGTACGTATCAAATATCTGTTAATGTTCTGATCAATCCATCATGGTTTCTTAATCGGATTGAACCGATACCATATGCGGTAAGATGATTGTTATTTGCGGTGTGAATAACTTCATATTCTCCTTCTTGAAAATCAACGAACCAGTTCTGGTTGGGACACATATGATAGCTACAAGCTGAATCCATCAACCATATGTCACATGGTTTGAATGGCTCGGTTGTAACTAGTGAGAAATCAGAGTCATCACAATCAGCTACATTTGAATCCATGACAGCCTTCCCATTGTTAGGTTTGGCCTTGTTTTTTAACTTTGGATAGTCTTTCTTCTAGTGCCCCTTTTCTCGGCAAAAGGCGCATTTATCTTTGCTGGGTCTGGATCTTGACTTAGATCTTTTGTTCTTCATTCTCATATGGTTTTGAGAACGACCTCTCACGACCAGTGATTCTTCTTCTCAACTATTTTGTTTTCCTCTCTTTCTTTGTTCATAGTTGTATAAGGCAGAACAAACTTCTTAAAGAGATGCTTCATCATTCCCATAAAGTAGAGTTGTTTCGAGGTGCTCGTACTCATCGAGAAGTGAACTTAATAACATTAAGGCCATATCTTCATCACTAAAAGTCACGTCCATATTCTGCAAATCTGTCGCCAACTTATTAACGCTGGTGATATGATCATTCATTGTAGTACCAGGAACATATGTGAAGCGTAAAAGTCTTTTTTCATGTAAAGTTTATTTTGACTGTTTTTCTTTAAGAATTTATCCTCCAATGCATTCCACAATTTACTTGCAGAAGTTTCTTTTGTGTATGGATACTTCTGTTCTCTTGAGAGGTAAGATCGAATGGTACAACAAGAAACGCGGTTAATAATCTTCCAATCTTCTTCTCGGATATTGTCTGGTTTCTTTTCTTTTATGGCAATATCTAGCCCTTGTTGAAAAAAGACATCAAGAACCTTAGCTTGCCACATCCCAAAATGTCCTGATCCGTCAAAAATTTGAACTGCAAATTTTGCATTTGACATAATTCTTGTCATAAGCGAAGTTGCCAACGACGTATTAGTGACTCTCGATATAGACTCTTCAATTTTGTTGTCTCCGATTTTTGCTATAGATACTATTTTTTTGCTGATACTACAGAATATCAAAGTAATTCTTTTATGATGTGAAAGTTCAGACTATGCTGCAACCACAGAACATACTCAGATAGAACCTTGGCTCTGATACCAATTGTTGCGGAAGCCGAATATATAGAGAGTTAAATCACAACTACTATATCTAAAGGTAGCTAACAAATAGTAAGTGAGGCAATAATAAAAAGAACACCAGAAGTTTACGAGGTTCGGCAAAATTTAATTTTTGCCTAGTCCTCAGACACAATCAACTCAAACTTTATTTTATTCCAAAAATACAAGTAAAATACTACAAGAGAGAAAAAAGATTCAAATGCCTTAGGAGATAAGAAGGCGAGTGGGAGATATTTACAAATGAACAAAACCCTTGCTATTTATAGAAGGGAAATAACTATAATAATGGCATGCATGATATCACAATAAGTGTGATCATGCAATGTAAATGCATGAAAAAATGCATCTACTAATTTTCTTCTAAAAGGAGGCTTCCAAATGTTCACACTAGTTCACATTAATCTTGTCAAATTTAACAGAATTATTATATAAAAAAAGGATAAAATAAAAATATTTAATAATAAGGAAGGGCAAGATGAGAGGAAAAAAATAAGGTAACGACGTAACCACACCAAATCGGTCGTTCCATAAAGTGATACTTTTGATTGTTATGTAATGACGGATTTAACGATATGATACAATAAAATTTAAGTAACAATTAAAATAAATATTATATTTAAAGTAATACGATACAATACAACATGTAACAATCATCCAAACAAGTTGTAAGGCACCCGGCCGTCAACACAAAGAAAAAAAAGAAAAGTACAGTAGGATTTTGAAAACAAGCGAGAAACAGATGAAAGAAGACCTCTCTGAAACTGGGAGAGGATACTCTTATACTGTATGTTAGCCGGCGTAATCCATTGGTCCATAAGGATCGAACCACTCAGCCAAAAGACCCTTTTTCCTCTTAGGATTCCAGCCCATGTCCCTGCACAACTGGTCATTGTACCAAATATGCAACGCAGCGATGCATGATCTCCTGTAGTTCTTCGAATATGAATATCTCTTCTTGTATTTATCCCATTCTTCTATGTCTTCTTCCATGACCTTGATATTAGGTAGCTTAAATTTTCCATCAAGAAGTTCTGCCAGCTATCGGCATCTTATTTCTGAGGTGTATAGATTTGCTACGCTTTCTGAGAATCCAATTATTGCCAGTTGTGGAATTCGGGGATGAATGCATTCCCTGAAAATCATCCATAATGACATTACTTTCACACAAGATGAGGTTATACACATAGATAACTCAGATTAACGTATGCAAAAGATTTCCCACCACTACACAAGGATTTAATACTCACCTATAGAGAGGAACTGCAGAATCATCTTTCCCCGCAATGAAGCCCTGGAATTTTGGTGATTCAAAAATGTGTTTGAGCTTATCAATTCCCTTGAAGCCAGTAGCGAGTATGATTAAGTCGGATTTTATTGGTTCAGCCTGACCCTCGAGCATGATGCCTTCTTTAGAGAATCCAAAGCTCTTTGCTTTCTTGAGCTTGATACTTCCTTCCCGAACTCTATCGTAAAAGCTCTCAGGCACTATAGAAATTAAACATGAACTCAATTCGTTTAAGAAACTATGCTCTGGCACCATTCCATGTTTTGCAAGCCCCAGTTTGTGTTGTAAATAGCTTTCTACAAATTTTGAGAAGGCCCACCTCTGTAAAATATGAGTGAAATCAATTTAGTACTTCATGTTATAAGTTTTGTGATAGAAAAAGTAGAAATCATATTGTTGTAACTTTGAACTTATGAGTAGTAACTTTAAGATGACTTCTAATAATTTTGAGATGGATTCTATAACTTGAGAAGGAAGAATAGTAACTTTGTCGACACATGTTGCGGAGTTGTTTCAGCAGCAATTGTATTTATTTTTCTTGTTTCCTCACTTAACTTGCAGACTTGCATGTATATGTGTTAGATATCAGTCATATAGTTTGATTTTTCTGACTTATATAGTGGACATGTAACCTTAATATTGTAACTATCCAGTTAAACTCCACTTTCTTAGTTCATTTATCCTTTCGGGTGCCTAGTGGTGTCATGTAAAGAATCTTTTCTTTGCTTTTTACATGCCATTAATTACCTCCCTATCAGGTATCCGCTTTAGTATATTTTTTGTGAGTTTGGACGATCAGAGGTTGGTTGCTTGTGCAACAAGTGAATTTTACGTGATAGAGGAGTTCAATAACCTCCCTTTCCATATTGAAGGTCTTTCCAATTTAGAAAGCTACTCAGATTCTCTGTCCTTTGTTATTGAAATTCAGGAAATATATTTAGGGTATATATAGAGCCCAATGTATCTACAATATAATGGTTAAGTTTTGAGCGAGAAATATGGCTACAGTCCACGGCCAGAAGCGAACAGTACTTAGCTTGTTTCCTAATATGTTCATCTGATCAGATCAAGAAACCTTTAGTCAATCTCATGGTGTATGGCTTTGTCTTCGGATGCATTGTCAATGTGAACGAGAAAGTATGACTAATCGTTGCTGCACATAGTTGAGTCTTTATATGAGTTAAGATAGTCAAGAAGAAAATAATTATCAATGGTGAAAGAGTTGTGGCGAGGAGACTTAGAAGAAGGCCTTCGCCGGGTTTATGCACCATAAGTTCGGAGAATCGATTTAGGTAGAGATATGCCAAAGGGAATCCCCATGGAAAATAATCGGGAATGTTCCAATGCGGTGTCCTGGTTATTACTGTGCATGGACGTTCAATATTCCCTGCAAAATCAGTGCAAACAGAATCAAGCTGAGATATTCAAACAAACAATAAAGGGGTAGAGGGAATCAAAGTATATAGAAGATTCATAGCAGTACTTACCATTAACGATGGAGCATTCCATGGCAATGTCCATTCCTGATTTCTGGGACCCAATGACGGCTACATGTTTTCCTTTGACGAAGTTGGTTGCAATTGTGGAGTCCATTTTGGAATAATCCATTGAATGGATAACTTTACCCTCAAAAACTTCGGGACCTTTGTTTGGAGGGAATTGAGGGATATTTGGAACTTGGCTGAACTTGGTATACCTGCAGCCATGAGAGATATACCAGCTTATCCTCCATTTGATTGAAAAATTGGTCAAACCACACATTAATATTTCGTTATATGAATCTTTGTAGAAGCTTTTGAAATAGCACTCTGGCGTACAGTTATAGAGAACCGCTATGCACCTCTGCTTGGTTACAGACAATCATTATACACACTCCACTTCTTTTTAAATTGAGGTTCTATAGGGATTAGTTGTCGGTCCTCGAAGAAGAGAAATTTCAATATTGCTTTGTGTTTGAATAATGAGTTTTGCATTAGATTAGCTATTCTAGTAATTA
The DNA here is from genome assembly GCF_000715075.1 of Nicotiana tabacum. Lineage (NCBI taxonomy): Eukaryota > Viridiplantae > Streptophyta > Magnoliopsida > Solanales > Solanaceae > Nicotiana > Nicotiana tabacum. The sequence goes on along the minus strand of NC_134098.1, from coordinate 72,683,197 downwards.
ATTATTGGGGAATTATATTAAAACAGTGTAGTAATACTACTAATTAAGTATTGGCCTGGTGGTTAGTTAAAGATCCTACAATAGTATGAAGTTGAGTCATGCGTTAATGTTTTCCACTACTAGTATATATATGCTAGAGAATGCCAGGTTACATTGCTCTAGTTGTTGTTACGTAAATACTACTGTACTAATTGACCCAAAAAATCTTTCCCTTATATGCCAAACAAACAAAACAGAATATACTTGATCATAATTTATTTTATCTTATTTTTGACGATACCAATCAAATTTTCATCATCGGACTGACACGAATGCCTAAGAGAACATTAGAATAGGGAGATAAAGAAAGAGTAGCACCCAGCGGCGTATCAACGTTTTGCTATATATATACCTGCGGGGAGGGGGTTCGAGTGTCCTGTACAGTGACGTTCCACTTCCCTTTACTGCTTAAAGGCTCGCCGGCACCGGTGCTGCCCCACAAATTCCATTGATCTCCGTCAGAGCCGCCACCAGATTCATAACTGAGGTCTGAGGCTCAACACTTTGCTATTGAACTGAATGTGGCGGAGCAAGTCGAAGTGACGAGCATACGATTCAATGTACTCCAGCACAGCTTGTTGGTCGGGGAACATATCGGTTACAGAATCAGGCCATGGAAAATCAGAGAACTGGTAAAAAGGTCTTTGCAACTTGGTACTCTCAATGGTCTTAGTCCACACACCCCCAATGCTACCCTCCAACTCAAACACTATGGGATCGAAACCTTTTGAAAGGCTGTATTTGCAGGCCAAGAGACCGATTATTGCTATCACCTGCTTCTTTCTGTGATTAGTTGCCATTGTTCTCTCCTCGATCCTTTTTCTGTAACATGCATGTGAGGATATGAATAATTTTGTTTAGGTCGACACAAACTTTGCTATAAGTAGTAATTTATTGGCACTTGTATGATTTAAAACCCGTTGTACTAGCATTTAATTAATGTGCAACCATTAACAAAATTCTGAGTTATGCAATTATCGGCACGCCAACAAGACAACAAGTAGAATATTCCTGGTAACATTATTAAGAAATCGCTGGCACCTAACATGGTATGATGGTAAGGTATGCTAATCAGAAAGCATTGCATTTAATCAATGTGTACCATTAAAATTTATGCAATTAGCCGCACGAGGACAAGTACAATATTAGGAAATTGCTGGCACCTAACGTGGTAAGGTCGGTTACCAAGGTCCTATTATTACCAGATTTTGATGCTAATCAGAAGCAGATCTCGAATTCTCTATCAGCCATGTTCCTCCCTGATATTTTTATATCTCTCCGTCTCATCGTGATTGATTCACAGCTCACCTCCTGTACATCATTGTCCTCTTTCATATCTAAGGGCCAAAGTTTATTTAGACTAAACAACCCCTAAATCATGGTTATAAAACTAAAACTCCTTTATTTTATCTTTTCCTTCTTCCACCTTTTTTGTTTCTTTGAAACCAAAAAAGTGTACTATGTTGTGTTTCTTGTAGTTGGCAATTGCCTTGTTAAAATTTTTTGTTGAAGTTAATGTGAAGAAGAAATAACGAAAAAGATAGTTTGCTGCCTAAGAAGAGCAAACTCCAAATTAGAATAGAGAATAAAAGACTAGAATAAAGGGAATGATTCGACGAAATCTCCATGGTAAGTAAGAATTTCCCAACAAGATTTTCGGATAGCTGATTTCTCTTTCCAATTTGATACTAATCCAGTAAGTGAATGTCCAGTTTAACAAAGGATAAGGGGTTATTTTAATCTAAATAAACTTGGCCCTTAGATATGAAAGTGAACAAATGTCATACAATTAGATGTGCACTGATAGAGATGGAGGGATACTATACTGGAGATGAGTCAAATCTATTTTGTGTGTTCCGCAAGTAGAAATATCAGTGTCGCATCAAAGTTAGATGCGTTTGTAAAAACGGTTACATACTACATATATGAAAGTTTTTTGTCTTAGTTACAACGACTTCTGATCTGCTTATCATGAAATTTTTTGGTCTTTGCAACTGATGTACCAATAACATGGCTAGCCATCACCGATTACATAGTTATGGAGATAGATATCAAGCAGGAGTCGACTCAGTTATTAATCCAACAATATACACTAATTAAACTTGTAAAATTAATTGTAGAAGTATTTTAAATGGCACCCTGTCACACAGAGAACCGCTAGCACTGCTTGGGTTACAAATAATCATTATAGATGTTTTATACTTCAATACTACACAAGAAGAGGGAGTAATTTGGGTGGTGTTCAATTTTTACGTGTACTGAATTATAGAAGGACCTAGTTCTTCTATTCGTTCCTTAAACTACAGTTGCGGAATAAGTAATGCAGAAAGTAAAGAACACAAGTATTTTTACGTGGAAAACACCCGGCTCAACAGGTGAAAAAATCACGACCTACTTCCTAGTAGAATTTTTTCCAAACACTTTACTACAACTTTGAACCAACAACAAAGTTTATAACCTATTGCAAACTAAATGATTAACTCTAATCCTTGTACACGCCACAGGCTGTTGCGACTACTTCAAGTTAACTGTAACTTGAAAGATATAACTCAAGTACCTAATACAATTGCTTCTATAGAAAAGCTGAAAGGTACAACTCAAAAGCTCATACTACAATTGAACTAGAAGTAAAGACAGACACATGGAGCTGGTTCTTCACAGGAATTGCTCACAAAATGCCTTGCTATTTTGCTCTCAATTCTTATTTAATTTCAGCATGTGTGCGTTACCTGTAAAAGAGAATAAACTGATATTTATGGAGCTAGTCAAATAAGGATTAACTAGAGACATGATGATTTACTCTTCATTGGTGGAAGAGTTCTAGTTAACTTTAATTACTAAGTCTTTCCTTAAACATGTTTCAATGCAGCTCAACATCACATATAATGTCATCGAAAAGCATACTGTATCTTCCCCCTTGGCATCATCAAAAAGTTGCATGATTAAGTTAAGTAACCAGATTTTAACAGATATTACTCATGGCTACAGGGGCTACTTCAAATGCAATCATGGATTCAATTTTTCCCTTTTCAATCTAAGAATATTAGCCATCTAAGAAACATCAACAAACAATTAGAGCAAAACCAGTGAATTTCATTGATTGATAAGATTCTACCACAAAGCATAAGAAAAACTAAAAACACAGAACCATGAGCAAAAGCATAGAAATCCCACTTGGGTCACTAGTTACACCTGGGCTAGGAATGGCTTAGGACTGGGAAGAACCAGATTCTTAGTTCTTGGCTTGAAGCAGCTTCAACATATATTGAAGAATGTCATTATTCTTCTCTTTCTCCTTTGCAAGCTCAGACTTGAGAGAGTCTCTCCTAACCTCAACTTTAGCCAACCGTTTCTTCACCCTTTTAGTCTCAGCATCCTTATCCCCACCCTCCTGCTCTAGCGCTCTAATCTTGTTGTTCTTAGGTACCCTCTTGGATGAACCAGGTTCTTTGGGCGCAGTTTGGAGTTGGTAGTCACAATCAATCAAAGTTTCGGCCCCAAAGAACTCTTTACTAGTACAAACATCCTATTTCTTGGGGGAAACCTCAAAGGAGGCAACCACAACAGTTATGATAAAGCCATAGGGGATGGCATGAGTCTTGGTGCCACAAACAACCCTATGAAGGAGCTAGATTATGGACCCTGACCAATTGATTTGCTTCCCATTGTCAAATGGATTGGCAAAACACAAACTGTTATGCTCCAAAAGTACTATTCTGAAAATCTATCTTGATAAACGTGAATTTCAAAAGAAGCAGTTGTTAGATATTTGTTCTGATTTTCTTACCATATTTGATTTTCTTATCCATTTACCATAATTGAGTTTTCCTTTTTTAGAAGGAAATTATAATTCTTCCTTATTTGGCTGGTCCCTTGTCTTGGAGGAAAATCTTTAGACTTCTATAAATTGAGGATTCTTTCTTCTCATTCAGTAGCATCCACAATGCAGCCATATGGGGTTTGAGAGTCATGTTTAGGGGTAGAATTTCGGGACAAGTGTTTGCTTGCTACTTGTGTTTGCCTCTTCGTGAGGTTATTCTCTCGATATTTTGTACTCTCTTTTATATAATGGATTGTTCATCTTTATCTGCGGGCATAGGTCAATTGACCGAACCACGTTAAAAGTTGTGTCTCTTTTGGTATATTTCTTTTTTGTTGTCTGATTTATCGTCGTTCAAGGTTTTCTTTACTAGCTTCCGCATGATACCTGATTATTTCGATCCTAACAAATGGTATCAGAGTAAGGTCATCTTGGCGGATTTAGTTCTAGCCGTAACCTTATTTGACGATAATCATGATTTCTGTTTGAGAAATTTGACCCGAGTGCTACGCACGTTGAGACAAAATTTGTGGTGGAGATTTGGAGATGCGACATGTTGAAGGTTATGTGAAGAAGGTGGATCAAGTTTATTTTGTCAGAAAATTCAGGCAGGGGGAGAATTGTTATGTGTTTGTTCTGATTTTCTTACCATATTTAGTTTTTCTATCTCTTGAAGGAAAGTGCAACACATTTACCATAATTGGATTTTTTATTTTTAGCAGGAAATTATAATTCTTCCATATTTGGCTAGTCCCTTTTCTTGAAGAAAAATGTTTTGACTTCTATAAATTGAGGATCCTTCCTTCTCATTCAGTAGCATCCACAATGTAGCCATATGGGATTTGAGAGTCATGTTTAGGGGTAGAATTTCGGAACAAATGTTTGCCTACTACTTGTATTTGCCTCTTCATGAGGTTATTCTCTCGATATTTTGTACTCTCTTTTATATAATAGATTGTTCATCTTCATCTGCGGACGTAGGTCAATTGACCAAACCACATTAAATGTTTGTGTCTCTTTTGGTATATTTCTTTTTTGTTGTCTGATTTATCGGCGTTTAAGGTTTGCTTTACTAGCTTCCGCATGACACCTGATTATTTCGGTCCTAATAACAGTTTGGCCAACGGGCTCTTAGATGAGTTATAAATGTAAATTGTTAGTAGTAATTGTGCAGGGAGCATTTGCGATCATACATTGACTACAGTTTCTATAAAATAGAATAGTGGAAAAGATATAGTGAGAAATAGGATCTCACATACTTTTTTCCCTTGGTTACATTGTTGGATGTCCCAAGGAAAATTAACACTTCCTTTTTTCAACAAAATGAACACTGTTTAGATTTATCAAAAGGGGAAGGAAGTCGATCTTTTCGAAACAAAAAGTATAGCAAATTTAAAATGCTAGCCTTATTGTTCAAGGTTAATGAACAAGAATATAACACACCATTTCGAAGATCCATCTGATATTCTTGTGCCATTGAGTCTACACAAATTGTTTGTCATTCAGTAGAGATTCATAAGCTGAGCCAGCATGAACGTCCATCCAGTATAAATCAGGGCTTTCAAAGGTGAATCACAAGCTTATTGTGCGAATGCTATGATAAAAGAGTGACAATCTAAGGCACTCGGCCATCAACACGAAGGAAAATAAGAAAAATACAATAGAATTTTGAGTACAAGCGAGAACAGAGGAAAGGAGACCTCTCTAAAGTTGGCAGAAGAGGACCTGATGATACTCTTATACTCGTTAACCGGTGTAATCCATTGGTCCATAAGGGTCGAACCACTCAGCCAAAAGACCCTTTTTCCTTTTAGGATTTCATCCCATGTCCTTGCATAGTTGGTCGTTGTACCAAATATGCAATGCACAATTAGTCTTTCAGCTGGTCGTTGTACCAAATATCTCCAAGCGCCATTTTCAGCTGCTTCTCAAGAGTAAACCCTAGTCTTTCAGCTACACGCTACAATTAGACAATTTACCACAAAATTATGAAATTGAGGTAATGAGAGTAAAGACTAGCTTGAGAACTACATTCGATCTACTTCGGTGGCTCTGATACTATGTTAGCTGCCATGGATCTGAAGATTGAGCTCGAGAAAGAAGACATGCAAGAGAAGGCAACACTCAGAGGATGAGAGAAAACAGAATCTGTTATTGAGAAGAAAGTGATACAACTGTGTATCTGTACATGAGTGTACTGTGTATTTACAAAGCTATAGTATAACTACCTTCTAACACTGTACTAACTATTTAACTTACTTCTAACTACAGTCTACAGTTACATTTCTAACTATAGTTAACTTATCAGCTTGCTTTATTAACTCTAGTCAACAATTACTTTCATATGAGATGAGGTTATATACATTTATATGAATGTGTGCCTACAATGAAGTCTTGAAATCTTGGTGATTCAAAAATGTGTTTGAGTTTATGAATTCCCTTGAATCCAGTAGCGAGTATGACTAAGTCGGATTTTATTGGTTCAGCCTGACCCTCGAGAACGATACCTTCTTTCGAGAATCCAAAGCTCTTTGCTTTCTTCAACTTGATACTTCCTTCCCCAACTCTATCATAGAAGCCCTCAGGCACCATAGAAACTCAATTAAACATGAACTCAATTCATTTAAGAAACTATGCTTGTCCTGGTGAGTTTATACAGACCAATTTTAAGCAACCAGACCATTTTTACCACAAGCACTCAGTTAACTTGTCCTGGTGAGTTTATACAGTTTCTGAGCTGCCCAGGACACACTAAAATTTGGTTCATAATAATACTTATGCGCTAAACTGAGACATGCTTTTGTCGTTTGTACAGCCTAACTCAGTCAAGTAGCTAATTTCTAGGTCCCCGGCAATGGCGCCAAAAACTTGTTGGGACCAAACACACTCACGCAAGTATACGTGGTCGTCAAGTAATAGAGTAGTGAATAGAGTATCGTTCCCACGAGGACTTACAATTATCTTTTGACTAATTCAAACTCAAACAGCTTATCAATTCAAGCGATTCCTTATAAAATAGATAATTGTCTAATTTACTACCTAAAGACTATCAAGTAATGGAATACCAAAAATCAACACAACACTTAAATAGTTTTAAATAACAATCAATGGGAGATAATATTTCAGGGTCACGGGTTATTTAACAATCATGTTGCATTCTTAGCTTAAAATAACTAATTGATTTATCTGGATTGTTGGTTCACAGGGTTGATATTACTCATAAGAGTCTGTCGAGCCCTTACTAGCCTATTTAAGCTAACTTAATACATATATGTCTATGGAATTAAACTTAACAAGAACGCATTTACAATTCCTGTATTGCAACCGAGCAAGGCAATTAGGTATATGTCTATCCCAATTGCGAATCCTTTCCCCTATGCTCGGGTTTAAGAACTTGCTCTATTTAATTCTATATGCAATCTAGAGTTCCCACTTTCGAGTTCAACTCTAGATTCATAGATAATATTTCACTGTTAGCTACTCAGCAAAATAATTAAAAACATAATTAAATAAACAACCCAATATGATAAAATCAACTTCGTCAAATTATACTTCAAACATCAACATTCATGTATACCCATGACCCTAGAACAATAGGGTTCTTAGCCACTCATATTCAGGCAATCATCCAAAATCCAAAATTCACAAGAGTACATAAGAATCAATAAAAGAAAGAGAGAATAGGAACTTCAAGACAAATTCCGTGGTTTCAGAACTTTGTTGTAGGTTTTTTTTTTCCCTTCCAATATGTTAGATAACCTAAAGGAGGCGTTTTTGGCTTATATATTGCGTACAAAAGTCGTGGGCCAAAGCTCTCCTATTCCTAGTCCAAATCGGCTTCAGGGATTGATGCTAAGGTGGATGCGACACATCCACCTCGTCCTCCATTTCAGTTTTGCCTGTGAGGGTGGATGCGACGCATCCACCTCGTCCTCTACTTCTCAGCTTTTCATGCGAGGGTGGATGCTTCGTATCCACCCTTTGTTCCTCCATCTCAGCTTTGCCCAGGTGCGGATGCTAAGGCGGATGCTATGGGCCGACTTCACTGCTAAGGGTGCACGAAATATGATGTTTTTCTAGATTGGATGCGACGCATCCAATCTCTCTTCCTCTACCTAGAGCACCTTTTCTTCATATTTTTGCACTCCAAACACCCTAATTTACCCCACACAACTCAATTAGTCATAAAACCAATAATTAAACCATGTTGGGCATTTTAAAGATCAAATAGCATCAAGAAGCGGTTAAAACATGGGTAAAGTAATATCAACACATATCGAAATATGCCAAACATCACTACCCCACACTTAAACCTTTGTTCGTCCTCGAACAAACCATCCTATAGTAGACGAAACAAAATTAAGCTCTTATCATTCAAAGCACACTGCACCTATGACCATGGTTATTTGCACAATTAGGCTCTAGACTATGCATCACATACACTTCCCTTTACTTATGCCCTTCTTTAAACATATTCGAACAAAGACAACATGCTCACAACAACCCTAACCTCAAAAACCGACTCAATGTCACAATGCACTCATGGCTTGAACACCCAACATCATAGAGAAGTCTAATAACGTTACCTATCCCTCATGAAACCATGTGCCCTCACAACAAGAACAAGAGAGCGAGTTCAATCCACACATTCGAATCTCATGATCAAATATATTTTAATGACTCACATATATCAAAGAAAATCGCTCACTCTCACAAAGAAGTCACATGCATGCAATTGGTACCATAGACTTGCCCTTAATGTAAATCTCTACTAATGTAAGCTCGCTCGATCTAAAATCAATTAGGACTTTTTCATGGTTGTAATGTGGGCTAAGGGAAAGGTAGGATATATTTTAGGAATAGTGACTCAACCTCCTAAGCACTTTAACACATCATCAAATAACTTAAGCGCAAATTCTTCAACACCACTTCAATTTCACAAATAATATCACCCCAACAATATTTCCTCTTTCTTTAAGCACTACTTTAATTCATACCCACTAGCAAGAACAAGACAACAATTTATTCATCTATATTTTTCTTTCTTTTTTTTTCCAGATTTTTCTCTTCTTTTTTTTTTCTTTCAATTTCCGCTAGTGGTGTATTATTTTACAAAATAAGTGCACCCTTCTTTCTTTCATTGGTTCCACTCAAAAGTCACCCCACACTTAGTCCCTTCTTACTTCTTTTAGCGCTCATCTAACAATTAAAGTGCTTTAAGAGGTAAAAGGATCAAAACAATGTCAATTAAGAATAAAAAGGGTATAGGCTTGTAATGTGGGTACCAAATAACAGGTCTACAGGCTCAAAAGGGTTAACTAGGGATAGATTTTATTTGTGATAAGCAATAAGCTCAAAACGATCAAAGAAAGCCTAAAATCATTTTCCAAACCGAGCATCACCTAAAATTTCGCTTCAACTCACATACCGGGCAAATTCTAAACACAAGTACAATACATGGGCAACACAAAAATCTCACCACACATGGCACATGACTCACTAAGGACGGCCCCATTCCGACTCTCAAACAATGCAAGTATTCACGGAGCCACGAGATATTGAGCATTAAGCGCAAAGTGAACACAAGTCAAGAAAACGAGAAATAGGTGCCACAAAACATGCTATCCAATTTATAAAGGCTTCATGATCAATTTTAAAACATAGGAAAGGCACTACACATGCCAAAGCCCGAATATGCTACTATCAAACAAGTCAAGAGCCCCTATGAATCTCATATTTCTTTCTCCATTTATTTTCTAAACTCTAATCTATTCTCAAAGAAAAAATTTTTTTACTACCCGGTTCAAAATACATCCTATGGAAAAGAACCGATGCACAAAAAAAAAATCACAGGGGATTATTACTACCAACACAAAAATTTTACTAATTACTCAAGGCTACTACTCAAATTTTTTTTTTTTAGTTTTCTGTCAATCTCCTAATACTAAACTAATTTCAAGAATCAACTGAGAGTTACTCCATATAGATGAATTTACTATTATTACATGCCATTAATCCAGTGAAGCCCCCAACAATCAAATTGTAACAGTTTAGTATATTTATCTATACAAAAAATATGAATAACCTCCACCCCACACTTAGAACTGTGCGTTGTCCCCAATGCACACAAATAAGGTAAAGTAGGGTGAGAAGAAACTCCCTCAAGTCAAGGTGGAGGGCTCATCCGCAGTATGTGGAAGAGCATCTGCATCCATGGCATTCATCAAGACCCCCTCCGGCCTTGCAACATCATCCTCACGCATAGGGAGAGCTGTCATTGTCCTATCATCACCAACTGGAGCTGATTCTGTAGCAGGTGGTACATCGACCTCAGTAGGCCTGGTATGTGGAGCCTCAGGGACTATAGGAGGAACAGGAGTGGATGGTCCGGCAGTGGACGATGCAATCAACTGTGAGATATCTATATCTGCACGTTGAACCAGAGCTCTGAGGAGTAATGATATCTCCCTCATCATCGTGGCCTGCTCAGCCTGGACTCGGCTTAGATCCGCACGAGTCTGACTCAACTCATCCCTGGTGGCACTCAACTCGACACGAGTCGCTATTAACTCAGCCCTGTTCTCTTGCATATCTGCTTGCATCTGCTCAAATAACTGTTGAATGGTGAGCTTAGAAGACCTTTCCTTGTTCGGCTCTAGAACATGAGTGACATCGTATGGTCCTGGAGCTTTAGCCTCAATGTCGTCATTCTCCTTGTCCCATAGTACTCCTATCTCTGTCAAGAAAGCCGATATGGTATTTGCAAAGAACAGCCTCCACTTGTAATTCATCCTGGTGTGCTGCATTTGATCATGCATGATGGCTCCTAAGTTGAGCGGTATCCCCTCCAATAAAGCATACAATACTAGTGCGCGGTGACGAGGGACATCAGTTTTGTGTTGGCATGGCATCAGGCGGTTGCATATGAAATTTAGAGCCACACGTGCTAACGCACTCATGAATTCCTTGGCTATAGAATGGTACTCCATACTCCCATGCTTCTAATTTGCATCCTTCCTGGTGGGGCATAGGACAGACTTAATGTGTGCATAATCTGGTGTTTTGCATATGGAGTCAAACCTATCTGTTAGTGTGTGTGGCACCCCTAAGAAATTATTCAGAGCTTCAGCTGACACATTAATATCTACCCCTCGTATTCTCACAATGTTGCCCCTATCGTGACGCCAATTGGCGTAAAGCTCTCTAACAATAGTGAGGTTGGCTTTGCTGTGACCCTTCAAGATGGGTCCCCATTGTTGCACCTCGCGAATTGATTTTAGAAACTCTGGGTACTTTTTCTTAAGTGTTCCGATGTTGATCGGCTTTTCTAGAATGTACTTCTTTGAACCCAGTATCTTATTATAGGCTCGGAATGCCTTCTCATTAACAAAGTTCTTCTCCCAAGCAACTCGGTCTATGGGTTCACCCTCATCTTCATCACTCATGTCGACATGTAGAAGGTCATTATCCGAATCGGATTCGGACTCAGATTCTGCAGTAATCTTCTCCTTTCCCTTATCAGTCGGATCACTCTTTTTGGAGGCTTTTCTCTGGTATGTCACAGGCTCTCTTATCTCTATCCCTTTGCTTGGTGGATTTAATGATGTTTTTGTAATACCCTTCTTCACTGTCCTCCTGACTAATGGTTCCTCTTCTTCTTGCTCTGAATCATCACTTAACTGCCTAGGCTGCAGTTCCTTTTCCTTCTCCATCCGCTTCCTTTTTTTCTGTGGATTTGGGGCACCTGCTGCCTTTCCGGTAGGCTTTTTGGGCAGTTGCTTGTTATTATCTTGGTCTTGTTGCTTGGACGGTTTACTCGTTGCTCCCATTTTATGAACCTAAGTACCTGCAATGCAAAGAAATCAACAATTAGCGTATAAAACAGTGAAGTTCAGCTCTAAAACAGTTGCAACAGCTTGCACTACCAATTATTCGCAGAGTCATGCCATTCAATACTTCATGAAACTATAGCTCATGGCTATATAGATATCATTATGCCCAACATGAGGTTTATCCGAGCGACGCTCACTAACCATGTTCAATTTCACATAGCACCTCACTCGACCCCACACTTATTCTCACGACATATCATTACGCATAGCGCTCACACAATGTAAATCGAGTAACACTTTATAATTCAAGATGTCTAGCATGTGCCGGATGTTCAATTCATTTAGACAATATATCATAGGCTCAAAACATTGCTGTACACAATCAACACAAACAACCTCACACTTATACACAAGCATATACCAATGTTGCTCGGTTACTCAGACTTCACCGGCGCCTAAATTTACCTCACGGTCAATTCGTCGAACATGTGATATGCAACAGTTGTGCCTAGTTCATTCTATCAGTTGGGTAATGCGACTACCCTCCCAAAATTAACGAGATGAAGGGAATTATAGTTTATCATCTCGCAACCATTACAACTAACAAGAACGACAGCCCTAAACCTCAGGCTTTTTCAGTTCCTCTCTTAATCACATGTGTGATATTTGAAATTGGCAAAACCTAACTTGTTGCTACCATTGAGAGAGGGAAGAGAGGAGAATTAGGAGAGAAGAAAAAGAAAGAACGAAGAAGATGATGCATACCTGTCGCGTTTGAATGCGTCGCAATTGGGATTAAAGAAAGAACGAGGAAGACGGGCTTTTTATGTTAGGGCGTCGTGTTTGTTTTTATGTTTGAATTTTGTTTTTGGCCTAAGATGTGTTAAAATATAGCACTTACCTGTGCGTGCGAGCTTGGTGTAATTAGTCCATCAATGTTTTCATGCTGAGGGGGATGCGACGCATCCGCCTCGTTTTCCCATATCTAGACCGAGTTTTTTATTTTTTTATTTTTTATATACATATAAGATCTAATTCCTACAAAACAATGAACTAACTAACTTGGGTGGCCTCCCAAGAAGCGCCTGATTTAACGTCGCGGCACGACGCAACACGTTCTTCATGCCTCCACTAAATCCATCGAGGTCTTGTGACGTGCAATGTCACCACCCCAATAGTGTTTTACTCTCTGGCCATTTACCAAGAATGTCGCATTGGAACCCGTATCACGCAATTCTACCGCACCATGAGGTTTCACACTAACCACTTTAAACGGACCCGACCATCGAGATTTAAGCTTTCCTGGAAAAAGCTTTAGCCTTGAATTAAACAAGAGAACTTCTTGACCTGGCTCAAACTCACGATGTTTGATGTGCTTATCATGCCACCTTTTGGTCTTTTCTTTATATAATTTGGCATTTTCATACGCATGCAATCGAAACTCATCAAGCTCATTGAGTTGTAGCAATCTCTTCTCACCGGCCAAGTCCATCTCCATATTTAGCTTTTTAATCGCCCAATATGCTTTGTGTACAAGCTCGACGGGAAAATGGCATGCCTTCCCATAAACCAACCTGTACGGAGAAGTACTTATGGGGGTCTTGTATGCAGTGCGATACGCCCATAATGCGTCATCCAGCTTCCCGGTCCAGTCCTTTCTATTCCCACTTACTATTTTTTCCAAAATCTACTTTACCTCTCTGTTAGAAACTTCTACTTGACCACTCGTTTGGGGATGATAGGCAGTGGAAACCTTGTGCTTAACTCCATATTTTGCAAGAATATTATTCAGCAATTTGTTACAAAAGTGAGTTCCCCCGTCGCTTATCAACACTCTTGGAGTCCCAAAATATGTGAAGATGTGCTTCTTTACAAAGCTTACCACTACCTTTGCGTCATTAGTAGGAAGAGCAATGGCCTCCACCACTTAGAAACATAGTCTACCGCCACCAAGATGTACATGTGCCCATTAAAATATGGGAATGGTCCCATGAAATCAATCCCCCAAACATCAAAAAGCTCTACTGCCAGAATATTTTGCAAGGGCATCTCGTGCTTCCTCGTGATAGTTCCGGTTCTTTGGCATCTATCACAATTTTTAACAAAGGCATGTGCATCCTTAAACAATTTTGGCCAATAGAAACCTGATTGTAGCACTTTTTGGGCGGTTCTATCCCCATCATGATGACCTCCATTTGGCGAAGCATGGCAGTCATGCAGTATAGCATTCATCTCTTCCTCAGGAACACACCTTCTCACCAACTGATCTGCGCACTGCCTATATAAGAATGGCTCATCCCACATGTAGAGCCTTACATCATGTAAGAATCTTCTTCTATTGTCAGGTGTCAATTCTAGTGGCGACACCCCACTTGCAATAAAATTCACATAATCTGCATACCATGGGGCTTCACCTGAGGTGACTGCTAATAATTGCTCATCAGGAAATGTTTCTTTGATTGACCCTCCTTCAACTACATGGTTCCGACTTTCTAATCTGGACAAATGATCAGCCACTTGATTTTCTGTCCCTTTTCGATCTCGGATCTCTAAGTCAAATTCTTGCAAGAGGAGGACCCAACGAATCAGCCTCGGCTTGGCGTCTTTCTTTTCAAACAAGTATCTGATAGCTGAATGATCTGTGTAGACGATGACTTTGGTTCCCACTAGATAGGATCTGAACTTGTCAAACGCCCACACCACTGCAAGCAACTCCTTTTCAGTAACTGTATAATTCATTTGAGCTGGATTCATAGTTTTTCTCGCATAATAAATGGAGTGAAAGGTTTTATCCCTCCTTTGCCCCAAAACCGCTCCGATTGCTATGTCACTTGCATCGCACATCAACTCAAATGGTTGTGCCCAATCTGGGCCAATGATAATTGGTGCAGTCACCAATCTTCCCTTTAGCTCCTCAAATGCTTTCAGACATGCATTATCAAACTTGAAGGTGACATCTTTCTCTAGAAGCCTGCACAAAGGAGAAGAAATTTTTGAAAAATCTTTAATGAAACGACGATAAAAACCTGCATGACCCAAGAAACTGCGAATGCCTTTGACGGATGTCAGTGGGGGCAATTTTTCAATCGTCTCCACCTTTGCTTTATCCACCTGTAGACCATCTTTTGACACCTTGTTCCCCAAAACTATACCTTCACGTACCATGAAATGGCATTTTTCCCAGTTTAGCACCAAGTTCGTCTCTTCACACCTAGCAAGAACTTTATCAAGGTTCATCAAACAACTATCAAAAGAACATCCAAACACAGAAAAATCGTCCATGAATACTTCTACAAATCTTTCAACCATGTCAGTAAAAATAGCCATCATACACCTTTGAAAAGTCGCAGGTGCATTACAAAGACCGAAGGGCATTCTCTTGAACGCATACGTGCCATAAGGACATGTAAATGTAGTTTTCTCTTGGTCCTCTGGGGCTATAGCAATCTGATTATACCCCGAATAACCGTCCAGGAAACAGTAGTATTCCTGGCTAGCTAACCTATCAAGCATTTGGTCAATAAAGGGAAGGGGAAAGTGGTCTTTCCGGGTGGCATTGTTCAATTTTCTATAATCTATGCAAATTCTCCATCCAGTGACAGTTCTTGTAGGAATTAAGTCATTATTTTCATTAACTACTACAGTCATCCCCCCTTTCTTTGGCACACATTAAACGGGGCTTACCTATTTACTTTTTAGTCGGCGTTGATGCTCTACACTTGGCTTGTGTCCGTCCTCCATGAGGATTTTGTGCATGCAGAAAGCTGGACTAATTCCTTTAATGTCAGACATTGTCCACCCAATTGCTTGCTTGTGCTCACGTAGCACCCTTAATAGCTTTTCTTCCTGCAATTTAGACAAGTGAGAAGAAACAATAACAGGTAAAGTGTCAGAACTACCCAAATAAGCATATTGAAGGTGAGGGGGTAGGGGTTTAAGCTCCAATTTTGGAGCTTCTTCAATTGACGGCTTTGGAGGGGGGCCACTTGGCCTATTCAGGGGCTCAAACGGGTGTATTCCTTGCATGTAAGCACATGATGCATCTAGGATATGCATCATTTTTTCAACCTCATCATCAATCATCAAGCTATCAAACAACATGATTGCTTTTTCTAGAGAGTCCTCTAGATATACACTCGTGTCGAGAAGTTGCGCATCCACCTCCACAACAGATATCATAGAGAGCTCCTCATAGTGGCGGGGAAGTTGGATTGCTTTGTAGACATTGAAGACTGCTTCCTCGTTGTCCACCCTCATAATCATTTTCCCTTCTCTCACTTTAATTATTGCATCACCAGTAGCCAAGAGAGATCATCCTAATATGATTGGAACTTGTTCATCAGCCTCGAAATCTAGAATAATGAAGTCAGCTGGGAAGATAAATTTCCCAATTTGCAGCAGCACATCTTCAATCACTCCTTTGGGGTAGGCTATGGACCTATCAGCTAATTGCAACATCACAGTGGTTGGTCTCGGAGCTCCCAGACCCAATTGCTTAAACAAGGACAAAGGCATCAGATTTATGCTTGCACCCAAATCACAAAGAGCACGACCCACATCAATATTACCGATTCGCACTAGAATGGTGAAGCTGCCAGGATCCTTAAGCTTTTGGGGAAGCTTGTTTTGGACCCTTGATGTGCACTCCTCAGTAAGTGCAACCGTCTCGAACTCAGTAAATTTCCTCTTGTGAGCCACTATATCTTTTATGTACTTAGCATACTTTGGAATTTCACGAAATACATCCACTAATGGAATATTTAATTGAACCTGACTCAACATAGAGAGAAATTTGTTGAACATGCGATCGTCATTCTTTTTCTGCAATATCTGGGGGAAAGGTGATGGTGGCCTTGTAGCCTTCATTCGCTCTGAACTTGCATCATTTTCCTTAGATTCGTGTATTGCCTTAGGTGTCAGCTCCCCTTAGGTATAGATTTTTCCTTTCTCTTCTTTGGCACTTCCTCTAGTTCCCTCCCGTTTCTAAGTGTACCTGCATTAACTTGAGGGTTCTTCTCTGTATCACTGGGAAGGGAGCCTATAGGTCTAGTATTTTGATTTGCTGCTAACTGCCCCATTTGCCTCTCAAGATTTCTGAAATCGGTCTTGAGCTGTTGATTGTCTAGCAATAACTTTTTCAGCAAGTCATTCGTACTCTCTTCTATTTGTTGGGGTGGCTTCTGAGGCTGATTAAAATTTCCTTGAGGCCTATACTGATTCTGATTTTGTTGATTTCCGCCCCATGAGAAGTTAGGATGATTCCTCCAATTTGGATTGTAAGTGTTCCCATATTGTGCATGTTGATTCATAGGGCCTCTGTTTTGTTGCCCCACATAGTATATAGATTCAGGATTCGTGGGGCACATGTCACTCATATGACTGTCACCACATATTTCGCAACAAATAGACATCTGTTGTACATGTTGCATTTGTTGTGTTGTCATTCGGTTCATCTGATTTGCCAGCTTTGCAATATCTGCTCTCATGGCTGAGAAGTCATCAAGCTCAATCAACCCGGCTGACTTCTGTTTAATTGCTCTTCTTGCATCGCCATTTCCTTGCCAATTATGGTCATTGGCAATGAAGTTATTTAGCAAGAGTTGTATTTCACTATACGGCCTCACCATGCAACTACCCCCACAAGTTGAGTCAAGATTCATCTTTGATGCTTCATCTAACCCATCAACAAAAGTGTGACCCAATACCTCATCAGTCTGACAATGATGCGGGCAGTCTCTGAGTAGCTTCTTGTATCTTTCCCAAGCTTGACGAAGTGTCTCGCCATCCCGTTGTTGGAACCCAAGAATTTGGCTTCTCAGCGATTTTGTCTTCTTAGTAGGGAAAAACTTGATTAGAAATTTCCTTGCTAAATCATCCCAAGTGTGGATTGAGTTTGCGGGCTCCTTTTGCAACCATTCCTTAGCTTCCCCCAACAGTGAAAAGGGAAATAGTGTCAGTTTGACATAGTCCTTGGAAACGTTCGGATAATTGTAAGTGTCCGTAATTTCCAAGAAGTTCTGAATATGCCTCTGCGGGTCCTCATGAGATAGACCCACATATTGTCCTGTGGACTGAATCAGCTGTACCATGTATTGTTTGAGTTCAAAATGCCCAGTGATATCAGGCTTCACAATAGCCTGAGTCATATTCGCAAGATTGGGCCTTGCGGCTTCAATCACCGGACGCTCTTCATTACCTGCCATCTCTATTGGCTGTGGTTGAACTACGATGTCCAACTCTCTTTCTATTCTCGTTCTAGCTTCGAGTTCCCTTCTCACTCTATGTAGTGTTCGTTCGATTTCTGGATCAAGAGGAATGAGGTTGTTTGCACTTCTACTCCTCCGCATTCGAGAGAAGATCCTGCGTTAACACAAACAAGGCAAACTGAAAATTAAAACTTGAACAAATAACTAATAAAAGCTTAACTTAGTCAAGTAGCTAATTTCTAAGTCCCCGGCAACAGCGCCAAAAACTTGTTGGGACCAAACACACTCACGCAAGTATACATGGTCGTCAAGTAATAGAGTAGTGAATAGAGTATCGTTCCTACAAGGAATTATGATTAACTTTTGACTAATTCAAACTCAAATAGCTTATCAATTCAAGCGATTCCTTATAAAATAGATAATTGTCTAATTTACTACCTAAAGACTATCAAGTAATGGAATACCAGAAATCAACACAACACTTAAATAGTTTTAAATAACAATCAATGGGAGATAATATTCCAGGGTCACGGGTTATTTAACAATCATGTTGCATTCTTAGCTTAAAATAACTAATTGATTTATCTGGATTGTTGGTTCACAGGGTTAATATTACTCATAAGAGTTTGTCGAGCCCTTACTAGCCTATTCAAGCTAACTTAATACCTATATGTCTATGGAATTAAACTTAACAAGAACGCATTTACAATTCCTGTATTGCAACCGAGCAAGGCAATTAGGTATATGTCTATCCCAATTACGAATCCTTTCCCCTATGCCCAGGTTTAAGAACTTGCTCTATTTAATTCTATATGTAATCTAGAGTTCCCACTTTCGAGTTCAACTCTAGATTCGTAGATAATATTTCACTGTTAGCTACTCAGCAAAATAATTAAAAACATAATTAAATAAATAACCCAATATAATAAAATCAACTTCGTCAAATTAAACTTCAAACATCAACATTCATGTATACCCATGACCCTAGAATAATAGGGTTCTTAGCCACTCATATTCAGGCAATCATCCAAAATCCAAAATTCACAAGAGTACATAAGAATCAATAAAAGAAAGAGAGAATAGGAACTTCAAAATAAATTCTGTGGTTTCAGAACTTTGTTGTAGGTTTTTTTTCCCTTCCAATATGTTAGATAACCTAAAGGAGGCGTTTTTGGCTTATATATTGCGTACAAAAGTCGTGGGCCAAAGCTCTCCTATTCCTAGTCCAAATCAGCTTCAGGGATTGATGCTAAGGTGGATGCGACGCATCCACCTCGTCCTCCATTTCAGTTTTGCCTGCGAGGGTGGATGCGACACATCCACCTCGTCCTCTACTTCTCAGCTTTTCATGCGAGGGTGGATGTGACGCATCCACCCTTTGTTCCTCCATCTCAGCTTTGCCCAGGTGCGGATGCTAAGGCGGATGCTATGGGCCGACTTCACTGCTAAGGGTGCACAAAATATGACATTTTTCTAGATTGGATGCGACGCATCCAATCTCTCTTCCTCTACCTAGAGCACCTTTTCTTCATATTTTTGCACTCCAAACACCCTAATTCACCACATACAACTCAATTAGTCATAAAACCAATAATTAAACCATGTTGGGCATTTTAAAGATCAAATAACATCAAGACGCGGTTAAAACATGGGTAAAGTAACATCAACACATATTGAAATATGCCAAACATCATTGCTATCCATCTGGCGTTGCTATCTGCTTCTTATTTGAGATAACTCCACAGTTTATAGGAGACTCTACATGGTGATGTCTGTAAAAGGGTGTAGTTTTTTTTGCTTATAGTACTAACATTTATGCTGCTGGGGACAAATCTTCAGTTCTTCCACGAACATGAGTAGTTCCTCTCTAGTAGACATTATTTAGACAAACCTTTCTCTTCTCCCTACTTTAGACATGGTTCTTCTGCTATCATTTTTTCTGTCTTCAGGATTTTAACTGTTAAATTTGGCATTTCTTTTGGTGAGCGTGCACCACGTTGGTTCATTTCTTTTAAATTATGTGAACAATTTGTGAACAAGTAAGTTTGGAAGTGTGGATGCTTTACAGAACCAAGTTTTCTCAACATGGAAGTATAAGTGTGTGTGTGTGTATTTGTGTGTGGTAGATGCTCAAAGAGAGCACTTTAGCTTTGTAGGGAAAGATGTTATAGAAGCACTTCCCCTAAACGATATTACCCTCCCAATTAATCATCTTTTTTGGATGGTTGAAATCTTGAAATGCAAATTGCCACTTTTAGGCATCTCTAGGATAGACAAAGAAGAAGGGAAAAAGATTAGTCGAACCATAACAGCATTAGTAGTATGGTTTGCAGAGTAGTATCAGTAAAATTTGTCCTTGTTGTTTTAAAATGATTCGACAGACCGCAGTAAGAAACAATTACTTATTATCAAAGTTAAACGTTTTGTGGCATACGAGTGTCTTTTTTTAATTTTTTTCCAGAACACAATTGGATAATAACTCACTTTTATTTTCATCAAAGAGGGAAAACCAACAAAATGAGTTTGGTGGAAATATAAAATGAAAATAACTTAGTATATCCAGATTCAGATAGCAATATTTTTAACTTACCTTTTGTTTGACGAACTGCAAATTGATGCGTGGGTTTTCTTTCTAATTCTTATTGGAAAAAAATAAAGAGAGGGCAATACTCCTTGTAATTCCCGTACTTCAGAGCTGAACTCAATGTATTAAACTTTTTTTAACCTGTGAAATTAAACTAATCGAAGAGAGTGATATTATGATACTAGTAATAGTTGCGTTTTTTGGAAAAAAAATTGGATGAAGAAATATGTTTCTTTTGCTGAAATCTTTTCAGTATATCTAATCTATATCTATATTCTATATATCTATCTATATTATTATAAAAGTCAAAATACAATGTTGGAAGACTAAAATATCCTTACAATATTAAATATAACTAGTTTCTCATCATGTGCGTTGCACGTGTATGTCGAATCATGTATTACATAGTTTTGCAAAATAATATTAGTATTACTCAAACAAAATTTTGAGTAAATAAGTATACATGTGAAAGAATAAAATACAAATTTTTATGGATGAACAATATAATATTGATCATTGTAGGATGACGTGTTTGTCGTATAAGAAGATGGATTAGATATTATCTAAATCTACGAAGATGGACAATCAAAATCTAATTCGATACACGTAATCTTTATATTTATTTTAATTTTATGAGATACAAACACACAATTATTTTGATTTTATGAGATAGAAACATGCTTGTAATGACGTGCATCCCATCTAATACTTCTTCAAGATAAGAGTGTTCAAAGTCAATTGAAAAATTTATCTAAACAAAAAATCTATCCAAACCACTTCAATAATCCATCATATATTTTTGACTTGTTTTGGTTTTTTAATTTTGAAAAGCTACCACTATTTGATTTGGTTTGATGTAACGAATTTTATAATTATTTATATAACAGTATGTAAATTTTTTATAATATTTTTAAATACTTTTATATATTTTTCAGCTTTTGCCATAATTTCATCATAATAATGGCAATTGCTCTCTTTGTATGCTTTTTTCTTCAAAAAATTTCTTCGCTGTTTTTTTGTTTGACCTGTTTCGGTAGCTATCTTCTGGGTTTAATTAAAATTAGCCTACATTACCTCATTTTCTTTGTAATAATATGTGAGCATAGTATACTTTATATTTCCCAATACCATGACAGTTTGTTCATTTGGCTTCTTCAAACAATACAATAAGTATTGATATACGCAGAATATAAATATTGCTTGTATAAGTAAAGAAATTCAGTGAGACCATCATCAGGAGGATTATCCGAGAAGTTTTCTATAGAGGGTCAGTGAGAAGCCGACTAAATACAGCTCTTGGAAGACTTAATTAATATCTTGTTTAGTGCAGTACTCTATGAACTTGGTGGACTCGGGTAGTTAAGGATGTGATTAGTAGTATTTTTGCTTCACATCTTTGGATGAAATCCAGGTGCAGTTGTATGTACATAATGTTACCTGGTAATAAAAATTTTATTGACCATAAAAAGAAAAAGTTCTTATAAATTGAATTATTTAACATACGAAAGTTGCATTCCACTTTGATTGAACTCATAATTTTCATAGTGCCTCAACCCACCGTGCATTTTGAAAATTTCGAATTTTATTAACACTTTTGTTAACCCTTCTAACGGTTACACAAATTTGAAGGAATACGTTTGAAAAGTTACTTGCTAGTAATATGAAAGAACACACCCTTTCAAATCAACTTCCTCTATTTTCCTTCTGATTAAATAATTATCTGATGTATTACTATTAAAATTTTATATATATATATATATAGAGAGAGACTAAATAATCGATAATGGACACTACTGGATGTTTAATTTGTAACTAAAGGCAGCTAATAACCATGATTAAACCTTAAGAATTAATATGAATATAAAAAAATTCACATTATACATGACTTATTATTATGCAGTGACGGTGCTTTTGATATATTTTCGACAAGTACTTTAGGGTTCACCATTAAATTCATTGAAAACGACCTCACTTTCACACTTGCAAAGCAAAGAACTAATTGAACAACATTCAAGACCCTTTTGACATACTTTTTTTTGATAAATAATAAGGAGTAGAAAGATTATCGGTGACACAATTTCATGGCGTGAATATGTATCATCTGAATTTGAGTTTAAGTGTATCTGTGTTTTGGTTATAAACAAGAGCCAAATAGAGCTTCTTAACTATTTCGTTCATTTCTTGTCACTCTTATTCTACGTTATTCGAAATAAAAATATTTAGACATTTTAAATATTCGTTCTCCCTTTTTATTTAATTTTTTAATATTAGTGTAATTGCTGGATAATAAATTAATAAATGATTCTTTCTTAAATCAATACGAATTTATTAGTCCATATCATCAATTATAAAAATTACATTCAATAAATATATATAATAATTTATTTTTAAAAAAATGGTCAAATATACCCCTCTACTTTCATATATTGTCTATATTTAACCTCTGTTATACTATCGGGCCAAATTTATCCCTACCGTTATACTATCGGGCCAAATTTACCCCTACAATTAGCAAACTTAAAAAAATACCCCTTGATATGTTAAGTAATCCAAAATCTCCCAAATTTCTTTTATTTAAATCACTTGTTGTTCTTCTTGGTCCACTATTTTTGAAATAATTGGTATTTACCTGCTTTTCTGAATTAGAGAAAAAAATATTAAATAATACAATCGAATAAACAAAGTATAGTAAATTGAAAAATCTAAATTAGGTCGCCTTTCTAAATTCTAAAAGTATTTACATCATCCCAATTTTAATGAATTCATTGCACTAAATGTACAGACTTTGCAAGTATTAGCGATTGAAATTGAAGTTCCTCGGAGACTTTACATTGTCTAATTCAACTTTGCTTTAATTAAATGCCTACACATTGTACACTCTTAAGTTAGTCGATCGAACTCTATACTAACCAGACAATGACAAAATATATTTGAATATACATGTACATACATGATGATTAGCTGCATATAATACACAATAAATAGACCCACTAAATTCTACGGTGTGTATATGATTGAAAAATAAATAAAATTTTAAACCAATTTTATTTATTACAAAAAGAGAAATGGGTGCATTGGTAATTAAAAAAATTATGACTAATTTGTATAGTCTAGTAACTTTAACATTCACATCAATAGTAATTTTTAAAAATAGTGGACCAAGAAGAACAACAAGTGATTTAAATAAAAGGAATTTGGGAGATTTTGGATTACTTAACAAATCAAGGGGTATTTTTTTAAGTTTGCTGATTGTAGAGGTAAATTTGGCCGAGAGTATAACGGTGGTAAATTTAGCCGATAGTATAACGGATGTTAAATGTAGACAATATATGAAAGTAGAGGGATATATTTGGCCTTTTCCCTTTATTTAATGAGAAAAGAGTTGTGTCTTTTACAATGTTGTTCTTCGCCTAACTCTTCTACGAGTAAGTGCAGAATGGAGTTAAATGCACACATAATTTTCTTTTTAAAAAAAATTCTATTTTCCTTCAAGATATGGAGTTGCTTAGTGAATATCTTGTACTTTTTCTCTAACAAATAGGGTTCCTCGTCGATATGGGAATGATCATCAATTGTGATGTATAATCTTAAAACTTAAAATAACATTATTCATCAAGGAAACATAAATTAATAGAGGAGAAGAGGAATAGAAATAAAAGTTATCTATTGAGTAAACAGAAGGTCTATGGACATATGTACTTGGTTTACCTTTGGAAAGCATGCTTGACTCGATCATTCCAGAATTATGTCTATATAAGCATAGTATACTTGCTAATCAATGTGTCTTGATATAGTTATATCATCGTATGCTGCTTAATTGATGAGTGATACAATAACTCTTGGACGGGGAAGAAGTTCCCTACCTTTGATTATTGAAACGAAAATGCAGAGACAATGTTAGCCTCTCATGCACATGAACAAACATTTCTTTCCACTTTAAATCAGTTTTCCAAATCAGTTCGTAGCTTTTCCTGCCAAATAATTTTTAAATAGTAGTTACTATGAAATGACACAACTATTTAGAGGAGACACAATATAAATAATTACATTTTAATTTTTTATTTAATTATTATTATTAAATGTTAGTATATTATTAGAAGGGTAATTTGGTAATTCAACTTTCTAGTTTAGAGCTTCCTACTTTTAATATATTATAGATAGATAGATATAGATAATTTATAATGAAAGGACATAACCACAATACTACATGCTAGCCATATAATTCTATTAGTTTTAGGACATATTTCTTAAACCCTACGCATATATAATACACTATAGCTATGTAATCTAATTACTTTTAGAAATTCTATTAGTATTAGTTTTCAGACATGTCTTCTTTTTCATACTACACGTTAGCCATAACTTGATCTTCTTTTCCTTTCTATTTGAACTCTATTCCCGATTTTGTTTGACATTGTATTATCTTAATCCATTTAAAAAAAAGAGAAGCTATACACTTCTATTAAAAAAAGCTACTATTCCACATTCTCCATCATAAATGTTTTAAGGAGTATTAGCTTTTAGTTTTGGTGCTACTGACGAAAGAAAATAATAAAACTCGGCAAACTTCACGAAATGCATTATTTCTTCCGATTATAATAGGTTTTAATTGAATTTATCAGCAAAGTTGTTAAGGTATTATTTCTTTCGATTATTATACTTTTTGAATTGAACTTATCAACCAAGTTATTTTGCTTTAACTTATGTCACATCTTATTCCTACGATTAAAAATCAACTATACGTGTAAATTACTTATCTGATTCATATAAATAGTTATTGGATGTATATATGAATTATAGTTATGCTTTTATATTACAAATAGTTGATTCTGGTAGAGCGGGCTTCTTCTTTGTAGATAGCAACGAAGAAACCTCTCACGACTCAATTTCTCCTATGGGCTGTGATGGCGCCCAACGTCGCCGCTGGGCAAGTCAACGATGAACTAGCCATGTATTTATTATTTTTAACAATTTCGAAATAGTTAATTTTTATCTATTAAGTAAGTAAGAGGTGAAAATTTAATAAAATAAAGTGTAAACTAATATAAGAACAAATGTGGTGAAATAAATACTCAAAAGCCATCAAATGTCTACTAGCATAATTTCAAGACCTGGTGTCACAAGTGTATGAGCTACTAGTATAATATACAAAACTCTAAACTACTATCTGAAATAGAGTAGACAGAAAGTAAATGCAAAAGAGAGACTCCGGGTGCTGCAGAACGGACTCGAAAAGCAGCTCACCACTAAGTCTCGGAGTATCAGGGGTGCGCGTCGGGATAACTGCCAAATGCACCTGCCTCAGATCTTGCACGATTAGTGCAGAAGTGTAGCGTTGTAACGACCCGACCGGTCATTTTGAGTATTACAGTCCCGTTCTCCCATTTATTGCTTAATTTATGCTTTACAGTTATTATGTGACTTGTCGAAAAAATTGATTCAGGTCCGGTGAGGTTTTGAAATGAATTGAGACACTTAGTCTCCATGATAAAAACCTAAGTTGAAAAGATTAACCAAATGTTGACTTATGTGTAAACGACACCGGAATAGAATTTTAATGATTCCAATAGCTCCGTATGGTGATTTTGGACTTAGGAGTGTCTCCGAAAAATTATTTGAAAGTCCGCAGATAAATTAGGCTTGAAATGGCTAAAATAGAAATTTAAGTTTGGAAATTTGACCGGGGAGTTGACTTTTTGATATCGGGTCGGAATCCGATTCTGGAAATTTGAATAGGTTTGTTATGTCATTTATGACTTGTGTGCAAAATTTGAGGTCAATCGGACTTGATTTGATAGGTTTTGACATCGAATGTAGAGGTTGAAAATTCTTAGTTTCATTAAGCTTAAATTGGGATATGATTCGTAATTTTAGCATTGTTTGATGTGATTTGAGGGTTCAACTAAGTTCGTATGATATTTTAGGACTTGTAGGTGTACTTGATTGAGGTCCCGGGGGCCTCGAGTGAGTTGCGGATGATTAACAGATCAAGAATTGGAGTTGTGAGGTTGCTGAAGCTATAGCCCCTCTGGTGTGATCGCACCTGCGAAGGTCTTGGCCGCAGCTGTGATGCCGCAGGTGCGGTAGGTCGAGCGCAGGTGCGGAGTTGGAGGATGTCAGCATAGGTCGCAGGTGCGATGGGATTTCCGCACCTGCGATTGCGCAGATGCACGAAGAAATCGCAGAAGCGGAGGCTCGCTGGGTAAGTGATGTCCGCGGAAGTGCATTTCTTTCCACAAAAGCGGATGCGCAGGTGCGAGTCGGGGCTCCTCAGGTGCGGAAATGCCTGGGCTGTGTTAAAAACGAGAGTTTCTGAGATTTTTCTCATTTTAACATTTTGGAGCTTGGTTTGGGTGACTTTGGAGAGGAATTTTTCCACACAACTTGGGGTAAGTGTTCTTGACTCCCTTGTGATTATATTTCATGAATTAATCTTCATTTTTGGTGTATGATTAACGAATCTTCAAGAGAAATCAAAGAAAATTTCTATAATTTCATAAAACGAATTTTCTAGGTTTGAATACAGATCCGGAGTCGGATTTGAGTGAAATTAGTATGGTTGAACTCGTAATTGGATAGGTTGTCAAATTTTGTGAGTTTCATCGGATTCCGAGACGTGGGACCCACTGTCGATTTTTCGAGCGGAGTTAGGAATTTTTATAAATTGTTAAATTGCAAGCATTGAAGTATCTTTTGATTAATTTGCACGGTGTTTGACTAGTTTTGAATCATTTGGCGTGGAATTGAGGAGATATGAAAGCATTCGGAGGTTGATACGCACGGAATAGAATTTCTAAAAGTATTGTTTCGCTTACTCGGCATTGGATTCGTCTTGTTCGAGGTAAGTAATACTTCTAAACTTGGTTCTAAGGGTATGAATCCCCGAATTTGGTGTTATATCAATTGTTTGAAGGTGACGCACATGCTAGGTGACGAGTGTGTGGGTGTGCACCACAGAAATTGTGACTTAAGTAAATTCTGTGAAGTTGTAAATTTAAAGAGTCATGTTATTATCTGAATATTCTCCACGTGTTAGGAAATTGAGCTGAGACTCTTATTAAAGATCATGTTTAGGTTACGTGCCGATATTTTTGGGACCCCTAGGGTTGTGTTGCTGTTGAATTTAATTATTTTAAGAATATATATTTCATACTAAGTCATGTTCATCTATTGTGAGGATATTTATGGGATCGGGGCTGCCTGCCAGCAGTAAGCCATATTGGCTTTATATATATATTTATTATATGAAACGGGGCTGTCCGCGTGCAGTAGGCCTTATAGGCTTTATTATTATATGGATCGGGGCTGCCTGCATGCAATAGGCCATATAGGCTTATATCACGCTTGGGGTGAAGGAACCCCTCCGGAGTCTGCACCCCCCACAATGAGCGTAGATGATATATATATATATACAGGATAAACTTCCCAGGGCATGAACTTGTCTTACTTATTTATATTCGTGATGAATTTCCTTGGACATGGATCTTGTCCGAAATATTTACATTTGGGGATATATTACCTTAGGGCTGGATTGGCCTTATAAAGTACTGAGTGACTGACTGTCAATCAAGGTGTGTGTGTGTGTATATATATATATATATATATATATATATATATATATATATATATATATACGGGATGAAATATCCCTGGGCTGGATTGGCCATAAACAGTACCGAGTGACCGAGCGATTAGTGATCAGGAGTACACGAGGTTTTCCATTGAGATGTCATATCCCTCATATCATGCAATATTGATCTATCTCCTTGTACTGATTTTAACTGTTGAACTTGAAAGCATGCCTACATTTCTGTACCGTTATTTATATACTGGATTGTACCTGCGAAGCTCGTCACTACTTTCAACCCAGAGGTTAGTCTTGTTTCTTATTGAGTTGGTTGTACTCATACTACACTCTGCACCTTGTGTGCAGATCTAGGTGCTTTCGGACACGGCGACTGTTAGATCTCAGGGTGTTATCAGTTGGAGACTATCAAGGTAGATGCCTGGCGTCCACTGATGTTGACTCTCTCTTCCTTTTAGTTATTGTACTATTCTATATTTTCAGATCGTGTTTTTTATTAGTCAGACTTTGTTATCATTTAGATGCTTATGTACTTAGTGACACCGAGTTTTGGGAGTATTTTGTATCTGAAATCGTGAGGTTTTTCTATGGAATTTAAATATTATATTTTCAAACGTGAATGAAATTGAGTTTTATGGAGAATGTCGGATTGCCTAGTATTGAGATAGGCGCCATCACGATAGGTTAGGATTTTGGGTCGTGACAAGTTGGTATCAGGGCCTAGGTTACATAGGTCTCACGAATCATGAGCAAATGTCTAGTAGAGTTTTACGAATCGGTATGATGACGTCCATAATTATCTTCGAGAGGCTACAGGGCATTTTAGGATAAATTTTCCATCTTTCTCTCTTTATCGTGTTGAATTGATTCAGCTTGAAATATAACTCTTTGAATTCCTTCCACGCTTTCGTGTGCGCATGTGAGCGCTCAGTATCAGATGTGCATCGCCGACTTATGATTCCATGAATGAGGTTCGAGATAAGTATGCTGTGTTTTGGTGATGGGCCAGTCTGGAGGACTTGAGGCCAGGGTTAGACTGCAGCTTAAGCTCGGTAACTTCAGTTGTAACTTGTACATTTTGACTCATATGTCCTGTAATGTCCCTACGAGTGGAATTTGTGGCTCGATAAGCAGTGGAATGGCTTTGTGATGAGTATGATGAGACTGCGGGATGTGTTAAGACGATTTGAATGTGACGAGAAGTATTTCCTTGAAATTTAAAGAAAGGGCCATTGGGTGCTTGATTTTTGTTTTGATGTGACGTATAGTCTCGAGTATGAATATTTTGAAGGATCTTTCACGTTGTTAAATTTTGGGACAAATTAAATTCTCATGTCTTGTTAATGAGTTTGGACTCAGAAAAATTAAGTGATTGCATAGTAATTGTGACTGCGAAAGGGTATAACAAGATACCAATTTGAGGCTAAGCAAGTGGGTATCCCCTGCGGAGTAATCTACGTAGGTGTGTTCCTTATAATATTGAGTGAAGAGTTAATTTTCTGCCAGCGGGGCATATGTGTTGAGATTTGAATTTGAATCTGGTTGAAAAATTTAACTTGAGTGTCAATAGAATGAATGCCAGCTTACCAGATAATTGAGGTATTTTTATGGTTGGCGTTGTATGAGCTTGAGAAAAAATTTCATTGAACTGACTGCGGTATTATGGCAGTAATAGAGTATGAGTATTGTGAGTTATCGAGTGTTTTAATATATGGCTTTGAGCCAAGTGGGGGAGCCTACTATTGACAATTCAATTCATGGTTATATGTTAAATTTTAGTTTTGGTGTGAGGCATACTTGTGGATTAGTTATAACTTGTAGAAGTTGAGATCGAGGATGACTCGAGTACTGAAATTCCTAAATACGGGTTATATTGCGCTTTATGAGTATATGAAAATCATGGGATGAGTGAGTTATTATTTGTGAATGATGTAGTGCGCAGAGAGTATGAATTTGATCGGTTGTGTTAAGGCAGGGTTACCTCTTTGAGTGTTGCTGTGCTAATGGGGAACATGTCTTTCAGCCCGTTTGGGCGGTGCAATTTAGATTTGAGCAAAGTGGGTGACTCTCGAAAAGGTTCTAATGGGTTCGAGATGTATATATAGCAATCGAGAATTTTTTCGGATTTGTATATGGATAGAATCTGAGATTTACATTTAATGGTGCCGGACTTGCGGTAATTCTGTATGACTATGGATTCTACATTCCAATATAAGAAATGTAAAAGAATAATTTTAAATTCACATAAGGTATTTTCAAAGTGGGCGTTTCGGTTATGGTACTTATATGGGTGCTTAAGAAGAATACAGTAACTTATGGGCCTTAGGGCGATGCAATTTTATGTTAGGATGTCATGTAGTGAGCTTCGGGTAAGGATCATAGTGTTTTGACAAGGAGAAGTGTCAATTTAAGGGTAATTCGGAAGAAACTCGGAGAAAATAGGACAAGTGGGTAGTAGGATAGACCGGTATAGTAATGGTATGCTCGGTTCTTTTAGGTAATTATGATATGGTGAGACTCTACAAATGTTTTGGTGACCTGCGTGGCTTGGTCGAGTTAGAGGAATTTAGGTCTGATAGCTTGATTTTGTGCAAATGGATTTCAAAGTGTTCTTGATGATTTCTACCATGGTTCGAACCAGATATTTTCTACCGGTGTGGTGACCTGTTGTGTATTATGATTTCCTCTTGGATGAGAGCAAATGGAAGGTTTCTAACTAACTGGATGTGTAATTTGCTGGTGACTCAGAGTTGATAGTGAGATTCTCATGCTTTTCACATAATTGCATGATAGATGCAGTGTGTTGTGCGGGATTAAAAATTTACATGTTCAAGGTGGCAGTTCTGTCTTGAAGGGAAGATCCCGAATTTTGGACCACATGGTCAGTTTCAGATATTTAGATGAATGTTATAACTGCTCGGTAATTCCTGAGAAGGGTGCGCATTGTGTTTTGACTTACTGATGTTCATTGGTATTGCAGTACTCACCTAGTTGATAGACTGTTGATATTCAAATTATTGCTATGTGGCACAGAAGAATTATGGAAGTTTCCAAGTGGGATGATCGTGCATAAAGGATGTGATAGTCATTCGAGTGCTGGAGTTGTGATCATTTACGGTGGTTTATGTGTTCTATGAATTTGGGGGACTGGGAGTTCTCAGAAGCAAATTGTTTCAGGGTTGCGGCCTATTTGAGGTGAGTATTTTATTTAAACTCAGTGGAGGCACTAATTGCGTTAATTATTTGTGATAGCTGCACGCTACGAGTGCGTACGTATGTAAGGTTTGAGCCATGTGCGAGCATCGGGGCAATATTCATACTCGGAAGAATGCTTAGGCAAAGAAATGCCTAGAGTTGACTGTTAATCGTAAAGTTGTAACGTTTCTCATATTCGTACCTTTGTCGAGAACTATCTGGGCTACACTTGAGGTTACAAAGAGGCTAATTGCCCGAATAAATTGGGTAGTTACTATTTCTGCGTTAACTTGCCGATTTGAGTTGTGATAGCACACTTTGCACATGCCTACTCGATGGCGTGTTATTTATACCAGTCCAGGAGCATGTGAATTTTATTTCATTTATCATATACATGTGTACTTATTTGATTGCTCCTGCATTATATGCTTGGACTGGAGGCCTGTGACCATGCCGGGCGATTGATATTATTAGCACGTGAGTTATCCATGCGGGTCTAGATATTTATGTTATTGGCACGTGAGTTGTCCGTGCGGGTCTAGATATTTATACTATAGCACGTGAATTGTCTGTGCGGTTGATATTAATGTGAGCTCTAGAAGAGCTGGTTACCGTTGTTAGATTCGTGTGTCTTGGTTCTACTATATATGATGAGCTTATAGCATTGCAGTTGTGGTGGTGCTTGTTGAACTTGCAATACGGTTCTCTTCTTTGAAACATTTTCCATTTTTGGGTACACGGATTGCGCAGATGTGGCTTGAGTTATATTGGTGTGGCATATCTGTAGGATAGTTGTGTTTAATAATATATAGTCATTAGACCTACAATGTGTACTATAAGGTTTGATTACGGTATATTTAGGAGGATGACATTGAAAGTCGTCTTAGAAAGTGATTATGGTTCTGGTTGGGGCGGGAGAGTACCATGACTTATTGATCTGATAAGGGGTTATAAGATTCCGCGTATTTATTTTATTATCATCAATGCACGAAGGTTTTGGAACGAGGTTTGGCTTGATATGGGGTTTAATACTAGTACCGGGTTAGTTTGGAGTAGTTACTATGACCGGGAATGGTG
This sequence comes from Nicotiana tabacum, assembly GCF_000715075.1. Classification (NCBI taxonomy): domain Eukaryota; kingdom Viridiplantae; phylum Streptophyta; class Magnoliopsida; order Solanales; family Solanaceae; genus Nicotiana; species Nicotiana tabacum. The sequence continues at coordinate 72,650,859 of NC_134098.1, read as the reverse complement.
CTGCGAGCATGCGAGTTGTGTAGTATGTTATGTGATTATATCTGGGGTTATGGTTATGGCTTGATATCGCTTGTTCAGACTCATACATTGTGTAGATGTGAGATTCGTGTCTTGAAAAAAAATTCTTAATGTTGGAAATTGAATTCCAAGGTTTATGGGCTAAGGTTAAATTAATGACTTTCAATTATGTTGTATTGTTAGGCCTATACAAAATAGGGGGACGTGTGATCACCCCTGGGTATGTGCATGGTAGGGTGGAACAATGATTTAAAGGCTTAGGAACAACTCTTGATACGTTCGAGGATGAATGTATGTTTAAGTGTGGGAGAATGTAACGACCCGGCCAGTCGATTTGAGTATTACAACCCCGTTCCCCCATTTAATGCTCAATTTATGCTTTATAGTTGTTATGTGACTTACCGGAGAAATTGGTTCGGGTCCGGTGAGGTTTTGAAATGAATTGAGACACTTAGTCTCCAAGATAAAAACTTAAGTTGAAAAGATTGACCGCATGTTGACTTATGTGTAAATGACCCCGGAATAGAATTTTAATGACTTCAATAGCTCCGTATGGTGATTTTGGACTTAGGAGCTTGTCCGGAAAATTATTTGGAAGTCCGCAGATAAATTAGGCTTGAAATGGCTAAAATAGAAATTTATGTTTGGAAGTTTGACCGGGGAGTTGACTTTTTGATATCGGGGTCGGAATTCGATTCTGGAAATTTGAATAGGTCCGTTATGTCATTCATGACTTGTGTGCAAAATTTGAGGTCAATCAGACTTGATTTGATAGGTTTTGACGTCGAATGTAGAAGTTGAAAATTCTTAGTTTCATTAAGCTTGAATTGGTGTATGATTCGTGGTTTTAGCATTGTTTGATATCATTTAAGGTTTCAATTAAGTTCGTATGATGTTTTAGGACTTGTTGGTGTATTTGGTTGAGGTCTCGGGGGCCTCGGGTGAGTTCTGGATGATTAACGGATCAAGAATTGGAGTTGTGAGATTGCTGAAGCTATAGCCCCTCTAGTGTGATCGCACTTGCAAGGGTCTTGGCCACAGGTGCGATGCCGCAGGTGCGGCAGCTCGAGCGCAGGTGCAAAGTTGGAGGATGTCAGCCGAGGTCGCAGGTGCGATGGGATTTCTGCACCTGCAATTGCACAGATGCGGGCAGGGATCGCAGAAGCGGAGGCTCGCTGGGTAAGTGATGTCCGCAAAAGCGCATTTCTTTCCGCAAAAGCGGATGGCAGGCGCGAGCCCAGGCTCCGCAGGTGCAGAAATGCCTGGGCAGTGTTAAAAACGAGAGTTTCTGAGATATTTCTCATTTTGGAGCTCGGTTTGGGCGAATTCGGAGAGGATTTTTTCCACACAACTTGGGGTAAGTGTTTCTTGACTCCATAGTGATTATATTTCATGAATTAATCTTCATTTTTAGTGTATGATTATCAAATCTTCAAGAGAAATCGAAGGAAATTTCTATAATTTCATAAAGCGATTTTTCGAGGTTTGAATACCGGTTCGGAATCGGATTTGAGTGAAATTAGTATGGTTGAACTCGTAATTGGATGGGTTGTCAAATTTTTTGAGTTTCGTCGGATTCCGAGACGTGGGCCCCACTATCAATTTTTCGAGCGGAGTTAGGAATTTTTATAAATTGTTAAATTGCAAGCATTGGAGTATCTTTTGATTAATTTGCACGTTGTTTGACTAGTTTCGAATCATTTGGCGTGGAATTGAGGAGATATGAAAGCGTTCGGAGGTTGATACGCGCGGAATGGAATTTTCGGAGTATTGTTTCGCTTGCTCGGCATTGGATTCGTCTTGTTCGAGGTAAGTAACACTTCTAAACTTGGTTCTAAGGGTATGAATCCCCGAATTTGGTGTTATAGCAATTGTTTGAAGGTGACGCACATGCTAGAGTCATGTTATTATCCGAATATTCTCCACGTGTTAGGAAATTGAGCTGAGACTCTTATTAAAGATCATGTTTAGGTTACGTGCCGATATTTTTGGGACCCCTAGGGTTGTGTTGCTGTTGAATTTAATTATTTTAAAAATATATATTTCATACTAAGTCATGTTCATCTATTGTGAGGATATTTATGGGATCGGGGTTGCCCGCCAGCAGTAAGCCATATTGGCTTTATATATATATTTATTATATGAAACGGGGCTGTCCGCGTGCAGTAGGCCTTATAGGCTTTATTATTATATGGATCGGGGCTGCCCGCACACAATAGGCCAAATAGGCTTATATCACGCTTGGGGTGAAGGAGCCCCTCTAGAGTCTGCACCCCCCACAATGAGCGTAGATGATATATATATACGGGATAGACTTCCTAAGGCATGAACTTGCCTTACTTATTTATATTCGTGATGAATTTCCTTGGACATGGATCTTGTCCGAAATATTTACATTTGGGGATATATTACCTTAGGGCTGGATTGGCCTTATACGGTACTGAGTGACTGACTGTCAATCAAGGTATATATATATATACACGGGATGAAATGTCCCTGGGCTGGATTGGCCATAAACAGTATCGAGTGACCAAGCGATTAGTGATCAGAAGTACACGAGGTTTTCCACTGAGAGGTCATATCCCTCATATCATGTAGTATTGATCTCTCTTACTTGTACTGATTTTAACCGTTGAACTTGAAAGCATGCCTATATTTTTGTACCGTTATTTATATACTGGACTGTACCTGTCGAGCTCATCACTACTTTCAGCCCAGAGGTTAGTCTTGTTACTTATTGAGTTGGTTGTACTCATACTAGACTCTGCACCTTGTGTGCAGATCCAGGTGCTTCCGGACACGTCGACTGTTAGATCTCAGGTATTATCAGTTGTAGACTATCAAGGTAGCTTCCTAGCATCCGCTGACCTTGAATCTCTCTTCCTTTCAGTTATTGTACTGTTCTATATTTTCAGATAGTGTTTTTATCAGTCAGACTTTGATATCATTTAGATGCTCATGTACTTAGTGACACCGAGTTTTGGGAGTGTTTTGTATCTGAAATCGTGAGGTTTTTCTATGGAATTTAAATATTATGTTTTCAAATGTGAAAGAAATTGAATTTTATGGAGATTGTCGACTTGCCTAGTATTGATATAGGCGCCATCACGACAGGTTAGGATTTTGGGTCGTGACAAGCGTGAGTGCATAAACTGTCACGACCCAATTTTCCCTATAGGTCGTGATGGCGCCCAACGTCGCCTCTAGACAAGCCAACGGTGAACTAATCTATGTTGTTTCTCTTTTTAATAAGTTTCCAAGTAATTAAATTCTACTCCCTCCATTTCAATTTATGTGAATCTATTTCTTTTTTAGTCCCTGCCAAAAAGAATGACCTCTTTCCTTATTTGGAAATAATTTACCTTTATGCAATGATTATAGCCACACAAAATATATGTGCCTCATTTTACACCACAAGTTCAAAATTCTTCTCTCCTTTCTTAAACTCCGTGCCCCAGTCAAATGGATTCACAAAAATTAAAACGGAGGGAGTATTTATTAATAAATTAAGGAGTAAAAAATTTAATCAATAAAACGAAGACAACTGAGTGACAATCAGAGTAATATAAGTACTCCAAAGCCATAAAGTCTACTAGTGTGTGTTCCAAGACCTGGTGTCACAAGTGTATGAGCAAACTAGTAGAATATACAAAACTCTAACTACTATCTGAAATAAAAGTAGATAGAAAAATAAGTGCAAAAGAGAGACTCTAGGTATTGTGGAACGGCTCAGGAAGCAGCTCACCACTAGGCCTCAAGGTAACAGGGGTGCGCGCCGGTATGACTGCCAGATGCACCTGCCTCAGATCTTATAGGTTAGGGCAGAAGTATAGTATGAGTACATAAATAACATGTACCCAGTAAGTATCTAGTCTAACCTCGAAGAAGTAATGATGAGGGGTCGGCATCGACACTTACTATGGGCTAACAATAAAAATACAGAAATTCTAAATGAGCATGGTTTACGTAACTAATAATAGTATCTCGATAACAAGCAGGAAATAAATAATTCTTTCACAAATGGTATATATATATATATATATATATATATATATATATATATATATATATATATATATATATATATATATATATACACACACACACACACACACACACACACACACACACACACACACACACAATATCAAATATAATTAAGCTCTGAGTATTATCACACACGATTATGCCGAGGTCGTACGACTTGATCCAGAATAATGTGTACATTGCCGAGGGTCGAGCGGCATGAACCATAGATGCATTTATCTATTGCCGAGGCATTCGGCCTGCTCCACAAGAAGAGAGGATACTTTATGAACATCCGATTTAAAAGTTATTACAAGGCTAATACACAAAGAAGCACAATTTCTATTAACGGTCAAGTAACCCGCCAAAACTCAAGTAAGTGAAATTCGGTCTTTTACAATTTCTTTATCAAGTTCCAATATAATTTAGGCACTTTAATTAACAAGTAGGGTGCAAATATTATAAGTATTTCATGATTTGGGTCCTAAACTACCCGGACATAAGCATAATTAGTAGCTACGTACGGACTCTCGTCACCTCGTGCGTACGTAGCCCCCACAATTAGAAGCAAATAGTAATTTAAATCACCTATGGGGTAAATTCCCTCTTATAAGGTAAGACAAGAGACTTACCTCGTCTCAAAGCTCACTCTGCGGCCACAAATTCACTCTAAAGACCCCACTTGGTGCCGAACAATCCACAACTAGCCAAATTTTATACGCTTAAGAGTTAATAACTTAGCTATTAGAGTAATTACCCAACCCAAATTGGAAGATTCCTACAAATTCACCCCCGAGCCCACGTGCTCGGATTCTGGAAATTTTCGAAGAAAGTTGTTACCCATAACCTCACGAACTGAAATATATAATTTTCACCCAAATTCATAACCATTTTCGTGGTTAAATCCCATTTTTATCAAAACCTAGGTTTTTCATCTAAATCCAAATTTTTCACAATTTTACATGTTAAATCTACCCATAATCTATGCATTTAACTTACATTGGATAGAAATTACTTGCCTCCAATAGCTAGGTGAAACCCTCTCTCTAAGTGTCACGACCCAAAATCCACTAAAGGGTGTGATAGCGCCTAACGACGTCGTCAGGCAAGCCAACGGTAATTAATCAACTTAATTACTCATTTTATTATGTTGAAATCATAATTTTCCTTAATTAAATCGTATAAAATATAATTTATAGGGTAAATGATAATATTTACACAACTACAATAACAAATAACCCATAGGAACCCCCAAAACCTGGTGTCACAAGTGCATGAGCATTTTCTAAGGAGTACAATAATAATACAATATTTGTCCTGAATATAATAAGACAGAATAAAATAATTAGTACAATGGAGACTCGGTGGACTGCGATGCGTAGCCTGGAATGCACCTCACATAAAGTCTCCTCAACAGGTGCGCCTACGCGCCAAGGTGATCATCAAATGAACTTGTCAGATCCTGCACATTTAGTGCAGAAGTGCAGCATGAGTACGTAAAACAACGCGTACCCAGTAAGTATCTAGCCTAACCCCGGTGAAGTAGTGACGAGGGGTCGACATCGATACTTACTAAAGGTCCAAATAAATAATATAATCATTCATAACAGATATGAAGTGCACAACAATAGTGAAATAAATCTGAAATTTCATAATTTTCCAATTATTCCTTTTAAGGTATAAATTTCTCGATCTCGTATTCTACCTCAATTGCTCCGAAAATGCCAAGTGTCAATACCAAATAAGTAAGGAATACCATAAAATACCGGGCATCAGTGGAAGGTTTATCTCGTGAATATTCAGACTACTAGCAACGTAATGCACGATTCTGCCGAGGTCATTCGGCTCGATCCAGAATAATATGTATACTGCCGAGAGTTGAGCAGCACGAACCATAGATGCATCTATATACTGCCGAGGCGTTCGGCTTGCTCCACAAGAAAAGGAAGGAAGTTACTGAATTACAAGACACGTGTTTATAATACAACACATGAGCATAAAATGAATATAATCTTTACCATTTCTCAAATAACTCGCCCACAACTGAAAGTGTTAAGGCTCGGCCTAGTATACATATATTTATTTCTAAATCAAATTCAGTTATAACTTTAATTAATTAAGCCAGCAGAACGAATTAAATAATTCAATTATACATGATAAAGTCCTAAGTCTACACATACATAAACATGCTTTAGTTACGTATAAACTCTCGTCACCTCGTGCGTATGCGTAGCACCGACAACTAGTTGCACATAACAATAAATACCACCTAGGGGTAGTTTCCCCCTCACAAGGTTAGACATGAGACTTACCTCGCTCTGAAGTTTCATAACCAGTTCCAAGGCCTCTCTAACACCTCAAAGCAATTCCCGCCGATCCAAAACTATTCAAACAATGTGCAAACCAATCAAAAGATATTCTAATATCCATAATTAATCAATTTAAACAATTCCCAACTCCATTCGAAAAGTCGATAAAGTCAACCCTCGGGCCCACGTGCCCGGATTCCAAAAATATTTGAAGATAAACTTTACCCATAACACCACGAACTCAAATATATAGTTTATTCTAAATTTCATGTCCAATTTTGTGGTCAAAATCCAAAAATACCAAATTCTAGGTTTTCTACCAAAAATCCCAAATTTCTACTAATTTCTATGTTTAAATCCATATACAAACCATGTATTTAACTTGTAATAGGTGGGAGTCACTTACCTTGTGTTGCTTGATGAAAATCTCCCCTTGAAGCTTTCCAAAATCGCCTCAACCAAGTGAAAATGGAAGAAAATAGGCCAAATCCCGTTCTTAAAAGAACACACTGCCCAACGACCTCTCGCACCTGCGGAACAGTAGTCGCTTCAGCGGCTCCGCTTCTGTGGAAGTCACCTCGCATGTGCGGTTTCCCCCAAGGTGCCAGCTTCCCGCATCTGTGGGCCCTCAATCGCAGACGCGCATCCGTTTCTGCGGAAAACACCCGCACCTGCGATCTTCCAACCCCAGGCTACCTCCGCTTCTGCTCTTCTTCGCCCGCATCTGTGCGCCCGCAAGTGCGGTAAATTCCTTGCACCTGCAAACCGTTTCTGCGACACCAGGGTCGCTTCTGCGGTCTCGCACCTGCGGCCCTTTTCATGCAGGTGCGATTGCACCAGATCCCAGCTGCCTCAGCACTTCTCACAAGTCCAAACTCGATCCATTTACCATACGGAATCCACCTGAGGCCCTCTAGACCTTAACCAAATATACCAGCACGTCCGAAAATGCAATACGAACTTAGTCGAAGTATTAAATCATGTCAAACAACATCAAAATCATGAATCGATGATCAAAACCTTTTTTTAAACTTTCAAACCTTTAAACTTCGACGATCCGAACCATACCAAAATATTCCAAAATGACGCCAAACTTTATGTGCAAGTCAAAAATCACGATACGAACCTATTCCAAGGCTCGGAACTTCGAACAGACATCAATAACACCAAAATTCATTTCAAATCAAACTTAAGAATTTCTTAAACTTCCAAAATGCCAACCTTCCATAATATGCGCTGAAATGCTCCCGGACCACCCGGTACACAACCCGAACATACGCCCAAGTCCAAAATCATCATACGAACCTATTGGAACCTTAAAATTCTGATTCCGAGGTTGTTTACTCAAAAACCAAACCTTAGTCAATTTTTCCAACTTAAAGCTTTTGAAATAAGAATTTTCTTTCTGAGTCAACTCCGAACTTCCCGAAATTAACCTCCGACCACATGTACAAATCATAATACCTGAAGTGAAGCTACTCAAGGCCTCAAACCGTCGAACGACACGCTAGAGTTCAAAATAACCGGTTGGGTCGTTACATTCTCCCCCACTTAAACATACGTTCATCCTCGAACATGCTAAGAACTGCTCCGGAGTTGTCCAAAATCACTGTGCAACACCTTGTGCACCTGTCCGTTCCACCACAACCCAGTTGGTCACATTAGCTCGAGCCGGACTGAAGGTCCTCCTTTTTATTTAGTCAATAAGCCTTAGAACCAAATTCCAACTTCTGAATTTCTTTACAAGACCCGATTCTAACATACGGACACAGTATAAATCTCCACATGCTGAATACACACATAATCATGCACCCATGTTGACATAACACAATGCACTACATAACTCATTTGCCTAGGGCAACCTCCTCTAAGCACAACAACTGCAATTTCACTGACCCGGCGCCCGAAGCATACCTCATAACACATATAAGCCCGGTTCCAACTCTCGCAATACTGCCATGATGGAAGGGATGTTTAGAAACTAATAACCGCCTGCCGAATCAACAAATCACGAAGTCTCTCCTCCTGACAGGACCATTACCCCATTCTGACTTAATAACGATATTTTTCTTTAATGTATCTTATATAAATTTGATTGCACTGATCCCTGGTCCAATAACCTCATCTCATCCAGTACAAGCTGCTCAGGCAATAAGCCATCTCAAACACTGCCAAAAATCTTATATGATGCCCACATGCGCCAACAAACTACAATCTCGAATGTGATACATAAGGAAGAGCGAACTCTGGAAATGAACTATCCAGCCTGCGTAACGAATAAGACGGTTGAACAAATGCTATGAACCCTTCTCAGAGAATGAGAAATGAAATACACAAGAATAGATATAGGGAACCGTACTCAATATCTCACTGTTGCGGTGTGCAACTCGATCCACACATGATACCATTGCGTCGTGCAACCCGATCCAAACATGATACCGTTGCGGTGTTCAACCCGATCCAAACAATGTACCCGTGGAGGCGTGCCACCCGATCTACACATAACAATAAATAAGGAAATGACCATCAAGCCATAATGCTTATACCTACGAAATAACGAATATCGACCACAAGTGCGCCAAGTGCAAAAATACTACCCTGGGGAGACGGATAACGCCATACGCTACAAAACCCAAGCACAACTAAGGCGTGATAAATGACCTCCATATCGAGAGTCATCCTACTCATATAACACCACAAGCTATACGGGACCTCAACACATGTACGAATAATAAAGCTGTCTCAATCCGTAACAACTCCCACAGTTCACAACCAAAGGAATAGAGCATCTTCCAGGCATAAACTCTCACATTAACGATAGTACCATAATCTTCATGCTTGGTTTCAATCTTTAACAATCAAGTGACTAACATGTCACACTTATACATATTTCCCTGTGGGATACTCTCCCACGACCCCTTCACACTAGGTAGCAGAGTCTGCACATCCATACCACCAATCGTTCTAATTATGTAAAGCAAATCAAGAATCCACAAATCAATACACCAAGCCTCTTACATAGAACGCCGTTCTCAAGTGACACTAAAGAAAATGCCAGCTTAATCTGAACAACTGAATTCTCCCCTACTCATCCGAGCTTGTGATATTCTTGTCCACACTTGTCATGACCCAAAATCCATTAATGGTCGTGATGGTGCCTAACACCATTGTCAGGCAAGCCAAAAATAGTTGGTTAACTCGATTATTCATTTTAGTATTTTGAAATCAAAATTTTCCTTCAATTAAATAATCAGAAATAAAGTTTACAGAGTAAATGATAATATTTTCCCAATTACAATACTGAACAACTCATAAGTACCCCCAAAACCCGGTGTCACAAGTGCATGAGCATCAACTAGGAAGTAAAATAAAATACAGCATCTGTCCGGAATACAAATTAGACAGGAAAAATACAAATAACCCTAGAGGAGACTCTGCTGGCTGCGGATCGTAACCTGAAATGCAGCTCACGGCAAGTCCCCGCATCATCTGTGCCTCCGTGCATAAAGGACCATCGGACATAAAAGTACCTGCACAAATATGTGCAGCAAGTGTAGTATGAGTACGTAAATTCATGTGTACCCACTAAGTATCTAGCCTAATCTCAGAGCAGTAGTGACGAGGGGTCGACATCGACACTTACTAGTGGTCCAATAATATCAGGTACAGTAAGGAGGTGAACAAATATGAGGCAAAGTAAATAAATGAAATAAACGAGTATAAATCTGTGATACAATTATCCTCCTTACAATAAACTCAAGCTCTTAATTAGCAATTCCTCCTCAACCGGATACGCACGATTCCATGAGGATATTTTTTTTATAGAAATGTCGAGGCGTACGGCCCGATCCAACATAAATATTAAATTGTGCACTGCCGAGGGTCGAACGGCACGAACCATAGATGCATCTATTAAACTGCCAAGGCGAACGACCCGCTCCCATGAGAGTATGGTACATAAATCCTGTCGAGGTGAATGGCCCGATCCCATTAGAATAAGAAGTTTAAACAGGTCCTTGACCCCCCACTCACGAATAAACATGTGAGCTATCATTTTTAAGGAAAATTATTCGATGACAATGCATAATGCGCGAGAAATCCGTAAGAGGAACACCATTATTCCGTGGCAAATCATAAAACTCGCGAAAACTCTACAATAGCAAGTCCATCACTCTACGCATGTCTAGTCTCAAGTCATAATGCGAAATAAAAGAATTAGACGAGCAAGGATAATCCCTATAGTACAAGTACAACATGATGTAAACCTAAGTCTACCCGGACAATAACACTAATCTAACTACGTACGGACTTTCGTCACCTCGTGTGTACGTAGTCCTCGCAACAAGTTGCACATATTAAATATATCACCTAGGGGTAGTTTCCCCCTCACAAAGTTAGACATGAGACTTACCTCGCTCCGAAGTTCCGTAAACGGCTCCAATGCCGCTCTAACACCTCAAATCGGTGCCCGTCGCTCCAAAACTAGTCAAACAATGTGCAAACCAATAAGAATATACTCTAATACTCATAACAAATCAATTTAGACAAATTCCCAACTCCACTCGAAAAGTCGATAAAAATCACCCTCGGGCCCACGTACCCGGATTCTGAAAATTTTTGAAAATAACCATTACCCATAACCTCATAAACTCAAATATATAATTTATTTCCAATTCCATGCCCAAATTCGTGGTCAAAGTCCAAAAATACCAATTCTAGGTTTTCTACCAAAAATTCCATAATTTCTACCAATTTCCATGCTTGAATCCATATAAAAACCATGTATTTAACTCAAAATAGGTGGGGATAACTTACCTTGCCATTGATGATAAAAACCTGCATTTGAACCTCTCCAAGAATCACACAAACCAAGAGGGAATGAAAGAAAACGGGCCAAATCCCATTCTTAAAAGAGCACACTGCCCAGCGACCTCTCACACCTGCGGTCACTTGACCGCTTCTTCGGTCCCGCAGGTGCGGTCGAAATACCGCTTCTGCGGTCCTCGATCCGTTAACCATCCGGAATCCACCCGAGCCCTCGGGACCTCAACCAAATATACCAACACGTCCCAAAACACATTACAAACTTAGTCGAGGCCTAAAATCATGCCAAGCAACATTGAAACTACGAATCACCCTCCAATTCAAACTTAATGAACTTTGAAACTTCAAACTTCTAAAATTGATGCCGAAACCTATCAAATCACGTCCGATTGACCTCAGATTTTGCACACAAGTCATAATTGACATTACGGACCTACTCCAACTTCCAGAATCAGTATCTGACCTCGATATCAAAATGTCCACTCCCGGTCAAACTTCTTAAAAACCCTTCAAATTTTCTAACTTTCGTCAAATGACCCCAAAATGTCCTACGGACCTCCAAATCCACATCCGGACGCACTCCCAATACCAGAATCACCATACGGAGCTACTCCCAGACTCGGAATCCCAAAGGGGCATCAATAACATTGAAATGCACTTCAACCCAAATTTAAAAAATCCTTCCAAAATGCCAACTTTCCACAATATGTGCCGAAATGCTCCCTGATCATCCAAAATGCGATCCGGACATACGTCCAAGTCCAAAATCATCATACGAACCTATTGGAACCTTCCAATCCCGATTCCGAGGTCATTTACTCAAAAATCAAACCTTAGTCAATTCTTCCAACTTAAAGCTTCCGAAATGAGAGTTTTCTTTCCAAATCAACTCCGAACTTCCCAAAATTCAATTCCGACCACGCGCCCAAGTCATAATACCTGAAGTGAAACTACTTAAGGCCTCAAACCGGCGAAATACACGCTAAAGCTCAAAACGGCCGGTCGTGTCATTACATTCTCTCCCACTTAAACATACGTTCGTCCTCGACCGTGCTAAGAACTGCTTTGGAGATGTCCAAAATCACTGATCAACACCTCGTGCACCTACCCATGCTACCACAACCCAGTTGAGCACATTAGCTCGAGCAAATCTGAAGATTCTCCCTTTTATTCAGTCCAGTTAACCTTGGAGCCAAATTCCAACATCTGAAATTCTCTACCAGGTCTGTCCCCAACATAAGAACACCGTATCTATCACTACACGATGTACCATTACCTGATTGTATACTCTTACCGAATTCACACCATGCACCGCATTATTCACATGACCATAATGACATCCCTTGACAACAATAACTGAAATCCCACGAATCTGAAGCCCACAACACACCTCATGAAGCATATAAGTCCCGTTTCCACTCTCGCAATATTGCCACGACATAAGAGACGTGTAGAAACTCATAACCACCTTCCGCATCACAACTCATGGAGTCTTCTCCCTACAAAAACCATTACCTCATTTTGGACTAAATATCGATATTTACTCTTTAATGTGCCTCATATAAATCTGATCGCACTGATCCCAGGTCCAATGATCTCGTCTCACCCAGTATAAGTTGTTCAGGCAATAAGCCATTTCAGACACTGCCAAAAGTCTCATATGATGCCACCATGTGCCAACAAGTTACAAACTCACATGTGATACATAAGGAAAAATGAACTCTGGAAAGAACTACTCCACCCACGTAACTAATTAAACAACCGAAAGGATGTTATGAACCCTCCTCAGATAATGAGATTTAAAACACACAAGAATAGATATGGGGAAACTGTACTCAACATCACACTGTTGCGGCGTGCAACCCGATCCACACATGATACCGTTGTGGCGTGCAACCCGATCCAACCATGATACCCGTGGCGGCATGCCACCCAATCCAAATAACATACCCGTGGCGGCGTGCCACCCGATCCATACATAATACTCTATAAGGAAATACTTACCGAGCTAAAATGCTCATACATGAGAAATACCTGAATATCAACCACAAGCACGCGAAGCGCATAATACAAATCTTGAGGAGACGGATAGCGCCATACGCTACGAAACTCAAGCACAACTAAGGTGCAATAAATGACCTCTATCTTGAGAGCCATCCTGCTCTCACAACACCATAAATTACACGGGATATCAACATGAGTGCGAATAATCAAACTGCCTCACAACCCACATGGCACAATAGTGATTACACGAAATGGCTGACGACAGAAATAACATCCAAGGCCCGAAGACCCCTCCGTAAGCAACGTTATGCTGAAATGAACACATCCGGCCAGATATAGAGCCCACATTCACATTTAGATCCATTCACGGACCTCAAGTAGATTCTGATTGTACTGTACTAAGCTAATAACCTTTCAAGGATCCACCCCAAGAATAGCCGTCAAATCCGGAACAAACTTCCACAATTCACAACCAATTGAACAGAGCGCCTTTCAGGCACAAATTCTCACATTAGCGATAGTACCACAATCTCCATACTTGGTTCCAATCATTAATCAATCAAGTGACTACATGTCACACTTATACAATCCTCCCCGTGGGGCATGCTCCCACGACCATTTTGCTCAGGTAGCAAAGTCCGTACATCCATACCGCCAACCATTCTAATTTTGTAAAGTGAATCAAAAATTTGCGAGTTAATACACAAAACCTCTTACACATGACACCGACCTCAGGTGACGCTAAGGACAATACCATCTTACTATAAACATCTGAATTCTTTCCTGCTTTCTGAGCTCGTGACATTCTTGTCAACACCGAACCTCAACCTTGATCCTCAGCTTCCATTCCCCCTGCCGCTCACTGCACTTAACATGCCACTACGTGAGAGTATAAGAATTTCATCATAACTCCTGAACTACTAATAGAATAAACACTTCATCATATAGAAACCTTTCAGTTAACTCATTTCAGGAGGACCATTGCAACACGCGACTGAATTCCTATAACCACAGAAAATACAAACCTCAAGTTGTGGTCTAAACCACCATAACTCTTCTGGGATCCATCTATACATAACAGGCCTTAATAATCGAATGCCTCCAAATAAATCAATTTACGACGGTCGTCAAGCCTCGCACATACCGCCACCAATCACCTGTATAACTTAACACACTGAAGGAACTGATCATTACCACCATCATGCCGATTCAACCATTGCTAACCGAACCAACTTCTTCTAATTTACTCTAGACTTGCCTTAGAAATAATAATAGTTCCATTCAAAATATAACGAACTCCATCTGCACTCATCCTGAGTGATCCGAATCACGAGACCACATCGTCTCAATACTCATGAACCATCTCATACCCTTCGTACGTGCACAATAGCATCTTCAACTGGTACACCCATTCTCATAGTTCCTCTATGACTCCGAGGTTATTTTCTCCCATTTCTTCAATGCCGCAACGCAAACCGATGATAACATAGAACATTCCAAGTCCCTTTCATAATTCACTGCAAAATATCGATACTTAACCACACCACGGACGCGAAATCCTTAGGTGCTGCACTTTAATTCTTGAACCCACTAGAACCGTTGTTGTGAGTCACCCACTCTGACCTGGTTCCAAACATAATCAAACTCTAGGGCGCTGCTAGCACATGAACACCATATCAGGGAAGCATAAACTCTAAGTCTTCCCAAAACCTGAATATGAATCGATAAGACCAAATGTAGCACATATTCCTCAAATTTTTTGCTCGAATTACCACTGATGTTTTTCTTTCCTTAGTCATAATAACCCACCAACACACCGATAATCAGAATTCGCACAAGCAGACAACCACGCAATCCAATCACAAACGGTGGGCTCCCCCACTTAGCTTTAAGCTACCATCACAAAATATAAAGCCCACAACGATTCTTCCTTCTCAAATACCATTATCTCGTACCGTCAACCCACCAAATTCTCGCCATCCCATATTAAACTTTGCATAAACATTCTGAACCATCAGCCACAACCGCACATTCAACCTCCTGCTGGGTAGTAAGTAGAACTCTTTGTAGAAACTTCATCGAAATCATGCAATCGCTGACCTACTCACGGGAGATAACCCACCTGTGGAAATTTCCATGCCGACATCTTCCAACGACGATGCTCTAGGTACAATTACTGCGAAATCAATAAACAATTCTGAGCTCATGCTCCTCCACCAGCTATGTAAGTCCGTTCACTCCCCATTGATATCAACTACATGTGCGACAATACATTCCAATCCAAAGTCATGTTGCATCCCTCTTCATATCAAGCAACTCCTTCATGTCGCATCCAATCTTCCTCAGTATAGTAGCCAATGTTCCAAATTAGTCCGTAGACCTAGTCACTGTCCACCATAAATCCCAAATCACTCAAAACTTTCCCCAAGGCGTGCAACTATCCTACCACAGAACCCATATGCTACTCTGTGACTCTCCCATTTTGGTCAAACCCTCTCCTTTAAGCAACTACCCCACTCCTGTTTCTTACATATGGCCTTCTAGAAATTTAACCACCGCAAGACGCCTCCCACATATCTTTCCTCATCCTTCGCTGCCCAGTTGTTGCCTTAAATCAAAAATTCATCTCTGTAGCACCTAGATTAATAAATCGCTACCAACTTTAAACCTCCCCGAAGATCATCTTTCTCGAGCCATCAACACTAAGAACACCGATTCGATTCTGAACCACTGCACACCACGATTTCTGACACCCGCTTCCCCGACACCATTTCACAATACCCCGCCCCAAAGGTGAATTGAAGAAAACCATAATACCGGCGAACTTAGCACATTCAATAAGGACAACGGTACCACATCACAGATGAAAATTCCACCATGCTCGAAAATACCAAGTCTCGTTACTCCATCAACCTAAATCTGAACATTCTTAGTCCGATTGCCTTTCCTCCACATGAAATAAAATACTGAATCTTTGAATCACGCACTAAGAAAAACCTCTTTTCAGGTCATTCACTGCTTCGACGCCTAGACAAGCATCCTACCATTATATCATTACTGTACGATAACAACTTACGAATATCATGGCAACCTGCGCATAGCCTCAAAACCATCAGGAATACAACTACTGAACCGAAATGACAAAACACCCTTCCGCAAGAAGCCAATAATGAACTGCTCGAATGCGTAGGGAGAAACACCCCTGCCCCATGTCTGTAGTACCATTAAAATTCTCCGATTACCAATTTATAACAAGCGCTTCACATCGCATAAGATTGAGTAGGAAAGAAATAAAGACATAAGCCTTAAAAGAAATAAATCGCACGATGAGGAATCAAGAAGGGAAGTACTCCTAACAGCCCTATAGCCTCTCAAAGAGAAGTACAGACGTCTCTGTACCGATCTGCAAGACTCTACTAGACTTGCTCATGACTTGTGAGACCTAAGTGAACCTAATACTCTGATACCATGTTGTCACGACCCAAAATCCATTAATGGCTGTGATGGCACCTAACACCGCTGTCAGGCAAGCCAACAATAGTCGGTTAACTTGATTATTCATTTTAGTATTTTGAAATCAAAATTTCCTTCAATTAAATAATCAGAAATAAAATTTATAGAGTAAATGATAATATTTTCCCAATTACAATACTGAATAACTCATAAGTACCCCCAAAACCCGGTGTCACAAGTGCATGAGCATCAACGAGGAAGTAAAATAAAATACAGCAACTGTCCGGAATACAAATTAGACAGGAAAAATACAAATAACCCTGGAGGAGACTCTGCTGGCTGCGGATCGTAACCTGAAATGCAGCTCACGGCAAGTCCCCGCATCATCCGTGCCTCCGTGCCCAAAGAACCATCGGACATAAAAGTACCTGCATAAATATGTGCAGCAAGTGTAGTATGAGTATGTAAATTCACGTGTACCCAGTAAGTATCTAGCCTAACCCCAGAGGAGTAGTGAGGAAGGGTCGACATCGACACTCACTAGTGGTCCAATAATATTAGGTATCGTAAGGAGGTGAACAAATATGAGACAAAGTAAATAAATGAAATAAACGAGTGTAAATCTGTGGTACAATTATCCTCCTTACAATAAACTCAAGCTCTTAATTAGCAATTCCTCCTCACACACACACACACACACACACACACACACACACACACACACACACACATATATATATATATATATATATATATATATATATATATATATATATATATATATATATATATATAATGGACCTCACCAAATAGATTGTTATAATTCGAATCAAGGAAAGGCTCACAGATACTCTGGCTTCTTGCCAAATATCACGCACGATTCCATGAGGATATTTTTTTTTATAGAAATGACGAGGCGTACGGCCCCATCCAACATAAATATTAAACTGTGTACTGCCGAGGGTCGAACGACACAAACCATAGATGCATCTATTAAAAGGCTGAGGCGAACGGCCCGATCCCATTAGAATTAGAAGTTAAAACGGGTCCTTGAACCCCACTCATGAATGAATATGTGAGTTATAATTTTTAAGGAAACTTATTCGATGACAATGCATAACGCGTGAGAAATCCGTAAGACGAACACCATTATTCCGTGGCAAATCATAAAACTCGCGAAAACTCTACAATCGCAAGTCCATCACTCTACGCATGTCTAGTCTCAAGTCATAATGCAAAATAAAAGAATTAGATGAGCAAGGATAATCCCTATAGTACAAGTACAGCATGATGTAAACCTAAGTCTACCCGGATAATAACATGAATCTAACTATGTATGGACTCTCGTCACCTCGTGTGTACGTAGTCCCCGCAACAAGTTACACATATTAAATATATCACCTAGGGGTAGTTTCCCCCTCACAGAGTTAGACATGAGACTTAACTCGCTCCAAAATTCTGTAACTGGCTCCAACGCCACTCTAACACCTCAAACTAGTGCCCATCGCTCCAAAACTAGTCAAACAATGTGAAAACCAATAAGAATATACTCTAATACTCATAACAAATTAATTTAGACAAATTCCTAACTCCGCTCGAAAAGTTGATAAAAATCACCCTCGGGCCCACGTGCCCCGATTCCGAAAATTTTCGAAGATAACCATTACCCATAACCTCACGAACTCAAATATATAATTTATTTCCAATTCCATGCCCAAATTCGTGGTCAATACCCAAAAATATCAATTCTAGATTTTCTATCAAAAATCTCACAATTTCTACCAATTTCCATGCTTGAATCCATATAAAAATCATGTATTTAACTCAAAATAGGTGGGGATAACTTACCTTACCATTGATGATAAAAACCTTCACTTGAACCTCTCCAAGAATCGCCCAAACCAAGAGGGAATGAAAGAAAATGGGCCAAATCACGTTCTTAAAAGAACACGCTGCCCAGCGACCTCTTGCACCTGCGGTCACTTGACCACTTCTGCGGTCCCGCAGGTGCGGCCGAAATACCGCTTTTGTGGTCCTCCTTCAGGCCCCTCAACTCCGCATTTGCGGCCTCATATGCGCTTCTGCGCTTTCGCTTCTGTGGCTCCACGTGCGCATGTGCGGTCCCGCTTCTGCGGAACTCGACCGCATCTGCGGTCCCAGCCTTCCCGAGCTAGAACCCCTTCTGCGACCCTCTTGGCCGCTTCTGCGGCTCCGCACATGCGGCCAAAACCTCGCAGGTGCGGTTACACCAGAAGACAGATGCTTCAGCTTTCCTTCCAAGTCCAAACTCGATCCGTTAACCATCCGGAATCCACCCGAGGCCCTCGGGACCTCAACTAAATACACCAACACATCCCAAAACATATTAGGAACTTAGTTGAGGCCTCAAATCACGCCAAACAACATCGAAACTCAGAATCACCCTCCAATTCAAACTTAATGAACTTTTAAACTGCAAACTTCTACAATCGATGCCGAAACCTATCAAATCACTTCCGATTGACCTCAGATTTTGCACACAAGTCATAATTGACATTACGGACCTATTCCAACTTTCAGAATCGGAATCCGACCCCAATATCAAAAAGTCCACTCCCGATCAAACTTCTCAAAAACCTTTCAAATTTTCTAACTTTCGCCAAATGACTTCGAAATGACCTACGGACCTCCAAATCCACATCCGGACGCGCTCCCAATACCAGAATCATCATACAGAGCTATTCCCAGACTCGGAATCCCAAAGGGACATCAATAATATTGAAATGCACTTCAATCCATATTTATGAAATTTTTCCTAAATGCCAACTTTCCACAATAGGCGCCGAAACGCTCCCGGATCATCCAAAACCCGATCCGGACATACTCCCAAGATCAAAATCATCATATGAACCTATTGGAACCTTCTAATCCCGATTCCGAGGTCATTTACTCAAAAATCAAACCTTAGTTAATTCTTCCAACTTAAAGCTTCCGAAATGAGTGTTTTCTTTCCAAATCAACTCCAAACTTTTCGAAATTCAATTCCGACCACGCGCGCAAGTCATAATACCTTAAGTGAAACTACTCATGGCCTCAAACCGCCGAACGATGCGCTAAAGCTCAAAATGACTGGTCGGATCATTACAATACCGAACCGCAACCTTGATCCTCAACTTCCAATCCCCATGCCGCTCACTGAACCTATCACGCCGCTACGCGAGAATACAAGAATTCATCATATCCCCTGAATTACCAGTAGAATAAACACTTCAATGGCTAGAAACCTTTCACTTAACTCATTTCAGAAGAACTAATGCAGCACGTAACTGAATTCCCAAACTGCAGAAAATACAAACCTCAAGTCGTGATCTAGACCGTCATGACTCTTCCGGAATCCATTTACACAACAAGGTCATCTGAATCAAATAGCTCCCAAATTAATCAAGCTACGGTGACTATCAAGCACGCACGTACATCCACAAACCACATGTATAACTTTACACGCCGAACGAACTGATCATTGCCACAATCATGCCGATTCAACCATTACTAGCCGACCCAACTTCTTTCAATTTACTCTGGACTTGCCTCAGAAAAAATAATAATACCTCCATTCAAAACATATGAACCCAATCCGTACTCATCCCGAGTGACCCGAATCGCTAGACCACATCGTCTCGATGCCTATGAACCATTTCATACCCTTCTCAAGCGCACAATAGCATCTCTAATTGGTACACCCATTTTGCAAGACCTTTCACGAATCCGAAGCTATTACTTTCTTTATTCTAACACTGCACAGCATACCCGATGATGACATAGAACGTTCCAAATTTGGTTCACAATCCACTGCAAAAACTAGGTCCTTAACCACACAAATGACCTGAAATCCTTAGGCACTATACTTTAATTCTTGAACCCACTAAGACCGATGTTGAGAGTCACCCACTATGACCTGGTTCCGAATATAACCAAACTCCAGCACTCTACTAGCACATGAACACCCTCTCGAAGAAGCAACCAGCTGAATTCTTTTCCTTGTACATTACATCCACAAGAAGCATAAACTCAGAGTCTTCCCAAAACCTGCACCTGAATTGATAAGGCGAAGCATAACACACATTCATCAAGTTTCTTGTTCGAATTACTCCTGATATTTTCTTTTCTTAGTCATAGATAATCCACCAATGCATTGATAACCAGAAACTGCACATGCAGACAACCACGCGATCCAATCATAGACGGTGGGGCTCCCCACTTAACTCTAAGCTACCATCATATAATGTAGAGCTCACAACGATTCCTCCTCCTCAATTATCATGATACCGTACCGTTAACCCGCCAAAGTACTTGTAGTTTCTTATTAAACTTTTCATGAACCTCCCGAATTATCAGCCATAATTGTATACTCGACCTTCTGCTTCGTAGTAAGTAGAACTCTTCGTAGAAACTTCATCAAATCACACTACCGATGACCTGTCCACAGGAGATAGCCCACCTGTGGCATTCTATACCGACATCTCCCAACGACGCTGCACTGGGTACAACTACCATGAAATCAGTAAACTTTCCGGAGCCCGTGCTCATCCACCAGCCGTACAAGCCCGTTCGTTCCCCATTAACATTAAATGAAAGTCCGACAATACATTCTAAACTTGAAGTTATGTTGCATCCCAACGATAATCAAGTTTTCACACCCCTCTTCATTTCAAGAAAACTCATTTCTGCCATATTTGATACTCCTCAATACAGTAGCCACCATTCTAAATAAATTCGTCGACCTAGTCGCTCCCTACCATGACTCCAAATCGCTCTAAACTTTTCTGAAGGCACGTGGCTATCCTTACCACATAATCCATATGCTACTCTGCCACTTCCACTTTGGTTAAACCATCTTCTTTAAGCAACCTCTCGACCTCTGCTTTACATACTTGAACTGCTAGTAATTCAACCACCGCGAGACACTTCCTGCCATGTCCTCCCTCATACTTTGCTGCCCAACCGTTGCCTCAAATCAAATCCATATCTGTAGCACCTGAACTAATGAATTGCTACCAACTCTAAACCTCTTGGAAGATCATCTTTCTCGAGCCATCGATATTAGAATCACTAATTCAATTCAGAACTGCATATGTGTTGAGGTTCCGTGTAGCATGTTGTATTCATCTATACAATGAAACACTTTCATAGTTAATATTCTTTCACATAGTCAAACTTAAATATGCGATTGTTGTGAATGGAACTAGTAAAGTTGAAATCAATTGTAGATTGTGATTAACTTCAATTCAAAGTTAAAGCTTGTACAAATCTAATCCCGCTCGGTCAAAATTTAGCTCAATTCTAAAGATTTTCTGCTACTTCCGTTTATTCATGGATTTAAGGTAAATTCTATCTCAATCTCTTATGGCTTCTTTGTATATTGCTCACAAAAATAAATTATATTTAAGATGTCTCACAAATACAGATTCTAGATGATGAAACATCTTCTTCAACTGTCATATCAGTGTAATATTCTGCAGTAAATTATATAAGAACACCTAGTGTCCGTTATCCGCATTGGAGCCCGACTATATCCAGATTCACGCTACGTAGGGCCCCATTCGGGGGGAAACGCTCCATACCAAGGATTTTTTCATACCTAGGGCTCGAACCCGAGACCTCTGGTTAAGGGAAGAGCAGCCTCATCCGCTACACCACATCCTTTGGTGGTAAAGTCTTATTATGCTTCGATTGATACCAACATTGGTTATTGTTTGAGCTTGGTTTTGGCTGCAACATGTTGTAGCCTTTGTTGGACTATGTTGATCAAAAGTAGAAAGTGGCGAGAAATTTTGTTGGAGTCTATACTCTATTGTGATGGCCAGTGATGGTAATTAATGAGGGAAAATAGCTTCTACATTTTTTCTTTCCCTCCATTTTTTTTGTACTATCTATTTAGTTTTCTATTTATTGAATATGAATATATGAGATGGGAACCACATCAACACCAAATTCACTTTTTCTCATTATTGATTAAAATAAATCCAATATTAGTGAATGGACCCCACAAATACACTTGTCAAAAGTAGAGAATGACCTCATACAACTATTATTGGGGAGTCTCACCCAAAATATAAAAAAAAAGAAACTTTATTTTGGATGAGACTCACCCAACAATAGTTGTATGAGGCCATTCTCTACTTTTTGACAAGTGTATTTGTGGGTCCATTTGTTGGCATTAAGTTATAAACAAAGAAGAAAAGGTGAGTTAGTGGAATGTGGTCCAACTAAAAGGATTAAATAAAATAAAAAAAGATATAGTGGACTGTGGGTCCCACGCAAAATACAAACACCATCTGAAATGAATTGAAGAGCTTCTCCTTATTGTTTTTACTACATGACACAATACCCAAAAATTAAAAAAATTCTCAAACACCATTTCTTCATAGTATAAAGGTATTATTCACTCTGATTTCTTCTGCTTAAACTAATACTTGCCGTATTCATCTCTACAACTTAACACTTTCATAGGTTATATTCTTTCACTTAGTCAAACTTAGATATGCGATTGCTTTGAATGAAATAAGTAAATTTGAAATCAATTGTAGATTGTGATTAACTTCAATGAAAAGTTCTAGCTTGTACAAATATAATCCCGTTCGGTCAAATATTAGCTCAATTCTGAAAATTTTCTGCTACTTCCGTTTATCTATGGATTTAAGGTAAATTCTTTCTCAATCTCTTATAGCTTCTTTGTATATTGCTCACAAAAATAAATTATATTTCAGATGTCTCACAAATATAGATTCTATATGCTGAAGCATCTTCTTCACTTGTCATATCAGTGTAATATTCTGTAGTAAATTGTTTAAGAATACCTTGTGTCCGGTATCCGTATTGGAGACTGACTATATCCAGATTCACGCTGCGTAGGGCCCCATTCTGGGGTAAGCGCTCCATACCAAGGATTTTTCCATACCAGGGCTCGAACCCGAGACCTCTGGTTAAGAGAAGAGCAGCCTCATCCGCTACATCACATCCTTTGATGGTAGGTCCTATTATGCTTCAATTGATGCCAACATTGGTTATTGTTTGAGCTTGGTTTTGGCTGCAACATGTTGTAGCCTTCATTGGACTATGTTGATCAAAAGTAGAAAGTGGTAAAAAATTATCACGATCCGAAATTCCCACCTTCGGACCGTGATTGCGCCTAACATTTCACTTGCTAGGCAAACCAACGTTAGAATAATATTATCTATTTTTAAAACGAATTTTAAATTTATTAATAATCAAAGAACAAATGCGGAAGTAAAGTCTGAAATGTAGTGAATAATCCATAAAAACAACGGTGTCTAAATACCATCCCAGAATTAGTGTCACAAGTGCACGAGCTTCTAGAATAATACAAATAAAGGTCTGAATAAAATAAAGTTGTCTGGAAATAAACACACAGCTAAAGTAAAATAGACGAGGACTTTAGAACTGCGGACGCCATACAGTTATACCTCAAGTCTCCTCCGAGTAGCTGAAATCCGGGCAAGTCTATGGTACGCCGCTAGGACCAACTCCGAAATCTGCACAAGAAGTGCAGAGTGTAGGATCAGTACAACCAACCCCATGTACTGGTAAGTCTTGAGCCTAACCTCGATGAAGTAGTGACGAGGCTAAGGTGGGTCACTTACAATACATGTACGCAATATTAGTAACAACAACAATAATAGAAATAAATTAGGTAACTCATTTATAATAATTGAAGCCAACTCAGCAGTCATAACCAATTATCATTTCCATCAATTCTGTTGCAGCGTGCAACCCGCTCTCACAATATATTCACATTTAGTTCTGTTGCGGCGTGCAACCCGCTCCTCCAATATATTCATTTTAATCAAGTCTATTGCGGCGTGCAACCCGATCCCCCAATATATATATGTATATATATGTATATATATATAACAATTTATGATTTTTCAAGTAAGCAGGCAAATAATTAATTTGACGACTTATAGAAACTCGTCACCTCGCCTATACGTCGTTCACAGTCAATTCACATAACAAATAATTTAAGGGTTCTATTCTCTCAAGTCAAGGTTAACCACGACACTTACCTCGCTTTGTAAATTTCAATAAATTACTCGACCACGGCTTTTCCTTTTAAATTTATCTCTGAAAGCTTCAAATCTATTCACAAACAATTCAATATACTCAATACGAATCATAGGAATTAATTCTATATGAATTTACTAATTTTTCAGATAAAATCCGAAATTCATTAAAATATTCGACAATGGGACCCACGTCTCTAATCTCAAAAAAACTAATAAAATCTGAACACCCATTCCGAGACGGGTCCAACCATACAAAAATTATCCAATACCGATGTCAAATGGACCTTCAAATCTTAAATTTTCGGTTTTGGAAGATTTTATAAATATCTGATTTTTCTTCCATAAATTCACGGATTCATGATATAAATGAGTATGAAATCATGAAATATAATCAATATAGGATAAGGAACACTTATCCCAATATTTTCCCATGAAAATCGCCTTACCCGAGCTCAAAAATGGAAAAGAGTTGAAAATGGGTCGAAACCCCATTTCCAGAACTTAAGTTCTGATTCTGGGATTTTTACCCTTCGCGAACGCGGTCAGTGCCTCGCGTTCGCGAAGCACAAATTTCTACTGCCCAATTTTACTCTTTGCGAATGCGAAACTTGCCTGGCTTGGCCTTCGCGAACCCGAGATGCCCTTCGCGAACGCGAAGGCAATTGTCCTGGCCAGCCCCTTTCCCTTCGCGAACGCGAGGCTTCGATCGCGAACGCGAAGCTTCGCACCTCAAGCCTTCGCGAATGCGTTCTCTCTGTCGCGAACGCGAAGCACAAAATGTGCTAGCCACAATTTGCTCTTCGCGAACGCGATACTCCCCTCGCGAACGCGAAGAAGGAAACCAGAAGCAGGTTTCTGCAGTTTCCTCAAGTCCAAATATAATCCGTTAACCACCCGAAACCAACCCGAGCCCTCGGGGCTCCAAACCAAACATGCACCCAAGTCCTAAAATATCATACGAACTTTCTTGCGCGATCAAATCGCTAAAATAACACCAAGAACTACGAATCGGATACCAATTCAAAGGAAATTTTCAAGAAAACCTTAAAACTTATATTTTTACAACCGGACGTCTGAATCACGTCAAATCAACTCCGATTCTCACCAAATTTGGCAGACAAGTCATAAATATTATAGTGGACCTATATCGTGCTCAGGAACTAAAATACAGATCCGAGGTCAATAAATCCAATATCAGTAATTTCTTAAAAATCATTAAGCTTTCAAGCTTTTAATTTTTCATCAAAATTCTATATCCCGGGTTAGGGACCTCGGAATTCGATTCCGGGCATACGCCCAAGTCCCAAATCACGATACGGACCTATCGGAATTGTCAAAATATTGATCTGGGTCTGTTTGCTTAAAATATTGACCAAAGTCAACTTAGTTGAGTTTTAAAGCTCCATTCACTTTTTAATCCATTTTTCACATAAACAATTTTCGGAAAATTGTACGGATTGCGCACGCAAGTCGAGAAATGATAAATAGTACTTTTCGAGGTCTTAGAACACATAATTATTTATTAAATTTAAAGATGACATTTTGGATCATCACAAAATTTTTGTTGGAGTCTATACTCTATTGTGATGGCTAGTGATGGTAATTAAGAAGGGAAAATGACTTCTATATTTTTTTCTTTCCCTCCATTTCTCTTATACTATCTATTTAGTTTTCTATTTATTAAATATGAATATATGAGGTGGGAACCACATCAACACCAAATTCACTTTTTCTCATTATTTATTTAAATTAATCCAATGTCAGCGAATGGACCCCACAAATATACTTGTCAAAAGTAGAGAATGGCCTCATACAACTATTGTTGGGTGAGTCTCACCCAAAATAAAAAAAGAAAAATTTTATTTTGGGTGAGACTCATCCAATAATAGTTGTATGAGGTCATTCTCTACTTTTGACAAGTATATTTGTGGGGTCCATTTGCTGGCATTAAGTTATAAACAAAGGAGAAAAAATGAGTTAGTAGAATGTGGTCTATTAAATAAAATAATAAAAAGATATAGTGGACTGTGGGTCCCATACAAAATCACAAATACCATCTGAAATGAATTGAAGAGCTTCTCCTTCTCATTTTCACCACATGAAACAATACCCAAAATAAAAAAAAAATCCCAAACACCATTTCTTCTAGTGTATTAAGGTATTATTCACTCTGGTTTCTTCTGCTTAAACTAATACTTTTCGTATTCATCTCTACGATGTAACACTTTCATAGTTCATGTTCTTTCACTTAGTCAAACTTAGATATGCGATTGCTTTGAATGAAACAAGTAAATTTGAAATCAATAGTAGATTGTGATTAACTTTAATGCAAAGTTCTAGCTTGTACAAATCTAATCCCGTTCGGTCAAATTTTAGCTCAATTCTAATGATTTTCTGCTACTTCCGTTTATCCATGGATTTAAGGTAAATTCTTTCTCAATCTCTTATGGCTTCTTTGTATATTGCTCACAAAAATAAATTATATTTCAGATGTCTCACAAATACAGATTCTAGATGTTGAAGCATCTTCTTCACTTGTCATATCAATGTAATATTTTGTAGTAAATTGTTTAAGAACACCTGGTGTCCGGTATCCGCATTGGAGTCCGACTATATCCGGATTCACGCTGCGTAGGGCTCCATTCGGGGGGAAGCGCTGCATACCAAGAATTTTTCCATACCCATGACTCGAACCCGAGACCTCTGGTTAAGGGAAGAGCAACCCCATCTGATATCCTTTGGTGATAGGGTTCTATTATGCTTCAATTGATGCCAGCATTGGTTATTGTTTGAGCTTGGTTTTGGCTGCAACATGTTGTGGCCTTCGTTGGACTATGTTGATCAACAATAGAAAGTGGTGAGAAATTTTGTTGGAGTCTACACTCTATTTGATGACCAGTGATGGTAATTAAGGAGGGAAAATGGCTTCCACATTTTTTCTTTCCCTCCATTTCTCTTGTAATACTATCTATTTAGTTTTCTATTTATTGAATATGAATATATAAGGTGGGAACCACATCAACACCAAATTCACTTTTTCTCTTTATTTATTTAAATTAATCCAATGTCCGCGAATGAATCCCATACTTGTAAAGTAGAGAATGACCTTATACAACTATTGTTGGGTGAGTCTCACCTAAAATAAAATTTCTCAAAAAACCCATATGCCACTCCCTCCCCATTACGTGGCATTACATGAATCATGATTTTGAGTCATTAATCAAACTTGGGACCACGGAAAAGGTCCATGGCATTTTCCCCGATGCGTGACGCACAGGCAGTCGTGCTCTTTGCCTAATGGCTTGGGTGTAAATTACATTTAAAGAATCGATAATTCACGGGATTGTACAATTTACACCAAATATCACATTTCATTACGTTCTTCATCAATGCGAGAGCCGGAATATTCGTTGTCGGTAAAAACTTATTTGCATATGGTGTTTATATTAAACCAATAAATACATGACACATATGTTGACTTACACTATTATCACTAAATCATAAGTAATTAATTAATATACATTCTGACTTCAATTTATGTCAATCATGGTAATTCAGTCTGGTTTAATGCAAACAATCATATACAAATAAAATTTTACCACTAACTATCAAGAGACAATACTACTATTCCCCTCCACTATTAATGCCCCAACAAATTTTACCAAATGGGGAACAGGTATCAGGAAAAGTAATCGGATACTGACTTTCAGAAATCTCTATATGGAAATATAGACGATAAAAAAATTACTTATACAAAGTAAAAAAAAATAAAAGAAAAGATGGGAGAAAACTCAATCTCTTTCCCTGCTAGGAATTATAATTTTTTCTCATTTAATTCTTAAATACTATTCAACTGATGATGAAATATGAAATTCCTATTCGTGAAATAAGAGGTAAAAAATAGGGAAAATCCATACGAATTGCTTGCATTTGCTACGAAATTTAAAGAATTTATTATTCTCCACCTAAGAATTTTAAGTTCTGTCGTGTTCTCTTTTCTAATCTTTTCAATCCTCCTTTGATTAGATCTCTAAATAAAGAAATGCTTTTAATGTCAGTAGCTGACTCATTAGCAAGTGGGCAAGTCTGGACCTTGTGATCAGATCTAGGTTAGATTACATTATCCAGAAGCTAAAGGAGCATATCCTAACATGGAATATTTGATAATGGATAAAGAGTGAAAGCAACACCTTTCATTATTGACTTTTCTTTTGCTTAAAAGAGATTACATTTGACTTAGTTTATCATAATTCTTTCTTATCTGGCCTCACAAGATCATTAAAATAATATTTAAGAAAACAAGAAATCATATAGTAGTAAATAACATATTCAATGGATAACAAGTGGGGCCATGTTTGCAAATTGACATTATTGGTTCTTTCCAACCAGTGAGAAGAACCAGACATCTATACAAGCTGATACTTTATAGGTTCATTTCACTTATACCCAAAGCTTAGCCGCCTTTCTTTACTATACTTTAGTACCCTTTTTAGCTCATTTCATTCCCTACTTGAATAGCAATATAGATTATTGCAAGAACCAAATGCTGCTTGCATAATCCTATAAAATCACTTGAATCTGTGGTGGCTTAAGAAGTGTAGTGTGTAGTCAACACAAAGATCTAAGATGGGGTTGCCTTATTTTCATCTTCTTTTCCTTTCATGGTTTCTTTCTGCTCATGTCTTCTGTTTGTTAGCGACAGCACAAAGATCCACTTACATTGTCCATTTGGACAAATCCTTAATGCCTAATATCTTTGCTGATCACCATCATTGGCATTCTTCCACTATTGATTCCATTAAAGCTGCAGTTCCTTCATCAGTAGACAGATTCCACTCTGCTCCAAAACTTGTTTACTCTTATGACTATGTATTTCATGGCTTCAGTGCTGTTTTGTCACAGGATGAACTAGAAGCTTTGAAGAAGTTACCTGGTTTTGTTTCAGCTTACAAAGATAGAACTGTGGAACCTCAAACTACCCACACATCTGATTTCCTCAAGCTCAATCCTTCATCTGGGCTATGGCCTGCTTCTGGTTTAGGCCAAGATGTGATCATTGGTGTTCTTGACTCTGGCATCTGGCCTGAATCTGCGAGTTTTCGAGATGATGGTATGCCTGAAGTCCCCAAAAGGTGGAAAGGAATTTGCAAGTCCGGCACACAGTTTAACACTTCATTGTGTAACAGAAAACTCATTGGTGCTAATTACTTCAATAAGGGAATTTTGGCTAATGATCCAACTGTGAACATTTCCATGAATTCTGCCAGGGATACTGATGGTCATGGTACACACGTTGCTTCCATTGCTGGTGGGAATTTCGCCAAAGGTGTTTCCCATTTTGGATATGCACCAGGAACAGCAAGAGGAGTCGCGCCACGAGCTAGGCTAGCTGTGTACAAGTTTAGCTTTAATGAAGGAACTTTTACTTCAGATTTAATTGCTGCTATGGACCAAGCTGTGGCGGACGGTGTTGATATGATATCCATTTCTTATGGGTTCCGTTTCATTCCCTTGTATGAGGATTCTATATCCATCGCTTCTTTTGGCGCTATGATGAAGGGAGTGCTAGTTTCTGCTTCAGCTGGAAATCGAGGCCCGGGGATTGGAAGTTTAAACAACGGATCTCCATGGATCTTGTGCGTGGCATCAGGCCACACTGACAGGACGTTTGCAGGTACTTTGACTTTGGGCAATGGCTTAAAAATTAGAGGGTGGAGCTTGTTTCCTGCAAGAGCCATTGTTAAGGATTCAACAGTGATTTACAACAAGACTCTAGCTGATTGCAATTCGGAAGAATTATTATCACAACTATCTGATCCGGAACGTACCATCATTATATGTGAAGATAATGGGGATTTCTCTGATCAAATGCGTATTGTCACTCGAGCAAGAGTTAAAGCAGGCATCTTTATTTCTGAGGATCCAGGAGTATTCAGGTCTGCTACATTTCCCAACCCTGGAGTCGTAATTAACAAAAAGGAAGGGAAACAAGTCATCAATTATGTAAAAAATACTGTCGATCCCACAGCCAGCATCACGTTCCAAGAGACGTATCTGGATGCAAAGCCAGCACCAGTTGTTGCTGCATCCTCGGCACGAGGCCCCTCCAGAAGCTACTTGGGAATTGCGAAGCCAGATATATTGGCACCAGGGGTACTAATTCTTGCAGCATATCCACCAAACGTATTTGCCACGAGTATTGGGGCGAACATAGAATTATCCACTGATTATATTCTTGAATCAGGCACATCCATGGCTGCACCACATGCAGCTGGAATTGCAGCGATGCTCAAAGGCGCGCATCCTGAATGGAGTCCTTCAGCTATTCGCTCTGCCATGATGACCACAGCAGATCCTTTGGATAATACCCGAAAACCTATTAAAGACTCGGACATTAACAAGGCCGCCACACCCCTAGACATGGGAGCAGGACACGTTGATCCCAACAGAGCGCTTGATCCTGGCCTAGTATACGATGCTACTCCACAAGATTACGTAAATCTTCTATGCTCTCTGAATTTTACCGAAGAGCAATTCAAGACAATTGCAAGATCATCAGACAACCACAACTGCTCAAATCCATCAGCCGATCTCAATTACCCTTCATTCATTGCATTGTACCCGCTCGAGGGACCCTTCACATTGTTGGAACAGAAATTCAGGAGGACAGTAACAAATGTTGGTCAAGGTGCAGCTACTTATAAAGCTAAACTAAAAGCTCCCAAGAACTCTACAGTTTCAGTGTCACCACAAACTTTGGTGTTCAAGAAGAAAAATGAGAAACAAAGTTATACTTTGACAATTCGTTATTTAGGTGATGAGGGTCAAAGTAGAAACGTTGGGTCCATCACTTGGGTTGAAGAGAATGGAAACCATTCTGTTAGGAGTCCCATAGTGACATCTCCCATTATTGAGATCTGGTCATAAGTTGCGCTACCTTATGAAATGTTTTGCCTTGGGATGCATAGGACCATCAGATTCTTGAATTGGAAGTACCAAACACAAGAACAAAGGGAAAGCTAGACGGGAAATCATGTACTATACTGTATGAATTGTCTGTGCCTATCCCAAATTAATAATGATGATAAATTTGCTAGCAAATTGCAGCAAATATCCTAGTATAGAACACTTGCTTGCAGCACCTAGTGCGTTGTCAACAGTTCTTTTATGCTTTTACGTCAGTAATTACCAGTAGTTCCAATTCGCTTTTAATTTTTTGACCTAATTTTTGGGAGTAGTGCACATTTCTCTTTTTCTAACGTTTTCACCTAGTACTACGAAGTAGTTAAAAATAAGGTAAGATCAAAATAAAAATAAAAAAGCTCTTTAACCTTACTCCTTTTTTTCGTTTTTAATCTAAGGATGATAATATAGTTACTGTTACATCACCAAGTAATAAAGATTGTATGAATCCGATACAAAGTTTTATTTGGGAGAAAATTATCTCCTAAGATAATTACACTTTGAATCGAAGAAAATAAAGAAAACTTTTTTTTTTTTGGTCGGCGTAGGCAAATTTTGTAGTAAACCCGCCGTACAGTTTTAGTTTCCCAGTAGTAGGTGTCCCTTGTTGTAACAGAGATATGGGGAAGAGCAAAAGCAAAAGGTAAAGTCTTTTGCTTTAAGTTGGAGGTAATACAAGCGTTACGTGCATATTTAACCTTACAAGGTATGTCGTGTTGTTGAAGAGAGCCTTGAATAAGATTACAGAGGAAAGAATCCACTGGTCCAGCCAGAGATTAATTTCTGTACCTTTGCCAATATTCCATTCGATTCCATGGCGACAAATATCAATACCTTAAGTTCTTTGTGGCGACTTCCCTCTCAATTCAACCTTACCCTTTGACCTCTCCATTG
The DNA here is from genome assembly GCF_000715075.1 of Nicotiana tabacum. NCBI lineage: Eukaryota > Viridiplantae > Streptophyta > Magnoliopsida > Solanales > Solanaceae > Nicotiana > Nicotiana tabacum. The sequence goes on along the minus strand of NC_134098.1, from coordinate 72,618,305 downwards.
ATTTGGGTAAAAGTGCTTGTTTCAAGCAAGTGTTCATATGCTCTGAACATTGCTGCAATTGACTAGTAAATGTTTTCCAATGTCTATTGGGTAGGACATTGGAATAAACATATATGTTTATCTAACGTGTTTCCTGGATTTTTTTTGTGTGTATCAACATTGTTGATTTTTCTTGTAACCCCCTTCTTTATTTGATCAAAAAGTTCTAAGGGATAAAATCAGTGATATTGGGGCGTTTCAAGGCTTAAAGTTGCTTATAGCGCATACATGATTTATTCCAATGTCTTCTGGATAGGACAAAAACTCTCTTATTCAGTATACATAATCTAATAGATGCAAATCTAAAGTAGCTATACCTGATTCATCTAAACCAAGTACTTTCAATACGAAATATAAAATTATGTATAAAAATCAATTAAAAATGCAACAAATAGTAGATATGAATCTATCATTTTAGAAATAGAATGGGTTGAATGAAAAAAAAAAAAAAACCCTTAAAGATTGAATCCATAGAGCTTAAATCCTAGATCTACCGTCCTAATCATCAATACCCCAGACCTCAATAATGGGAGATGTGACTATAGGACTCCTAACAGAGTGGTTACCATTCTCTTCAACCCAAGTGATAGACCCAACATGATGACTCTGATTCTCGTCACCTATATACCGAATTGTCAAAGTATAGCTTTTCTTCTCATTTTTCTTCTTGAACACCAATGTTTTTGGAGACACTGAAACTGTGGAATTCTTTGGAGTTTCTATCTTTACTTTATAAGTTGCTCCACCTTTACCAACATTTGTAAGGGTCCTCCTGAATTTCTGCTTCAACCAGGTGAAGTTTCCCTCGAGACTGAACGGATACAAGGCAATGAATGATGGATAATTGAGATCAGCAGATGGACTTGAGCAGTTGTTGTAATTGGCTGACGATCTTGCAAAAGTTTTAAATTGCTCTTCTGTGAAATTCATTGAGCATATAAGATTTATGTAATCTTGTGGAGTAGCATCATATACTAGGCCGGGATCAAGAGCTTTGTTCGGATCAACTTGCCCTGCACCCATGTCTAGGGGCGTGGCTACCATGCCATCGTCCTCTCTAATAGGTTTTTGGGTATTATCCAAATGGTTTGCTGTGGTCATCATGGCGGAGCGAATAGCTGAAGGACTCCATTCAGGATGTGCCCCTTTTAGCATTGCTGCAATTCCAGCAGCATGTGGTGCAGCCATGGATGTGCCTGATTTAAGCTCGTAATCAGTAGATAATCCTATATTTGTCCCAATGCTTTCTGAAAAGAGATTAGGAGGGACAGCTGCAAGAATCAGTACCCCTGGTGCCATAATGTCTGGCTTTGCGATTCCCAAGTAGCTTCTGGAGGGCCCTCGTGCTGAGCTTCCAGCAAGAACTGGGGCTGGCCTTTCTACATCCACATATGTTTCTTGGAACGTGATGGTGGCCGTGGGAGAAACACTGCCACTAAACTAACCACAGAGTCATCAAAGTAATAGACAAATAATGGTGTCGCAAACTAAACTTATCATTAACTCGTAAATTCACACAGAAATTCTTGAAAAAAAAAAAAGAGCAGACACCTATTGTGGATCTTCATTGTCTCTTCGAGTTTCTTCACTATCAAATTATCATCCTTATGGATCTACATCTTCACTTTATCATTCTTAACATATATTATCATTATCATATAGTAGTAATGGACCATAATTGTAGAATAGGGAAGATTGTAACGGTCTGTAACTGTCACGACCTAAAATCCGCTAAAGGTCGTGATGGCGCCTAACACCGCCGTCAGGCAAGCCAACAGTGATTTACCAATTTAATTACTCATTTAGTATTTTGAAATCATATTTTTCCTTAATTGAATGGTATAAAATAAAATTTACACAATTACAACAATGAACAACCCGTAAAAAACTCCCAAAACACGGTGTCACAAGTGCATGAGCATTTTCTAAGGAATATAATAATAATACAACATCTATCCCGAATGTAATAAGACAGAATAAAATAAATAGTACAATAGAGACTCGATGGACTGCGATGCGTAGCCTGGAATGCAGCTCACATAAAGTCTCCTCAACAGGTGCGCCTACGCACCAAGGTGATCATCAATGAACCTGTCAGATCCTGCACATTTAGTGCAGAAGTGCAGCATGAGTACGTAAATCAACGCGTACCCAGTAAGTATCTAGCCTAACCCCGGAGAAGTAGTGACGAGGGGTTGGCATCAACACTTACTAGAGGTCTAAATAAATAATATGGTAATTCATGAGCAGATATGAAGCATACGACAATGATGGGGTAAATCTGTACCTTCCAATTACTCTTTTAAAGCATGAAATTTCTAAACCTTGTATTCCACCTTAACAGCTCAGAAAAATGTCAAGTGTCATTATTATATAAATAGGAAATACCATAAAATGACGGGCATCAGTGAAAAGATTAGCTCGTAAATATTCGGGCTACTAGCGATATAAGGCACAATACTATCGAGGTCGTTTGCTCAGATCCTGAATAATGTGTACACTGCCGAGGGACGTGCGGCACGATTCATAGATACATCTATATACTGCCGAGGCGTTTGGCCCACTCCACAAGAAAAGGAAGAAAGTTCCCGAATTACGAGACACGCGTTTACAATACAACACATGAGCATCGATTAAATATAATTTTTACCATTTCTCAAATAACTCGCCCATAACTCAAAGTGTTAAGGCTTAGCCTAGTGTACATATATTTACTTCTAAATCAATTTCAATTATAACTTCAATTAATTAAGCCAGCAGAATGAGTTCAAGTAATTCAAACATTTCATGATGAGATCCTAAGTCTACCCGGACATAAACATGCTTTAGCTACGTACGGACTCTCGTCACCTCGTGCGTACGTAGAATCCAACTAGTGGCACATAATAATAAATATCACCTAGGGGGTAGTTTCCCCCTCACAAGGTTAGACAAGAGACTTACCTCGCTCCGAAGTTCCATAACCGACTCCAAAGCCTTTCTATCAAAATATACTCTAATACCCATAATTAATCATTTTAAATAATTTCCAACTCCGCTCGAAGAGTCGATAAAGCTAACCCGCAGGCCCACGTGCCCGAATTTTGAAAATGTTCGAAGATAAACTTTACCCATAACACCACGAACTCAAATATATAATTTACTCCTAATTCCATGTCCAATTTCGTGGTCAAATTTGAAAAATATCAAATCTTTCTAGGTTTTCTACCAAAATCTCAATTTTTACTAATTCTCATGCTTAAATCCATATATAAACCATATATTTAACTCACGATGTCAAGAAATCACTTACCCTATAATAGTTTATGAAGATGACACTCCAAAAGTGCCCCAAAATTAGCTCCCATGGACGAAATGAAGTGGGATTGAGCCAAACCCTCATTTTAAAGAAACACACTACCTAGCCCGACCTTCGCACCTGCGGTTCAATAACCGCTTCTGCGGCTCCACACCTGCGAAAAATCCATCACAGGTGCGGCTCCAGCTCAACCCAACAGTCCTTGTATCTGCGCCCCATGTAGCGCATCTGCACTTCCGCTTCTGCGGCCCTCAAGCGCTTCTGCGCTCGCGCACCTGCGCGTTTATGCCCGCTTCTAAGGCCCAAGCCTTTTGACCAACCTCCGCTTCTGCGCTGCCCCATTCCGTAAGTGCGATCCCGCTTCTGCGACAAAACGACCGCATCTACGGTCCCAGCACTGCCTAGCCAAGGTCTGCTCCTGCACTTGCCTGGCCGTTTTTGCGGCGTTGTACCTACAGCCCATTTTTCGTAGGTGCGATTGCACCAGAACTCAGGCCCTTCAGCAATACAACAAAGCTCCAAATTGATTTGCGACTCGTCCGGAACACACCCGAGGCCCTCGAGACCATAACCAAATATACCAATACGTCCCAAAATACAATATAAATTTAGTCGAAACCTTAAACTACGTCAAACAACATCAAAATCAAGAGTCGCGCCTCGAATGAAACTTATAAATTTTTAATTTTCAAATTCTATATCTTGTACCGAAATACCAAATCAATCCGAAATGATTTTAAATTTGCATACGAATCATAAATGACATAACAAAGCTATTCTAAGGCTCGGAACCCCAAACGGACATTGATAACATAAAAATCCACTTCAAACCATTATAAAATTCTTAAGCTTTCAAAATGTTAACTTTCCATAGTAAACACTGTAATGCTCCCGGGTGATCCGATACTCAACCCGAACACACGCCCAAGTCCGAAATTATCATACGAACCTATTGGAATCTTCAAATCCCGATTCCGAGTTCGTTTACTCAAAAGTCAAACCTTAGTCAATTCTGAAGTGAAGCTACCCAAGGCCTCAAACCACTGAACGACGCACTAGAGCTCAAAATGACCGGTCGGGTCGTTACAGAAACATTCATTGTTGGGACCGTTTCTTTTATTAATGGGTAAGTATTTATTGTATAAAGAAAATAGCACACAAATATGAAAAAAGGGATAAAAGCCAAAAAAAAAAGGAGAAAATAGATTAATAGGATTCTTGGCCAAAGAGATGTGCTAGCTCATCTCCTATTGTCCAAACTTCATGCCTAAGAAGACCCTATATGTTCTGTCAATTATTCCCCCACTTATAATTTAAAATTAATGTTAGTTAAGTACTTTGTTTCTTCTTTTCTTTAATATTGGAGTAGTAATTTTTATGAATCTGCTGAGACAATGTAATTCTAAGTCAAATATAATTTTTCAAAGAAAAGGAAAAGTCAGTCGATAATCAAGGATGCTGCTTTCACACTTTCTCCATCACACCATATACCGGTAAAACACCGGCTGCCGATAAGTATTTACCTCATATACCTCACATTGTAAGTTTACACTTATATCTGGTGTTTGGACATACTTTGTATACGGGTGAAATCGGCGCTAACGCACACCCCGGTTTCCTTGTGGATCAAACGAAGTAAGAGTATGAATATATGAGATTGAAATCGAAGTTGGGAACTCTTTGTATCGAGGCCCGAACGAAGTGCTCACCATCAGACTTGATAAAACGATGCACCCCGGACTCGGGACGAGTTCTGAGACTTCGGGAAGCACAATGAACGGTTGTAGGTGACATATAGAAGGTCGTGATATCCGAAACCAACCGGATATCACGGAGCGGATCTCGCTCGATGGCGGTTACATATCAGTAATTAACGAGAGAGGAGGATTTTTATATTTTTTAGACTTATAATAGGGGTGAAACTCTTCTACTATATAAAGGGAAAATTATTTATTTGATAAGACATATTGTAACACACAAACCAAGGCAATACAAATTCATTTTCTTCTTTCTAGCCATTGCAAAGTTCTTATTTTATTGTTGTTCTTTATACACATTTGGCTTCGAACCAAAGGTCCGATCGAGGAAAAAACTACTGCTCAGCCTAAATTCGAGCCAGGCTATAAACATCACAATTGGTTTGATTATTCATTATATCTTTAACTCGTTTATATAACATTCTTGATCATTTATGTTGATCAATCTATATATCCTTAAAATCGGTACAAATTTAATTGTTATCCGTTTTAAGGGTAAACAGCTTGACGCCCACCGTGGGGTTAAGGATAGTAGTGATGATTTGATACAAATCTCCATAACATACTTTATTTTATGCTTTTTCTTTAAAGTCTTAATTTCAGTCCAGTTTAAAAAATGTCAAATTCTTAGTCTGCCCACTTGAACGTTGACGTTGAGTTTGGCCATCATGGCGAAAACAACAATCTGGTGCCTAGCAACGAGGTACCTTCTGCTGATCCCAACGAAATTCCAGTTGCTAATCCGGTCGATGCTAACTCACAGGTGGCCATCGACGTTAACCTTCCAACTGATCCCGAAAATAGCATTCGCAGAGGACCCCGACCAATGGCTCGAGAAGCGCCCGAAGGCGAAGGCGATGGGGTTAGCCTATGGTTAATCTTTGAAATGTTGCAGTCTCAACAGGCGGCGATAGCGCTGCTGCAAAATCAAAGCCACGCCCCTAGCAGAGTTGAGCCCGAACTATCTCGGGAGAACGTCCGAAGGAATGAGCAAATCACCAAGAGACCGGGTGAAGCTGAGTCCGGGGTCAGTCCCGAAGTAATGAAAATTCTTGAAGCATTAACGAAACAGGTGGAATTAGGTGAAAAGATAATTGAGGCCAATGACAAAAAGGTAGAAACATACAATTCCAGGGTCGATCAAATCTCGGGAGCACCCCCGATATTGAAGGGGCCGGATTTCAAGAAGTTTATCCAAAAGCATTTTCTTCTGAGCGCGACACCGAAGCTGATCCCTAAGAGTTTTCGTATGCCCGACATTTCAAAATATAACAAACCACAGATCCGAATGAGAATATGACCTCCTATACATGCGCAATCAAAGGGAACGACTTGGAAGATGATAAAATCGAGTCAGTGTTACTGAAGAAGTTCGGGAAAACTTTGTCCAAAGAAGCAATGATATGGTATCACAACTTACCCCGCAAATTCCATTGACTCGTTTACTATGCTTGCAGATGATTTTGTGAAGGCCCATGCCGGGACCATCAAGGTCGAGACTAGAAAGTCAGACCTTTTCAAGGATAAACAAAGAGACAACGAGATGCTCAGGGAATTCGTATCGAGGTTTCAGATGGAATGGATGGACCTGCCTTCGGTCGTAGATGATTGGGCCATTCAGAAATTTACCCAAGGACTTAACCCCGAAGCTCATTGGCTTCACAGCAGCTAAACAAAATTTGGTAGAATACTCAATGGTAACTTGGGCCGATGTCCACAACAGGTACCAATCGAAGATTAGAGCCGAGGACGATCAACTCAGAGCCTCTTCTGGATCTGTTTACCCCATCAGGGCTGACGATAGGTCTAAGAGAGCCGTCAATCATGAGCTAAGACCGGTCAGGGATCGGTACCAACCATACAACGTGGATTGAAGAGGAAATGGGTCCAAGCGTCAGCCCACAAGGAACGAAAAGAGAGGCGATCGAGGGCCTAGTAGCCGAGGTCTGATGAGCAAAAATGGTTTCGACGGGCCACTCGGGGGTAGAGAAGCACCAAGATTGTCAGAATACAACTTCAACGTTGATGCGGCCAGCATCGTATCAGCCATCGGGCGCATTAAGAAAACTAAGTGGCCCCAACCATTACAGTCTGACCCTACCCAAAGAGATCCTAACTTGATGTGTAAGTATCATGGCACTCATGGCCACACGACCGAGAATTACCGATAATTGAGAGAAGAAGTTGCTCGGTTATTCAATAACGGGCACCTCCGAGAATTTCTGAGCGATCGAGCCAAAAATCACTTCAGGAACAGGGACGCCATCAAACAGACCGAACAAGAGGAGCCTCAGCATGTCATCAACATGATTATTGGAGGGGTCGATATCCCTCAAGGGCCAATGATAAAGTGCACTAAAGTATCTATCATAAGGGAAATACGCACCCGAGATTATGTTCCGGAGGGAACCATTTCGTTCAGTGATGAGGATGCTGAGGGCATCGTGCAACCACACAATGATGCACTGGTAATATCCGTACTTATCAATAAATCTCGAGTTAAACGTGTGTTGATCGATCCAGGTAGCTCGGCCAACACCATCAGATCGAGGGTCGTAGAGCAGTTGGGGTTACAGGACCAAATAGTGTCGGTGGTCCGGGTGTTGAATGGATTTAACATGGCATGCGAAACCACTAAAGGGGAGATAACCCTGCCAGTGAAAATCACCGGGACAATTCAAGAGATAAATTTCTATGTGATCGAAGGGGACATGAGGTACAACGCCATATTCGGAAGGCCGTGGGTTCACAACATGAGGGCGGTACCCTTAACCTTACACCAGGTGCTGAAGTTCCCTACGCCGGAAGGAGTCAAGACGGTCTACGGAGAGCAGCAGGCCATAAAGGAAATGTTCGTAGTCGACGAGGTAATCTTGGTGCTTACGGTTTCAACATCAAGGAACACGGAGCTGACCAAAAAGGAATAAATTAAATAGCAATCATAGATGTCGGTCTCGACCAAACCGGAGGAACAAGGAGTAGACAAGGAGGATGATTACAGAGTCCTAAGATTGTTCATAGCTCTTGATGACACCGATGCCACCAAATCAACGGTCGAAGAGCTGGAGCAAGTCATATTAATCAAACACCTACCGGATTGAAAGTATACCTGGGCACAGGGTTAACCCCCGAGCTCAGGAAAAAACTCATTGATTTTCATAAAGCTAACATAGATTGTTTTGCTTGGTCCCATCTTGGTATGACAGGGATCCCGCCGGAGGTAACCACTCATAAGCTGAGTTTGGACCCGAAGTTCCATCCGGTTAAGCAGAAAAGGAAATCACCGTCCGAGGTCAAGCATGCATTCATCAAGGACGAGGTATCTAAACTCCTTAAAATAGGATCCATTCGGGAGGTTAAGTACCCAGACTGGTTAGCTAACGTAGTAGTAGTGCCTAAAAAAGGGAATAAGCTAAGAGCATGTGTAGATTACAAAGATCTAAACAAGGCATTCCCCAAGGATTCTTTCCCTTTGCCTAACATCGATCGGATGATCGACGCGACGGCCGAGCATAAGATACTTAGTTTTCTCGATGCCTATTTCGGGTACAACCAAATTCGGATAGACCCAGGCGATCAAGAAAAGACTTCTTTTATAACTAAGTTCGGCACCTATTGTTATAATGTAATGTCGTTCGGATTAAAAAATGTCGGTGCCACCTACCAATGCCTAGTAAAGCAGATGTTCGAAGAACATATAGGAAAATCCATGGAAGTTTATATTAACGACATCTTACTCAAGTCCTTTCGAATAAAGGACTATTTGAAACATTTACAGGAGACTTTTGACATATTGAAGAAATACAATATGAAGCTGAACCCGGAGAATTGCACATTCAGGGTTGGATCGGGAATGTTCCTCGGGTTCATGGTGTTCAATCGAGGGATCGCGATCAATCCTGACAAAATCAAAGCCATAGAGGACATCACCATGGTGGATAATGTCAAGGCCGTTCAAAGGCTAACTGGGTGTATAGCCGCCCTGGATCGGTTTATATCGAGGTCCTCGGACAAAAGCCATAGGTTCTTCTCACTGTTAAAGAAGAAGAATAACTTTTCCTGGACCCCAGAATGCCAGCAAGCTTTGGAAGAACTCAAGCGGTACCTATCAAGTCTGCCACTGCTCCACACTCCGAAGGCGGGCGAACAATTGTACCTTTACCTGGCGGTTTCTGAGGTAGCAGTAAGTGGAGTCTTAGTCCAGGAGAAAAAAGGTATGCAATTTCCTATTTACTATATTAGTAAAACTCTAGGCGAGGCCGAAACAAGATCTCCTCACCTGAAAAAATTGGCGCTCGCTTTGCTAAGCGCCTCCTAAAACATAAAGCCATACTTTTAATGCCACCGCATATATGTCATAACTTCTTACCCGCTGAGGAACATCATGCACAAACCCAAGCTCTCGGGCTGGTTGACAATTGAAATTAGCGGGTAGGATATCGAGTATCGACCCCGAACCGCCATAAAATCTTAGATTTTGGCAGACTTCGTGGCCGACTTTACACCGGCCTTAATACCCGAAGTCGAGAGGGAATTATTATTATCCTGTGGGACCATCTCAGGAATTTGGACCCTTTCTACGGACGGGGCCTCAAACGCGAAGGGGTCCAATCTTGGCATCGTATTAAAATCGCCCACGGGAAATGTAATTAGGTAGTCTATTAGAAGTATGAAATTGACTAACAATGAGGCCGAGTATGAGGCCATGATTGCAGATCTAGAATTGGCTAAAAGCCTTGGGGCTAAGGTGATCGAAGCCAAATGCGACTCCCTCCTCATAGTAAACCAAGTCAACGAAACGTTTGAAGTAAAAGAAGAACAGATGCGAAGGTACTTAGACAAATTATAGGTAACATTGCATCAATTCAGGGAATGGACCCTGCAGCACATACCTTGAGATCAAAACAGCGAGGCCGATGCTCTGGCTAACTTGGGGTTATCGGTCGATGATGATGAATTTAGTTCGGGAATGGTAGTGTAGCTCATGAAATCGGTGATACAAGAAGGCCACGCCGAAGTAAACTCAACAAGTCTAACTTGGGACTGGAGGAACAAGTATATTGATTACTTGAAGATCGGAAAATTGCCTTTGGATCCCAAAGAATCGAGAGCCCTGCGTACCAAGGATGCTAGATTTAGCTTGGTCGAGGGGGCACTGTTCAGGAGAACTTTCGACGGCCCGCTAGCCAGGTGCTTGGGACCGGGAGAGACCGAATATGCCATGAGATAAATTCACGAGGGTACTTGCGAAAACCATTCGGGGGCATAATCTTTGGTTCGAAAATTGATTAGGGCCGGTTATTACTGGACCTAGATGGATAAAGATGTGAAGGACTTCGTATGGAAATGCGATGACTGCCAGAGACATGCCCCGATAATCCATCAACCGGGAGAAATGCTCCACTCGATTTTGTCCCCATGGCCATTTATGAAGTGGGGAACGTACATTGATGGTGCCCTACCGTGGGCACCCGGTAAAGCCCAATTCATACTATTCATGACTGATTATTTTTCCAAATAGGTCGAGGCTCAAGCGTTCGAAAAGATTCGAGAGAAAGAAGTCATTGACTTCATCTGGGATCACATAATATGTCGATTTGGAATACCAGTCGAGGTCATTCACGATAATGGAAAACAATTCATCGGTAGTAAGGTAAGTAAATTTTTGAAGATCACAAAATCAAGAAGATACTATCAACACCTTATCACCCTAGTGTGAACCGACAGGCAGAATCAACAAACAAGACCATACTTCAAAACCTGAAAAAGAGGTTGACTGGTGTGAAAGGGATATGGAAGGAGATCCTGCCCGAAGTCCTATGGGCGTACCGTACGACTTCAAAATCTAGTATCGGGGCCACCCCATTTTCATTGGTCTATGGAGTCGAAGCCTTAATACCAGTCGAGGTAGGGGAACCAAGACCCGAGTTCCAATATGCAGCAGAAAAGCCAAACGGTGAGGCCATGATCACGAGCCTGGAACTATTGGATGAAAGACGGGAGGCCGCGCTGTTCTGGTTGGACGCCCAGAAATAATGAATAGAGAGGTTTTACAACCGAAGAGCCAGCCTCCGACACTTTCAAGGCGGAGACTTAGTGTTGAGGAAAGTAACATTACATACCAGGAACCCGAACGAGGGGAAACAGGGACCGAACTAGGAAAGACCATATCAAGTTTTCGGAATAACCGGCAAAGGCTCATACAAACTCGAAGCAGGAAACAACGTACAACTAATGAACAACTGGAACGTGGCACACTTAAAGCGATACTACCGCTAAGGTACAAACTCAATTACTCTTTAATCATGTTATAAACCGGACTAACATTTGCAGGTAGGTGACCAAGGATGAATGTGACTATTAGGTCTAAAAGCACGCGTTGCACTCTTTTTTTCTTGAACCGGTTTTGTCCCCAAATGGGTTTTTCGGCAAGGTTTTTAATGAGGCAACAATAAAATATGCTAACTTAGATTCGAAGACCGGTTTCAAACTGGAGTCAATGATCGTTCACTTTGTATCAACAGTATCCGAGCCCTCATGAGTTCGACCTCGAATACCGGGGGCTATTACCCTCGGATTAAGGTTTTTAGCAAGGGAAAAAGAAAATTTTGTAAGCTAAGAGCTAAGGCTTAGTGGTTAGGATTTATTGTAAGGGCCAAACGATCGTATGAACCGTGCCCACATAGTCCACTATAGCCATGACACAAGTTTTTATGCGATTTCGATCATGTACTTGGCACACTAAGAAATGAAAGAAAATTCCTCTTTCCTATTACGCATATTTTGCTTCTTCGATTCCGGACTATCGAGCCCAAGGGCTACCCCTACTCGGGGACTATCGAGCCCAAGGGCTACCCCTACTCGGGGACTGTCACCCGAAGAAAATTCGGATAGCCCGGGCTACCGAATCCCGGAGGCACCAAACCTATCATGCGGTGCCCAAATACAAAAGGCTACGGCTACCTTAGAAATACCTCGAAGACGTTTGAAGCCCGTAACTAGAAAGTAAGGCCTTTACAACAATAAAAAAATTCGAAATCTACTAAAGGGTTACCCTCGACAAAAACATCGTTTAAAAACACTTAAGCATCTTGAGAACCTACGGTCTCATCAAGGGTCCAAAGCCATAAGCAAACAAAGTTGCATCGAAGGCAGGCTTCGTTCGAACTTTCGAAAAATGAATACCCCGGAACTACATATGATTCTATGCTAAGGCACCAAAAATAATACACGAATAAAAGATGTTGGAAAAGTAAAAATTGCAAAATGATGCTGGAGAAGTAAAGACACGATATTTCCAGAAAGGGAAATTTCATATATATATTCCAAAATGTATTTACAAAGTCCCTATAAAAACAGCCTCAAATAAACAAAAATCTTTACATAAGGAAAAACAAAAACTGAAAAAGTACTAAGGCATCTACACCTGGTCTTCACCAAGGCCCAACTCGTCGCCAGAACCGTCAGAGCCCTCAGATCCCTCGGAACCTTGAGCGCCCTCAGGCTCTTAGAGCTCCTTTGCCTCAGCCTTGAGCTTCTTAGCTTCCTCGATCTCGGCCAATAGGTCGAAGACTCGGGCGTGGATCTCTTCGAGGGTCTCTCTTCGAAACAACCACTTCACGTATTCAGCCTTTGTCTTTAGGCTGTCTCGGCTGCCTCCACACCGGCTTTGTACTGGGCCACCATTTCCTTGGCATCAGTAGAGGTTGTCTCTAATTTGGACCACAGTGCCTCATATTCTCTTTCGAGGGCATCCCGTTCAGCGACGATCGAGCTCAGCTATGCTCGAAGATCATCATTCAGCTGAGACCACTTATCAGCTTTGTACTTCACCACTCGGAGTTGGTTCTCAATTGATGACAACTCCACCTTCGCATTTCCTTCTCTGAAGCCAGCAGGTCCATCCTACCCTTCAACCATTTGTCTATGATCTTGACCTCGTTTATCTCGGCTCGGAGATGGCCGATCAGGTCAATCTTCTATTGGACTTGCGAAGTTGTGTTGTTAACCACAACTATCTCCTTATTTTTAGCTTCAAATACCTTTACTTTTTCAACCAGGTTGGCGTGTTCTCGCTTCAAAATTGAGGCCTCCTTCTGAGCCTTTTTTGCATCTCGGCCTGGAGGTTTTTAAGGGCCTCTTCCTGTTGCTCACTGAGAAGCATGTACATGTCCGTCTCCTGGACCTGTTCTTTGACCTCGAACTCGAGCTGGCTGATTTCCAAGCGGTACCGGAGGAAGCTCTCATGGTGAAGCACTGAGGCCTATAAAACAACAATAGTAATAAGAAACATCTAAACTTGAGTGGAATTGATAAAGAGGTGTAAAAGTGTTGGTATCTTACCCGGTTCAGCTCCTGATGCACCTTGTTGAAAAGACTTGACGTGCACACCTCCTTCATCTTTGCCTGATCCTCCTCGGTCACCACGCATCGGAGGTAGTAGGCTACGCCCACTGGAGCAGATAGGACCCGAGCATTCTCCGAGACTGTAAGAACGACCGTTCTCTTGCGCACGAGATCCATGCTCGGTGTGGAAAATTGCCTCACCAGTTTTGCGCTCCAACTCGGCTCGCCAACTCCCGAGGGCACGTCCTTCTTTAGGATCTCCAGGTGGCCAAGACCGGAAAAGTCCTCCAATCTATGCAGTCAAAAAAGGAGTTAAAGGGATCATCTGAACCCTGCAATCCCTCACTTGACTTTTCTTTGCCCGCTTGGCACTCTTCGAGCATGGACTCAGTATAGGAAGGTATCTTTATGATGTCGATGACACCGGTCGCCTCCTTCAGGATGGGAGTGGCTTCCTGGGAGGTCGCAACCGTCATCTCCCCCTCAGGTTCCTAAGCCTGAAGGGGATCGGCCTCGTGGCCCCCTTTCTCGGTCGTCATCTGCTCCTCAGTGGGGGTCAATCCATGGACAACGAAGATGTCATCTTCTTTGGGCTCATCCCTGAGCCGGTAGAGATAGCCAGGGTCCGGTGCCCTGGACTTGGTATTTTTCTTGGGCCTCCGGGCCCGGTGGCCGTTCTCTTCTTCCTCTTCCCCTCGGTGTCTAGGAGACCCAAAGATTTTCTCTATTTCTTCTTCTCCTCCTTCACGGCAGCCCCAGGCTGTCCCGAGATGGAGGGCTCAACAGGCAAAGACGTGTCCTCGTCCTCGTCCTCGTCCTCATCAAGCGGCCTAAGTTCAGTGGTCTTAGGCAGACCTACAAGAAAAAAGAAAAAGTTAGCACTATGAAAGTTAAAAGCGTGATGGTTACAATTTCAAGTAAGAACCTCACCGTGAGAACGGGCCTCCCATCTGCCCTTCTAAAGCTTGCGCCATACGCGCTCAGAGTAAGGCATCTTCTTACAAATCCCCTTTATTCACTCCTTGAATCAGGGAATTGCATCTGGAACTTGGGCAACAGTTGCACGAGCACAAACACAAGCGATGAGAAAAAGAAATAAAAGGGAAGAAATACCCAAGAAAGACAATACTTATGGGATGTGTTCCACTTCTCGGGGAACGATAGAAACTCGGGGGGAATCAGGTCCTCGTCAATGCTTAAGAAAAGAGCCTTGCTTACTCGCGGATGAGATTTATCAGTCCCCTTCGGAAGATTCGGAGATTGTACAAACGGAGTAGATGGTCGAGGGTGAACCGGCAAGACTCGGTGTCATTTACGAAGTGGCGCAAGAGGATCACAATCCTCCAGAAGGATGGGTGGATCTACCCAAGGCACACCTCGTATCTCTTGCAAAAGGCAAGAACTACGGGATCCACAGGGGCGAGCGTGAAAGGGTAAGTGTAAACGCGCTGATACCAACTTGTCACAATCCAAAACTTAGCCTATCGTGATGGTGCCTAACGTGGTACTAGGCAAACCGACACCTCAAAACATTTCCAACACTTTTAAATGAAAAATGAAATAACAGAGGTTTAAATAAATTAAACTCTCATAAACTGGATAGAAAGTCAAAACTCAATACTGAAATTCCCAAAACCAGGGTGTCACTGAGTGCATGAGCGTCTATACAACTCAAGTCTGAAAATACTATCTATGAAAAACTGAAACTAAATACATAAAGCTGAAAGATAGGGAGGGAGAGTCAAGGTCTGCGAACGCCGGGTAGCTACCTCGAAATCTCCGAATGATCAAGCTGCTCAAATAATCAACACCCACCGCAGCTGGTAACACCTGGATCTGCACACGAAGTGCATGGTATAGCGAGAGTTCAACCAACTCAGTAAGTAACAAGACTAACTATTGGACCAAATGTAGTGACGAGCTCAGCGGGTACAGTTCAATATAGAATTTAACGGTACAGAAATGTAGGCATGTTTTCAAGTTCAACAGATAAAACTCAATACAAGTAAAATAGATCAACTCTGAATGATATGAGGGATATGACATTTCTATATCTACATGCCACTGTACATGTTGTATGTGGTACACTACAATGGAAGCCTCACATACTCATACTATCAAAGTACTCAATCACTCAGTACAGTACGTGGCAGGTCTAGCCCAGGAAAGATCCATCCCTCAATATAAATGTATAGGGTAACTATATGCCCAAGGAACTCCATCCCAAATGTGAATATATGGGGCAACTCCATGCCCAAGGAACTCCATCCCAAATATGATATCCACTGTGCTCACTGTGGAGGTGCAGACTCTGGAGGGGCTCCTTCAGCCCAAGCACTATAATAAGCCAGGTCCAGGCATAAATAAATAAAAATATATTACGGCATGCAGCCCGATCCCTTAACATCCTCACAATCAGGCCCTCGGCCTCACTCAGTCATTAATCTCTCCAGTCTCTCGGGCTCTCAATAATCATGATAAACAGCCCAAACAACAATGATATAATGCATCAATAAAGAATGACAGAGACTGTGATATAATATGCGAGTAAAAACTGTGACTGATTACAGAGTGAAAATTTAACAGATAATTCAACATGTAACACAACCTCTGGGGGGTCCCTACAGTATCAACACATAGCCTAAGCATGATTTAAAACATGATTCACAGTTCAATTTCTATAACACATGGAGAATATATGGATACCAACAAATTATACAACTATACGGTTTCATGGAATTGACCAAGTCACAATTACTATGGTGCACGCCTACACGCCCGTCACCTAGCATGTGCGTCATCTCAACATCAATCACATGACACAAAATTTGGGGTTTCATACCCTCAGAACCAAGTTTAGAACTGTTACTTACCTCAAACCGTGCAAATCTCTACTCCAACACGCCCTTGCCTCGCGAATCGGCCTCCAAATGCCTCGAATCTAGCCATAAACAGTTCGATACAATCAACACGGGCTAAAGGAATAAATTCCATAAAAAAATACTAAGTTATTGATCAAAAGTCAAAAGTCGACTCAAAAGTCTACCCCCAGACCCACATCTCGGAATCTAATAAAAGTCATAAAATTCGGAAGCCCATTCAACCACGAGTCCAACCATACCAAATTTACCAAAATTCAACACCAAATCGATACCCAAATCCCCAATTTACACTCTCCAAATCCCTAGCCTCAACTCCCAAAATTACACCTCAAAACCATACAATCTAGGTGGGAAATTCAATGGGGAAACAAAATTATTGAATTACTTTAACCACAAGTGACTTACATCAAGAAATCCCTCGAAAATCCTCTAAACAATTGCCCAATCCCGAGCTTGAAATGTCCAAAATGAAGAAAATCTCGGAAACCCTCGAATTTAAACATTGCCCAGTGCTTTCGCACCCGCGGGACAATTATCCGCACCCGCAGAATTACTTTTGCGATAGAATTTCCACTTCTAAGGAAGCCACTTAAGTCCACAGGGTCCGCACCTACGCTCCAGGTTCTGCGCCTGCAGAAGCGCTTTTGCGGCCCGTGATCCGCTTCTGCGAAGACAGCCTACGCCCCCTTCTCCGCATCTGCGGAGCCTTGCTCGCACCGTGGGCTCGCAGATGCGGATGATCCCTCGCACTTGCGTCCTACCCCAGGCCAGCCCATCTCCGCACCTGCACAACATTAGCCGCACCTGCGGCCAAGACCCTCGCAGACGCGATCACACTAGAAGGCTCTCAGCTTCAGCAATGCTCTAAGTCTCATTTTTTATCCGTTAACCATCCGAAATCAACCTTAGGCCCCGGGACCTCAACCAAACATACCAACAAGTTTCAAAACACGATACAAACTTAGTCAAGCCCTCAAATCACATCAAACAACATCAAAAACATAAATTACACCCCAATTCAAGCCTATTGAAACTAAGGAATTCCAACTTCTACAAACGACGCCGAAACCTATCAAATCACGCCCGATTGACCTTAAATTTTGTACATAAGTCACAAATGACATCACGGACCTACTCCAACTCCCGGAATCCCATTCCGAACCCGGTATTCACAAAGTCCACTCTCGGTCAAACCTCTAAATTTCCAACTTTCGCCATTTCAAGCATAATTCAACTACGAACCCCCAGTTCACAATCCGGACACACTCCTAAGTCCAAAATACCCAACGGAGCTAACGGAACCATCAAAACTCTATTTCGGAGTCGTTTACACATAAGTCAACATTCGGTCAACCTTTTCAACTTAAGCTTTCAACATTGAGACTAAGTGTCTCAACTCATTTCGAAACCTTTTCGGACCCGAACCAACTACCCCGGCAAGTCACATAACAACTATAAAGCACAGTAAATGGGAAAACCGGGCTACAACTCTCAAAATGACCGGCCGGGTGGTTACAAATTCTATAGAAAATAATGTATTTTTCTGCAAATTCTTAGTATTGGTTCATTCCGAGTTTCAATTATGCAATAAAAATTCTATTCTTAAAGGGTAAAAGTTTATCTGAAATTTCAATTTGGATCTTTATATTTGAAAAATCATTAGTGTTATTAACTATTGCTAATCACCTCTATCTCTTCTAAGTTTTGTTAGTTATTTGTTCTAATTTTTGAGTATCGTTTTTAAATATTATAAAAATAAAAAATAAATAATACTATTATTTTAGTAGGAAAGTAGTTCGACTATATTAGTATAGAAATCAGAAATAACCATTAAAAATTCATCATTAATTGACACCGTGACGTTTAACTATTTATCATTCTATATTGCACTTATTTAGATTTCAAATAGTAATTGGTTTATGATATAAAGAAAACGGCACATTCACAATTCCTTCCACGTTTTTTAATTTCAAGAGTATTTTTCACAAGTAATACATTCAACATGCATTAAGTTCGTTATTAAGGAAATTATGTTTTTTTCTAATTTTAAAATATTAAACATTAGAAATACTAGCATGGAAGGTATTATAGTTATGTAAGGTAAATTCTTAATTATTTTAAAGTTCTAAATATTACTAATACTTACACAATTCAAACAAGGAAAGATTTAATAATCAAAAGTTTAGTTGATTTTAAGATACTAAATATTAAGTTAATAATTAAATGACTATTTTATCCAGTGTGAAATAAGTTTTAAAAGGTAAAAAAGGCGAACGATATTTCGCTAAGGCGCTTTGTACTTTTAATATAATATAGAATATAGATATAGATATAGATAGATAGGTACGCGCGGTGCACGTGTACCCCATATTAATAAGTATAGTACTTTAGAAAATCATATAAATATTATTAAATTATGTATACCTGACGTGCAATTATTAAATATCATTTCAAAAATATTTCTAAAATTTAATATAAGTTAAAGAGTATAATTATTATGAATATTGTTATAATTTTTATCTAATTATAGTTTTTTGAATGTGTACCTATATTTTGGTATATAAATTTTATAAAAAAAAAAGTATTTTCTTAAAAGGTAATGACATTCTATTGTATACCCAAAGAATATTTATATATGAAGAATGTTCTTACGTGAAAATTTTCAAGACATGATACTTTTACATTTTCACCCCATTCGAGTAGACTTTAATGGTCCGTTCATCTCAAAAATTGCTAACTATAGTTGTTTGATCATTGATATCATGTGATAGTTATTTCACTTTAAATGAAAATAACTCCATCATCCGTATAACAACTTTGACAAAGCAGAGCGTCTCATTTTCCTAGTTCCCACGTTCCACTGCTAGAAATCCGGGAAAAACCGACCAAGCGATATCGACCAACGTTAGTCGCTCCACAAAAGCGACCAAAAAACTGTCCACAATAGGTGGAAACTACCATAAAAATATTTTATATTTTTTTAAATTACATACCGACCGAAATTGATCGGTATATTGGTCAAACATTTGACCACAGTAGTCAGACTTGCTTAGTCAAAGCACATTTTTGATTACCAACCAACATCGGTCGGTAATGTGGACCCACATTTTAAATTTTAATAATTATATTATTATTTAAAATATTTTATAAAATTTATAGTTAAATTTACCGACCAAAGTCGGTCGGTTATTGCAGGGAAAGATTTTACCGACCAACTTTGGTCGGTAGATGTAATTTCTGGAAAATAACCGACCAAAGATGGTCGGTTATTAGGTCAAACATGGTCAAACTTTTGAATCATGTTAATATTTACTATCTAAATAATATAAATGTAATTCGTTAACACTTTATTTTGTAATACAAATAATGAATACACTAACATATACTATAACAAGCTATATATAGTTAAAGTAGTATAACGAAGTGTGTGTGTGTGTGTATATAGGTATAGCCGCATCTAAGAACACGAAGCGCTAGGGCCACAGGGTCGGGTTCTTTTGGGGATAGACTTGTGAAGAAGCAATAATCTAATTAGTATATATAATTGATCATCATCAATTATATATATTTGTAAATTGATTCATCGACTTATAACTTACTTAGATGCATCGATGAATATTAAAAACAAAATGTCTCGACCTATATCGATGAATTTAACTTTTGAAATGCAGAGTAAGTGTGTATGGGAAGATCGCTATAGCGAAAAAGTGGCTGTAAATTTTTATCATAAAACCCATAAGAGATTGTCAGATCATTTCTCGGATGGTAGAAAGAAGAACAAGAGGCCTGACTGGTGTCTGCAGCATTTATGAGATAATTTGTTAAGGCAATGGCAGACCGAGGATTTATTACAGAAGAGCGAAAAAGGAAAGAATGCTCGCTCATCCGAGAAGGGATGCTCCTTGCACACTAGGGGTGCTATCAGCATCGGGACAATAAGAAAAAGATTGGTAATTGCTTGAATTATTTTACTTTTCTAAGTATATCAATTCTATTTATTAACTAAATTAATTTATTTTCAGGAAAAGAAGTATGGGCGTACAATGAGCCATGATGAGCTATTCAAGGAGACGCATATTTTAAAGAAGAAGAAAGAGGGAGATGGAGATAGGCGGGTCGAGGAACGGGCAGAGACTGCATATGTAAGCTTTCAATTTTCTTTAAGTGTTATAATTTACTTTTATACGAATTTTTAAATACTAATTTAATTTAAAATAATATAGGGTCGCTACCAAAGTAATGTGGAGGAATTCATTCGTAGTCAGCCAGCTGGTGAATCGGGCGAGCCAATCCAACCTTCGGATGAGGATGCTGAAAGAATATGGTTGGAGATTGTTGGCGGTCCAAAAAGGGGAAAAGTATACGGGCTTCCTGAGAAAAAAATCCATCGCTATAGGTGTGGAATGCAAGGAATAGAGACTTCCTCACAAGGTGAGGAACTTAATAGGGAGAGCCTCTCGGCTATGCTGGAGACAGTTGCAAAGCTTACATCTGAGCTAGAAGCGGCCAAGGAAAGAGAAAAGCTTAGAGATGCTCAATTCCTTGGTATGCAAGATCAGGTCAGAACTCTCCTTTCTACAGGAGCTTTTCCGTTGCCCCGGTCTCGTGAGTCATTGCCAGAGGCTCGGCCTCCACGTGATCGTTCCTTCCGTCCTCCCAGTGATCGTTCTTCCCGTCCGACCCGTGATCGTTCTTTCCGTCCTCCACAAGACCGTTCTCTATACCATCTTGTAGATGAAAGTTCATCAGATGGGGATGATGTTGTAGAAAATACCCCTTGACCAATACTTTGATATACTTTGAACTAGACTAATAGAAATAGTTTTGAATTAGATTGAACAATTTTGAACTTATTGTAATTACTTAGCTTTTGCTTGATTTTGGATTGTGATGTTTAATTGAACTTTAATTTGTTAGTTTTAAAGTATTAATTGGATGTTTGGTTGGATTTGTGGTGAATTAGGGTTTGTATGTGGTGAATTGGTGGTTATTAGATGTGAATTGGGGATATTGTATGTTATTTTTATTTGGCAGGTGGTGTAACTACTAAAAAGGCATTTTCTGCCAAAATTAATCCCAGAAAACCGACCAACCTTGGTCGGTAACTAATAAAAAAAAAATTAAAATTATAAATTACCGACCAATGTTGGTCGGTTAATGCACATTGGATTCCCAGAAATTCAACATTACCGACCAACTTTGATCGGTAAGTTGCCTGCACTGGCCAGTTTACCGACCAAATTTGGTCGATAAGTTGCCTGCACTGTCCAATTTACCGACCAACGTTGGTCGGTATCGTTAAATTTTAATTATTTATAAAAAATATATATTTTTCAATACCGACCAATGTTGGTCGGTAAGTCAATTAAATTGTCAGATGATCGTGTAGAGCATACCGACCAATGTTGGTAATTTTCGACCGTCTTTGGTCTGTATGCTCTTCCGACCTTCAAAATACCTACCACACGTTAATGGTCGCATTTTTGACGGTTATTGGCCATTACCGACCGACTTTGGTCAGTTTTTGTGGACGTTTTTTTCCGAATTTCTAGTAATATTCACGGCAATCTATTATCATAACTACGACATGAATAGTTCTAAATTATAAATATCTGGAATCTTAAGAATTCATTATTAATTTTTAGGTATCAGCCATGATAATTTTTGTGGTCTAACAACTCATCTCTCTCAGGCAGAGGCATATTATTGGACTGATTCTTGAGAAGTTCAAGTCTAAATAACATTAATAAAATATCATCTTGAGATTTTAAAATTCAAGAGAGTTAATAATGATAAGCTATAAGAGAAGTCTTACAACACATAACTCTCCATGCAACTATTTTGACAATAGTATTTTGGAGCTCATCTTTGTCAAAAAATATAAAAGATTATTGAGATCATGAAGGTTTGAATGTACAGGCAACTTGCAACTCAACCTCGTCTTTCGTTGATATTCACATGCCGCATATATTTGAATTAAAAGTTATGGCTAATTGCAATACAAGGAAAACTTATATGTGGTTGTTTTTACCGAATAAGCTTGAAATTTTAGCACAAGAAAAACTTGTATGTGGTTGTTCTTACCAAATAAGATTGAAACACAATAAGTAGGAACGAAAATTTTATTAATTAATACTGAAATTATAATTCTTCTAGCATTTATAAGTAGGAACGAAACTTTTTGAAAAATAAAAACGTGTTTAATTTCAAGGAAAAAGTGTTGAGAAAAGTGTTTGACCGAAAAATATAATCTCCGGTTAAACTATTAAATTTACGTAATACAAGATTAAATCTAACTAAGAATAATAACTCTATGTATTAAGTACAAAAACGTATAGTAGATGGGACAAATTCCGTATATGGCTGGTGAGAATAAATGTAAAATACTCTTAAAGCAAGAACATTAAGGGTGATATAACTAACAATAAATGTCAATAAATGACATTTAAGTAAATAAAGAGAATGATTCACCCAATAATGGATGTGTGAAACGAATATTTTACCTGATAATGATGAATGACAAATAGATCCAAGATTCGCATGAACAATCCTCGGATCTGATGGAAAGATGATGAATAATATATCAACAAGAATAATTATAAAAAGATAATCTTTGTGTTTTTGCTAGGGAGAGGGTATTCTTCTCAAAAGTGTTCTTATCAGAATCAATATTATATGCCCCTATTATTGTCTCTTCTTTCTATATGTATGTGGTCATTTTCTTAGGAATCCTTAATAGTACAAATGTAGAGAATATTCACTAGAATATTCCCTTTTAGTACCATATTCTGGCAAATTAGCCGTTACAAGTCTTATCACCGGTAGTCAATCCCAACCTCGACCCTTGTTGACGTCTTAACTACGATCTCCGCTGATATCTTGACCACGGCTCATGTCGGAACCTCGGCCATTGATCTCGCTGCGTCTTGGGCGAGCTCGACCGATAACTTTCTTTAATGCCATATTTCGTTAAATATTCTGAAGATAGATTTTGGCCTATACAAAAAGCACAACAACTTACCAAATATAAGAACCATCGTCTTAATTAAATCTGATTTTGAATCCCTAAATATTAGGAGTTCTACAGAGATCAAATAAGGAAAGGTTTAATAAGAAAAAAATTATTTGATTTTAAAATCCTAAATATTAGAAATTTTTTATTAAATTACAATCTTGTCCAATGTGAACTCAATTTTAAAGGGCAAAAGAGGAACGACATTTCGCTAAAGTACTTCGTACTTTTAATATAGTGTATAGATAGATTTTAGAAAATTGAAAGATGATTTATCATTTTATACATATTTTACCCTTATTAAGTACTACTCCCTCCCTATAAAAAAGAATTAACATTTTACTATTTGTGAAGTCAAACAAGGTTTTCCTTGATCATGTCTTTTGCAGATAAGTTATAAATATTTTGACTTATAGTAACTTTTATGTAGTTTTTAAATATGTAAAGTTTATTTCAAAAAACTTAAAGAAACTATGTCCGAATTCATACCGAAATTTAGTCAATTTGACCCTCGTATTACGAAAAAGTTCAAACAAATTGAAATAGAAAAACTATACATCATTTTCAATTCTTTTTCAATATATCATAAATAGGAGTGATATAATAAAATTATTATTTTATTAATGACTTTTTAGAGGGTGCGCCTAGACATGTAACAGTGGTGGGAGGGAGTAACTCAAAATCAATCATGTAATGGGGCAGAGCGGCGTGAGTTGGGATGTTCAACTCAATATATCGACATTCCGTATAATTTTTGTTTCCAGAAAAGGAAGACAGGAATATTTCACTGGACTGAGTTTGGTTTGTATAGAAGAGGAAAGGAAATAATTTGTTCCATCCATCTTAAAATAAAACGGATTCAGAACACTAAGATCAACACACACAATTTTCAGAGTGACTTATGAACATCATTGATTTCTCAAATTTTATAGAAACTTTGGTCATTATATGCATATTTATGAGCATGGAATTAGCAGATTTTGTAGAAAAACAGCCATTAGGACTAGCTTTCCAGCAGAAGGTGTCCTTTAATTTGTTGTAACAGAGATATTAGTTGAGTTAATGTTATTGATTAACTCCAGGGGAAGAACAAAAGGTAAAGTTTGCTTGCTTCTGCTTACTTTCCTTTTTAAAATGTTTTTCAACACGTACTCTCTCAGATTCTGACACAAACATATATGTTTATACTAGTTAATGATCGTAAAAAAAACTAAAGGCAAAATGGCCTCCGGGCCACTTAAACTTGTACCCGTTTGTCAACTCAGTATATAAACTTTTATTTTTTCCATTTGAATACCTCTACTTGATGAACTGAATACTAATAAACACATCCGACTGAACGTGTTCTTCACTCACTGTGACATGATTGACACGTCATATACTAAGCCTTTTATTCTTTGACATGTATAATCTGTGGGTCCTACTTTAAAATAATTTTACCAGATTTTTATTCTCTTCCTCTTTAAAAAATTAATTTTTGTCTTCTCCTTCATAGTCAAAGCTCCCGCCAATCCACCACCATTTCACCATATTCAATACTCGGCCACCTAAAACCCTCCCACTTTCAAGTCTCAGGCCACCACTAGCAGTCTCTCCGCTCTATTCAAGTGCTCTTTTTTCTCTCTGCGTTGTCAAGCTCTTGGAAATTTTGAGTTACATTCTTTCAATAATCGGACTTCAATAAAACCAAATTATTGAATGCATGTTTGCGAACATGTATCAATTCCATGACACAAATTTAATGTATTTCGTTTTCTCTTAGCTAGGTCATTTCTAGGTTATATACTTACCGGCATATCCTGCAGCTTAATTTGTTAGTTAATTCTCGAACTCTGAGTGTTTGATTATATCTTTAAGGCCACCTAAAACCCTCCCACCTAAATCTGAAAGCCAGACCATTGATTTAATTGAGATATTTTTATGGAGCATAGACCCACCATTGCTGTACAGTGAAGAGCTTCAAAACCTCTAATGGAGATGAAAAAAAAAAGAAACAGAAGGACTTGTGGTTTTAGGGGAAATAAAAGAAAAAGAAAGGGATAGGGGATGGGGAGATGGGGTGTCGGGTGGGTTTTTGTAATTTTTTATTCTTTTTTACTTTTTATCTTTTTTATTTTTATTTTTAATTACTCAAGCAAATTGCTTTCACGCATCTGATTTGCGTGATATGCACACACTATTGCCACACATATTGTTACCATATAGGCTTGGTCATTGGTGTGAGGTGTTTATTGGTACTCATTCCATCAAGTACAAGTGTTTAAATGGGAAAATTGTAAGTTTATTTATCGGGTTGACAAACGGATACAAGTTTAAGCGGATTGGAGGCTATTTTGATAAGTAATGGCATATAAAATAGAGGCAGAATATATCGACATCCCTTTAAAGTTGTCCACACTTTTCACTTAAACACTCTATCTTAAATATGTTTCATTTGAGCACTTTAACCATGCATTTACTGTGTCATTTCGATACAAAAAGCTGACATGCCAAGGCAAGTATTTCTCATATTTTTCAAGCGCGTGAAATTGTCCGAAAAATAAACTCCTCACCCTTTTTTTCTATTTTTCTTTTTTCTTTTCTTGTTCTTTTCTTTTCTTATCTTCCTCTCTTACCTCACCCTTCTTCGTTGGAAAATATGGAATAACCGGCAAATTGTTTCGGCAATTGGCTTATTCAAAAACTTTAATCTCTCTCTATATATCACACACAAAAATCACACTCAAAAAATGCAAACAAAACAAGCCTAAATCTGTAAAGGAAAGGATTGGAAAAATGTCAAACCCAGGTGTTCCACCATCACCACCAATATCCCGCCTTTCAACGCTTTTTTCAGGAATGAAGAAACTCAAACCTAATATGTTTTCTTCTTCCAAGTTAGCCGAATCCATCGCTGAAAAATAGCACAAAAGTGGCTCAAAAGATGATAGAAAATGGCAGAAGTATTCTTTTGGGATTGACTCGAAAATATTTGAAGAAAACGAGTTCAGATCTAAAAGAAGAAAGAGTGGGATGGTATGAGAAAGAGGAAGAATGGTACTGCATCTATGGCTTAAAAATGACAGAAGAAATGAGTGTGGAAGATAATGATGTGACGCAGAACAAACATGGCCGAAAAATTGATTTTGCCGGTGAGGAGGGGCCGTTGGGGATTATGACGATGGGTGGGGTAGTTTTTCTCATTTTTATATTTATTTTTTTCAATTTATTTAAGTTAAATCCACGTGTCCTCGTCTTATTCGTCACTCTACATGTGAGGTACACACACCTTTTGTATTTGGTTGCCTTCAGCTTTTTGTGTCTAAATGACAGAGTAAATGCTTGGTTAAAGTGCTCAAATGAAACATACTTAAGATAAGTGTTTAAGTGAAAAGTGTGGATAACTTTAAGGGGCTGTCGATGTATTTTGCCTAAAATAAAATCAATCTCTACTTATAAAAAATCTCCTTCACGATTTTACTATGAACTATTATAATGTATAATGACATATGAGAATTGATAAAATTACATTAACAGTGAAAAGTCTTTTACACAATTAAAAATTAAATTTTAATCTTTACTCTCTAAAAGTTCTAACTTCAGATAAAATACCTTGTCCTTCATCTAAATGATGTGAATCCTCCATAGTACTATAATACTCCACTATCTAAGACATGAAAACAATGCTTTAAATAACAACTTAAAAATTTAAGAATAATGAATCCAGTTTTGATCTTACAAAAATAGTATAGGAAAAAGGAAAAAAAGAAAAAGGAGATGATTATTAAAAAAGCTTTTACATATAGAGAGTAGAATGTTCCCTAGCTAAACTGATTTATTTGTTATTCAAGCATGTGGTGTCTGTGCTGCTATTGGTGGGTGCTTCTTTCGCATTGATTAATATGGCTTCACTATTCTATACCTCTACCTTAGGTTTTGTATCATTGTATCCATTTTAACTGTCGCAAAAATAAAGTCATGTAAAACATTTTGGCCCCAATAAATGTTATTATAGGTCAAAAATTTAGCCGTCAAATTAGATTCAGCCGCAATATACCTTTTTTTTAAACTGAAAAGAGGTTATTAGTATGATATGAAATAACCAATTTCATGTTTAGCATAATACCAATCTAACGACTCGACCAGTTGTTTTGAGCTCTAGCGAGTCGTTCGGCGGTTTGATGCCTTGAGTAGTTTCACTTCATGTTTTATGACTTGTGCATGTGGTCGGAATTGAATTTCGGGAAGTTCAGAGTTGATTTGGATGGAAAATTCTAATTTCGGAAGCTTTAAGTTGGAAGAATTGGCTAAGGTTTGATTTTTGAATAAACGACCTCGGAATTGGGATGAAGGTTCCAATAGGTTCGTATGATGATTTTGGACTTGAACGTATGTTCGGGTTGAGTATCGGATGGTCGGGGAGGATTTCGGCGCTTATTGTAGAAAGTTGGCATTTTTGAAAGTTTTAGAATTTCATAAGTTTGGTTTGAAGTGGATTTTGATGCTATCGATGTCTGTTTGGGGTTCCGAACCTTGGAATAGGTTCGTATCGTTATTTGTGACTTGCACGCAAAGTTTGGCGTCATTCGAGAATGTTTTGATATGGTTCAGACCCTTCGTCGAAGTTTGGAAGTTTGAAAGTTTAAAGAAGGATTTCGATCGTCGATTCGTAGTTTTGATGTTGTTTGGCGTGATTTGAGGCCTCGACTAAGTTCGTAATGTATTTTGGGACGTGTTGGTATATTTGGTCAAGGTCCTGGGGGCCTCGGGTGGATTCAGGAAGGTTAACGGATCGGATTTTGGACTTAAGGAAAAGCTAGAAAATTCTGGTTGCTGGTGCAACCGCTTCTACGGAAGCTTCATCGTAGAAGCGAGGCAGTGAATCACAGAAACGACTAGACTTGAACTGGGCAGAGGTCGCAGGTGCGAAGCAATTCCCACACTTGCGTGATCGCAGATGCGAACACTGGAGCGCAGGAGCGGACAGAGGTAGCTGGGCATGGCTTCGCAGAAGCGACATCGCAGTGTAATGACCCAGCCGGTCGTTTTGAGTATTACAGCCCTATTCCCCCATTTACTACTCTATTTGTGATTTATAACTATATTATGACCTATCGAATTAGTTAGTTCAGGTCCGGAGAGATTTCGAAATGAATTGAGACACTTAGTCTGATAATGGAAAGCTTAAGTTGGAAAAGTCGACCGGATGTCGACTTATATGTAAACGACCTCGGATTTGAATTCTGATAATTCCAGTAGCTCCGTATGGTGATTTTAGACTTAGGAGCGTATCCGGAAAATTATTTTGGAGGTCCATAGTGGAATTAGGCTTGAAATGGAGAAAGTTGAATTTTGGGAAGTTTGACCGAGGGGTTGACTTTTTGATATCGGGGTCAGAATCCGATTCTGGAAATTGGAATACGTCCGTAATGTGAAATGTGACTTGTGTGCAAAATTTGAAGTCATTCCGAATTGATTTGATGTGTTTTGGCACAAGATATAGAATTTAAAAGTTCAAAGTTCATAGATTTTGATTTGAGGTGCGATTCGTCGTTTTGATGTGATTTGAGGCCTCAAGTAGGTCCGTGGTATGTTTTAGGACTTGTTAGTGTATTTGGTTGAGGTCCCAGGGGCCTCAGGTGAGTTTCGGATGAGGTTCAGATCAATTTTGTTTCATATTGCATTGTTGAAGGCTGCTGGCTCTGGTGTTTCCGCATCTGCGGAAGAATGAACGCAGATGCGGACAGTTGGTCGCAGAAGCGAAGGAAGGCTGGGCTGGAATTGATCGCAGAAGTGGGAAATTGGGGCGCATCTGCGGCCTCGCAGAAGCAAAGGTCTTGGGCGCATAAGCGAGTTTTTGCGCAGGTGCGGCATTGTTCCCGCAGAAGCAGTTACGCAGGAGCGAGCCCAGGCTCCGCAGGTGTGAAAAGCCTGGACAGAACCCTTTAAGTTCGAGGTTTCGCTATTTTTCACAATTTTCGGATTTTGGAGCTCGGTTTGGGCGATTTTGGTGAGGAATTTTTTCACACAACTTTGGGTAAGTATTCTTGACTCCCTTGTGATTATATTCCATGAATTAATCTTCGTTTTCGGCGTTTGAATATTGATTTTTCGAGAGACATCGAAGGAAGTTTCTACAATTTCATAAAATGAATTTTCGAGATTTGAATACCGATTCAATATCGTATTTGAGTGAAATTAGTATGGCTGAACTTGTAATTGGATGGGTTGTCAGATTTTGTGAGTTTCATAGGATTCCGAGATGTGGGCCCCACAGACAATTTTTGGAGTGTAATTTCGAATTTTGTGGTAAAATATTGGTATTTTGATATGGAATTTTAGCTTGCTCGACATTGGATCCGGCTTGTTCGAGGTAAGTAACTCTTCTAATCTTGGAGCTGAGGGTATGAACCCTGAATACATGTATTATGTGAATTATTGGGAGGTGAAGCACATGCTAGGTAACGGGCATGTGGGCGTGCACCATGGAAATTGTGACATAATTATTTCCGTGGAATTTTGTAGTCAAATAATCTTGGCATTTTCTATGTAGTTTTATGTGCTAAAGAAATTGAACTGAGAATCATATTAAATTCATGTTGAGGCTATGTGCCAGTATTATTGGGATCCACCGTGGTTATATTGCTGTGAATTATTTATTTTAAATTAAAAATTCATACTCAGTCATCTTCATGTCATTACATATCATATCTCAGTCTCTGTTGTTATTTATTGATACATCATATCATCATTTTCGGGGTATTTTCATGACAT
The DNA here is from genome assembly GCF_000715075.1 of Nicotiana tabacum. Lineage (NCBI taxonomy): Eukaryota > Viridiplantae > Streptophyta > Magnoliopsida > Solanales > Solanaceae > Nicotiana > Nicotiana tabacum. Next base: position 72,588,218 of record NC_134098.1, on the reverse strand, counting down.
TGTGAGCCCATGAGAGAGAGACTAGAGAGATTGATGACTGAGTGAGGTCGAGGGCCTGATTGTGAGGATAATTATGGGATCGGGCTGCATGTCGTAGCAGGCCATATTGGCTTTATATACTTTATTATTATGGGATCGGGCTGCACGCCGCAGCAGGCCAGATTGGCTTATTATAGTACCTGAGTTGTCCGTGTGGATACAAATATTGATACTATAGCACGTGAGTTGTACGTTCAGCACGTGAGTTGTCCATGCAGATTATAGCGATTGGGCTGAAGGAGCCCCTCCGGAGTCTGTACACATCCCTACTGAGCGCAGATACCTACTGAGTGCAAGTGCCGAGTGCCGAGCGATTCGGAGGATTAAGTAATTGTGAGGACTGAGTGACTGTGAGGATTGAGTGATGAGGAGGATTGAGTGAATTGATACTCTGAGAGTATGCATATGAGTTCATCTATGATATACATTGCATTGACATGCACACATGACATACAAACATAGAGAGGTATTTTTTCTCATGATGTACGATATTACATCATTCACGATTTCTCACACATGTTGGAAGATGGGCATAGTGATGCATTTATTTTACACTGGTTATCTAGAAATAAAAATCAAACATATTATTATTATTATTATTAAAAGAATTTTGGAAAAATTATTGTTTTCAAACTTATTCATATTTTTGGCAACTCCGGTAAACGATTTGGGTTTTCATTGATGTACTTGAAAGGCATAACTATTTTCAGAAATCATATTTTTGCTGAGCATTTGATTGTTGAGTTACTTCTGAAATTACTTGTTTAAGTTGTTATGAACTATTGTTGGTTATTGAAGTTGGGACCCGACCTTGGTACAAGCTCGTCACTACTTTCAACCTAAGGTTAGGTTTGTTACTTATTGAGTACATGGGATCGGTTGTACTCATACTATACTTATGTACTTTATGTGCAGATGTTGGCTGTTGATGTTGCTGCGTTTGTTGGGAGCTGGATCTGAAGATGTACCTGCGTTCCGGTTGTAGCTGCCTCTTGTTCATGGTAGTCTTAGATTCATAAGACTAGGTTTATGTACTTTTCAAACAGATGATGTATTTACTTCATACCAGCTTTGTAAACTCCATTCTTAGAAGCTCATGATTTGTACTACCAGTTCTTGGGAAAATATATTGGTTTTAGATATTTTCTTTTAATTAATTGCCTTATTAATTTAATTGGAATTGGATAGTTGGTAACTGGCTTACCTAGCGGGTTGGGTTAGGTGCCCTCACGACTAGTTAGATTTTGGGTCGTGACACGCAGATGCGAAATGCCTTCCGCAGGTGCGATGGGCTGCTGGCCAGGGACTTCCGCAGGAGCGAGCTTTGTCTCGCAAAAGCGAGACCACAGGTGCGCAAACTATTTCTGCAAATGCGAAGCAGCGCTGGGCAGAATTGTTTTAAGACGAGTCCTTGCTCATTTTTCACTCCATTTCTTCAGGGGAGCCGACTTTGGGAGCAATTTGGAGCACCATTTTCATCATCAACTGGGAGGTAAGTGATTTCTTCACATTGTAAGTTAACTACATAGATTCTATAAGGATTTAACATGGAAATTTATGGAAAATTAGGAGATTTTGAAAGAAACCTAGAATTTAGTATTTTGGATTTTTGACCACGAAATTAGACATGAAATTGGGAATAAATTATATAATTGAGTTCGTAATGTTATGGGTAATATTTATATTCAAAATAATTTAAAATCCGGGCACATGGGCCCGAGGGTTGACTTTATTGACTTTTCGAGCGGAGTTGAAAATTATTATAAATTGTTAAATTATAAGCATTAGGGTATATTTTGATTGATTTACATGTTGTTTTACTAGTTTCGGGACGTTTGGCTCTGAGTTGAGGTGTTAGAGAGGCGTTGGAGCCGGTTATGGAACTTCGGAGCGAGGTAAATCTCCGGTTTAACTTTGTGAGGGGGAAACTACCCCCTAGGTGATGTAATTGTTATGTGCTAATAGTTGTGGGTGCTACATACGCACGAGGTGACGAGAGTCCGTACGTAGCTAAAGCATGTTTATGTCCGCGTAGACTTAAGACTTTACCATGTAATACTTGAGATATTTGAATTCATTCTGTTGGTTTAATTAATTGAAAATGTAATTGAATTTGATTTGGAAATATATACATATATATTTGGCCGAGCCTTATTGCTTTGAGTTGTTGGAAATTATTTGAGAAACGATAAAGGTTATACTCATCTTGTGTTCATATACTGTATCGTAAGATCATGTCTCGTAATTTGAAAATTTCTTTCCTTTCTTGTGGAGCAGGCCGAACTCCTCGGCAAGATTATGTACCACACTCTCACGGGAGCAGGCCGTTCGCCTTGACCGTATAATAGATGCATCTATGGTTCGTGCCACTTGACCCTCGGTAGTGTACACGATATGATGGGATCGGGCCGATTTCCTCAATAGTATCATACTCTTTCTAAGATCTGGTCGTACTACCTCGGCATAATCATGCGTTATATTGCTAGAAATCCGAATATTCACGAGATTTTTAGCCCACTAATGCCTTGCATTTTATATGGTATTTCTTATCCGTTTATTATTGACACTTGATATTTCTAAACTGTTGAGATAGAATACGAGATTGAGAAGTTGATTTCGTTAGAAAGACATTTTGGAAGATTGTGTTAATTACAGTTTCACCTCACTACTATCGTTGTGCTTCTTATCTATTTATGATTTACCGTGTTGACTTATTAGACCACTAGTAAGCGTCGATGTTGACCCCTCGTCACTACGTCTTCGGGGTTAGGCTAGATACTTACTGGGTACGCGTTGATTTATGTACTCATGCTGCACTTGCTGCACTTATTGTGCAGGTACATATATGTCTGGTGGTCTTTTGGGAGCAAAGGCGCGGCTATTGCTGGGATTTTATCGTGAGCTGCATTCCATGTTACGATCCGCAGCATACAGAGTCTCCATCAGAGTTATTTATATTCTTCTGTCTAACTTGTATTCCAGACAGATATTGTATTTTATTATATTTCCTAGTTGATGCGCATGCACTTGTGACGCCCGATTTTGGGGGCTTCTACTGGATGTTTGGTATGGTAGTTCACGTAATTATTATCATTTTACTCTGTAAATTCTATTTCATACTATTTAATTAATGAAAATTATGATTTCAAAGTAATAAAATAATTTGTTAAGTTGATCAATCACTGTTGGCTTACCTGACGACGGCGTTAGGCGCTATCACGGCCTTTAGTAGATTTTGGGTCGTGATAACCCATACTCTGGTTATCATACCATTCAGCAAATGCCATTTTTTTAAGGAAGATGACTTGGGACTATTTCAAAGGCTGACCATATTAAGCAAGAACCATAAGCAGAAATGACCATGTCTTAGAACTTTACTAATAATAAAGCTATAGTTATAATATTTATAGCAACAAAAATTTATACGGCACAAATCAAGTATGTGACACCAGCAACTTTATCTCAAGGCACCTCATTCTATAATATTGGAGGGTAACCACATTACATTTGAAACTCTTATTAAGCTAGCTTTAAATCATTTAAATTCTCTTACATTCTAATATAAGTACAAAGGAAATAAAAGATCTTCTTCACAGACAAAAAAAAATCAGGGCTTCCTAGAATCCGAGCAGAAATGGCTACCATAATTAAACCCATTGGACACCCACAATGATAATTGGTTCAAGAGATTTTTCTTGGCCTCACCTTCCAATATCGACCAAATGGAGCAGCAGAGTCATATTCTTAGCTTAGTCGCATTTGATATTTCTATAAACCATTCTCGCTGCGAGGATCGGTGAATCGGGTAGTGCAGAATTTAGCCAAACAACGGTATAATGACAATAACAAAGACAATGGAAGTTGATAATAACGACAATTAAAATAGATAAAGAAGACACAAATTTAACGTGGTTCGGTCAAAGTGACCTACATCCACAAGCGGAGAGGATCAATTTTACTATACCAATAAGAGTACAAAAGAGAGTACAAAATTAGAGTAAATACTCTAATTAATCCCAAATACCCTAAGAGAATAACCTCACAAGATCACTCCAAAGAAAGAGTTCATACAAGTATTTTCCAACACTAACTCTCATACAAAACACTCTTAATAAAGGAGGAAAGGAAGAAACAAGAAATGAAGACTCGAGTCTTATTGTTGTGTGTAAAATGAACTAATGACCTTCCCTTTTATAGGCAAAAAAGTCTTGGCCTCTTAGGTATAAAAGAAGAGATACAACTTCTGCAAATGATGTCAATCACACAATTCAATATTTTTGGGTCCCAAAGAAAAGAATATTGCAAACAAAGTCTACACTTTGCAAAAATACTTATGCTTATGTGAGATGGACTCCATTAGCCAAAATATTGGCCATAATTACAAATCTCCACCTTGGCCTAGTTTTGGCTCATATAGTAAGTTTGCTCCACCTTCTCCGCAAAAGCCCCAATGGGCATATGTCAAAATTTAATGTCATCAAAATCAGACATGTTGTCTGATACCGAAACTGTAGTAGGGCCTATAACAGTGGAGCCCAATAAAGTATACAATGAACCGAATCTGTGTGCTTTCATGATCACAAGAGCACCTTGAAATATTTTTAGAACTCCACCTTCACTAGTGAATTTGCACCCAAAGGATTCTAAAGTGCCCAAAGAGATGAGATTTTTCTTCAACTCAGGAACATATCTAATATCGGTGAGAGTTCTCACCACACCATCGTGCATTCGGATCTAAATTGTACCTTTGCCAATAACGTTACAAGTAACATTGTTACCCAGTTGGACAACTCTACCTGCAACTGAATCATATGTAGAAAATAAGTCCCTGCTAGGACACAATTGATATGAACAACCGAAATCTAAAATTCACTCATTGTCTGATCTGAAACTAGTTTCAGTTGCTAAAAATATAGTTCCCTTAATCTCATCAGTTGCTACACTAGTTTCGACGGTGTCAGTATTTTTGTGCTCATTTTTTCTTTCTTTATGCTTTTCTTTATTTTTCAGTTTATAGCATTCAAAGATAATGTGATCTTTCTTATGACAATAGCGACACTCTAAATTATTGTATCTGGATATGGAGTCGGATTTGCCCCTAACAAACAAGCCAACTTCCGCTTGAGTTCCACTAGCTTCCCCAGTAATATCACTATCTATCTGTTCTTTTGATTTTAAGATAGATTTAATATCCTTATAAGAGATATTATCCTTTGCATAAAGTATAGTATCTCTTATATGCTTAAAAGATGGGGGTAGAGAACAAAGCAGTAACACGGCTTGATCCTCATCTTTAATTTCAGCATCTATATTAATCAAATCCATAAGAATGGAATCAAAGGTGTCAAAATGAGAGAGAATAGAGGTACCTTCACCCTTACGAATTGTATAAAGCTTTTACTTTAGGTAAAGTCTATTTTCCACCGTCTTCTTCATATATAAAGTTTTCAATTTTTCTCACATGCATTTGGCTGTGGTTTCTATTGAAACTTCAAGTAAAACCTCATTTGAGAGATTTAAAATTATACCTGCTTTTGTCCTTTTGTCTATGACGACAAACTCCTCATCCGTCATTTTATTAAGCTTCTTCTCCTTTCCCTGCAACGCCAAATCTAATCCATCCTGAATTAGGATAGCTTCCATCTTTAATTGTCACATTCCGAAGTTTGCACTTCGATCAAATTTCTCAACATAAATCTTTGTTAAAGTCATATTGGCTACTAAAACAAACCTGGTTAGATCCGATTCTGATACCAATTTGTTAGGATCGGTAAACCGGATAGTGCAAAATTTAGCCAAACAATGGTATAATGACAATAACAAAGACAATGACAGTTGATAATAACGACAATTAAAGTAGATAAAGAAGACACAAATTTAACGTGGTTCGGTCAAAGTGACCTACGTCCACAAGCAGAAAGGAGCAATTTTGCTATACCAATAAGAATACAAAAGAGAGTACAAAATTAGAGTAAATATTTTAATTAATCCCAAATACCCTAAGAGAATAACCTCACAAGATCACTCCAAAGAAAGGGTTCACACAAGTGCTTCCTAACACTTAACTCTCATACAAAATACTCTTAATAAAGGAAGAAAGGAAGAAACAAGAAATGAAGACTCAAGTCTTGTTGGTGTGTGTAAAATGAACTAATAACCTTCCATTTTATAGGCAAAAAAGTCTTGGCCTCTTAGGTGTAAAAGAAGAGATACAACTTATGCAAATGATGTCCACCACACAATACAATATTTTTGGGTCCCAAAGAATATTGCCAACAAAGTCTACACTTTGCAAAGATACTTATACTTATGTGAGATGGACTCCATTAGCCAAAATATTGGCCATAATTACACTCACAAACAGATTTGAGTCCAAAATTCAATAACACCATAATTTGAATGGCCAAAATGACATGGTTGATATATAGTAATATATTAGCAAGACAAAATGCCATGACATTTCGCTGGAATTCGCACAACCAATAGATTAAATACGGAAGAAATGGTTTAAATAGTACTTGTATATATACTCACTGCAAAAAAAAATCCTCAGCGAAGATAAAATTTAATATTATGTACACATCTAAAGTAGAAATTGGCGAGAAAGAACCTTGGCATCTTAGCCGTAACATAATAGTAGTAATATGCCGAGCACAGGTAGTGAGGTAGACAGACAATTGTAGAGACCACTGAGAAAATGAAATCTGCTACCACCGATAATTCTCAGAAGTATTTAAGAAAATATGTTCTTGTAATGGTGCTACAGATAGTAACAACATAATACATATGCAGAAACTAAACTCAACGAATCAAGACAGTAGAAGAGCCGAAATTCTAAAACAGATCCATGATGATGCATGAATCTTTCCATTTTATAGAAGTGTTCAAATATTTCAGGAAAAAAAAAAAGAAGGGAACTTATGTCACATAAGCACATATAAAAAGATTTAAATGCATAACTTACGTGTTTGATGTCAAATGCTCGTCATACTTAAAACTCGATCCTTCTGTATTCCTATAAAATAACAACAGCAAAGTTTCTCCAATAAATCTGAAACAACAATAGGAAATAGTTTTTTTGCAAAAGAAATTCAATAGCAGTTTTTAGGGCTGCTTATCGGACGGATTGGGCGGTTAATTACTCTTAACGGTTTGACTTAACGGTTATCGATTTTTAAATGTATTAATCCGCTAGCCACCCGATAAGATATCGGGCGGATTGGTATCGGTTTAGCTCTTATCGGGCGGTTATTGGGCGGTTTATCGGCCTAATTCAATCTATATTGCGTGCATTAATTGTTTGCTGACCGCCTAGCATACAAATTCAGAATAGAAAATTATACATTGAGTCCAGACATACATGTCTGTTAACGCCTACATAAGAATGATGTAGTGTGTCATGTGTTGTAGAGTGAAAAAAGATATGGCACAACACTGCTGTTCTTCTATTAAACATAGACAACAAGCATTAGTTTAAAAAAATAAAAGCAGAGGTGAACCATAGACAGCAGCTTAAACAATCTTGTTGTAGGGTGGGAGAATAAATTAAGCTAAAAAAAAGGACGAGATAGAGTACTGGAAGAAGTGGAAGGATTTTTGATATTTAATATATATATATATATATATATATAAATATATATATATATATATATATATATATATATATATATATATATATATATATATATATATATTCTTAACGGGTTAACGGATTATCCGTTAAGAAAATTGAATAATCCGCCCCCAAACGATAAGCCGTTAATAAAAAAATTTCAATCCATTCCCCGTCCGTTAAACCGTTAACCCGATACCAATAAGCCATTAAACTTCGGTTTCGGTTCGGTTTTCGGTTTCGGTTCGGTTTTGAACACCCCTAGCAGTTTTAGTGCTCATGAAAACAGCCAAAATAACAATCAAAATTAATTGAACAACAAAAACTAAAAGGACTACACCATACTTACACTAATTCCAACAGTAGCTTGTCACGACCCAAAATCCACTATATATCGTGATGACGCCTAACGTCGCCGTCAGGCAAGCCAACGTTGTTTTACTAACTCAATTACCCATTTGTATATTTTGAAATCATAATTTTTCCTTAATTAAATCGTATGAAATAGAATTTACACAACTACAATAACGAACAGCCCGTAGGAACCCCCAAAATTCGATGTCACAAGTGCATGCGCATTTCTAAATAGTACAATAATATTACAACATCTGTCCCGAATGTAATAAGACAGAATAAAATAAATGGTACAATGGAGACCCGGTGGACTGTGAAGCGTGGCCTGGAATGCAATTCACGTGAAACCTCCTCAACAGGTGCACCTACGTGCCAAGTGCAGTATGAGTACGTAAATCAACGCGTACCCAGTAAATATCTAGCCTAACCCCTGAGAAGTAGTGACGAGGGGTCGATATCGACACTTACTAAAGCTCCAATAAAATAATATAGTAAAACATGAGCAGATATGAAACATACAGCAATGGTGAAGTAAAACTGTAAGTCACGTAATCTTCCAATTTCTTCTTCTAAAGCGAGAATTTCTAAATCTTGTATTCTACCTTCGGTTCAGAATATGGCAAGTGTCATTATCAAATAAATAAGGAGTACCATATAAATGCCGGGCATCAGTGGAAAGATTAGCTCGTGAATATTCAGACTACTAGCGATATAATGCACGATTCTGCCAAGGTCGTTCGGCCCGATCCGGAATAATATGTACACTGTCGAGGGACGAGCGACATGATCCATATATGCATCTATATACTATGGAGGCATTCGGCCCGCTCCACAAGAAAAGGAAAACAGTTACCGAATCACGAGACACGTGTTTACAATACAACACATAAGTACAAAATGGATATAATCATTACTGTTTCTCAAGTAACTCACCCACAACTCAAAGTGTACATATATTTATTTCTAAATCAATTTTATTTATAACTTCAATTAATTAAGCCGGCAAAAGAATGAGTTCAACTAATTCAAATATTACATGATAAGATCCTAAGTCTACTCGGACATAAACATGTTGTAGCTACGTACGGCCTCTCGTTACCTCATGCGTACGTAGCACCCACAACTAGTCGCACATAACAATAATTATCACCTAGGGGGTAGTTTCCCCATCACAAGGTTAGACAGGAGACTTACCTCTCTCCGAAGTTCCATAATCGGCTCCAAAGCCTCTCTACCACCTCAAACCAGTGCCGGTCGATCCAAAACTATTCAACAAATCTGCAAACCAAATCAAAATATATTTTAATACCCATAATTAATCTTTTTAAACAATTCCCAACTCCGCTTGAAAAGTTGACAAAATCAACCCTCGGCCCCACTTACCCGGATTTCAAAAAATTTTAAAGATAAACTTTACCCATAACACCATGAACTAAAATATATAACTCATTCCAAATTCCATGTCTAATTTCGTGGTAAAAATCTAAAAATACCAATTTCTAGGTTTTCTACCAAAATCTCAAATCTCTACCAATTTTCCATGTTTAAATCCATACATAAACTATGTATTTAACTTGTAATAGGTAAGAATTACTTACCTTGTGTTGCTTGATGAAAACCTCCGCTTGAAGCTCTCCAAAATCGCCCCAACCAAGTGAAAATGGAAGAAAAGGGGGCCAAACCCCGTTTTATAAAACCTCACTGCCCAGCGACATCTCGCATCTGCGGAACCTTGGCCGCTTATGTGGCTCCGCTTCTGCAGCTATACTCAGGTCCCTCAACCTCCGCATCTGCCGCCCCTCCTGCGCTTCTGCGCCTCTACTTCTGCGGCTTCCCATGCGCAGGTGCGGTTTCGCTTCTGCGGAACTCGACCGTATCTGCGGGCCCAGCCTTCCCCAGCCATTCCGCTTCTGCGCTCAAGGACTCCGCATATGCACCATCGCAGATGCGGAAATGGTCTCGCACCTACGCCACTGCCCTGCTCGCCCAGAACTGCTTCTGCGACCCTCTTGGCCTCTTCTGTGGCTCCGCACCTGCGGCCAAAACCTCGCAGGTGCGGTTACACTAGATGTGCTGCCACCAACAACTTCATAAGGCCAAATTCAATCCGTTACTCATTCGGAATCCACCCGAGGCCCTCGGGACCTTCACCAAATATACCATCACGTCCCAAAATACAATACGAACTTGGTCGAAGCCTTAAATCACGTCAAACTACATCAAAATCATGAATCGCGCTTCGAATCAAACTTATAAGTTTTCAAAATTCCAAATTCTACATCTTGTGCCGAAACGTATCAAATCAATCTGGAATGACTTTAAATTTCACACACGAGTCATAAATGACATAACAAAACTATTCCAAGGCTCGGAACCCCGAACGGACACGGATAACATCAAAATCCATTTCAAAACAAACTTATGAAATTCTTAAACCTTCGAAAATGTTAACTTTCCATAATAAACGCCGAAATTCTCCCGAGTGATCCGATACCCAACTCGAACATACGCCCAAGTTCGAAATCATCATACGAACCTATCGGAGTCTTCAAATCCCGATTCCGAGGTTATTTACTCAAAAGTCACATCTTAGCAAATTCTTCCTACTTTAAGCTTCCAAAATTAAAAAATTTCTTTTCAAATCAATCCCGAACTTCCCGAAATTCGATTCTGACCACACGTACAAGCCATAATACCTGAAGTGAAGCTACTCAAGGCCTCAAACCACCGAACGACGTGCTAGGGCTAAAAACGACCAGTCGGGTCATTACATTCTCCCCCACTTAAACATACATTCGTCCTCGAACGTGCTAAGACCCGCTCCGGAGTTGTCCAAAATCACTGTGCAATACCTTATGCACCTACCCGTGCCACCACAGCCAGTTGGGCACATTAGCTCGATCTGGGCTAGAGGTCCTCCTTTATATTTAGTCAATAAGCCTTAGAACCAAATTCTAACCTCTGAAATACTCTACAAGACCTAATTCTAACATACGAACACTGTACCAATCACCACACACCGTAGCAAAACACGATCGTACATCTTTTGCTGAATTCACACCATGCCCCGTATAATTCACATGCCCTTAATAACATCCCCCGACCACAATAGCTGAGATTTCACAAATTCGATGCCTACCATACATCTCATGACGTATATAAATCCTGTTCCAACTCTCACAATACTGCCACGACGAAAGAGATGTGTAGAAACTCATAACCACTTGCCGAATCAATAATTCATGGAGTTTCTCCCCCTGACAAGAACCATTACATCATTCTTAACCGAACAACGATATTTTCCCTTTAAGGTACTTTATATAAATTTGATTGCATAAATTTCAGGTCCAATAATCTCGTCTCACCCAGTACAAGCCGCTCAGGAAATAAGCCGCCTCAAACACTGACTCAGATCTCATATGACGCCATCAATGCGCCGACAATTTACAACTCGAATATGACACATAAGGAGGAACAAACTCTGGAAGAGAATTACCCAGCCCGCATAACGAATAAAACGGACTGACATATGTTATGAACCTTTCTCAGAGGATGATAAACAAAATACACAGGAATGGATATAGGGAACCGTACTCAACATAACATTGTTGCGGCGTGCAACCCGATCCAAACATGATACCGTTGCGGCGTGCAACCCGGTCCAAATAACGTACCAGTGGCGGCGTGCCATCTGATCCACTCATAACAATAAATAAGGACATACCCATCAAGCCAAAATTCTTCTACCTACGGAATACCAAATATCGGCTACAAGCACGCCAAGTGCAAAAATACAACTCTGGCGGGAAGGATAGCGTAATACGCCACAAAACCCAAGCATGACTGATGTGCGATAAATGACCTGCATCTCGAGAGCTATCCTGCTCATATGACACCACAAGCTACACAGGACCTCAACACATGTTCGAGTAATCAAGCCGTCTCAACAACCCCACAGTCCATAACCAAAGGAATAGAGCGCCTTCCAAGCATAAATTCTCACATTAACAATAGTACCAAAAATCTCCGTACTTGGTTTTAAAATTTAACAATCATGTGACTAGCATGTCACACTCATACAATTTCCCTGTGGGGTACGCTACCATGACCTTCCGCCCAGGTAGCCAAGTCCACATATCCATACCACCAACTGTACTAATTCTGTAAAGCAGATCAAGAATCCGCAAATCAATACACAATGCTCCTTCCACAGAACATCATTCCCAAGCGACATTAGGATAATGTCAGCTTACTCTGAATATCTAATTCTTTCCGGCTCATCCGAGCTCGTAACATTCTTGTCCACACCGAACTGCAACCTTGGTCCTCAACTTTCAAATTCCCATACCGCTCACTGCACCTATCATGCCGCTACGTGAGAATACACGAATTCATCATAACCCGTGAACCACCAGTGGAATAACACTTCATTGGATAGAAATATTTCACTTAGCTCATTTCTGAAGAGCCCATGCAACACGCAACTAAATTCCCAAACCACAGAAAATACAACCTCAAGCCGTGATCTAAACCGTCATAACTCTTCCAAAATCCATTTACACGACAAAGCCATTTGAGTCAAATACCTCCCAAATCAATCAGGTCATAGTGGCTGTCAAGCCCACATGTACAACCTCAACCCACATGTATAACTTCACACACCGAAGGAACTGATCATTGCCACAACCAAGACGATTCAACCATTACTAACCGACCCAACTTCTTTAAATGTACTCTTGACCTGTCTTAGAAATAATAATAGCTCCATTCAAAATATAACGAACTCAATCCGCACTCATCTCGGGTGACCCGAATCGCGAGGCCACATCGTCTCAATACCCATAAATCATTTCATACCCTTTTCAAGTGCACAATAGTATCTCCAACTGGTATACCAATTTTTCAAGACCTTCTGCGCATCCTAAGTTATTTCTTCCTTTACTCCAATACTGCACCGCATACCCAACGATGACATAGAACATTCCAACTTCCATTCATAAACCATTGTGAAGACTCGGCCCTTAACCATACAACGGACCCAAAATCCTTAGGCACTGCACTTTAATTCTTGAACCCACTAGGACCATTGTTGAGAGTCACCCACTCTGACCCGATCTCGAATCTAACCAACTTCAACGCTCTGCGAGCACATGAACACCCTCTCAAAGAAGCAACCGACTGAATTCTTTTCCTTGTACATCATATCCACAAAGCATACACTCTGAGTCATCCCAAAACCTGCACATGAATCGATAGGGAAGAATATAGCATACACTTATCAATTTCTTTGCTCGAATTAGCCTTGGTGTTTCCCTTCCTTAGTCATAAATAATCCACCAACTCACTGATAACCAGAAAACGTACAAGCAGACAACTACGCGATCCAATCATAAATGGTTGGGCTCCTCCACTTAGCTTTAAGCTACCATCACATAATGTAGAGCCCACAACAACTCCTCCTTCTCATTTACCATGATCCCGTACCGTTAACCCGCCAAATTTCTCGAAGTATTTTGTTAAGATTTTCATGAACATTCCAAATCATCAGTCACAATCAAATATTCGACCTCTTACCAGGTAGCAAGTAGTATTTTTCGCAGAAGCTTCAACAACCTCACGCAATCGCTCACCTGCTCACAGGAGATAACCCATATGTGGAATTCCTTACCGACATCTTCCCACGACACTGCACTGGGTACAACTACCACATAATCAGTAAATTCTCCTGAACCCATGCTCGCCCACCAACTGTATAAGTCTACTCCCTCCCCATTGACATTAACTGAAAGTTCAACAATACCCTCCGAACTCAAGTCATATTGCATCTGAAACAATAATCAAATCTTCACACCCCTCTTCATTTCAAGCAAACTCCCTTCTACCGTATTCAATCTTTCTTTGTACAGTAACCATCATTCCAAATAAAATCCGTAGACCAAATAACCTTCCATCACGATTCCCAAATTGTTCTACACTTTCTCAAGGCACGCGACTCTCCTACCACAGAATCCATATGCTAATCTGTCGCTCTTACTTCAGTTAAACCATCTCCTTTAAGATCCTTCTAAACCTCTGCTTTTCATACTTGACCTGCTAGTATTTCAACCACCACGAAACACCTTACGCCATGTCCTTCCTCATACTTTGTTGCCCTACTGTTGCCTCAAATCAAATTTGTACCTGAAGCACCGGAACTAATGAATTGCTGCCAACTCTAAACCTCCTAGAATATCATATTTCTCAAGCCATCAACATTAGAAATACCAATTCGATTCTGAACCGCTGCACACCACTATCTCTGACAACCGCCCTCCAGGCACCATTTCACAAACCCCGCCCCGAAGGCAAAATCGAAAAAGACCATAACACCGGCGAACTGTAATGCGTTCAAACAAGGACGATGATACCCCATCATAATAAAAATTCCACCATGCTCGAAAATATCAAGTCTCGTTGCTTCATCAACCAAACCTGGACATCTATAGTCCAATTGCCTTTCCTCCGCTGGAATTAAATACCGAACCCCTTAATCATAGTTTGAGAAATCCTCTCTTCAAGTCATTCACTGCCTCAACACATAAACGAGCACCCTACCATTACACTAACACGGTGCGATAACAATGCGTGAACAATATAGCAATATGTGCATAGCCTCAAAACCATCTAAAATACAGATGCTTCCGTAAGGCGATAACAATAGCCTGCCCGAACACGCAAGGAGAACATCCTACACCACGTTTGTAGTACCAATACCACTACTCGACGTCCAATTGATAATAAGCGCTTCACGTCACATAAGATTGATTAGGAAGAAAATAAAGGCACAAGCCTCAATGGAATCAAACCGCACGATGAGGAAATCAAGAAGGGAAGTGCTCCTAACAACCCTGTAGCCTCTCAAAGATAAGTACAGACGTCTCTGTACCGATCCTCAAGACTCTACTAGACTTGTTCATGATTGTTGAGACCTAAGTGAACCTAACACTATGATATCATGCTGTCACGACCTAAAATCTACTATACGTCGTGATGGCGCCTAACGTCGTGACGAGCTAAAAACACAACACAAAATTATGCTCGCTAGTCGAATATAGTATAGAAAATATCGTATCCACAGGGATTAGATTTCAATAGTGTTTTCATAGCTTCTAGTTTTAATTGCTATCCAAGATGATCAATAATTTAGAGTTATGTGATTTAAAACTAAAATTTACTAAAGTCTAAAATATTGGCTAATGACAATCGCAACAAGAGTAAGCAAGAAGATATCAAAGGGAGAAAATAGGGGTTGATTGGATAGGTGTAAGATACTTATTGGGAATTAACTCTAGTTACTTCACTTCTATGGTTCAAGTGAGTCTCTCGAATTTACTCTATTATGTTCAAACATTCAGTAGAAACTCCTCTCTCGATTAAGTCTCAACCTTACGATATGAACTAAGTTAAGCTTGGTGAATATATGCAAGAATTCGTAGTGGATTGATCCTTAGGAGAACCTTTTTCGATTATCCTCCTAACTAGGTCTAAACATTAATTCAACTAGCCTCTTTCGATTACTAACAAGAATCAATGAATTCAACCAATAAGATAATGAAGAACATCACAAATTATGCCTCTTTCGAGTATATAAAGAAGTGAATATATATGCAATAATAAAAATACTCAAAATAATTCAATACATAAAACTAGAGTTAATATCCACAAATAATTCTCAAAATACCAAATCCATCAATCCCTAAGGAAGAAATACTCCATGGATATGGAGAAATTCATCACAATTAAGTTTAAGTCAAAGGAAAACATAAAACATCCAAACCCTTGTCTTGAGTGGGGATGAATGGTGAAATCCTTGTGCTCTTGCTTCTCCCTCTTCTCCTTAGCTTCCTTAGGTCTAAATTATGTCAAAAGTCCTCAAAATACCATTTTTCTATGTATATATACCAAGTAGGGTCGGGCTCAAATAAATATACCTTCTCCTACGCGAAAAATGACACTTTTCCCGGAGTTGGACGTGCGCGGCCGCGCACCTGGAAGTGTTCCCGCGCACTTGGCCGCACACTTTTCGCACTTTTCACTCTCTTCTGTTGGGAATTGGAAAAACCGTAAAACATGAAAGTTGTAGCTCTTTGAATTATCTTTCCAACTATATATTGTGCAGACCACAAGAAGTTCGGATCAAAATGTTATGTGTATTTTACTAGATAGTGCGCAATATGCATGTTCGATTCTTTGTTTCATTCCACTAGCATCCGTTGATCCCCGAACACGATACCAGCTTAATTACTTGGGCTTTTACTCAGACTTCAAAGATACAAATCACTTGAATTAATTCCATAACATCTACATAGCTCGAAATCACTCCTACAAGCTATAATATACACAATTAGTGCAAAACACTAGCGATTAAAGCTCAAACTCAACTAAAGTGTAGTAAATTGGAATGTAATAATCGACTAAAACACAAGATTATAGCCTACCATCACGCCACTGTCAGACAAGCCAACATTATTTTATTAACTCAATTACCCATTTGTGTATTTTAAAATCATAATTTTTCCTTAATTAAATCGTATGAAATTGAATTTACACAACTACAATAAAGAACAACCCGTAGGAACCCCCAAAATCCGGTGTCACAAGTGCATGAGCATTTTCTAAAGTGTACAATAATGTTACAATATCTGTCCCAAATGTAATAAGACAGAATAAATCAAATGTTACAATGGAGACCCGGTGGACTGCGAAGCGTGGCCTGGAATGCAACTCACATGAAGTCTCCTCAACAGGTGCGCCTACGCGCAAAGGTGGTCGTCAATGAACCTGTCAGATCCTGCACATCTAGTGCAGAAGTGCAGCATGAGTACGTAAATCAACGCGTACCCAGTAAGTATCTAGCCTAACCCCATAGAAGTAGTGACGAGGGGTCGACATCGACACTTACTAAAGGTCAAATAAAATAATATAGTAAAATATGAGCAGATATGAAACATACGGTAATGGTGAAGTAAAACTGTAAGTCACATAATCTTCCAATTTCTTCTTTTAAAGCGATAATTTCTAAATCTTGTATTCTACCTTAAGTTCAGAATATGGCAAGTGTCATTATCAAATAAATAAGGAGTACCATATAAATGTCCGGCATCAGCAGAAAGATTAGCTCGTGAATGTTCGAACTACTAGCGATATAACGCACGATTCTACTGAGGTCGTTCGGCCCGATCCAGAATAATGTGTACACTGCCGAGGGATGAGCGGCACGATCCATAGATGCATTTATATACTGCCGAGGCGTTTGGCCCACTCCAAAATAAAAGGAAGGAAGTTACCGAATCACGAGACACGTGTTTACAATACAACACATGAGAACAAAATGGATATAATCTTTTCTGTTTCTCAAGTAATTCACCCACAACTCAAAGTGTTAAGGCTTGGCCTAGTGTACATATATTATTTTTCAAATCAATTTCATTTATAACTTCAATTAATTAAGCCGGCAAAAAAATGAGTTCAATTAATTCAAATATTACATAATAAGATCCTAAGTCTACCCGGACATAAACATGTTGTAGCTACGTACGGACTCTCGTCACCTCGTGCGTACGTAGCACCCACAACTAGTAGCACATAACAACAATTATCACCTAGGGGTAGTTTCCCCCTCACAAGGTTAGACATGAGACTTGCCTCGCTCCGAAGTTCCATAACCGGCTCCAAAGCCTCTCTACCACCTCAAACCAATGCCCGACGATCCAAAACTATTCAACAAATGTGCAAACCAAATCAAAATATATTTTAATACCCATAATGAATCTTTTTAAACAATTCTCAACTCCGCTTGAAAAGTCGACAAAATCAACCCTCGGCCCCACGTGCCCGGATTCCAAAACTTTCAAAGATAAACTTTACCCATAGCACCAAGAACTAAAATATATAACGCATTCCAAATTTCATGTCCAATTTCGTGGTAAAAATCCAAAAATATCAATTTCTAAGTTTTCTACCAAAATCCCAAATCTCTACTAATTTTTAATGTTTAAATCCATACATAAACCATGTATTTAACTTGTAATAGGTGGGAATCACTTACTTGTATTGCTTGATGAAAACATCCCCTTGAAGCTCTCCAAAATCTCCCCAACCAAGTGAATATGGAAGAAAAAGGGGCCAAACCCCGTTTTTATAAAATCTCACTGCCTAGCTACATCTCGCATATGCGGAACCTTGGCCACTTCTGGGGCTCCGAATCCGTTTCAACGGCTTGCTTCAGGTCCCTAAACCTCCGTATATACGGCCCCTCCTGCGCTTCTGCTCCTCCGCTTTTGCGGCTTTCATGCGCAGGTGTGGTTCCGCTTCTGCGGAACTCACCGCATCTGCGGTCCTAGCCTTCCCCAGCCATTCCGCTTCTGCGCTCAAGGATGCCACATCTACACCATCGCAGATGCAAAAATGGTATCGCACCTGCTCCACTTCCATGCTCGCCAAGAACCGCTTCTGCGGCTCCGCACCTGTGGCCAAAACCTCGCAAGTGAGGTTACACCAGATGTGCTGCCACCAGCAAATTCATAAGGTCGAATTCAATCCGTTAACCATTCGGAATCCACCTGAGGCCCTCAGGACCTTGACCAAATATACCATCACGTTCCAAAATACAATACAAACTTAGTCGAAGCCTTAAATCACGTCAAACAACATCAAAATCATGAATCATGCCTAGAATAAAACTTATAAGTTTTCAAATTTCAAAATTTTGCATCTTGTGCTGAAACGTATCAAATCAATCCGGAATAACTTCGAATTTCAAACACGAGTCATAAATGACATAACGAAGCTATTCCAAGGTTTGAAACCCCGAACGGACACCGATAACATCAAAATCAATTTCAAAACATACTTACAAAATTCTTAAAACTTCAAAAATTGTAACTTTCCATAATAAACGCCGAAATGCTCCCGGGTGATCCAATACCGAACCCGAACCCGAACCCAAGTCTAAAATCATCATACGAATCTATTGGAGTCTTCAAATCCCTATTCCGAGGTCATTTACTCAAAAGTCACATCTTAGCAAATTCTTCCTACTTTAAGCTCCCAAAATTAAAATTTTTCTTTCCAAATCAATCATGAACTTCCCGAAAATCGATCCCGACCACACGTACAAGTCATAATACCTGAAGTGAAGCTATTCAAGGACTCAAACCGTCGAACGATGCGCTAGGGCTCAAAACGACCGGTCGGGTCATTATAAAACTAAGCACTTACTGATACCATATTCAAGAACATATAAGAAAATTTACCATTCACATAGATAAATAATATGCTCCTAATGTGAATACAACTCAAATTTATCCTACAAAATTCAATACCTTCTGATTTCATCAAAATGCACACTGAGAAGAAAATAAAAAAGAAAGGAAAAGGATGCAGGAGAGAATGAAATAGACTAATAAAAATGAAGAGTCATAGGATGCACACCAAAAATTAAAAAGAATTAAAAATAAAATATAGCCAAGCAAAAGACCAAAATACTTAATTGCCTCTTTCAGTTTAAAGTTTTGGCAATTACTATGTGGAAGACTTTAAGAAGGTTAAAGGGAAAACAAAAGAACCAAAAATCTTTATAGGGGCAAAACATATTGTCACGACCCAAAATCCATTGTAGGTCGTTATGGCGCCTAACGCCGCCGTCAGGCAAGCCAACGTTGATTTATTAATTTTTTTATTCATTTTATTACTTTCGAAATCATAATCTTCATTACTTAAATAGTATAAAAATGGAATTTACAGGGTAAAATGATAATAACTACGTGAACTATAATAACGAACAACTAGTAAGAACCCCAAAAACCGGTGTCACAAGTGCATGAGTATTTTTCTAAGAAGTACAATAATATTTCAACATCTTTCTAGAATGTAAATAAGATAGGATAAAATAAATAGTACGATGGAGACTCGGTGCACTGCGATGCGTAGCCTAGAATGCAGCTCACATAAAGTCTCCTCAACAGGTGCGCATATGCGCCAAGGTGATCATCAACTGAACTTGTCAGGTCCTGCATATTTAGTGCAAAAGTGCAGCACGAGTACGTAAACCAATGCGTACCCTGTAAGTATCTAGCCTAACCCCGAAGAAGTAGTGACGGGGGGTCGACATCGACACTTACATAGGTCCAATAAAGCAATATAATAAAACATAAGCAGATATGAAGCATACGGCAATGATGGGGTAAATCTGTAAATTACATAATCTTTCAATTACTTCTTTTAAAGCATGAATTTCTAATTTTGTATTCTACCTTAACAGCTCAGAAAATGTCAAGTTGACATATTCAATTGTCACGCCCCGAACCATGGCATGGGCATAACACGGCACTCGGTGCCTAACTGTATGTGACAGAGCGAACCAACTGGATGGCTGGATCAACATGTGGTATAACTGTAAGCTCAATATAAGCGTGCAACATGCCGATCTACTAAAAAGTCTAACTGAAATATCATAAATGCGGAAAGTACTAAAAAGTCTGCAAGTATAAACGAGTAGCCGACAAGGCTAACACATAAAAGCCTGCTAATATCTGACTGACTGGACTCTAGTCTATGAAAACTCTAAAGAATAATGAAATGCTAACTGTTTACCGGAACAAGGTCCCCGACATACCTTATTAACTGAAATACTATAAAGACTGAAAACAGAGGATAATGCCCCGAGAGACTGGAGCTCACCAGTAGCTGATACGAGATGTCCTAGCAAGCAGAATCGTCAACCTGTAAATCGTTACCTGCATCATGAGATACAGACCCCGGGAAAAAGGGACGTCAGTACATTTGAATTGTACTGGTATGTAAAACAACTGAAAGAAAGAACTGTAAATACTGAAACTAAACTGCTAATTGGTAAACTAATACTGAACAAGGAAGTAAGGATATGAATACTCCCTCTTCTGAATGATGAACAACCTGTTTATCTGATAAACTACAGCCTCAGCCCCAATATATATGTGTGCGCAAGCTACGGCCTCGGGCCCAAGTATACGTATA
Organism: Nicotiana tabacum; assembly: GCF_000715075.1. Lineage (NCBI taxonomy): Eukaryota > Viridiplantae > Streptophyta > Magnoliopsida > Solanales > Solanaceae > Nicotiana > Nicotiana tabacum. Next base: position 72,567,178 of record NC_134098.1, on the reverse strand, counting down.
CATAACTACGGCCTCAGGCCCAAATACAGGTGTTCATCATTCAGGATTTAAAATAAGGAACTGAGAATCACACTGCAATACATGATACTGAAATACTAAACCATACTGCGTTACATGATACTGAAATGTTGAATAGGACTCAACTGGAATGTGTATTCATAAAAAATGATCTGTCATAACTGAGACTCATGGGATATTGAATGAATTATGAAACCACGTCATCTAGAGATTAGAAGTTCTGCAGCTATTCATGGAACTGAGGCATCATTACTTTCTGAGGAAATTTGTAATAGTCATAAGAATGAGACGAAGGGAGAATCATAAACACTCCCAAATGTAGAGAGTTAGCCTCACATACCTTAACTTCCTGCTCTTGAGAGTAATATAACATTTGTCACCCTTTTCAACTTTAATCTATAGCAATACAAGTCAAAGGGATTCCATATTAGCAATGATACTCATGATTTGGTCACTTAGGCATTTTATCAAACACTTGGTAAGAATATAACTTCATAGTCCTTATTAATGGTGTTTCTGCACCCAATAACTCATTCTCTTGCTCCTAGATAAATTCTAAAATCTCAAATGGTTATAATCAACATCATTCTTCATCACCCATAAGGTAAACAACAACCTTAACCAATAATCAACAATCAACAACCCAAGCCTATAACCGTTCATGCTTTTCGATCAAAACCATCAACTCATATCTCATGAACTAGAGTCTATAATCATTAATTCAATGCTATAATCAATTAAAAGGTGAAGACATTACCTTTTTGAAGTTCAATCCTCTTGATTTCGAGTTATAGGGTTTCTTCTCTCAACAATGATGTCCCAATTGAATATCTAATGATATGGAGGGTTTACCCATGTTAATAAGGTATTGAAAAATTGAAATTAACTTAGAATCACCATTAGAACTTACCTTGGATGGTGGAGGGACCTTGGGGGAGGTTAGGTTCTTGAGAGCTTCCTTTTCTAGAGAAAGTTTTTGTGTTTTGGGGTGTAGGGGGTGAAGTAGGGCTTTACAAATGACCCCCCGGGTGCTCCCCCGCACACCTGAAGGCCTGACCGCGCACCTAAACGCGCAAAATGGCAGTAGCATTACCACAAGTGCGCAGCCGCGCATATTGCACACTACTCTGTAAAACACACATAACGTTTTGTATGGAGATCTGTTCAAGCTCCACAATATATTGTTGGAAATTTATTACACAGGCCTACAACTTTTATGTTTTGCGTTTTCCCCAATTCCTTACGTATTTTCACTAAATCATGCTGCAAGACCGACCTTTCGTAAACTTAGTAGATTTTATCGAATCTTATACACCTCACCCTCCTTCTTGATTCTAAAATAACTATTTCCACCCATACTCATATCGATAGAACTTCACATGTCCAAAATATAATATTACTACTCATTTAACACATTCATACCTAAGCTGAATTTACGGAGTGTTACATTATCTCCCCTTTGGGATCATTCGTCCTCGAATGATTGTCCTGGCTGTAACTACGACTAACTCTGGACCTTAAACGGGTATGATGGAAATGTGCGAATACTGAATTGTCATAAACACATGTATACTAAACTGAACAAATACGTGATTACTGAATACTGAGCTAACTAAATACTGAAAGACGTGGAGATTATAATATAAGGTCTAAATGGAAAGTTTAATTACCTTGCACATTTTCTGTTTTCTCTTCAAAGAGATGGGGATATCTGGACTTCATGTCCTCTTCGGCTTCCCACGTAGTCTTTTCAATCTTTTGATTCCTCTAAAGCACTTTCACTGAAGCAATTTCCTTAGTTTTGAGATTGTGGATTTGATGATCAAGAATAGCCACTGGAATTTCTTCGTAAGTCAGGCTATCTTTAACCCCTATAATCTCCGTAGGAACCACAAGTGACGGGTCTCCCATGAATTTCTTCCGCATTGACACATGAAACACTGGGTGTACAACAACTAATTCTTGTGGAAATTCTAACTCATAAGCCACCTGCCCGATCCTTCACAAGATTCTATATGGCCCATTATAGCGGGGACTAAGCTTCCCCTTCTTCCCAAATCTCATAACGCCTTTCATAGGCGAAACTTTTGGAAACACCCAATCATCAACTAGGAACTCTAAGTCTCTACGCCGCACGTCCAAATAGGACTTTTGGTGACTCTGAGTTATCTTCAAATGCTCTTGTATCAAGTTGACTTTTTCCATAACCTGATAGACCAAATCGGGTCCTAACAACTCCGGTTCGCCAAATTTGAACCAACCAATTGGTGATCTACACCTTCGCCCATACAGAGCTTCGTACGGTGCCATCTTGATACTAGAGTGATAGATGTTATTATAAGCAAACTCAATGAGGGGTAAATGTTCATCCCAGTTACCTTTAAAATCGATAACACATGCGTTCAACATGTCCTTAAGAGTCCGAATGGTGCGCTCTGCCTGGCCATCTATCTGAGGATGAAAAGTTGTGCTGAGGTTCACCTCTTGTGCCCAATCCTTTCTGAAAGGATTTCCAAAAGTTCAATGTGAACTGAGCACCACTATCTGAGATTATGGACAAAGGAGTCCCATGCAATCGAACAATTTCCTGGATATACAACTTGGCATAATCCTCTGCTGAATCTGTAGTCTTCACTGGCAAGAAGTGAGCTGACTTGGTAAGTCGGTCTACAATCACCCAAATTGAATCATGCTTCCGAAACGAGTGAGGTAGACTTGTTATGAAGTCCATGTTTATTATTTCCCATTTCCAAACGGGGATTTCTATACTCTGAGCTAAACCACCAGGCCTCTGGTGTTCGACTTTCACCTGCTAACAATTTGGACACTTAGCCACAAAATCTGCTATGTTCTTTTTTATATCATTCCACCAATAAATCTCCTTAAGATCGTGATACATCTTTGTGGAACCTGGGTGAATAGAATACCTCGAATTATGGGCTTCTGACATAAGCCGCTCTCTGAGCCCATCTACGTCTGGAACGCATAGTCTTCCTCCTCTGTACCTCAAAGTACCATCATCTCCCCCTGTTCAAAAGCTGTAGTATTGTGTTTGTGAATTCCCTCCTTTGGCTGCAATAAGTAAGGATCACTGAACTGTTTTTCCCTCACTTCGGCTACTAAGGAGGATTCAGCCATGTTCTGAAGAACAATGCCACCATCTTCGGAGTCCAAAAGTCGAACTCCTAGACTTGATAAGCGGTAGACCTACTTTGTCATAGTTTGCTTGTCTGCCTCAACATGAGCTAGGCTTCCCATAGAACGTCGACTGAGAGCATCGGCTACAATATTTGCTTTCCCGGGATGATAGAGGATATCAACATCATAATCTTTAAGCAATTCGAGCCACCTTCTCTGATGTAGATTCAATTCTCTTTGCTTGAAGATGTACTGGAGACTCTTGTGATCTGTAAAAATGTCAACATACACCCCATACAAATAATGGCGCCAGATCTTAAGCGCAAATACCACAGCTGCTAACTCAAGATCATGAGTCGGATAATTCTTCTCGTGAGCCTTGAGTTGTCTCGATGCGTAGGCTATGAATTTACCATGCTACATTAATACACACCCAAGACCAACCCCTGAAGTATCATAATAAACAACGAACCCTTCGGTTCCTTCCGGTAGTGTCAAGACTGGAGCTGAAGTTAACCTCTTCTCTAACTCCTCAAAATGTTTCTCGCAAGCATCCGACCATTGAAACTTGACCTTCTTCGGAGCCAATCTAGTCAAAGGGGATGATATAGAGGAAAATCTCTCTATGAAACGTCTGTAATAGCCTGCTAGACCCAAGAAACTTCTTATATTAGATACGGAGTTGGATCTAGGCCAATTCTTCACTGCCTCTATTTTCTAAAAGTTCACCTTCACTCCTTCTCCTGAGAAGACATGGCCCGAAAACGCTACTGATTTCAACCAGGATTCACACTTAGAAAATTTTGCATATAGCTTGTGATCCTGCGGTGTCTGCAACACAATTCTGAGATGTTCTGCATGGTCAGTCTGTCTACGAGAATAAATCAAGATGTCATCAATAAACACAATAACAACCAAATCAAGATAAGGCTTGAACACCCTATTCATAAGGTCCATGAAAGCTGCTGGTGCATTCGTTAAACCAAATGATATTACCAAAAATTCGAAATGCCCATATCGAGTCCTGAAAGCTGTTTTTGAAATATCAAGTTCCTTAACCTTCAACTGATGGTATCCCGATCTAAGGTCAATCTTGGAATAACACTAGGCACCTTGAAGTTGAACAAATAAATTATCTATTCTGGGAAGAGGGTACTTGTTCTTGATGGTGACTTTATTCAACTGACAATAGTCAATGCACATGCGCAAAGACACATCCTTCTTTCGGAAAAACAAGACCGGTGTGCCCCAAGGTGAGACACTTGGACTTATAAATCCCTTATCTAGAAGATCTTTCAACTGGACTTTTAGCTCTTTCAACTCTGCTTGAGCCATTCTATAAGGCGGAACAGATATCGGCTTAGTGTCTGGTTGTAGATCAATTCCAAAGACAATCTCTCTATCGGGAGGGACTCTAGGAAGATCTTCGGGAAACACTTTTGGGAACTCATTTAAAATTGGTACCAATTGGAGAGTGGAAATCTGAGCATCGGCATCCTTAACTCGAACCAGGTGATCGATATACCCTTTAGAGATTATCTTTCTGTCTTTAAGATAGGAAATAAACCTACCCATAGGTGCTACTGCATCACCCTTCCATTCTAAGACTGGTTCACGGGGAAATTCAAAACTTACTATTTTGGTTCTACAACCCACTGTGGCATAACAAGACTCTAACCAATCCATGACCACGATTACATCGAAGTCTACCATCTCCAATTTCATTAAGTCTGCTACAGTAAGGAGATGATACACTTTGACTCGACATCCCCTATAGATATGTTTTGCTATAACTGATTCTCCAACTGGAGTGGACACTTCAAAGGGTTCACACAACTTTTCTGGTTCTATCCCAAATTTCTTAGCAATATATGGGGTTACATAAGATAGGGTGGATCCCGGGTACATAAGAGTGTAAACATCAAAAGTGAATATTGTTAGCATATTTGTGACAACATCTCCACGAGCCTCTGTATCCTGACGGCCTGCCAGCGCATACAAGCGGATTTGACCACCGCCTACATTACCGGACTTTGCTGCACCACACCCTTGTTGGGCCTCAGAGTTTTGAGGTGCTGCTGAGTTATTGGACTGAGCTACATTGCCTCCATTATTCTGCCTTGCTGATGGACAATCCCTCAAGAAGTGGCCCTGCTGACTGCACCTAAAGCAACCATTTGTTCCCAAATGACACACCCATGGATGCTTCTTACCACACGTGTTGCAAGTAGGGTACTCAAGGCCTCTATATCCCACACTAGTCTGTGACTGTGAGCCTACTGCTCTGAAATTTTGGTTTTTCTTGTTAAACTTGGACCTCTGAATTGGTGCACTAGCTGAAGATGGAGCAGGTTCTGATTTTGATTTCCTGAAGAACTGGCGATTGCCACCTGTTTGAGATCCCTCATGGCTGAAATTTCCTGCAGACTTAGCTCCCTTGCTGAATTCCCTGTCCTTCTCTCTCTGTATCCGCTCTTCTTCCTTCAATCTGTATTCATTCCCTTGAACAAAGGCAACCATCGTAGTAATTGTTATCTCATTGTTCTGAGCAGCTATATTAGCAACAGCAAACAATTCATCTGAAAGCCCCAACACAAACTGCCTAACTCTGGCCCTCATATCACGTACCATTTCCGGAGCATACTTGGCCAGAGAGACAAACTTGAGGTAGTACTCATTCACACTTATCTCATTCTGTTTTAGTCTCTCAAACTCTAAAGCCTTCACTTCCATGACCTCAATGGGTGGAAGATGTTCAAGGCACGCATCTGCAAACTCCTTCCAAGTCGCAGGAGCCACATCCTCCCCTCGGGACTCTTCCCATGTTTCATACCCAGTATTAGCAACATCCTTCAGCTAGTCCACAGCAAGCTATGCTACCTCCGTATCTGTAGCATGCATCACTCAAAATATCTTTTGAACCTCATCAATGAAGTTTTGCGGATCTTCAACCTTTCTGGACCCTGTGAAAACTAGAGGTTTCATGTTGAGGAATTCCCTGGACCTGGAACTACCCATCTCATGAACAGTACTTGTTCCCTGCCTTTGAGCCTGAGTAGCAACAATCTGGGTGAGCAACTGGATAGCTCCCCTGACATCCATGTCTGAAGCATTGGGCACTGAGCCCGATACAACTCCCTGGGCCGGAGTGTCCTCCTCCCGAGCCGCATTAGTCGTAGCCCCCTGGCTAGTAACTGAGGCCCTTTTAGTGTACTTTCTTTTTGCAGGCATTTTTCTGAAATACACAATTCACACAAGTTAGAAGGATTCCTGAAAGCCTAGCTCTAACTGCACGATCTAGAGTATGAAAGAAATGGAACAATCCTAGATGTCTTGGTGGTCAACTGTTTACACGTATGGAGCGCATACACACATAAAAGTGACCCCATTGGACACAGCTTCATAGACTCCCTAGGACTCTTGAACCTAGGCTCTGATACCAAGCTTTGTCATGCCCCAAACCATGGCCTGGGCGTAACACGTCACTCGGTGCCTAACTACATGTGACCGAGCGAACCAACTGGATGATTGGATCAACATGTGGTATAACTGTTAGCTAAATATAAACTTGCAACATGCCGATCTACTAAAAAGTCTGACTGAAATATCATAAATGTGAAAAGTACTAAAAAGTTTGCAAGTATAAATGAGTAGCTGACAAGGCTAACACATAAAATCCTGCTAATATCTGACTGACATGACTCTAGTCTACGAAGCCTCTAAAGAATATTGAAATGCTAACTGTTTACCAGAACAAGGTCCCTGGTATACCTTATTAACTGAAATACTATAAAGACTGAAAACAAAGGATAATGCCCCGAGAGACTAGGGCTCACCAATAGCTGATACGAGATGTCCTAGCAAGCAGAATCGTCAACCTGTAAACCATTACCTGCATCGTGAGATGCAGGCCTCGGGCAAAAGAGACGTCAGTATATTTGAATTGTACTGGTATGTAAAACAACTAAAAGAAAGAACTGTAAATACTGAAACTGAAACTGAACTGCTAACTGGTAAACTGATAACTGAACAAGAAAGTAAGGATATGAATACTCCCTATTCTAAATGATGAACAACTTGTTTATCTAATAAACTACAGCCTCAGGCCCAATATATATGTGTGCAAGCTACGGCCTCGAGCCCAAGTATATGTATACATAACTACGGCCTCAGGCCCAAAGATGCATAAAGCATAAACTACGGCCTCATGCCCAAATATAGGTGTTCAACATTCAGGATTTAAAATAAGGAACTGAGAATCACACTGCAATACATGATACTGAACTAATGAACCATACTGGGTTACATAATACTGGAATGCTAAATAGGACTCAACTTGAATGTGTATTCATAATAAAATGATCTGTCATAACGGAGACTTATGGGATATTGAATGAATTATGAAACCACGTCATCTAGAGATTAGAAGTTCTACAACTATTCATGGAACTGAGGCATAATTACTTTCTGAGGAAATTTATAAATAGTCATAAGAATGAGACGTATGGAGAATCATAAACATTCTCAAACGTAGAGAGTTAGCCTCACATACCTTAACTTCCTGCTCTTGAGTGTAATACAACGTTTGTCAACCCTTTCAACTTTAATCTATAGCAATACAAGTCAAAGGGATTCCATATTAGCAATGATACTCATGTTTTGGTCACTTAGGCATTTTATCAAATACTTGGTGAGAATAAAGCTTCATAGTCCTTATTAATGGTGTTTCTACCCCCAATAACTCATTCTCTAGTTCCTAGATAAATTCTAAAATCTCAAATGGTTATAACCAACATCATTCTTCATCACCCATAAGGTAAACAACACCCTTAACCAATAATCAACAATCAACAACCTAAGCCTATAACCGTTCATGCTTTTCTATCAAACCCATCAACTCGTATCTCATGAACTAGAGTCTATAATCATTAATCCAATGCTATAATCAATTAGAGGGTGAAGACATTACCTAATCGAATATCGAATGATATGGAAGGTTTACCCATGTTAATAAGGTGTTGGAAAATTAAAATTAACTTAGAATCACCATTAGAACTTACCTTGGATGGTGGAGGGACCTTGGGGGAGGTTAGGTTCTTGAGAGCTTCCCTTTCTAGAGCAAGTTTTTTGTGTTTTGGGGTGTGGGGGACAAAGTAGGGCTTTAAAAATGACCCCTCTGGGTGTACCCCTGCACACCTGAAGGCCTGACCGCACACCTGAACGCGCAAAATGGCAGTAGCACTGTCACAAGTGTGTGGCCGCGCACGTGACCATCTGGGCGCGCACCTGGGGATGCATATTGCGCACTTATTTGTAAAACACACATAACCTTTTGCACAAAGATCCGTTAGGACTCCACAATATATCATTGGAAAGCTATTTCAAAGGCCTACAACTTTCATGTTTTGTGTTTTCCGCAATTCCTTACACATGTGTACTAAATCCTACTGCAAGAGAGACCTTTCGTAAACTTAGTAGATTTTATCGAATCTTATACACCTCACTCTCCTTCTTGATTCTAAAATAACTATTTCCACCCATACTCATATCGATAGAACTTCACATGTCCAAAATATAACATTACTACTCATTTAACACATTCATACCTAAGTCGAATTTACGGGGTGTTACACCAATAAATAAGGAATACCATATAAAATGTTGGGTATCAGTGGAAAGATTAGCTCGTGAATATTCGGACTACTAGCGATATAACACACGATTCTGCCAAGGTCGTTCGACCCAATCCAGAATAATATGTACACTATCAAGGGTCGTGCGGCACGAACCATAGATGCATCTATCTACTGTCGATGCATTTGGCCTGCTCCACAAGAAAAGGAAGGAAGTTATCGAATCACGAGACACGTACTTACAATACAGTACATGAGCACAAAGGGAACATAATCTTTACCGTTTCTCAAATAACTAGCCAATAACTTAAGGTGATAAGGCTTGACCTAGTATATATATATTTATTTCTAAATCAATTTCAGTTATAACTCTAATTAATTAAGCCAACAGAACGAGTTCAAATAATTCAATTATTACGTGATAAAGTCCTAAGTCTACCCGGACATAAACATGCTTTAGCTACATACGGACTCTCGTCACCTCGTGCGTACGTAGTACCCACAACTAGTTGCACATAATAATAAATATCACTTAGGGGTAGTTTCCCTCTCACAAGGTTAGACAGAAGACTTACCTCGCTCTGAAGTTCCATAACCGGCTCCAACGCCACTCTAACACCTCAAATTGATGCCCGTCGCTCCAAAACTAGTCAAACAATGTGCAAACCAATAAAAATATACTCTAATACTCGTAATAAATCAATTTATAACAATTCTCAACTCCGCTCGAATTAATTTCAAACCCCATATGAATTTTAATCATAAAATATGCTACGGACCTGCTCGCGCACTCAAAACACTGAAAAGAGGTCATCTTGACCCAATATTCACAATGGTCAAACTCCAAATTTCTTAACTTTACTAATCTCTCAATCAATGATCTAAAATACACCCAAGCCCCTCGGGACCCCATTAAATCATACCAACAAGTCCCAAAACATGATACAAACTTAGTCGAGGCCTCAAATCACATCCAACAATGCTGAAACTACGAATCATGCCTCGAATCGAATTATGAGTTATGAAATTTCCAAAGTCTATAATTTGTGCCAAAGCATATCAAATCAATCTGAAATGACTTCAAATTTTGCACACAAATCATAAATGACATAATGGACCTGTTCCAATTTTCGGAATAGAAATATGAGCTCAATATCAACCAAGTCAACTTCCGGTCAAATTTATGAATATTTCAAAACTTTAACTTTTTAACTTTTCGCTAAAATGCGCCGAATTGTCCTACGGACTTCCAAATCCGAATTCGGGCATACGCCTAAGTACGAAATTGCCATAAAGAGCTACTAAAACCTTCAAATCCCGATTCCGAGGTTGTTTTACTCAAAAGTCAAACCTTAGTCAATTCTTCCAACTTAAAGCTTTCGAAATTAGAATTTTCTTTCCAAATCAATCCCGAACTTCCCGAAATTCAATTCCGACCACACGTACAAGTCATAATACCTGAGGTGAAACTACTCAAAGCCTCAAACCGCCGAACGACGTGCTAGAACTCAAACCGACCGGTCGGTCGTTACATATATAGAGAGAGAAAAGGGCAAAAAAAAAAGACGAAAAATATAATAAATAACATTCATGAAAACGTTTGTGATGCTACTTCGATAAGAACTCATGATATCTAAGTTGTAAGCGAAGTATGAAGAAATGAAGAGATGATTAATTAAGTTTTAATTTTGTCACAACGTATAATCACGACGTTGTCCAGGATCATCTCCTGTATAAATAACTGGAATACCTGCTGCTAGCATCACAACCTTTCGACGTGTATTAAAACAATGATATCAGAATAGCCTACCATTCTCATGGCATCTACAAAAAAAAGTCTACTATCATAACCCAAAATCCAACCTAAAAAAATTTCGAGAAAAAAAGAGCTAACAAAGAGAAACGTCCAAGTGTCCGCTCTTTTACTAAATATTAATATTCAAAATGTTCAAATATTACTCCAACCAATTTCAAGAGTTTCCATCTCAATCTGAAATGAGAAAGACAACATCTTTACCTCATTACATATCCGGATGAGAAAAGCAACATCTTTATCTCATTATGTGTCCAGAAAAAATTGGCTTGACATTTTATCCATGCATAAAATGTTAGATGAAAGTTTTATTAAGTGACACATTCAAGATTAAGTAAATCTTACAAAATGGACAATAAAATAACCAAAAGATACAAACTTTATTGCTACAAATCAACCTAAAAATGAAGATAAATCAAGAATATGAGACATAGAAATATATCTCTTAGATTCAAATAATTATATAAGTGTCACGCCCCGACCTAGAAGCGAGACTGGCACCTGGTGCCTCAACTAACCTAGTGTACCAAATTGCGACTAAGGGACTCTGAACATATAATGTCATAATTTGGCCAAGGGGCCACCTTGCAAGACAATTTGCGAAGCAAAATATAAAACTGAATGGAAACTAGCGATGACTAAACATTAATATAAAGTTGGGCCGACAAGGCCGTCATAACTACTACAACTGACAAACCACCAAAATATACATACCAGGCCTACAAGCCCAACATAATGCACTAACTGACAGGATATGTCTACAAGCCTCTACTGATAGATATATTGTGATCGGAACAGGGCCCCGACCTACCCATAATATATATACATACACACAGAAGATGTACACGAAAACCTAGACCCGATAACTCCGAAGGATGTGGAGCTTACCGATCAGGCTGAACTCTGGAAACACCTACTGAGGAGGTATACCCGTCTGTCTATCTGAACCTGCATGCATGAAATGCAGCGTCCCCAGAAAAGGGACGTCAGTACAAAATAATGTACCGAGTATATAAGGCGATAACATAACTTAAAGTTGAAACTAAACTGATAATATAATAACTGAAAGTAATTGGGAGTCAAAGATGATCTGGAGATATACTTACCTGTTGATACTGACTCAACTCCTTCAATATAGTAAGTAAAATAGTTGTCCGGCCTTATAAGACTCGGTATATATAATTGCTCTGCCGTAGTAGGCTCGCTCATAGGCGCTCGGCCATACTAGGCTATGTATCTCGACCATGATGGGCTCGCTCATAGGCGCTCGGCCACAGTAGGCTCGGTATATAACTTTCCATCTGATCAGAGGTTGCCCAATAGGGGCCTGCCCATCGATTATAGCTCGATGGTAATGAAAATACTGTAACACTGTATATATAGGCTTGCTGCTATCTTGACTGGAAGAAGACAATACTAAATTGAATATAGAGTCTCGATAAGGAATAATATTGTAACTTATGAGAATAGAATAGTGTGAATAAATTCATGAATATGAACTTCTCTTTTTGTCTCATTACTAACACATGTATCTATGAGATCATGCTAAAATGAAGGAAGGCTTAGCCTTAACATACCTTATCACACTCTTTTCAATCACCAAGTTGAACTCGCCTCTTCTCACCTTAATCTACAACAATGATAATAATACTATCATTAAGTTATGAAACGTATAACTATCGCACAACGAACGACATGCTTATTTTGTATTAAAACGGACAGCATTTCCCCAATAATTCTTACTTCCTCCAAATTCAAGATAACACCAACAACACCAAAAACAACAATAACAGCATATATACATTATTTTCCAACCTTATACACACCACACAATACTACAAAACAGCCCAACACACCCCAATCTCTTCATACACAAAACGACCACCGTAGTAGTGTCAACAACCCGAAAATGTTACAACGAACGACCAGCCCAACATCCTGCATTTATGTGGTGTTTCTCCACACCCTTCCTCCTCCAAAACTCCACAAAACAGTAGTAAAACACGCAGTCCAACAGCACCACAAAACAGTCCACAAAATAGTCCATAAAACAGTCCGCTACAAGTGAATAACTCGAACTCACGGCTTCCGATCACCGTCCCGTGAGTTCTTACAAATATAGAACGACTTACTATACATCTACAACAGAAAAAATGAATGAAAGAGAGCAGTAAACTTACCTTATTTGTTGGATAACTCGACTCCTATCTTGATTCTTCAAACTCTAGGCTTTACCTCCGATTAGAACTTGAAAGGGGGAGAAAATCAATTGGGGTTTGGGGGAAATATTTGGGAGGAGTTTTGCAGAGAATGAGTCTGATTATTTTTCCCTATTATCAGACTAATATATGAAGGGGATAGGACTTTAAAAAGGCCTCTTTGAACGACCCGAACTGGCCCATTTTTGGACGACCCGAACAGGCCCAGTTTTGGATTCTCGTTTAAGCAAGTAGTTGACAGTCTGCGCAGTCTTGCAAAAATGCCCATATCTCTCTACTCATATATCGTATTGACAAACGGTTTAATGTGTTGGAAAGTAGACTCATAGATATTTAATTTGATGGGTGTAACACCCCATAACTCTAAGTATATTGGAAGAAAATCGAAGCTACATTTGACCTAAAGTTTCAGTAAAATATATGAACGTAACTTGTGATGACTTTCATCGACTTTTGTTCCACCACTCGCTTGACTTCAAAACATAACATATGACTATCATACGAATAACATAACTCGTAACATAACCTCCTTATCATGTAAAACACCCTGGTCTCATCCCAAAAGTACATGTTATAACATTCCCAATTTGTCGGCTTTCGACGAAACATTATTTTCTTCAATTCCTTTAGCTTCTAAACCTTCCAACCCTCTTTGTACTTGTTGTTCATGATATTCAATATTTGTAACTTCCGAGGTAACATGATTAAATTGCTTTATATATTTTCAAAGATGATCTCATTTTTTTTTCTTTTGGGTCCTACACTAGTTTGCTCACGACGCAGTTTTACGTACAAAAAAAATATAGGGTGTAACATTATTCCCCCCTTGGGAACATTCGTCCTCGAATGTTTTCTTTTAGAGACTTTGGAAAAATTTTGCCAGAGTTTCCTCTGTACACTAGACTATAACCAACTTGTATGCAGCCAGAAAACATAATATGCATGCCACACATGGCCAATGTCTATAAATAACAACACTTTGCCTCAAAGAGTCGTAAATCATAAATACTGAAAGTCTGAAAATAAGAGCTTACCTGATGACCTACTAGCCTGAATAGAGTTGTGCTTTAGCATCCCATCTCAAGCCATATCTTCAGTTTGAAATAGATGGGGGTATTTATACTTCATTTCTTCCTCCGCTTCCCATGTCATCTCTTCCACATTATTGCTTCTCCATAAAACCTTCACGGAGGCTACCTCCTTATTTCGTAGCTTGCGAATTTGTCGGTCTAAGATGGCAACTGGAATTTCCTTGTATGACAAGTCCTCCGTAATTTGTACATCATCTGTGGATACCACTCTGATAGGATCTCCAATGCACTTCCGTAGCATAGATACGTGAAAAACCGGATGGACTAACTCCATTTCTGAGGGCAATTCTAACTCATAAGCTACTTGGCCCACTCTCCGAATAATCCTGTAAGGCCCAATATACCGTGGGCTAAGTTTGCCTTTCTTGCCAAACCTCATCACGCCCTTCATAGGGGATACCTTTAAGAATACCCAGTCATTAATCTCAAACTCTAAGTCTCGTCGCCGCATGTCATAATATGACTTATGGCGACTCTGAGCTGTCAACAGTCGCTCCCAGATGAGCTTTACTTTCTCTACGGCCTGCTAAACTAGGTCTGGCCCATATAACCCAGATTCTCCAACATCAAACCACCCTATAGGAGATCTGCACTTACGCCCATACAAAGCCTCGTACGGAGCCATCTGAATACTGGAGTGGTAACTGTTATTATATGCAAACTCGACAAGAGGTAGATGTTCGTCCCAACTTCTTTTAAAATCCAACACACATGCTCGTAACATATCCTCGAGCGGATGAATTGTGTGCTCGGCTTGTCCATCAGTCTGTGGATGAAAAGTTGTGCTGAGATTCACCTGAGTCCCTAGACCTCTCTGAAATGACCTCCAAAAATGTGCTATAAATTGAGCCCCACGGCCAGATATAATAGATACTGGTACTCCGTGTAGCCGCACTATCTCCTTAATATATAACTTTGCATAATCTTCTGCTGTATATGTAGATCTGACAGGTAGAAAATGAGCTGATTTAGTAAGCCTATCGACTATCACCCATATAGAATCGAACTTACGATGAGAACGAGGTAAATTCGTAACAAAGTCCATGTTTATCGCCTCCCATTTCCATGTCGGGATCTCTATAGTCTGCATTAGCCCTCCGGGCTTCTGATGCTCTATTTTCACCTGCTGGCAACTAGGACACTGGGCGACAAACTCAGCAATGTTCTTCTTCATATCGTTCCACCAGTACACATCCTTAATGTCATGATACATCTTCGTCGACCCAGGATGAATGGTGTACCACGAATAATGTGCCTCTGACATAATCATGTCTCGTAACCCTGCTACATCTGGAACACACAAACGACCCCTATATCTGAGAACTCCATCTCCCTTGAGCTCTAACAATGGATTCTTCTGCTGCGGAACTCGCTCTCTCAACTCGACCAACTCTGGGTCATCGTACTGCCTTTCCTTGACTTCAGCTATGAGAGATGATTTTGCAGTGTTTTGGAGTATAACTCCACCATCGTCAAAATCTACTAACCGAACCCCCAAACAAGCCAATTGATGAATCTCTCTAGTTAATTGTCTTTTCTCGGCCTTTACATGTGCTAAGCTACCCATAGATTGGTGACTTAAGGCATCTGCTACAACATTAGCTTTCCCTGGATGGTAGAGAATATTAACATCATAATCTTTCAATAACTCAAGCCATCGCCTCTGTCGCAAATTCAACTCTTTTTGCTTGAATATATATTGCAGACTTTTATGATCGGTAAATACATCAACATGAACACCATATAAATAATGCCGCCATATCTTAAGTGCATGGACAACCGCAGCTAACTCGAGATCGTAGGTTGGATAATTCTTCTCATGCTTCCTTAACTGCCTTGAAGCATAAGCAATTACCTTCCCATGTTGCATCAGGACACATCCTAACCCAACACCTGAGGCATCACAATACACGACATAACCTTCTGGACCCTCTGGAAGTGTTAGAACTGGCGCTGAGGTCAACCTGTTCTTAAGCTCTTGGAAACTCCGCTCGCAAGCCTCAGTCCACTGAAACTTAGTTGATTTCTGTGTCAACTTCGTCAATGGTGCCGAAAGGGAAGAAAAACCCTCTACGAATCTCCGGTAGTATCCTGCTAAGCCTAAAAGCTACGAACCTCTGTCGGAGTGGTAGGTCTAGGCCAAGATTTCACGGCCTCAATCTTTTGAGTGTCTACCTTTATACCTTCATCGGATATAATATGCCCCAAGAATGCTACAGACTTCAACCAGAACTCACATTTAGAAAACTTAGCATACAACTTACGATCACGGAGGGTTTGGAGTACCGCTCGCAAGTGGTCCACATGTTCATCCTCTGAACTTGAATAGACCAGAATATCATCAATAAATACTATCACGAACAGATCTAAAAATGGACGGAATAGGCTATTCATCAAGTCCATAAATACGGCGGGAGCATTTGTCAACCCGAAGGACATGACAAGGAACTCGAAGTGGCCATATCGGGTCCTGAAGGCTGTCTTCGGAATATCTTTCTCCCGAACTCTGACCTGGTGGTATCCTGATCTCAAATCTATCTTTGAAAAGAATCTAGCCCCCTGCAACTGATCAAACAAATCATCAATCCTTGGAAGTGGATACTTATTCTTAATAGTTACCTTGTCCAGCTGTCTATAATCGATACACATCCTCAACGAGCCGTCTTTCTTCCGCACAAAGAGTACCGGTGCACCCCAAGGCGAGGTACTGGGCCTGATGAAACCTTTCTCCAGCAAATCTTTTAACTGCTCCTTCAACTCCTTTAATTCGGCAGGTGCCATTCTATACGGAGGGATGGATATTGGTTGAGTTCCTGGAAGCAAATCGATGCTAAAATCAATCTCTCGCTCTGGAGGAATACCTGGAAGTTCATCTGGAAACACATCTGCATACTCGTTGACTACGGGAATAGATTGAAGTGTAGATATCTCAGCATCTGCGTCTCTAACTCGCACAATATGATAAATGCACCCTTTTGCAATCATTTTCCTCGCCTTCAGATAGGAAATAAACCTACCTCTGGGTGCCGCTGTATTACCTACCCATTCAAGGACTGCCTCACCCGGGAAATGAAATCTAGCTGCCTTTGCTCGGCAATCAACTGTAGCATAGCAAGCTGACAACCAGTCCATGCCCATGATAGCATCAAAATCCATCATCTCTAACTCAACTAGGTCGGCTGAGGTCTGACGACTACAAACTGTCACCGTACAACCTCGGTAAACCCGTCTAGCAATAATCGATTCTCCGACCGGTGTAGATACCGCAAAAGGATCACTTAGTATTTCAGGCACTATACCAAATTTCCTCGCGACAAATGGGGTAATATATGATAAAGTAGATCCTGGGTCTATCAAGGCATAAGCATCTTGAGAGCAAATGGTCAATATACCTGTCACAACGTCTGGTGAAGACTCCTGGTCATGTCGACCCGCTAAAGCATAAATACAGTTCTGATTAACACCTGAACTGGAACCTCTACCTCTGCCTCGACCTCTACCAGCTGAAGATTGAGACTCATGCCTTGAAGGATGCACGGACATAGACGATCCTGTTGCTGAACTCGCTGGTTGTGCCATTCCCCCAGAATCTCTATTTGCGCAATCTCGCATCATATGCCCCGGACGCCCACATGTATAACAAGCATCAGAACCTGCTCGGCATTGACCCAAGTGTCCTCTACCACAGATGTCACACCGCGGAGGAAATGACCATGTCTGCGCAGAACCTCGTTGTCGTTGCAAACCCGACGCCCGTGAGCTCTCACCTGGTCCTGACTGAGTATAGCGGTCATACATGTAACCCTGCAACTGAGGTGGTGGAGGCCTAGGTGGCCGTCTGAAGTACTGGGGCCTATAACTACCCTGAGACTGCTCCTGAAACCTAGTAAATCGCATCCTCTTACGCTGCCCTTGCTCAGTCCTCTCTGTACCCTGCTGTCGACGCCTACCCCTTTTTATATTTTGAGCGAATGCCTGAATCCGGGAGATATCCATATTATCATGCAATGCAGCGGTGGCACATGCCTCGGTCAACTCTGGGGTTAACCCTGCTATAAACCTGTGGATCCTGTCATGCATAGTAGCAACTATGCATGGTGCATATCTGGCTAATGAGTCAAAACGGAGACTATACTCTCGAACACTCATATTGCCCTGTTTAAGGGCTAGAAACTAATCGACCCGAGCCTGTCGGATCTCCTGCGGTAAGTACTGGTCAAGGAAAGCATCTAAAAAATTCTCCCAACTAGCTGGAGGTGCATCACGTGCCCTGGACCTCTCCCATCCCTCGTACCAAAGGATGGCTATATCTCGGAGTCGAAAAGTTGCTAGCTCAACTACTTCTTTCTCTGTGGCATGCATAACCCGAAAGATCCTGTGAAGCTTATCTATGAAATCTTGCGGGTCCTCCCTCTAATCTGACCCCGTAAACTCTGGGGGACTCAAAGCAATAAACTCTCGGACCCTTGAACTCCCAGACCCTTCAGAAGATCCTGCACTAGCTGATGCCCTAGCTTGTTGCTGGGTAGCTACCAATTGTGTCAACAAATGCACCGCACTCCTCAAGTCCTGATCTGGTGGAAGTGGAGGGGGAACTGGATGTGCGGTATCCCTAGGAATCTCCTAAGGTGGTGGAGGAGCCGGTAATGGCTGAGTAGGGGTCTCGCCTTGGGCCTCAGACTGGGACCCATCTATTAGGGGTACCCTGCTAGTCCCCTCACCTGTTGTTGTATCTCCCCTCTGGATAGCCGTAGTCTTCCTAGTCATCGTCATCTGTGTATGAAAACACAAACACGTAAGTTTAACTCAAATTTCCTATAACTCAGTTCTACAGCACGATTTAGATTTGAAAAAAGGGAAACCAACTCCAAAATGCCATGTAGCTCCCTGCTTATATAATGTGGTGCACAACACATCTATAAACAAGATCCTACTAGACACGGCTTGTAGACTCCCTAGGATAGAACTGCTCTGATACCAAGTTTGTCACGCACCGACCTAGAAGCGAGACTGGCACCTGGTGCCTCAACTAACCTAGTGTACCAAATTGCGACTAAGGGACTCTGAACATATAATGTCATAATTTGGCCAAGGGGCCACCTTGCAAGACAATTTGCGAAGCAAAATATAAAACTGAATGGAAACTAGCGATGACTAAACATTAATATAAAGTTGGGCCGACAAGGCCATCATAACTACTACAACTGACAAACCACCAAAATATACATACCAGGCCTACAAGCCCAACATAATGCACTAACTGACAGGATATGTCTACAAGCCTCTACTGATAGATATATTGTGATCGGAACAGGGCCCCGACCTACCCATAATATATATACATACACACAGAAGATGTACACGAAAACCTAGACCCGATAACTCCGAAGGATGTGGAGCTTACCGATCAGGCTGAACTCTGGAAACACCTACTGAGGAGGTATACCCGTCTGTCTATCTGAACCTGCATGCATGAAATGCAGCGTCCCCAGAAAAGGGACGTCAGTACAAAATAATGTATCGAGTATATAAGGCGATAACATAACTTAAAGTTGAAACTAAACTGATAATATAATAACTGAAAGTAATTGGGAGTCAAAGATGATCTGGAGATATACTTACCTGTTGATACTGACTCAACTCCTTCAATATAGTAAGTAAAATAGTTGTCCGGCCTTATAAGACTCGGTATATATAATTGCTCTGCCGTAGTAGGCTCGCTCATAGGCGCTCGGCCATACTAGGCTATGTATCTCGACCATGATGGGCTCGCTCATAGGCGCTCGGCCACAGTAGGCTCGGTATATAACTTTCCATCTGATCAGAGGTTGCCCAATAGGGGCCTGCCCATCGATTATAGCTCGATGGTAATGAAAATACTGTAACACTGTATATATAGGCTTGCTGCTATCTTGACTGGAAGAAGACAATACTAAATTGAATATAGAGTCTCGATAAGGAATAATATTGTAACTTATGAGACTAGAATAGTGTGAATAAATTCATGAATATGAACTTCTCTTTTGTCTCATTACTAACACATGTATCTACGAGATCATGCCAAAATGAAGGAAGGCTTAGCCTTAACATACCTTATCACACTCTTTTCAATCACCAAGTTGAACTCGCCTCTTCTCACCTTAATCTACAACAACGATAATAATACTATCATTAAGTTATGAAACGTATAACTATCGCACAACGAACGACATGCTTATTTTGTATTAAAACGGACAGCATTTCCCCTATAATTCTTACTTCCTCCAAATTCAAGATAACACCAACAACACCAAAAACAACAATAACAGCATATATACATTATTTTCCAACCTTATACACACCACACAATACTACAAAACAGCCCAACACACCCCAATCTCTTCATACACAAAACGACCACCGTAGTAGTGTCAACAACCCGAAAATGTTACGACGAACGACCAGCCCAACATCCTGCATTTATGTGGTGTTTCTCCACACCCTTCCTCCTCCAAAACTCCACAAAACAGTAGTAAAACACGCAGTCCAACAGCACCACAAAACAGTCCACAAAATAGTCCACAAAACAGTCCGCTACAAGTGAATAACTCGAACTCACGGCTTCCGATCACCGTCCCGTGAGTTCTTACAAATATAGAACGACTTACTATACATCTACAACAGAAAAAATGAATGAAAGAGAGCAGTAAACTTACCTTATTTGTTGGATAACTCGACTCCTATCTTGATTCTTCAAACTCTAGGCTTTACCTCCGATTAGAACTTGAAAGGGGGAGAAAATCAATTGGGGTTTGGGGGAAATATTTGGGAGGAGTTTTGCAGAGAATGAGTCTGATTATTTTTTCCTATTATCAGACTAATATATGAAGGGGATAGGACTTTAAAAAGGCCTCTTTGAACGACCCGAACTGGCCCATTTTTGGACGACCCGAACAGGCCCAGTTTTGGATTCTCGTTTAAGCAAGTAGGTGACAGTCTGCGCAGTCTTGCAAAAATGCCCATATCTCTCTACTCAGATATCGTATTGACAAACGGTTTAATGCGTTGGAAAGTAGACTCATAGATATTTAATTTGATGGGTGTAACACCCCATAACTCTAAGTATATTGGGAGAAAATCGAAGTTACATTTAACCTAAAGTTTCAGTAAAATATATGAACGTAACTTGTGATGACTTTTATCGACTTTTGTTCCACCACTCGCTTGACTTCAAAACATAACATACGACTATCATACGAATAATATAACTCGTAACATAACCTCCTTATCATGTAAAACACCCTGGTCTCATCCCAAAAGTACATGTTATAACATTCCCAATTTGTCGGCTTTCGACGAAACATTATTTTCTTCAATTCCTTTAGCTTCTAAACCTTCCAACCCTCTTTGTACTTGTTGTTCATGATATTCAATATTTGTAACTTCTGAGGTAACATGATTAAATTGCTTTATATATTTTCAAAGATGATCTCATTTTTTTTTTCTAGGTCCTACACTAGTTTGCTCACGACGCAGTTTTACGTACAAAAAAAATATAGGGTGTAACAATAAGTTTCACGAATAAAGAACAATATCAATTAGAGTTGGACACAGTACATTTTTTCCCCTCGGGGAAGGAAAGTGGGAAGAGTGAGATAATTCGTGATTGGTGGTTCGTCCTCTCTTTTCTACTACTTTGCTTGTTCCTTTGTGAGACGATCATAAAAGTACAATTTCAACATGGTGTTTGACCAAGAATCTCCATATACCTAAGGTTACTGGCAAGTATAAACACAATGGAAACAAAAAAATATTATGTCACCTTTAACATACCAAGCATACTTCAATATAATTATAAAACCTATGTATGCTGGAAACACCAATTTCAGATGCTATTTTCATTTTCCATTCTTTTTTCACTCTTTTTTGTTAATATTGTAATGACCCGACAGTTCGTTTTGAGCTCTAGCACATCGTTCGGCGGTTTGAGGCCTTGAGTAGCTTCACTTCAGGTATTAAGACTTTTGTGTGTGGTCAGAGTTGATTCGGATGGAAAATTCTAATTTCGGGAGCTTTAAGTTGGAAGAGTTGACTAAGGTTTGACTTTTGATTAAATGACCTCGAAATTAGGAATTGAAGGTTCCAATAGGTTTGCATGATCATTTCATACTAGGGCGCGTGTTCGGGTTTAGTATCGGGTGGTCCGGGAGTATTTCGGCGCTTATTATAGAAAGTTGGCATTTTTGAAAGTTTTTGAATTTCATAAGTTTGGGTTGAAGTGGATTTTGATGTTATCGATGTCCGTTTGGGGTTCCGAGCCTTGAAATAGGTTTGTATCATGATTTTTGACTTGCACACAAAGTTTGACGTCAATCCGGAATGTTTTGATGTGGTTCGGACGCGTTCGTCAAAGTTTGGAAGTTAGAAAGTTTAAAGAATGATTTCGATCGTCGATTCGTAGTTTTCATGTTGTTTGGCGTGATTTGAAGCCTTGACTAAGTTCGTAATGTGTTTTGGGACGCGTTGGTATATTTGGTCAAGGTCCCGGGGGGTCAGGTGGATTCCGGGCGGTTAACGGATCGGATTTTGGACTTAAGGAAGGGCTGGAAAATTCTGGTTGCTGATGCGACCACTGGAGCGCAGGCCGGATAGAGGCAACTAGGCATGGCTTTGCAGAAGCGATCATTTTGACACATAAGCAACATCGCAAATGCGAAATGCCGTCTACAGGTGTGATGGGCTTCTGGCGAGGGACTTCCGCAGGAGCGAGTTTTGTCTCGCAAAAGCGAAACCGCAGGTGCGCAACTATGTCCGCAGATGCGAAGCAGCGCTGGGCAAAATTGTTTTAAGACGGGTCCTTGCTCATTTTTCACTCCATTTATTCATGGGAGCCGACTTTGGGAGCAATTCTGAAGCACCATTTTCATCATCAATTTGGAGGTAAGCGATTTCTTCACATTGTAAGTTAATTACACGGATTCTATAAGGATTTAACATGGACATTTATGGAAAATAGTGGGATTTTGAAGAAAATCTAGTAATTGATAATTGTTGGATTTTGACCACGAAATTGGGCATGGAATCGAGAATACCTCATATATTTGAGTTCGTAGTGCTATGGGTAAAGTTTATCTTTGAAAATCTTTGGAATCCGGGCACGTGGGCCTGAGGGTTGATTTTATTAACTTTTCGAGCAGAGTTGGGATTTGTTATGAATTGATATAGTATGAGTATTAGAGTATATTTTTATTGGTTTGCACATTGTTTGACTAGTTTTGGAGCGACGAGCATTGGTTTGAGGTGTTAGAGTGGCGTTGGAGCCGATTATGCAACTTCGGAGCGAGGTAAGTCTCATGTCTAACTCTGTGAGGGGAAAACTACCCCTAGGCGATGTATTTGATATGTGCTACTTATTATGGGGGCTACGTATGCATGAGGTGATGAGAGTTTGTATGTAGCTAAATTCAGGTTATTTTCTGGGTAAACTTAGGTTCACACCATGCTATAATTGTACTATAGGAGTTATCTTTGCTCGTTTAATTCCTTTATTTCGCATTATGACTTGAGACTAGACTTGCGTAGAGTGATAGACTTGCTATTGTAGAGATTTGACGGGCTTCATGATTAGCCGCAGAATAATTGTACCCCTCTTACGAAATTCTCCCGTGCTATGTGTTTTCATAGAAAAGTTTTCCTTAAAATAAATTCATAACTCACACGTTTATTTGTGAGTGGGGTCAAGGACCCGTTAAAACTTCTTATTCTAATAGGATCAGGTCATTCGCCTCGGTAGGATTATGTACTAAACTCTCATGGGAGTGGGTCATTCGCCTCGGCAGTATAGATGCATCTATGGCTTGTGTCGTTCGACTCTCGGCAGTGCACACAGTATGATGGGATCGGGTCGTACGCCTCAATATTTCTATAAAATACTCTTATGGAATAGTGCATAATATTTGATAGGAAGCCAGTGTATCTATAAGTTTTCCTGATTTGAATTGTGACGACCTATCTGGTGAGGTCCATTATATATATACTCCGATTGAGAAGGTAACTGATAACTGAGAGATTGCGTTTATTGTTGAGAGGAGGATTGTACCACGTATTTATACTTGTTATTTTATTTATTTATTCTGCCTCACATCTGTTTACTTCCTGCTGTATTTGATTAATTGGACCACCAGTAAGTGACGATGTCGACCCCTCGTAACTACTTCTTCGGGGTTAGGGTTGTGATAGCTTGGTATCAGAGCGTTAGGTTCACTTAGGTCTCACGAGTTATGAGCAAGTTTAGTAGAGTCTTGCATATCGGTACAGAGACATCTGTACTTATCTTAGAGAGTCTACAGGGATGTTAGGAGCACTTTCCTTCTTGATTCCTCTTCGTGCGATTTGATTCCTTTAAGGCTTATGCCTTATTTCCTTCCTACTCAATCTTATGCGACATAGAGCGCTTGTTATCAATTAGGCATCAAGGAGTTGTAGTGGTACTGCAGACGTGGTGCAGGATATTTTTCCCTGCGTATTCAGGATGGCTACTATTGTCGCCTTGCAGAAGGATGTTCTATCATTTTAGCTTAGTAGCTTTATTTCCGATGGTTTTGAGGCTATGCACAAATTGCTATGATGTTCATGCATTATTATCTCACAGTATTGATGTAATAATGGGGTGCTCGTTTATCTGTCGAGGCAGTGAATGACTTGAAAGGAGGATTTTTCGGTGCATGACTTAGAGATTTGGCATTTAATTCTAGTGGATGAAAGGCAATCGGACTATGGATGTGCAGGCCTTGGTTGATTGAGTAACGAGACTTGATATTTTTGAGCGTGATAGAATTCTCATTTGTGATGTGGTGGTGTTGTCCTTGTTTGAATGCATTAAGGTTTGCCGGTGTTATGGTCTTCTTCAATTTGCCTTCGGGGCAGGGTGTTGTGAAATGGTGCCTGAGAAGCAGTTGTCAGAGATGGCGGTGTGTAGCGGTTTCATAAATCGAATTGGTGTTTCTAATATTGATGGCTCGGGAAAGATGATCTTCTAGGAGGTTTAGAGTTGGTAGCAATTTATTAGTTCAGGTGCTACTTGTATGGATTTTGATTTGAGGCAGCAATTGGGCAGCGAAGAATGAGGAAGGACATGTGGGATGTCTTGCGGTGGTTGAATTACTAGCAGGTCAAATTATGAAGAGTAGAGGTCGAGGAGTTGCTTAAAGGAGGTGGTTTAACCGAAGTGGGAGTGACAGAGTAGCATATGGATTTTGTGGTAGGAAAGCCACTTGCCTTGAGAGAGTTTTGGGCAATTTGGGAATCGTGATGGAAGGTGATTTGGTCTGCGGATTTTATTTGGAATGGTGGCTACTGTGCTGAGGAAGGTTAAATATGACGGAAAGAAGTTTGCTTGGAGTGTTTATGGGTGTAAGAGTTTGACTATCGTTATGGAATACGACGTGACTTCGAGTTTGGAATGTGTTGTCGGACTTTCAGTTGATGTCAAGGGGGAATGAACAGACTTGTACAGTCGGTGGACGAGCATGGGCTCAGGAGGGTTTACTGATTTTGTAGTAGTTGTACCCAATGCAGCACCATTGGAAGATGTCGGTATGGAGTTCCACAGGTGGGTTATCTCATGTGAGCAGGTTAGTAGTTGCATAATTTTGATAAAGTTTCTATGAAGAGATCTACTTACTATCCGGCAGAAGGTCAAATATGCGATTGTGACTGATAATTCGGAATGTTCATGAAGAGTTTAACAATGGACTACGAGAAGTTTGGTGAGTTGATGGTGCGAGATCATGGTAATAGAGAAGGAGGAATCTTTGTGGGTTCTACATTATGTGATGGTAGATTAAAGCTAAGTAGGGCAGCCCACCATCTACGATTGGATCGTGTGGTTGTCTGCTTGTGTGGTTTCTGGTTATCGGTGCATTGGTAGATTATTTATGACTAAGAAAAAAAAACATCAGGGGTAATTCGATCAAAGAACGTGATGAATGTGTGCTATATTTTGCCTTATCGATTTAGGTGCAGGTTTTGGGACGATTCAGAGTTTATGATTCTTGTGGATGTGATGTACAAGGAAAAGAATTCAGCTGGTTGCTTCTTCGAGAGGGTGTTTGTGTGCTAGCACAGCGTTGGAGTTTGGTTATATTCGGGACCAAGTCAGAGTGGGTGACTCTCAACATCGGTTCTAGTGGGTCTGAGAATTTAAGGAGTAGCGTCTAAGGATTTTGGGGTTCGTTATGTGATCGAAGACCGAGATTTGGTAGCAGAGTGTGAGAAATACTTGGGAAACTTTCTATGTTATCATCGGGTCTGCTGTGCAATATTGGAGAAATAGGAGAAACTACTTCGGATTCGTAGAAGATCTTTCAAAACGGGTGTACCAGTTGGAGATGCTATTGTGCACAGAAAGAGGGTACGATATGGTTCATGGGTATTGAGATGATGTGTCCTCGTGATTCGGGTCATTCGGGATGAGTGCGGGCTGAGTTCATTATATGCTGAATGGAGCTATTATTTCTAAGGCAAGTCAAGAGTGAATTGGAAGAAGTTGGTTCGGTTAGTAATGGTTGAATCAGCATGATCGTGGCAATGATCAGTTCTTTCGGCGTGTGAAGTTATACATATGGTTGGTGGTTGTACGTGCAGGCTTGACAACCACCATAACTTGATGAATTCGAGAGGTATTTGATTCAAATGGCCTTGTGGTGTAAAGGGAATCCCGGAAGGATTATGGTGGTGTAGACCACAACTTGAGGTTTGTATTTTTTGCGGTTTGGGAATTCGGCTGTGTGTCGCAATGGTCCTTCTGAAATGAGTTAAGTGAAAGGTTTCTAGCCAAAGAAGTGTTTATTCTACTAGTAGTTCAAGGGTTATGATGAATTCTTGTACTTTCGTGTAGCGGCATGATAGGTGCAGTGAGCGGCATGGGAATTGAAAGTTGAGAATCAAGGTTGCGATTTGGTGTTGACTAGAATGTCACGAGCTCGGATGAGCAGAGAAGAATTCAGATGTTCAGAGTAAGCTGGCATTTTCTCTAGTGTCACCTGAGAATGGGGTTATGTGGAAGAGGCATTGTGAGTCGATTGTGGATTCTTGATTTTCATTACAGAATCTGTACGGTTGGAGGTATGGATGTGTATACTTTGCTACCTGGTGCGGAGGGTCGTGGGAGTATAACCCACGGGAAGATGGTATAAGTGCGACATGTTAGTCACTTTATTGTTAAGAATTGAAACGAATTATAGAGATTTTGGCACTGTCGCTAATATGAGATTTTATGCCTGAACGACGCTCTATTCGGTTGGTTGTGAACTGTGGAAGTTTGTTCCGGATTGGACGACTGCTCGTATGTGTCATGAATAAGGCCATTGTGGATCCTTGAGAGGTTATTGGCCCAGTATGTTATGATCAAAATCGGTTTGAGGTCCGTTGGTGGGTCTAATGTGGATGTGTGCTCTACATCAGATCAGGTCAGATGAGTCCATTCAGCATAGCATTGCTTACGGAGGAGTTGTCGGGCATTGGATGTAATTTCCGTCATCAGCTATTCCATGTAAAACTCTACTGTGTCGTGTGGGTTGTGAGACGGCTTGATTATTCGCACGTGTATTGTGGTCCTCCGTAGCTTGTGGTGTTATATGAGCAATATAGCTCTCGAGATGCAGGTCATTTATCGCACCTTAGTTATGCTTGGGTTTCATAGCGTATGGCATTGTCCGTCTTCCCAGGGTTGTATTTTGCACTTGGCATGCTTGTGGTCTATATTCGGGTATTTCGTAGGTATAAGTATTATGGCTTGATGGGTACTTCCTTAATTATTGTTATGTGTCGATCGGGTAGCACGCTGCCACGCTGCCACGGGCATGTTGTTTGGATCGGGTTGCATGCCGTAATGGTATCATGTTTGGATCGGGTTGAACACTGCAACAATGAGATGTTGAGTACGGTTCCATATACTTATTTTTGTGTATTTTTGTTTCCCATTCTCTGAGAAGGGTTCATAGCGTTTGTTCGACAGTTTTATTCATTACGCGGGCTGGGTAGTTCCTTTCCAAAGTTCGTTTTTCCTTATGTATCATATTCGAGTTGTATCTTGTTGGCGCATTGATGGAGTCATATGAAATCTTGGGCGGTGTTTGAGGTGGCTTATTGCCTGGGCAGCTTGTACTGGGTGAGATGAGGTTATTGGGCTTGAAATCAATGCGATCGGATTTGTGTAAAGTATATTAAAGAGCAAATACCATTATTCAGTTCAGAATGAGGTAATGATTCTTGTCAGAAGGAGAGACTCCATGATTTGTTAGTTCGGCAGGTGGTTATGAGTTGCTACACATCTCTTCCATCGTGGCAGTGTTGCGAGAGCTGGAACAAGGCTTAGATGTGTTATGAGGTGTATTGCAGGCACCGGGTTCGTGAAATTGCAGCTATTATGGTCAGAGGATGTTATTATGGTCAAGCAACTTATGTGGTACATAGTGTGATTTCACCGGAGGAGCATGGTCATGTTGGGTACAGTGTCTGGTGATTGATGCGGTGTTCGTATGTTGGAATCGGGTCTCGTGGAAAAATTTCTGATGTTGGGATGTGGTTCCAAAGCTTGTGGACTAAGGTAGCAGGAAGGATCTTCATTTTGGCTCGACCTAATGTGCTCACATGGGTTGTAGTGGCACGGGTAGGTGCACAAGGTGTTAAACAGTAATTTTGGACAACTCCGGAACAGTTCTTAGCACATTCGAGGACGAACGTATGTTTAAGTGGGGGAGAATGTAATGACCCGACTGGTCATTTTGAGCTCTAGCGTGTCGTTCGACAATTTGAGGCCTTGAGTAACTTCACTTTGGGTATTATGATTTGTGCGTGTGGTCGGAATTGAATTTTGGGAAGTTCAGAGTTGATTCAGATGGAAAATTCTAATTTCGGAAGCTTTAAGTTGGAAGAGTTGGCTAAGGTTTGACTTTTGAGTAAACGACCTCGGAATCAGGATTTGAAGGTTTCAATAGGTTTGTATGATGATTTCGGACTAGGGCCTGTGTTCGGGTTGAGTATCGGGTGGTCCGGGAGCATTTCGGCACTTATTGTAGAAAGTTGGCATTTTTGAAAGTTTTAGAATTTCATAAGTTTGGTTTGAAGTGGATTTTGATGCTATCGATGTCCATTTGGGATTTCTGTTACACCCCATATTTTCGTACGTGAAAGTACGCCATAAGAAAATTAATGAAAGCTCGGAAATGAGATGTTACATCCCGCATTTTCGTACGTTAAAGTTTCGTCTAAGTTAATCGACGTAAGCTCGGGAATGAGATTATTTTGAGATTATAAGTATTATGCTATTTCAAATAAGTGATAAGTAAAGGCGTGAATGTTAGAGGGTAAACGAATCAAAAAAATGAGTTTCGCTGAAGGTTGTCTATTTGGGATTAAAAAAAATGGTCCAAACTATAATACCCAGTAATTATGGACTAGTGCCATACAAGGTATCCCATGACCATGATAGTACGGTACATAACGTGTGTTAAAAGTGAGTAGTATTTTAAGTAATTTGAGATAATTCTTAATTATGTGAATAATTGGTTAATGAGGGAATTAACAAGTTAATTAAAAATTAATGGGTGATTAATTAAGGCTTTGGATAAGCCTTAACGTGGCAGCCAACTTATGACTCTTAAAGTCCATGTTATAAGGTGGCAAATGAAGAAAGATTAGTGGCTTAGTCATCCTAGTAGGGCCCACACCTAAAGGTTAGAGATAACCTTTCTATTTCACCCAAAATAAATGACTCTCATCTACTAAATTAAGAGGGAAAGCTTCAGCAAGGTTAATGAATTGCAATAGCAACGTAGTTGTTTCAAAACATTTCATATGAAGACCAACCATTTTGAGAAATTTCATTACATCGTTGTTGGAGAAGCTAACCATTTTAAGAAAATCTCATCACCATTGTACATGAGGGCCATGCTAACAGATGGAGCTTCGTAGCTCATTTGAAATTTCATAACATAATATAGCGTGAGATTTTGCAATTTTAAGCAATACGGTGCAATCTTTCTCAAGAATATCATATGAATCTTTCCCTACTTCAATCCCCTGTTACACGTTTTTGCAAAAGACGGGTGTTAGAGAGATTGTCAAGAGAATCGGTTCAGGTATATTAAGGCTATCCCTTATTTCCTTTTGGCATGATCCATACGATACAAACGAAACAAACAAATGCACAATTTTCATAAATGACTCTATTCATAGAAATACTAGAGGTTCCTATATTCTTGATTTCTCATATGTCTTATTATTCTATCGCCTGTTCATGGGTCTCAGAAAATACGTGAATTGATAAAGTTTATTTCATGATATTAATCAAAGGCATAATAGTCTTATGACATTCCAAAAAATTTTATTGACGTACTTCTCATGTATTGCATTCATTTACATTGACCCATGCCCAGATAGCGTTATATACGCGTATATATATGTATATATATGTATATGGTATATGAAAAAAGGTTACAGCGTTATATACGCACCACCACCTGATCAGCTAGTATACGTTGATGATTTTCCCACAGTGGACGAGATGATATGATGGGATGCCCTCGGAGGCTTGATGATGTTATGAACGCATATAGCTATGCATGGTATGACAATTATACGTATATGCATGAAATTATAAATATGAGATGATTTACAGAGCTATGCAGTCTTACATGTTGAGTCTTTTACTCCATGTTTCTCTCGTGTCTATTATTTACTGATTTTCATTCCTTACATACTCGGTACATTATTTGTATTGACATCCCTTTTGCCTGGGGATGCTGCGTTTCATGTCCGCAGGTCCCGATAGACAGGTCGAGAGTCCTCCAAGTAGGCTATCAGCTCAGCGGAAGATGTTGGTGCGCTCCATTTGCTCCGGAGTTGCTTATTTGGTCAGTATTGTTTAGTATGGCGGGGCGTTGTCCCGACCTTTATGGTATTTATCTACTCTTAGAGGCTTGTAAACATATGTCATGTACGTAAAAGATTGTATGGCCTTCTCGGCCTATGTTCAGTGTACGAGTGGTCATTTTGGTCTTATAAACCCGTATGTCTTATGTATAAGTTGGTATTCCATGTTTTATTCTAGTTATCCCACGACAGCCTTTCTGTCTCATTTACCTATGATAGCATGATACGAAAAGATATGTTATGTTGGTACTCCATTGAGTAAGGTAACGGGTGCCCGTCGCGGCCCATCGGTTTGGGTCGTGACAGTTCCGAGCCTAGAAATAGGTTCATATCGTGATTTTTGACTTGCACGCAACGTTTGGCGTCATTCCGGAATATTTTGATATGGTCAGACACGTTTGTCGAAGTTTGGATGTTTGAAAGTTTAAAGAAGGATTTCGATCGTCGATTCATAGTTTCGATATTGTTTGGCATGATTTGAGGCCTCGACTAAGTTCGTAATGTGTTTTAGGACGCGTTAGTATATTTGGTCAAGATCCCGGGGGCCTCAGGTAGATTCCGGACGGTTAACGGATCGGATTTTGGGCTAAAGGAAGAGCTGGAAAATTATGGTTGCCGATGCAACCGCTTCTGCGGAAGCTTCATCGCAGAAGCGAGGCAGTGAATCGCAGAAGCGACTGGAA
Source organism: Nicotiana tabacum (assembly GCF_000715075.1). Classification (NCBI taxonomy): domain Eukaryota; kingdom Viridiplantae; phylum Streptophyta; class Magnoliopsida; order Solanales; family Solanaceae; genus Nicotiana; species Nicotiana tabacum. The sequence goes on along the minus strand of NC_134098.1, from coordinate 72,535,669 downwards.
GAGAATTGGACAGAGGTCGCAAGTGCAAAGCAATTCCCGCACCTGCGTGATCACAGATGCGACCACTGGAATGCAGAAGCGGACAGAGGTAATTGGGCATGGCTTTGCAGAAGCGATCATTTTGTCGCAGAAGCGACATCGTAGATGTGAAATGCCTTCCGCAGTTGCGATGGGCTGCTGGCCAGGGACTTCCGCAGGAGCGAGTTTTGTCTCACAAAAGCGAGACCGTAGGTGCGCAACTATGTCTGCCGATGCGAAGCAGCGCTGGGAAGAATTTTTTTAAGACGGGTCCTTGCTCATTTTTCACTCCATTTATTCATGGGAGCCGACTTTGGGAGCAATTTTGGAGCAACATTTTCATCATCAAATTGGAGGTAAGCGATTTCTTCACATTTTAAGTTAATTACACGTATTCTATAACGATTTAACATGGAAATTTATGAAAAATTGTGGGAGTTTTAAGAAAACCTAGAATTTGATAATTTTTGGATTTTGACCACAAAATTAGACATGAAATCGAGAATATATCATATATTTGAATTTGTAGTATTATGGATAAAGCTTATCTTCGAACATTTTCGGAACCCGGCCACGTGGGCCCGAGGGTTGATTTTATTAACTTTTCGAGCGGAGTTGGGAATTGTTATGAATTGATTTAGTATGAGTATTAGAGTATATTTTTATTAGTTTGTACATTGTTTAACTAGTTTTGGAACGACGGGCATCCGTTTGAGGTGTTAGAGTAGCATTGGAGCCGGTTATGGAACTTCAGAGTGAAGTAAGTCTCATGTCTAACTCTGTGAGGGGAAAACTACCCTTAGGCGTTGTATTTGATATATGCTACTTGTTGCGGGGGCTACGTACGCACGAGGTGACGAGAGTCCGTACGTAGCTAAATTCAGGTTATTGTCTGAGTAGACTTAGATTCACACCATGCTATAATTGTACTATAGGAGTTATCTTTGCTCGTTTAATTCCTTTATTTCGCATTACAACTTGATACTAGACTTGCGTAGAATGATAGACTTGTTATTGTAGAGATTTGACGGGCTTCATGATTAGCCGCAGAATAATTGTACCCCTCTTACGAAATTCTCTCGTGCTATGTGCTTTCATCGAAAAGTTTTCCTTAAAAATAAATTCATAACTCTCACGTTTATTTGTGAATGGGGTCAAGGACCCGTTAAAGCTTCTTATTCTAATGGGATCGAGCCGTTCGCCTCGGCAGGATTATATACCACACTCTAATGGGAGCGGTTCGTTCGCCTCGGTAGTATAATATATGCATCTATGATTCGTGTCATTCGACCCTCGACAGTGCACACAGTATGATGGGATCGGGCTGTACGCCTCGGCATTTCTATAAAATACTCTTATGGAATCGTGCGTAATATTTGACAAGAAGCCAGTGTATCTGTGAGTTTTCTTGATTTAAACTCTGACGACCTATCTGGTGAGGTCCATTATATATATACTCCGATTGAGGAGGTAACTGCTAACTGAGAGCTTGAGTTTATTGTTGAGAGGAAGATTGTACCATGTATTTATACTTGTTATTTCGTTTATTTATTCTGCCTCACATCTGTTTACTTTCTACTATATTTGATTTATTGGACCACTAGTAAGTGGCGATGTCGACCCCTCGTCACTACTTCTTCGGGGATAGGGTCGTGATAAATACATAAATTTCAATAAAAAGATAAACAATGTAAAAGCCAAATAAAAAAGAAGAAAAACAGCAGGAAAAACATTTCACCGGAATCCACATTCTCGGACAGATTGGCTCTGACGACTGTTGTACAAGGTCGAGGAAAACCAATATAAAGGCATGCAATAGAAGAAACCATCAGGCATCTCAAACACAGACTGAATCAGCCCCTGCAATGATTTGAAGAATACAGTGTGATGTACCTCAGGAAGAGGACCAACAATATATATAGTTCACTTCAACGTAACAGTGAAAGGCCATATACAGTGTCGTATGCACAGATCTCCTCCCAACAATTAAAATGACAAAAGGCAAATACAGTTAATTCACAGTCTGATAAATTAATTGATTAAGGAGCAGCCTCCTTAAAATAGTCCCACAGGGATGTAGTTACCCAGAGAATGATTTTACTTCTTACAGTTCCTTTCCTTCACCTATTTCCTTTTCTACAACTCCTGTATTAAATGCATATATTAATCTTGAAGCATAACACAAAAAGGTAGAGAAGGAAAAGTATAATAGTGGTAATATAGCAACACTCTATATTTAATGATACTAATCTATCGAAACACAAAAGAGTTAAGCAGAACAAATATAATAATACTAATTTTCCAATAATCTATATATAATCGACATTTAAGACATTGTTGTTGAACTTTGGAAGGAAAAAAAGTTACTACATCATTGTTGTACTCCGTACAAGGGGATACTTAGTAGAAGTAAATAATTATTTAATAGGTAAATAATTATAGTATTTCTGAATATTAACATATTTAATTATGATTTTTAGAAAAAATATTTAAAAATTTAATTATGGATTGCGATAAAATCGTAGTAGCATTGATTTTTTGTATTCTTGGAAGTTAAATAGAATCTTTAGATCCTTAGTTATTGATTAGGGAAAAAATTATAGTATTGTAGAATATTTGAAGACATTGTTCTCGAACTTTGCTTGGAAAAACATTATCAGTAATATAACATTCTTCTACTCCATATCAGCGACACAGTTAGTATCAATTGTGAAAAAAATCATAGTAATGAAGAATCTTTGGATTTTTGAAAGTGTTTTAGAATTTGTACATTCTTAGTTACTGATTAAGGGGAAAAAGTTATACTTTCATAGAATACTGATGTTATACCCGGCGCCAGGCAAGGACAAACTTAAAGAATCAGAGTAAAAATCATGATATGATATATCATATTATTTTAATAAATTTTAGTTGCTATTTTATTTATTAATACAGTCTGTAGAAATATAACAAAATTTATATAATTAAAGGATACACATCATATGGTAATTAAATAAATTATTTATTTCTTATTTTATTTTTTATTAAATTAGCAAGTACTTAGTAATAAATATTTACTAATGTGACTTTTTATTAACTTGCCAATTGGCTTAGTATTTTGTCACTATTTTTCGTTTAATATAACATAGATATTTATTTTCTTACTCTGAAAATATTTTTATTATTTTTACTCTTTGTAACGACCTGACCGATCGTTTTGAGTGTATTAGCCCTGACCCCCCTATTTATTACCTTCTCTATGTTATACTGTGGTTACGTGACTTGCCGGGAAGTTTGGTTTTTGCCTTCTTTGTGTTATTTTGAGAGGGATTCTTGAGTTAAGTCGCTTGTGGTTAAATTTACTCAATAATTATGTTTCCCCATTGATTTTTCCACCTAGATTGTGCAGTTTTGAGGTGTAATTTTGGAGCTTGAGGCTAGGGATGTGGAGAGTTTAAATTGGGGATTTGAGTGACGATTTGGTGTCGGATTGTAAATTAGGTATGGTTGGACTCGTGGTTGAATGAGCTTCCGAATTTTGTGACTTTTTGGGGCGATTTTTCAATTCTTTGCAAAAATCATAATTTTATTATTTAGATTAGTTTCCTATAGTTATATTTATAGCATGTAATTGCTTTTGGTTAGATTTGAGCCGTTCGGAGTTGAAAAATGGAGGGAAGGGACTTCTTATTGATTGATTGAGCGTGGTTTGAGGTAAGTGACTTGTCTAACCTTGTGTGTGTGTGGGGGGGGAGGGGGAGGGGAATCCCCCTTAGGATTTGGTACTGTTGTGACAATTTGTGATATGTGAGGGTCGTTTACGCGAGGTGACGAGTGCGTACACGGGCTAAATATTGAAATTCTAGCTTTAGCTAAGTAGTTTCCTTTTTATGCCTTAACTGTGTTACTTTAGCACATATAGTCATCATGTTTAGCCTAAATTTACATGTATATTTGTCTTACCTCTTATTTGCAGCTTGTACTACATGCTTAGTTGAATTTTCTGCTTTTGTTGAATCCGTAATCGTTATTAAACCGTAGGATTCTTTACTTGAAATTGCTATCATTGAAATATCATTGTTTCAGTTGTTAAGTTTTGGTTTTCATGATTTTTGTCGAGGTGACTGGTTGTTATTGTGGCACGAGGTTTCTGTCGTGTGGTTGTTATTGTTGCACGAGGTTTCTACCGTGCGATTGTTATTGTTGCACGAAGTTTCTGCCGTGCGGTTGTTATTGTTTGCACGAGGTTTCTGCCGTACCGTTGTGATTATTGATACACATGAGTGGTATAAGAAAATATTATGAGATATTTATTTTTGGGACTACGAGGAGGTACCTCGGGAGTGCCTCTGTTGATTTTCTCTATTTGTTACATTGATTGTTGTTGTTTTACTTATTTTGTAAGATTCCTGCTTCCTTTCATGTTGTATTTGCTTTCTTTGATTCCGTGTTGTTAGCTTCCGTAAATTCTTATTGTTTCACTTCCCTGTCCTTTTATTTTATCATTACACCTTCTGCCTTGTTTCTTACTACTCCCAGTAAAGCCCTGACTTGGCCTTATCACTACTCTACCGAGGTTAGGCTTGTCACTTACTGGGTGTCGTTGTGGTGTACTCATACTACGCTTCTGCACATGTTTTGTGCAAATCCAGGTATATCTCATCAGCCTCGGTGTTAGTGTGTGGAGTGACTTGCTTATTTACATATCTATTTCAGGAAATCAACAGAGGCACTTCCGTAAATTTTGCACGACAAGGAATCAAAAAAGTAAAGCTTTACAAGTGTTATGAGTCCTATGGAGTCGTGACAAGTTGGTATCAGAGCTCTAAGTTCATAGGTGTTATGAGTCACAAGCAGGTTTAATAGAGTCTAGCGGATCGGTACGGAGACGTCTATACTTATCTTTGGGAGGCTATGGAACTGTTAGGAAAAGCTTTACTTCTTTGATTCCTTATCATGCAAAATTGTTGACTTCATAATTCAAAACTTATGTCTTTCTATTCTCTCACAGATGTTGAGAACACGTACAGTCGGATCAGATGACCAGACACTCGCGCCCTCTGCTAGAGCCACAATAGGTCGGGGCTAGGGTAGAGGTCGAGGACGTCCACGTGGTGCAGCCAGAGCACCCGCACGAGCTGCTACGGAGAAGCCACCAGTAGCTCCAGTTGGAGCACATGTATCGGAGACGCCTGTTACTGCACCAGCTCTCCAGGAGACCCTCGCCCAGTTCCTGGGCATGTTCGGCACCTTAGCTCAAGAAGGGTTGATCCTACTTGCTCCTACCACATATCAGGCCGGGGAAGGAGCACAAACTCCCGCCACCCATACCCCAGAGCAGCGGGTTCAGGTCGACCAGCTTCCAAAGTTCATACCAATGCAACCGGTAGCCCCAGTTCAGCCCGAGGTTAGGGCAGCAGTTTCTGAAGAGGAGCAGCTCAGGCTCGAGAGGTACAAGAAGTACCTCCCTCCTATTTTCAGTGGCTTGGCGTCAGAGTATGCCTAGGGTTTTCTTGAGGAGTGCCACCATATCCTCCGTACCATGGGTATTGCGGAGTCTAGTGGGGTTGCTTTTACTACGTTCCATCTTAGGGGAGCGGATTATCAGTGGTGATGAGCATATGAGTTGGGTAGTCCGACCGAGGCAACTTCACTCACTTGGACTCAGTTCTCAGATATTTTCTTGAGGGAGTATATTCCCCAGAGTCTTAGATATGCATGGCATGCAGAGTTTGAGCAGTTGCGCTAGGGTTCTATGATCATGTCGGAGTATGAGGTCTGGTTCAATGATTTGTCTAGACATGCAGCGGCCTTGGTTGCTATTGTTAGAGAGCGAGTCCGTCGATTTGTCGAGGGGCTCAACCCCAATATCAGATTTAGCATGGCCCGAGAGTTGGAGATGGACATTGCATACCAGCAGGTAGTGGGGATTGCAAGGAGATTGGAGGGCATGCTGACTCGGGAGAGAGAGGAGAGAGAGAAAAAGAGGTCTCGAGAGTCCGGCACTTATAATAGTACTCGTGCCCCAGCTACAGCTTGTCAGGGTAGGGGCTATGTGAGTCTCCCTTTTCATTCAGCATTTCCAGCTACCAGCATATTCCGACCACTCCTAGGCCCCAGGCTCCCTATTATGCATTGTCATTGTCTAGTGTACCTCATGCACGGGGTGCTTTCAACGGTCAGTCCAACCGATCAAGCCCGAGCCAGCCACAGAAACCACATCCTCCGAGAGATTGTTTTGAGTGTGGTGACACTTTTCATATGATGAGGAATTGCCCCAGACTCAGGAGGGGTGCACCTCCACAAACCACTCAGGTACTGCATGCTCTACTGGGTCCTCAGTCTATGGTTACAGCACCAACTACCACTCTACCTGCACAGCCAGCTCAAGGTGGAGGTCGAGCAGGTAGAGGTTGCCCTAGAGGGGGAGGCGATGCCAGATACTATGCTCTTCCTGCTAGGACGGAGGCAGTCTCATCTGACTCTATCATCACAGTTATTATTCCTGTCTGAAATAGAGATGCATCAGTCTTATTTGATCCAGGCTCTACTTATTCCTATGTGTCATCTTATTTTGCTCCATACTTTGGTGTATCTCGTGATTCTTTGAGTTCTTCTGTCTATGTGTCTACACATGTGGGAGATTCTATTATTGTTAACCGTGTGTATCGGTCGTGTTTGGTTGTTATTAGTGGTTTTTAGACCAGAGCAGATCTATTATTGCTCAGTATGGTAAACTTTGATATTATTTTGGGCATAGACTGGTTGTCGCCCTATTATGTTATTCTTGAATATCACGCTAAGACTGTGAAGCTGGCTATGCCAGGATTACCAAGGTTAGAGTGGAGAAGTACCTTAGATTATAATCCTAGCAGTGTTATTTCATTTCTAAAGGCTCAGTGGATGGTTGAGAAGGGGTTTGATGCGTATCCAGCATATGTGAGAGATGTCAGTGTTGATACTACTACAATTGAGTCAGTTCCGGTGGTGAGTGATTATCCAGATGTATTCCTGGCAAATCTTCCGGACATGTCACCCGACAAGGATAACGACTTTGGTATTGATTTGTTACCGGGCACTCAGTCCATTTTTATTCCACCCTATTATATGGCCCCAGCATAGTTGAAAGATTAAAGGAATAATTTCAAGAGTTGCTTGATAAGGGCTTCATTCGGCCCAGTGTGTCGCCTTGGGGTGCTCCAGTCTTATTTGTAAAGAAGAAAAATGGTTTTATGCCAATATGTATTGATTATCGCCAGTTGAAAAAGGTTACAGTGAAGAACAAGTATCCATTTCCACGTATTGATGACTTATTTGATCAGCTTCAGGGTGCCAGAGTGTTCTCTAAGATCGACTTGCATTCAGGCTATCATCAGTTAAAGATTCGGGAGCCAGATATCCCGAAGACTACCTTCAAGATTTGGTATGGTCATTACGAGTTCCTTGTGATGTCTTTTGGGTTGACCAATGCCCCAGCAGCATTCATGCACGTGATAAGCAGTGTATTTCAGCCCCTATCTTGACTCGTTCATTATTATGTTTATTGAAGACATTACGGTGCACTCCGGAGCCGAGAGGATCATGAGCCGCACCTGAAGACTCTGCTTCAGACCTTGAGAGAAAAGAAGTTATATGCAAAATTTTTGAAGTATGAATGCTGGCTAGATTCAGTGACATTTTTGGGTCATGTAGTATCGAGTGAGGGGATCAAGGTAGATCCGAAAAAAGATTGAAGCAGTGCAAAGTTAGCCCATACCATCCTCAGCTACGGGATCTAGAGTTTTCTTGGCTTGGCGGGAATTACGGTCGATTTATAGAAGGTTTCTCGTCTATTGTAGCACATATGACCAGGCTGACCCAGAAGGGTGCTCCGTTTAGTTGGACCGAGGAGTGTGAGGAGAGCTTTCAAAAGCTCAAGACTTCTTTGACTAAAGCCCCAGTGTTGGTACTTCCTACTGGTTCGGGGTCCTATACGGTGTATTGTGATGCGTCGCGCATTGGTCTCGGCACGGTGTTGATGCAGGATGGTAGGGTGATTTCCTATGCGTCTAGTCAGTTGAAGGTGCATGATAAGAACTATCATGTCCACAACCTCGAGTTAGCAGCTATTGTTCATGCCTTGAAGATCTGGCAACACTATTTGTACGGTGTCCCTTGTGAGGTCTACACCGATCACTAGAGTCTACAGTATCTATTCAAATAGAAGGATCTTAACTTGCGACAGCGGAGGTGAATGGAGTTTATTAAGGACTATGATATCACTATTCTATATCATCCCGAGAAGGCCAATGTGGTGGTCGATGCCAAGAGTCACAAGGCGAAGAATTTGGGCAGCTTAGCATATCTACTAGTAGCAGAGAGGCCAGCCTTGGCCAACCAGTTTGTTATATTGGATGTTTCTTAGCTGAGCCGAGTTTTAGCTAGTGTGGTTTCACGGTCTTCTCTTTATGATAGTATCATAGAGCGTCAGTATGACTACCCCCATCTGATTGTCCTCAAGGACATTGTTCAGCACGGCGATGCCAAGGATGTCACTATTGGAGAGGACGGTGTATTACGGATACAAGACAAGCTATGTGTGTCCAATGTAGACGGTTTGCGTGAGTTAATTCTCAGGAGACTCACAGTTTGTGATACTCTATTCATTCAGGTGCCGCAAAGATGTATCGGGACCTAAGGCAGCATTATTGATGGAGGAGAATGAAGAAGGTCACAGTGGAGTATGTGGATCGGTGCCTAAATTGTCAGCAGGTGAAGTACGAGCATCAGTGTCCAGGTGGATTGCTTCAGAAACTAGAGATTCCGGAGTGGAAATAGGAGAGGATCACTATGGATTTTGTTGTTGGGCTCCCACGGACTCAGAGGAAGTTCGATGCAGTTTGGGTGATTGCGGATAGGCTGACCAAGCCGGCTCATTTCATTCCAATAGTGACCACTTACTCTTCAAAGCAGCTGGCTCAGATTTACATTCGTGAGATTGTCAGGATTCATGGCGTGCCGGTATCTATCATCTCTGATTGGGGTACGTAGTTTACATCGCGGTTCTGAAGAGTCGTACAGCATAAGTTGGGTACTTGTGTAGAGTTGAGCACAGTATTTCACCCTCAGACGGACGGACAGTCCTAGCGCACTATTCATATATTGGAGGATATGTTTTGTGCGTGTGTGATGGAGTTTGGGGGTTCTTGGGATCAGTTTTTGTCGCTTGCAGAGTTTACCTACAATAACAGCTACCAATCGAGAATTCAGATGGCCTCGTATGAGGCTTTGTATAGTAGACAGTGTCGGTCCCTAGTGGGTTGGTTTGAGCCGGGTGAGGCTAGGCTATTGGGTACAAACTTGGTTCAGGATGCCTTGGAAAAGGTTAAATTAATTCAGGTTCGACTTCGTACAGTCCAATCCAGACAGAAGAGTTATGCAGATCGGAAGGTTTGCGACATTGCATTCATGGTTGGGGAGCGAGTCTTGCTCCGGGTTTCACCCATGAAGGGTGTTATGAGGTTCGAGAAGAAGGGCAAGCTAAGCCCTAGGTATATCGGACCTTTTGAGATTCTTGAGAGAGTTGGGGAGGTTGCTTATGAGCTTGACTTGCCTCCCAGTCTAGCAGGAATTCATCCAGTATTCCATATTTCTATGCTCTGGAAGTATCACGGCGATCCGTCTCATGTGTTGGATTTCAGCTTAGTCCAGTTGGACAAGGATTTATCTTATGTTAAGGAGTCGGTAGCCATTTTGGACAGGCAGGTCCAGAAGTTGAGGTCGAAAACCATTGCGTCAGTTAAGGTCCAGTGGAGGGGTCAGCCAGTCGAGTAGGTGACTTGGGAGACCGAGCATGATATGTGCAGCCATTATCCTCATCTTTTCACCACTTCAGGTATGTCTCTAAACTCTTTCGAGGACGAATATTTGTTTTAAGAGGGGGAGGATGTAACGACCCGACCGAATGTTTTGAGTGTATTAGCCCTGACCTCCCTATTTATTACCTTCTCTGTGTTATATTGTGGTTACGTGACTTTTCGGGAGGTTTGGTTTTTGGTTTCGGAGTGAAATATGACACATAGTCCCTAAATTGGAGATTTAAGTCGTAGGAGTTTACCGTAGTTTGACTTGAGTGAAGTCGACTCCGGAATGGAGTTTTGTAGGTTCGAATAGCTCTGTATGGTGATTTTGGTCTTTGGAGCGTGTCCGGATATTTATTTGGAGGTTGGTGGGTCATTTCAGTGTAAATTGGCGAAAATTGAAAGATTTTTTGGAAAGTTTAACACGGAGTGAACTTTTTGATATCGGGGTCGGACTTTGATTCCGGAAGTTAGAATAGGTCTGTAATGTCTTTTAGGACTTGTGTGCAAAATTTGAGGTCAATCGGACGTGATTTGATAGGTTTTGGAATCGGATGTGGAAGTTAGAAGTTCAAAAGTTCATTAGGCTTGAATCGATGCACAATTCATGGTTTTAGCATTGTTTGATGTGATTTGAAGGCTCGACTAAGTTTGTATCGTGTTCTAGGACTTGTTTGTATTTTTGGTTGAGGTCCTGGGGGCCTTGGGTAGAGTTCGGATGGTTAACGGATCAAGTTTGGAAGTTGAGAGACTACTGAAGCTCACCAGTTCTGGTGCAATCGCACCTGTGGAGTTGTGATAGCAAGTGCGAGCGGATGAAACGCAGATGTGGCCTAGAGTTGAGTGTGTAGTATTAGCATGTGCGAGAGAATTACCGTACCTGCGTGGCCGCAGATGCGGCGAGTGGATCGTAGAAGCGGGATTTGATTAGATCACTGTGGAGCGCAGATGCGTAAGAATTTCTGCAGGTGCGGACTCGCACCTGCGCGAGTGTCATCGCAGAAGCGGAGGCAGTGGAGCCTTTTGCAACCCACAGAAGCGGAAGATATCTCGCATATGCGAAACCGCAGGTACGAAAGTGCTTGGTAGAATATTAAGTTCGAGCGTTTCGTGATTTCCTTCATTTTGGACATTTCAAGCTCGGGATTAGGTGATTTTGAGAGGGATTTCGAAGGGATTATTGACGTAAGTCGCTTGTGGTTAAATTTACTTAATAATTATGTTTCCTCATTGATTTTTCCACCTAGATTGTGCGATTTTGAGGTGTAATTTTAGAATTTGAGGCTAGGGATGTGGAGAGTTTAAATTGGGTATTTGAGTGACGATTTGGTGTCGGATTTTGGTAAATTAGGTATGGTTGGACTCGTGGTTGAATGGGCTTCCGGATTTTGTGACTTTTGTTAGGTTCCGAGACGTGGGCCTAAGTCAACGTTTTGGGGAGATTTTTCAATTCTACGCAAAAATCATAATTTCATTATATAGATTAGTTTCCTATAGTTATAATTATAGTATGTAATTGCTTTTGGCTAGATTTGAGTCGTTCGAAGTCGGAAAATCGAGGGAAGGGCCTTCTTATTGATTGATTGAGTATGGTTTGAGGTAAGTGACTTGTCTAACCTTATGTGGGGAAAATTTCTCTTAGGTTTTGGTATTGTTGTGACAATTTATGATATGTGAGGGTCGTGTACGCGAGGTGACGAGTTCGTACACGGGCTAAATATTGAAATTCCGGTTTTAGCGAAGTAGTTTCTTTTTTATGCCTTAACTGTGTTACTTTAGCATCCATAGTCATCATGTTTAGCCTAAATTCACATGTCTATTTGTCTTACCTCTTATTTGCAGCTTGTACTACATGCTTAGTTGAATTTCCTGCTTTTCTTGATTCCGTAATCGTTATTAAGCCGTCGGATTCTTTACTTGAAATTTCTATCTTTGAAATATCATTGTTTCAGTTGTTAAATTTTTGTTTTTCATGATTTTTGTCGAGGTGATTGGTTGTTATTGTGGTACGAGATTTCTACCGTGCAGTTGTTATTGTTGCACGAGGTTTCTGTCGTGCGGTTGTTATTGCTGCACAAGGTTTCTGTCATGCGGTTATTATTGTTTGCACGAGGTTTCTTCCATGCCGTTGTGATTATTGATACGCCTGGGTGGTATAAGGAAAGATTGAGAGATATTTACTTTTGGGACTATGAGGATGTACCTCGGGAGTGCCCCTGTTGATTTCCTCTATTTGTTGCATTGTTTGTTGTTGTTTTCCTTAACTTGTAAGATTCCTTCTTCCTTTCGTGTTGTATTTGCTTTATTTGATTCCATGTTGTTACCTTCCATAAATTCTTATTGTTTCACTTCCCTGTCTTTTTATTTTATCATTATACCTTCTGCCTTGTTTCTTATTACTCCCAATATGGCTCTGACCTGACCTCGTCACTACTCTACCGAGGTTAGGCTTGGCACTTACTGGGTATCATTATGGTGTACTCATACTACACTTATGTACATATTTTGTGCAGATCCAGGTATATCTCATGAGCCTCGGTGTTAGTGTGTGGAGTGACTTGCTTATCAGAGACTTCAAGGTACACCTGCCCGGGTCCGCAGGCCTCTGAGTCCCCTTCTATTCCGTCTTTTCCTTGTTTCTTATGTTATGGATAGAGAGTGATGTACAGGATTGCAACATTGTATCTAGAGCTTGTGACTTATTTCTTATCGGGTTTTGGGAGTTGTGCTTATATTGAGCTGAAGTTTTCATTTTATTCAGTTGATGCATTTAAGTTGTTATTTCAGTTATTCGCATGTTGTTAGACTTACCTAGTACGGAGGAAAATTGGGTCGTGACACTCTTTAAAATATTTTAATTGTCTAAATTTATCAATATATTTTTTGAGTGTTATTTACTTACCTCTTATTTTTATTAGTTAATTTAAATTATAAATATTCTAGTGGTTTCTTTATCCCTCTCTTTTTATACATTCTTTTCTACGGTAATATTTAATTATTTTTATCATTTTGCATTCTACTTGTAATTAAAATAACGTAATATCTTTTTTTTTTGTTAAATTATAATTTTGAATTCATCAAAAATATAAAAAAGATAAGTCTTTTAAATGTTTTTAAAAAATATACTAATATTTTTAATAATTGTTGTTTAGTGTTATTTATATAATATTCTTATCTTATGTATAAATATTCTAATATTATTTTGTTTTTTTATTATTTTTCAATAAGGAATTATGAGTTCTATTCTTCTGTTTAAAAACTAAAACTTCCTATATGAAAAAATTAATTAATACTTTACGCTATCGCTTGGAATTCTTTCTTTCTTTAATATTCTTCCTTTATGATTCTTTATTTATTATAATTTCAATTATGAATATATGTACGGATTTTCTTATCATAATTCTACTTATAAGTCTTATATTTCTATATGTTTTCTAAAATTTATAAAAACATTTTTGTTTCTTACTTATTCTAATTGTATTATTCGTTACTTACTATTATCAAATTATGACATAAAATATTTAGTAACTTACCACTTTAATATAATAAAATGGATATAGTCTTGTATTACTCATAAAATGTAACTTGACTTTATCTTGTATGACTATTTCTCAGAATTCTCTTGTTCAAATTTATCAATAATAAATTTTTTATTATTTATTTACTAAATTTTGTCAAATAATTTAAAGGGTAAAAAAAATTATACTATCTCTATTTTTCTCTTTATACATTAGTTTTTGTTCTATAATATTTTAACTTTTTTCTATTTAGCGTTTATCTGTAATAAAAATATTGTTATATTATTTTTATAAATGTGTGGTGTTGAATTAATTCAAAGTTTAAATAGAGAAGTTCGTTTTTTATATCTCATAAATCTACTAATAAATGTAATGATTATTATTTTAATATCACTTTCAATAAGCAATTAAATTAAATTCTCCTTCCTTTTTGTATTTAGTATGAAAGTTGACTTTTATTTTTTTATTAAATTACTACATAAAAATTTAAATTATGTCTTTATATTTTTATTTGTTTCTTAGAATTATGTCAATTGTCTATATGTTTTGTTTTAGTTTTATCTATTATAATATTTTCAGTTACGCGATCTTATCTATATAGTATGACCATATGAATTATTTCAAAAAACTTTCTCATCTCAAAGATCAAATAAGTCTTATCCTTTTTTATATCTCAACACTGAAATTTTGTATTTACATATTTGTTTAGCCCTATTTTTGGTTTCTTATCCATGTTATTAAGTTACCCATAATTTAAAATTGTTGATATCTTCTGCTACTCTCATTGGGTCTATCAAAAATAGCACATCTGCCCTTCTAGAGGTAAGGGTAAAGTAACGACCCGACCGGTCGTTTTGAGCTCTAGCGCATCGTTCGGTGATTTGAGGCCTTGAGTAGCCTCACTTCATGTTTTATGACTTGTACGCGTAGTCGGAATTGAATTTCGGGAAGTTCGGAGTAGTTTCAGAAGGAAAATTGTCAATTCGGCAGCTTTAAGTTGGAAGAGCTGACTAAGGTTTGACTTTTGAGTGAACGGCCTCGGAATTGGGATTTGAAGGTTCCAATAGGTTCGTATGATAATTTCGGACTTGGGCGTATGTTCGAGTTGAGTGTCGGGTGGTACGGGAGCATTTCGACGTATATTATGGAAGGTTGGCATTTTGGAAGTTTAACAATTTTTTATGTTTGATTTGAAATGAATTTTGGTGTTATCGATGACTGTTTGAAGTTTTGAGCCTTGGAATAGGTTTGTATCGTGATTTGTGACTTGCACGCAAAATTTGACGTCATTCCGGAATGTTCAAGTATAATTCAACGCGTTCGGTGAAGTTTAAATGTTTGAAAGTTTAAAGAAAGGTTTTGATCGTCAATTTATAATTTTGATGTTGTTTGACATGGTCTGAGGCTTCAATTAAGTCTGTATCATGTTTTGGGATGTGTTGGTATATATGGATGGGGTCCCGAGGGCCTCGGGTGCGAATTGGATTGGAAACGGATCGAGTTTGGACTTGGAAGAATTGCTGAGGCAGTTGAGATCTAGTGCAACTACACCTGCGTGGAAAGGGCCACAGGTGCGAGCTCGCAGAAGAGGCCATAAGGGTCACACAAGAGGAGGGGAGTGAGGTTGGTTGGATTCGCAGGTGCGAGGAATCCACCGCACCTGCGAGCTCGCAGGTGCGGACTGTTGGTCGCAGAAGCGAAATAGGGTAAGAGGAGGTATTTTCGCAGAAACGGAAGAAGGGGCGCAGGTGCGCCTTCATAGGTGTGAAACCTTGCCCGTAGATGCGGATGAGGGGAGGCCTTAAGGGAACCGCAGGAGCGGAATTTTGGCCGCACCTGCGGGATCGCAGATACGGTCAAGTGACTGCAGGTGCGATGATCGCTTGGCAGAGGGACTTGATAAGTACGTGGATTTGGCTCATTTTCATTTTATTTCTTCCATGGGAGCCGGCCTTGGAGCGATTTTGGAGCACTATTTTCATTGTCTATCATGAGGTAAGTAATTTCTACAAGTTGTGAGTTAAATATACGAATTTGGACTTATAACAATTGTGGGAATTTTGGAATTTTAAGAGAAAACCTAAAAATTGGTATTTCAAATTTTGACCACGATTTTGGAAGTGAAGTTAGGAATAAAATATGTATTTGAGTTCGTAATATTATGTGTAAAGTTTATCTTCGAAACTTTCCGGAATCCGGGCACGTGGGCCTGAGGGTTGACTTTATTTACTTTTCGAGCGGAGTTGGAAATTGTTATAAATTGATTAATTATAAGCATTGGAATATATTTTTGATTTATTTGCACATTATTTTGCTAGTTTCGGACCGATGGAATTTTGGTTTGAGGTGTTAGAGAGGCGTTGGAGCCAGTTATAGAACTTCGGAGCGAGGTAAGTCTCTTGTCTAACCCTGTGAGGAGGAATTTACACCGTAGGTATTATTCTTGATGTATGCTACATGTTGTGGGAGCTACGCACGTATGAGGTGACTAGTGTCTGTGCTTATGCTAGAGGTCCTGATTATGTCTGGGTAGACTTAGGTTCACGCCATGCTTAAATTTTATTATTTGAGTAATACTTGCCTGTATAATTCTCTTATTTCGCGTTGCGACCTGAGACTAGGCTTGCGTAGCGTGATAGACTCGCTATTGTAGAGATTTGACGACCTACTTGATTAGCCGCGGAATAATTGTGTTTCCCTTACGAAATTCTCTCGCGTTGTGTGTTTTCATTGAAAAGCTTTTTTCATTTCATAACTCATACATATCTTCGTGAGTGGGGTCAAGGACCCGTTAAAGTATCATATTCTCATGGGAGTGGGCCATTCGTCTCGGCAGTATAATAGATGCATCTATGGTTTGTGTCGTTCGACCCTCCGCAGTGTACACATTATTATGGGATCGGGCCGTTCGCCTCGGCAGCGTCGTGCGTAATATTTGACAAGAATCCATCGTACCCGTGTGTTTTTCTGATTTGAGTTGTGACGACCTATCTGGTGAGGTCCATTTCATATATACTCCGGTTGAGGAGGTAACTGATAATTGAGAGCTTAGGTTTACCATTCAGAGGAGGATTGTACCTAGTATTTATATTGGTTTATGCCGTTTATTACCCTGCCGTATAATTTATTTACTTCCTACTATATTTGATATATTAGACCACTAGTAAGTGTCGATGTCGATCCCTTGTCACTACTTCTCCGGGGTTATGCTAGATACTTACTGGGTACGCGTTAATTTACGTACTCATACTACACTTGTTGTACTTTTTTGTGTGTGTATATATATATATATATATATATATATATATATATATATATGTGTGTGTGTGTGTGTGTGTGTGTGTGTGTGTGTGTGTGTGTGTGTGTGTGTGTGTGGTGGTCTTTTGGGCGCAAAGGCGCGGCTATTGCGGGAACTTTACGGTGAGCTGCATTCCATGTTATGATCCGCAGCATGCAGAGTCTCCATTAGAGTTATTAATATACTCATGTCTAACTTGTATTCCAGACAGATATTTTATTATTATTGTACTCCTTAGTAGATGCTCATGCACTTGTGACACCGTATTTTGGGGGTTCCTACTGGATGTTCATTATTGTAGTTCACGTAATTATTATCATTTCACCTAGTAATTTATATTTTATACGGAAATTGGAAAATAAAATCACGGTTTTTCTACGAGTACCAGATTTTACTCTACTTATTTAATGGGATTCATGATTTCGAAAATAATAAAATAAGTAACTAAGTTGATTAATCATCGTTGGCTTGCCTGACGACAGCGTTAGGCGCCATCAAGACCTATAGTGGATTTTCGGTCGTGAAAGCTTGGTATCAGAACGTTAGGTTCACTTAAGTCTCACGAGTCATGAGCAAGTCTAGTATGGTCTTGCGGATCGGTACGGAGACGTCTGCACTTATCTTCGAGAGGCTATAGGGTTGTTTGGAGCACTTCCCTTCTTGATTCCTCGTCGTGCGATTTGATTCCATTGAGGATCATGCCTTCGTTTCCTCTCTATTCATTCTTATACGATGTGGAGTGTTTGTTATCAATTGGGCATCGACGAGTTGTAATGGTACTGCAGATGTGGTGCAGAATGTTTCTCCCTTGTATTTGATTGGGCTATTGTCGTCGCCTCATGGAGGGATGTTCTGTCATTTTAGCACAATATTAGTGTTGCCTACGGGTTTGCGTCTATACACGGTGCATTATAATATTCATGAATGGTTATCGCGCAGTGTTGGTGTAAATGGTAAGGTGCTTATTTATGTGTCGCGGCAATGAATGACTGAGAGGAGGACTACTCGGTTCATGTCTTAGAGGTTCGACATTTAATTCCAGCGGAAAAAAAGGCAATTAGACTATGGGTGTTCAGGCTTTGTTTGATGGTGTAACGAGACTTGACATTTTCGGATGTGGAGGAATTCTCATTCGTGATGTGGTGGTGGCATCCTTGTTTGAATGCATTAAGGCTCGTCGGTGTTGTGGTCTTCTTTGATTTGCCTTCGGGGCAGGGTGTTGTGAAATGGTGCCTGAGAAGCGGTTGTCAGAGATGGAAATATGTAGCGGTTTCAGAATCGAATTGGTGTTTCTAATGTTGATGAAACTTCAAAAGAGAAGGAATTCGCTCACTCTCAGAAACAACATTAATATGCCACAAAAGATGACCCATAGGCTTTCCCGTAGTGTACTACTCTACTAATTCGAGCTCATTCAGTCAAGGATCCAGAAGGACTTTCATTGGTTGTAATATAGGTTGCGAGACGGGTAGGATACATTTAGATATGCGGTTGACTACACCTCCCTAATCACTTGAATACATATAATTTACCTTTCAAAACCCCACACTTATGTCATACCATAACTCCACCTTCACATCAACATATATTAGCTCCCTACTTCTTTAAGCACTTTTACATCAAGAGTCACCATTATCAAGGAATAGTTTTAACAATACAACTATTTTTTTTCTTTTTAATTCAAGTGACTCACTTTTTCAATACATTGCACCTTTCTCCTTATTTCATTAGTTCTACTCAAAAGCCAAACCAACCACCTGTCCCGACCCAGAATTCCCACTGTCGGGACCGTGATGGCGCCTAATATTTCACTTGCTAGGCAAGCCAACGTGAGAGAATCATTTAAACCAATCCTTATTCCATTCAGTAAATAACAACCATTAGCTAAGGTGAAATATGGTGAGTGCGGAATAATATAAAAAAACTGCCTTAATTACTACCACCCAGATCTGGAGTCCTAATTCACGAGCATTCTAAAATTCACTACAAATAATAGCCTAAAAGAAATATAATTGTTTGAATGAAGGAAATAGTAGAATAGAAAAGATAGACGGGGACTTCAAGGTCTGTAAATGCCGACAGATCTACATTGAGTCTCCGGATAGCGGTCCAACAGCAAAAATCTCGATCAACCTGAGCCGGTACTAAATATCTGCACAGAAAGTGCAAAGTGCAGTATCAGTACAATCGACCCCATGTACTGGTAAGTGTCGAGCCTAACCTCGACGAAGTAGTAACGAGGCTAAGGCAAGGCACCTACAAATCAACTTGTATAATTTAACATTGTATATACAAATAACAGTAATGAAGAGCTAGACAGGAATTATAGGGAGGGGGAAACATGCTGAAGGAAATACGAAATAAAGAACTACAGCAGAATGATAACTGGAACAACCAATATATAATGAATCAACAGGAACACGAATACAATAAAGGAAAAATGCACGACATCACCCTTCGTGCCTTTACTCTCAACCTCACCATAAAAATCAATAGAAACGGCACGGCATCACCCTTCGTGCATTAACTCTCATATCATGGCACAGCATCACCCTTCGTGCATTAACACTCACAATATGGCACGGCATCACCCTTCGTGCTTTTACACTCACAATATGGCACAGCATCACCCTTTGTGCTTTTACACTAACAATATGGCACGGCATCACCCTTCGTGCTTTTACACTCATAATATGGCACGGCATCACCCTTCGTGCATTAACACTCTCCTTTACCATAATGCAATGCATATATAACAACATGGAGATAAATTAACAAGTACAAGCCTTACTTCAACATTTGGTTCCACAATATCAATCTCAACTTTGAAATAAATACTCAATTATCACCAGATAATCCGTACACATGATAAGAACGATCAATTTAACAATACTAGTATAAACACGTAGCAATTAGGCATAGGAAAGAGACAATATAAGAAAAATGGAAGAAACATGGAAAACAGGTAAATTGGCGGCGCATAAGTACTCGTCACCTCACATATACGCCACTCACATGAATTTTACATAGCAAATAGTCTAAGGTCCCTAATTCCCTCAAGCCAGGGTTACACACAACACTTACCTTGTTCCGAAGGCCACTTAATTCTCAATCACAACTTTTCCTCTAGAATTCACCTCCAAACCACTCGTATCTATTCAAAAATGACTCAATAATATCAAATATTGCTAAAGGAATCAATTATATTGCATAAATTAAATTTTTCTCCAAAAAGTCAAAAATCGACCCTAGGCCCGCTTAGTCAAAACTCGAGGTTCAGACCAAAATCCATTTACTCATTCACCTCCGAGCCCAAATATATAATTGGTTTTGGAATCCGACCTCAAATTGAGGTCTAAATCCCCTAATTTCCGAAATCCCTAATTTCTACCCTAACCCCTAATTTTACCATAAAAATTCTAGATTTTAGGTTAATAATTCATGAAATGTAATGGGTAATTGAAAGAAAATGGTTTAGAATCACTTGCCAACACTTTGGGAAAGAAAATGACTCTTGAAACTCGCCTTGTCACGACCCCAAATTCCCTCCGTAGGATGTCGTGATGGCACCTAGTCTCTAAGACTAGGTAAGCCTATCAATGCGCAATAAAAATAGAAATCTAAAACTTTAAATAATTGCAACTCCCAAAACCTGGTAGAAATAAGTCACAAGCATCTAAGAATTTTATCCTCAATGTCTCTATATATATCAAGGTCTAAAAAAAATAAGAAAGCAGCATAATAATGATAGAAGGGGACTCCGGAGTCTGCGGACGCTGGCAGATATACCTCGAAGTCTCCGTGTACAGGTAACTCACTGATGTCGGGGCTGGTAAGGAGTACTTGGATCTGCACAAAAATATGTGCAGAAGCGTAGTATGAGTACACCACAGCGGTACCCAGTAAGTGCCAAGCCTAACCTCGGTAGAGTAGTACCGAGGCCAGGTCAGGCCCTACTGGAAAATAATAATTGCATGGTAAAATGGTTAACAATATAATAAAATAAAATGACAATGGAAATGAATCAAGTAGCATGTCACCATTTGATTACACAAAATAATGGCAATAATATCTCGTGGAATCAAAACAGAATTCCTTTCAACTTTAAGAAAATCACTACAAATAATCAAAGGCAACTGCGGCCATAAATCAATATCAGCAAGGGCACTCCCGAGGTACCGTCTCGTAGTCCCAAATCATAAATAAATTCACAATATCTCATTTCCTTATCTCACCGCGGGAGCCTTCACAATATATTTTAAAGAAAACATTTTTACCGAAATAGCATCCCTCGGTTTAGTCATCCTTATCACACTGCATGACTTCTAGTAGTTCCCCCTACTAGCCACGCGTATCAAGCCACCCTTATCTCACCTCTTGAATTTCAATACTCAGACTTTATACCACCGCATGCGTATCAACATCACAATATATCACAATTTGCACCTCAAGTGCTCAAATAATTTAACTTGCCAAAATACTTCAACAATAATATTTTTCCACAATAAAGAGCTCACAGCTCATGCCAACATAAATCATCAATAATATTTTTTCACAATAAAGAGCTCATGGCTCCATCACAATGAGTACGAAAATCTTACAAAAATATTCAGGAATAAATAATTCAGCAAAATAATATTTTAAAATCTTTAATACATTACTTCAATACCAAATTTAAAAATGTCAAATACTTCATATTACTAATATTTAATTAAAAGAGAATCAACTTCAAATAATGCACAAAATGAAAGAAACCAAGTTTCAACTAAATAGGTGAAACAATTAGTAAGAAAAGGTCAAGCAACTTTAAAATATAAACATTAAATCAATGATGAAGAATATATTAAAATAAAATAGTTTAATTAATGCGCAATGGTGATCTACACAATTTAAAAATATAATCTTTCACATTTATTCCGTGTACACACTCGTCACCCCGTGTACACGACTTTCAACACATTACAATTTATCACTTCAATACCAATCTTTGGGGAGATTTTCCCCACACAAGATTAGACAAGTCACTTACCTCGACTTGCTCCAATTTAACCAACTAGTATGCTTTTTCCTCAATTTTCCGACTTCGATCGACTCGAATCTAGTCATAATTAATTTGATAGAGTCAACAAAAATTATAGGAATCAATTTCATAAGAAAATATTATATTTTTCAATAAAATCCGGAATTAGCTCAAAAATCACTCGTGGGACCCACGTCTCGAAATCCGGCGAAACTCACAAAATCCGATAACACATTCAATTACGAGTCCAACCATACCAGTTTTACTCAAATCCGACTTCGAATCGACACCGGAATCTCAAAACTTCATTTCTATGAGATTTCTAAATGTTTCGCAAAATTTCAATCTCAAAGCACAAATTAAATGGTGAAAACAATGATATATTCATGTATATTGACCAAATCCGAGTTAGAATCACTTGCCCCAATATTTTACCTTGAAAATATATCAAAATCACCTCTCCTCAAGCTCCAATTCGTCAAAAATGGCAAATGGGACGAAGTCCCCTGTTTTATAACTTACAGATCTGTCCAGGCTGCCTTCGATCCTGAACCTCGATCATGCACCTTGATCATGCACCTCGATCATGTACCTTGGTCCTGGACCTCGGTCATGGGGCTCGATCATGGCCCTCGGTCCTGGACCGCGGTCATGGACCCCGATTTTGACGGATAAAGGAAAAACCAGATCAACCAAAAAAAAACCAGCAAACTCAACTTCAGCAGTTTCCCGGCTTCAATTCTTGATCCGTTAACCATCCGAAACTCACCCGAGGCCCTCGAGGCCTCAACAAAATATACCAAAAAGTCCTAAAACATCATACAAACTTATTTGAAACCTCAAATCACATCAAACAATGCTAAAATCACAAATCACACCCCAATTCAAGCTTAATGAAACTTAAGAATTTCTAACTTCTACATTTGATGTCGAAACCTATCAAATCAAGTCTGATTGACCTCAAATTTTGCACACAAGTCATAAATGGCATACCGGAGCTATGAAAATTTTTGAAACTAGATTCCGACCCCGATATCAAAAAGTCAACTCCCCGGTCCAAACTTAAATTACTATTTTAGCCATTTCAAGAGTAATTTCACTACGGACTTCCAAATAAAATTTCGATCACGCTCCTAAGTCCAAAATCACCATACAGACCTACCGAAACTGTCAAAACACTGATCCAATTCCGTTTGCTCAAAATATTTACAAAAGTCAACTCAGTTGAGTTTTAAAGCTCTAATTCATATTTTAATCCATTTTTCACTTAAAAAATTTTCGAAAAATTTTACGGACTGCGCACGCAAGTCGAGTAATGATAAATAGTGCTTTTTGAGGTCTTAAAATATAGAATTAATTATTAACTTTAAAGATGGCATTTTGGGTCATCACACGCCTCTAACCGTTTGGTTTTTGAGAAAATGATTTTTTTTGGCTAAATCTCGTTTTGATTATGTTTTAAGCACTTGGCGACAGTGTGCATCGCGTTCGCGAGGCCACTGTCGCGTTCGCGAAGAGCAGAGCTTACAAGCCTTCACGTTCATGAGACCTACTTCGCGTTCGCGATGGTTACCCCATGGTCTTCGCGTTCGCGAGACCATGCTCGCGTTCGCGATGAAGGATCACTGACTCTCCCCCAGGTATGCATAACACTACGCGTTCGCGAGGAGCTGGTTGCGTTCGCAAAGGGTAACGCCCCTATCGCATCGCGTTCGCGAAGAAGAAAATTCCAGGTGACCAGTTTACTCTTCGCGTTCGCGAGAGTACCTTCGCGAATGCGAAGAAGGACATGCCAGAACACCTGCTGCAGCAAAATACCAGATTTTTCCAAAGGCTAAACATCTCGTAGCCTATCCGAAACTCACCCGAGCCCTCGGGGCTCCAAACCAAACATGCACACAAGTCTAAAAATATCATACGAACTTGTTCACGTGATCAAATCGCCAAAATAATACCTAGAACTACGAATTTAGCATCAAATCAAATGAAATTCTTAAGAACACTTTAAAATTCTTATCTTCTCAATTGGACGTATTAATCACGTCAAATCAACACTGTTTATCACCAAATTTCACACACAAGTCTAAAATATTATAATGAACTTGTACCAGGCTCCGGAACAAAAAATACGGACCCCGTACTAACAATGCCAAACATCAATAAATTCTTAAAAACAAATAATTTTCACTTTGAATTTTCATTAAACAAAATCATAACTCGAGCTAGGGACCTCCGATATCGATTCTGGGCATACGCTCAGGTCCCATAATTCGATACGGACCTACTGGGGCCGTCAGAACACGGATCCGGGTCTGTTTACCAAAATTGTTGACTGAAGTCCACTAAAATCAATTTTTAAGGCAAAAATTCTTATTTTCATCAATTTTCAACATAAACGTTTTCCTGAAACACGTCCGGACTGCGCACGCAAATTGAGGAGGGTAACAATGAGATTTTTAAGGCTTAAGAGCACAAAATCGAGTTCTAAAATATAAGATGACCTTTTGGGTCATCACACCACCCCACACTTCAACTTTTACAAAGTTCATAACAAATTCAGGTGCTCATGAGAGGTACAAGGTTCAAATAGATGGTTAATTCAAACAAATGGGCAAGGCTTGTAATGTGGTTGCCAAAGGAACAGGATTATAGGCTCAAAGGGGTTAACTACGATACATAACAAATAGGTGGGTAAAAGCATATAACTGGCTCAACAAAGAAATGCCTATATCACTTCCAAGACTGAACAGAACTACTATTTTGCTTTGCAAACACAAGGGGCAAGTTCTAGACATCAAATACAATGCACAGAATATGCAAAACCACACACACCTGGCACATAACTCACTCAATATTGGATTATCAAGACACTCTAGTCAAAGCAGTTAAGCAAAGTTAAGATCATACAGTTTAAGATACTTATACAAGAGTCAAAAACTGAGTCTAAGCATCAAAACTAAAGCACTCACCACTCTCAAGGCATAACCAAGTCAAGAGATATTTCCTTCAATTCAGCTCACAACACAAGGCTTCCTACTTCTAACAAAATAAAAACTAACTACACACAGTTCAAACAAAACCCTTGGAAAAGAACCGCTGCACAAAGAAAAACCAAGGGGGATTTAATACACTACCTACCAATAGAAAATCTTTTTGGTCTTTTTCCTTTGACTTAACTCCCTCAAGAAACCTGTCAAATGATATTCATTGTCAGGAAAAATTAAAGATTTTTTAAAATTTTATGGTTTTTTATTTTATTCAAAAAAAATTCTTCTAACTATTAAAAAGCAAAACAAACTAAAACTAGTATACATAAAACATACAAATATCCCCCACCCTACACTTAAAGTTGTGGCATGTCCCCATGACACACAATTAAAAAACATAAGGTAAAGGAAACTTCCCTGAATTTCTAGTCGGGGTCTGAATCAAAGTCGGGCTCCATTATTCTCGCCCGAACTAGTGCGCACATCCCTGCACACAGTTTCTTCTTAGCCTTCTTGGGATACACCCCCCACTTATCTTGTTCATTAACTGCAGCCTTTTTTTTAACTCTTCACCTTCCACTCAACACTTGCAGCTGGCTTCTCCTTTTTCACCCCCGTCTCTACATTCATCTCGAACGTCACCGTCTCCTCACCCACTCTAAGCATCAGTTTTCTATCATGTAAGTCCAATATTGCTCTACCCGTCGCTAAGAATGGTCTTCCTGGAATGAGGGAGACCTCCTTATTCTCCTCCATCTTCACTACTATAAAATCTACAGGAAATACAAACTTATCTACTTGAACTAAGACATATTCCACTATCCCCTCAGGTATGATAGTTGTTTGGTCTGCCAGCTGCAACTATATTGGTGCAGACCAAATCTCTCCAATCTCATTCTCCAGCTTCCTGTAAATAGACAAAGGCATTAAAGTAATTGAGTCACCAGAATCACACAAAGACTTATCAAAATTAAGGGTGCCAAACAAATAAGGTATAGTAAAACTCTCTGGATCTCCACACTTTTGTGGGAGTTTGTTTTGCAAGATTGCACTGCAATGCTCTGTGAGCTTGACCACTGAAGTCTCTCCTATCTTCCTCTTCTTTGTAAGGATCTCCTTCAAGAATTTGACATAAGCTGGCATTTGTGAGAGAACTTCTGTGAATGGAAAATTTACATTAACCTGTCTCAGCATATCTAGAAATCTCTCAAACTGCTTGTCCAGCTTTTCTCTACATAGCTTTTGGGGGAAAAGTAGAGCATGCATGTGCTCGCTCTCATTCCGATCCTCCTTTATCGAAGTCTCATCCTTCTTCTTTTTCTCAGCTCCCTTCTTGCCTTTCTTCTTTTTATTAACTTCATTTTTCAGATGCTCCCCACTTTCTTTTTTAGATACCATCTCTTTTTGGATTGGAGTGGGATCTTTCAACCCGCTTCTCAAGGTCACAACATTCACTGTTTCTTTGGGGTTTCTTTCAGTATCAGCTGGCAGATTACCTGGGATTCTCTCAGACAATACAGTTGTAATTTGCCCCACTTGCTTCTCCAAGTTTCGCAACCCTGTGCCAAGTTCTTTTACAGCTGCACCATGAGCATCTAATCTCTCATCTGTCTTGACAATGAAGGACTTTATTAGATCTTCTAGCCCAGGCTGAGTGAAATGTTGAGGCTGGAACTGCGGCCTCTACTGATTTTGGAAGCCTGAGGCTCCTTGTCCCTGAAATCTACGGTTGTTTTGTTGCCATGCATTTGCAGTACCCCCAGGTGAACTCCATGAAAAACTAGGGTGCTTCTGACCCATTGCATTGAAATTATAATTCCCAACAGCATTAACTTCCTCAATTGAGGCTTGACACTCATGAGTAGGGTGTCTTCTTCCAAATATATCACATGTGCATGGGGCTCACTGTGTATCGAAGCTAAGGTCAGCCTTCTTTTTTCCTTGGCCATGGCATCAAGTTGTACCTGCACCGATGTGTTAGCATCAACTTGGTGAACACCAGTTGATCTTCTTCTTTCAGCAGTCTCAGAGGGCCACTGATTTGCGTCTTCTCATACCTCATCTAGAATTGTGACTATATCCTCTGGAGTCTTCTTCATCAACGGGCCTCCAGCTGCATTACTCAATGTTCTACGTGAGGCAGGTGTCAATCCATCCCAAAAATCTTGGAGTTTCATCTAGAGTTTAATTCCGTTATGTTGACAATTTCGCACTATCTCCTTAAACCTCTCACAAGCTCCAAACACAGTTTCAGTCTCGTTCTGGCAAAGGTTATGGATTTCTCTTCTAAACTTGCCCGTCTTAGCTGATGAGAAATATTTATCAATAAATTTTCTGGTCATATTAGGCAAGCTTCGAAGCCAGTATTTTGCATCATCTTTGAGTGTGAAGGGGAATGCCCTTAAGTAAACTGCATCTTGTGACACACCATTGTATTAAAAGGTATTCAGAATCTTCCTCAATCGAGGCTTGACACTCATGAGTAAGCAAGGAAGATATCAATGGGAGAAAATAGGGATTGATTGGATAGGTGCAAGATAAATGTCTAGGACTTAACTCTACTTAATTCACTTCTAATATTCAAGTGAGTCTCTCGAATTCACTCAATTATTAGTTCAAACGTTTAGTAGAAACTCCTCCCTTGATTAAGTCTCAACCTCATAATATGAACAAATTAAGCTCAATGAAGATATGCAAGAATTCGTAGTGGATTGGTCTTTAGGAGAACCTCTCTCGATTATCCTCCTAACTAGGGTTAAACAATAATTCAACTAGCATCTTTTGATTACTAAGAAGAATTAATGAACTCAACCAACAAGAGAATGCAACGATATCACAAGTTATGCCTCTCTCGATTACATGAACATATGAATATAGATGCAATACTTAAATCATCCAAAACTATTCAATACATAAAAATTAGAGTTATAATCCACAAACAAATATCAATACACCAAATCCATCAAACCCTAAAGAGAACTACTCCATAGAGATGGAGCAATTCATCACAAGTATGTTTAAAGTAAAGGAAAACATATAACGATCCAAACTCTTGCCTTGAGTGAGGATTGGAGGATAAATTCCTTGTGCTTTTACTGCTCCAACTCCTCCTTAGACTCCTTAGGTATTAGATATGTCAAAAGTCTAGAAAATAATATTTTTCCATGTATATATACCAAGTAGGATCGGGCCCAAGCGAAAACACCTTTTTCTACGCGAAATAGGACATTTTCTGGCGTTGGACGTGCGCGGCCGCGCACCTGGGAGTGTGCTCGCACATATGGCCGCGCACTTTGGACAATGTTCTGCCTGACTTGCGCATTCGCTCACCTGGGTGGCGTCCTACTCAATTCATCATTTCTCTCGTTAAGTGCACTATTGTTTGTTGATCACCGAACACGATCCCAACTTAATCCTTATGCTTTTACTCAGACTTCAAAGCTCCATAATAGCTTGAATTCATTCCAAAATATCTACATAGCTAGGAATCACTCCTACAAGGCATAAAATATATAATTAGTATAAAATACTAGCGATTAACGCTCAAACTCAATTAAAGTGCACTAAAATACGAGATTATAGCCTACCATCACTTGTCGGCGCATTGATGGCGTCATATGATATCTTGGTCAGTGTTTGAGGTGGCTTATTGCCTTAGCAGCTTGTACTGGGTGAGACGAGGTTATTGGGCCTAAAATCGGTGCAGTTGGATTTATGTAAGGTATATTAAAGAGAGAATGTCATTATTCAGTTCAGAATGAGGTAACGGTCCTTGTCAAGCGGAGAAACTCTGCGAGTTATTGATTTGATGGGTGGTTATGAGTTTCTGTGTCTCTTTCATTGTTGCAGTATTGTGAGGGTTGAGACCGAGTTTATATGTGTTATGAGGTATACTACGGGCATCGGGTCAGTGAATTTGCAATTGTTGTGCTTGGAGGAGGTTATCATGGGAAATTGAGTTATACGATGCATTGTGTGATGTCAGCATGGGTGCATGATCATGTGTGGGTTCAGCGTGTGGAGATCGATACGGTGTTCGTATGTTAGAATCAAGTCTTGTGGAGAAATTCGGAGGTTGGAATTTGGTCCTAAAGCTTGTTGGATAAAATTAAAAGGAAGATCTTCAGTCTAACACGAGCTAATGTGCTCACATGGGTTGTGGTGGCACGGGCATGTGCACGAGGTGCTAAACAATGATTTTGGACAACTCCAGAATAGTTCCTGGCACGTTCGAGGATAAACTTATGTTTAAGTGTGGGGAGAATGTAACGACCCGACCGGTCGATTTGAGCTTTAGCACGTCATTCGGCGGTTTGAGACCTTGAGTAGCTTCACTTCATATTCTATGACTTGTACGCATAGTCGGAATTGAATTTCGGGAAGTTCGGAGTGGTTTCGGAAGAAAACTTCTCAATTCGGAAGCTTTAAGTTGGAAGAGTTGACTAAGGTTTGACTTTTGAGTAAACGACCTTGAATCAGGATTTAAAGGTTCCAATAGGTTCGTATGATGATTTCAGACTTAGGCGTATGATCGGGTTGAGTATCGGGTGGTCCGGGAGCATTTCGGCGTCTATTATGGAAGGTTGGCATTTTGAAAGTTTAAGAATTTATTATGTTTGATTTGAAATGAATTTTAGTGTATCGATGTCCGTTTGAAGTTCCAAGCCTTGGAATAGGTTCGTATCGTGATTTGTGACTTGCACGAAAAATTTGGCGTTATTCCGGAATGTTTAAGTATAATTCGGACGCGTTCGGCGAAATTTGAATGTTTGAAAGTTTAAATAAAGGTTTCGATCATTAATTCGTAGTTTTCATATTGTTTGACGTGGTTTGAGGTTTCGACTATGTCCATATCGTGTTT
The DNA here is from genome assembly GCF_000715075.1 of Nicotiana tabacum. Lineage (NCBI taxonomy): Eukaryota > Viridiplantae > Streptophyta > Magnoliopsida > Solanales > Solanaceae > Nicotiana > Nicotiana tabacum. The sequence goes on along the minus strand of NC_134098.1, from coordinate 72,506,149 downwards.
TGGGATATGTTGGTATGTTTGGATGGGTTCCCGGGGGCCTCGGGTGCGAATCGGATGGGAAACGGATCTAGTTTGGACTTGGAAGAATTGCTGAGGCAGCTGAGATATGCTGCAATAGCACATGCATGGAAAGGGCCGCAGGTGCGAGCTCGCAGAAGCGGCCAAAGGGGTCGTAGAAGCGGAGGGGAGTAAGGTTGGCTGGATTTACAAGTGTGAGGAATCCACCGCACCTGCAAGCTCGCAGGTGCGGGTTGTTGGTCGCAGAAGCGAAATAGGGGAAGGGGAGGTATTTCCGCAGAAGCGGAGGAACGGGCGCAGGTGCGCCTTCGCATGTGCTTGACCGCAAATGCGGAGGAGGGGAGGCCTTAAGGGAACCACAGAAGCGAAATTTTGGCCTCACCTACGGGACCGAAGTGCAGTCAAGTGACCGCAGGTGTGATGATCGTTGGGCAGAGGGCCTTGATAAGTACGTGGGTTTGGCTCATTTTCATTTCATTTATTCCATGGGAGTCGGCCTTGGAGCGATTTTGGAGCGCCATTTTCATCGCCTATCATGAGGTAAGTAATTTCTACAAGTTGTGAGTTAAATATACAAATTTAGGCTTGTAAATACATAGAAAATTGTAGGAATTTTGGGATTTTAAGAGAAAACCTAGAATTGGTATTTCGGATTTTGACCACAATTTTGGAAGTGAAGTTAGGAATAAAATATGTATTTGAGTTCGTAATGTTATGGGTAAAGTTTATCTTCAAAAAATTTCGGAATCAAGATACGTGGGCCTGAGGGTTGACTTTATTGACTCTTTGAGCAGAGTTGGGAATTGTTATAAATTGATTAATTATAAGCATTTTAGTATATTTTTTATTGATTTGCACATTATTTGGCTAGTTTCGAACCGATGGGCTTTTGGTCTAAGGTTTTAGAGAGGCGTTGGAGCCGGTTATGGAACTTCGGAGCGAGGTAAGTCTCCTATCTAACCCTGTGAGGGGAATTTACCTCGTAGGTGTTTTTCTTGTTGTATGCTACATGTTGTGGGATCTGCGCACGTATGAGGTGACGAGTGTCCGTGCGTATGCTAGAGTTCCTGATTATGTCCGGGTAGACTTAGGTTCACGCCATGCTTTAATTGTATTATTTGAGTTTTCCTTGCCTGTATAATTCCCTTATTTCGCGATACAAACTGAGACTAGGCTTGCGTAGAGTGATAGACTCGCTATTGTAGAGATTTGACGAGCTACTTGATTAGCCACGGAATAATTGTGTTTCCCTTACGAAATTCTCTCACATTGTGCGTTTTCATTTAAAAGCTTCTTTTCATTTCATAACTCACACGTATCTTCGTGAGTGGGGTCAAGGACTCGTTAAAGTATCATATTCTCATGGGAGCGGGTTGTTCGCATCGGCAGTATAATAGATGCATCTATGGTTCGTGTCGTTCGACCCTCGGCAATGTACATATTATTATGGGATCGGGTCGTTCGTCTTGGCATTTCTATAAATACTCTTATGGGATCGAGTCGTTCGCCTCGGTAGCTTTATGAAACAATCTTATGGGATCGGGTTGTTCGCCTCGGCAGCATCGTGCGTAATATTTGACAAAAAGCCATCGTATATGTGAGCTTTCCTGATTTGAGGTATGACGATCTATCTGGTGGGGACCATTTTACATATATACTCTAGTGGAGGAGGTGACCGATAACTAAGAGCTTGTATTTACTGTTCAGAGGAGGATCGTACCACGTACCTATATCTGTTTACACTGTTTATTTACTTTTACCATGCCTCATACTTGTTTACCTTCTATTGCACTTGATATATTGGACCACTAGTAAGTGTCGATGTCGGCCCCTCGTCACTACTTCTCCGGGGTTAGGCTAGATACTTACTGGATTTGCATTGATTTACGTACTCATGCACTTCTGCACTTATTATGCAGGTATATATATATCTAGTGGTCTTTTGGGCGCAGAGGCGCGTTACGATCTGCAGCATACAGAGTCTCCATCAAAGTTACTTATATTCTCTTGTCTAACTTGTATTCCAGACAGATGTATTTTATTATATTTCTTAGTAGATGCTCATGCACTTATGACACCGGATTTTGGGTGTTCATTATTGTAGTCACGTAATTATTATCATTTTATCTTATAATTTATACTTTATATAGAAATTGATAAATAAAAATCACGGGTGCTCTACGAGTACCAGATTTTACTCTATTTATTTAATGAAATTTATGATTTTAAAGATACTGAAATGAGTAACTAAGTTGGTTAATCACAGTTGCCTTGCCTGACGGCGGTGTTAGGCGTCATCACGGCCTATAGTAGATTTTGGGTCGTGACAGTACATATTATCCTCCCCAAACCCCATTTGTGGGAAACTACTGGGTTTGTTGTTGTTGTTGTTGTTGTTGTTGTTCCACTACTCTCATTATAACAATATTTTTGGTATTTTTTTTCTTGTAATAAAAATTTTCATCTATTTTTATTCTTGTGTTCTTTTATGCTATTACTCAAATTAAACTTATCAATAATATTTTTGAGTATTATTTATTTATTATCTTTTCAAAAACACTATGTGGAAGAGCAATTTACTCTTCTTCTTTTTTTTAACAGTTCATATAATTTTATTTATTTCGTCTTCCTTTTTGTTTAAGTAATTTAGCTTTTTATATCCATGAATGTTTCGATGAATTTGTCTTTTCTCTTCTTTTTTTTTTTGTTGCCATAATTATAGTATTCTATATGACATTTGCATCTTTATAGTAAATTGATACAATTTTAATTATGTTAATAAATCCTTACTTTTTCTTTTTTCATATTTGTCTGGACAAATGAAACTACTTAGCCGAAAATAAAACAATTAAAGATCCATAACAAAATTGAGTTGAAGATTGTCATGTAAGAGACAAAACTAAATTTAAAAAAAAAATCTATTAAATGTGATTTCATATAAGTTCTATTTTTTTAATTGAAAATCTCCCCCTAAACTCACTTTAAGAACGCCAAGTGGCTTTTTAATAGTTTGCCACTTGACAACCACAATGTTAATTATATATGATAACCTTATTCCTTTAATATATATATATATATATATATATATATATATATATATATATATATATATATATAGATTCACATTATAAGTTCTGATTTGGAGGAAAAAAACAATAGCAAAGAAGGTTTGGATTGTACCTCATACTTTTGTTTGTGTTTTTGCATACTTGTTTATCCGTACCTATACAATTAGATTAGGGTTCATACAAGTTAGTAAGAGTGAAATATATAAGAATAAGACATAAATGATAAATACTAAACTGTGAAAGGATTACATACCAGCAATTATGGAGCGAATACCTGAAACAGTGGTCGAGTGATGGTGTTCTTCGGATGTCTTCATTGGCGTCGAAGGAAATAGAATTTGTGTAAGCATATCGATAACTTCTTTATTTTTTTCGTTTACCCCAAATAAGAAATAGACAAAGAAGGCGAATGTAGTTGAGTTTATAGAAATTAATTCACAATGTTAGAGGTCTGGGGGAAATTGAACAGGGAAAACGGGGTTGAACGTTTGCAGAAGGTTTTTTCGAAGCGGTGCGGGTAAGCAGTTGGGTATGTGAAGCGTTTTGGTTCTGTAATTTGCGGTTTAAATTGCAAGAAAATCTGAAGCGGAGAAAATTCAATTGCTGTTTTTTGCCAATACTTAAGTTGTTCGTGGCGACTTCCCCTCTCAATTCAACCTTAGCCTTCGAACTCTCCATTGATTTGGGTTCTGCTAACTGTCCTTTCTTAAAATGTTTTTCAACACACTGCAAGCAAGTGTTCATATGCTCTGAAAATTGCTGCAATTGACTAGTAAATTTATTCCATTGTCTTTTGGGCGTAGGACATTGGAATAAACATATATGTTTATTATGTTTGTATAACGTGTTTTCTGGAATATATATGTGTATGAACATAGTCGATTTTTCTTTTAACCTTTTTTGGGATTGATCATACAGTTCTTAGGGATAAAATCAGCGATGTTGGGGCGTTTCAACGCTTAAAAGTTGTTTCTAGTGTAAACATAAATTATTCCAATGTCGTGTGGATACAAGCACTTTTTCATTCAGTACACATAATCTAATGCTCCTAATCATCTGAACCCCAGACCGCAATTATACGAGTTATCACTATAGGACTTCTTACTGAATGGTTCCCATTCTCTTCAACCCAAGTGATAGACCCAACATTTCTACTCTGATTCTCGTCACCTATATACCGAATTGTCAAAGTATAACTTTGTTTCTCATTTTTCTTCTTGAACACCAGAGTTTTTGGAGACACTGAAACTGTGGAATTCTTTGGAGTTTCTATCTTTACTTTATAAGTTGTTCCACCTTTACCAACATTTGTAAGGGTCCTCCTGAATTTCTGCTTCAACCAGGTGAAGTTTCCCTCGAGACTGAACGGATACAAGGCAATGAATGATGGATAATTGAGATCAGCACATGGACTTGAGCAGTTGTTGTAATTGGCTGATGATCTTGCAAAAGTTTTAAATTGCTCTTCTGTGAAATTCATTGAGCATATAAGATTTATGTAATCTTGCGGAGTAGCATCATATACTAGGCCGGGATCAAGAGCTCTGTTCGGATTAACATGCCCTGCTCCCATGTCTAGCGGCGTGGCTACCATGCCATCGTCCTCTCTAATAGGTTTTTGAGTATTATCCAAATGGTTTGCTGTGGTCATCATGGCGGAGCGAATAGCTGAAGGACTCCATTCAGGATGTGCCCCTTTTAGCATTGCTGCAATTCCAGCAGCATGTGGTGCAGCCATGGATGTGCCTGATTTAAGCTCGTAATCAGTAGATAATCCTATATTTGTCCCAATGCTTTCTGAAAAGAGATTAGGAGGGACAGCTGCAAGAATCAGTACCCCTGGTGCCATAATGTCTGGCTTTGCGATTCCCAAGTAGCTTCTGGAGGGCCCTCGTGCTGAGCTTCCAGCAAGAACTGGGGCTGGTCTTTCTCCATCCACATACGTTTCTTGGAACGTGATGGTGGCCGTGGGAGAAACACTGCTTTTAACGTAATTGATGACTTGCTTCCCTTCCTTTTTGTCAATCACAACTCCCGGGTAGGAAAAAGAAGCAGACCTGAATACTCCTGGATCCTGAGAGATAAAGATGCCTGCCCGAAGTCTTGCTCGAGTTACGTAAAAAAACTGACTGGACAAATCCCAATTATTGCCATTACTATCATCGCAGATGATGATGGTACGTTCGGGGTCAGGTACTTGTAATAACAACTCGTCTGAATTGCAAGCGGCTAGAGTCTTGTTGTAAATCACCAGTGAATCCCTGACAAAGGCTCTTGCAGGAAACAAGCTCCAACCCCTAATTTGTAAGCCATTGCCCAAAGTCAAAGTTCCTGCAAATGTTCGGTCGGTGTATCCTGATGCCACACACAAGATCCATGGAGATCCGTTGCCTAAACTTCCCATGCTTGGACCTCGATTTCCAGCTGAAGCAGAAACTAGCACTCCCTTCATCATAGCTCCAAAAGAAGCAATTGATATAGCATCTTCATACAAGGGAATGAAACGGTACCCATAAGAAATGGATATCATGTCAACACCGTCTGCAACAGCTTGGTCCATAGCAGCAATTAAATCTGAAGTAAAGGTTCCTTCGTTAAAGCTAAACTTGTACACAGCTAGCCTAGCTCGTGGCGCAACTCCTCTTGCTGTTCCTGCTGCATATCCAAAATGGGAAACACCTTTTGCAAAGTTCCCAGCAGCAATGGAAGCGCAATGTGAGCCGTGACCATCAGTATCCCTGGCAGAATTCATGGAAATGTTCACAGATGGATCATTAGCCAAAATTCCCTTATTAAAGTAATTAGCCCCAATAAGTTTTCTGTTGCACAATGAAGTGTTGAACTGTGTGCCGGGCTTGCAAATTCCTTTCCACCTTTTGGGGATTTCAGGCATACCATCATCTCGAAAGCTTTCAGATTCCGGCCAGATGCCACCGTCAAGAACACCAATGATCACTTCTTGGCCTAAACCAGAAGCAGGCCATAGCCCAGATGAAGGATTGAGCTTGAGGAAATCAGATGTATAGGTAGTGTGAGGTTCCACAGTTCTATCTTTGTAAGCTGAAACGAAACCTGGTAACTTCTTCAAAGCTTCAAGTTCATCTTTGGACAAAACAGCACTGAAGCCATGAAATACATTGTCATAAGAGTAAACAAGTTTTGGAGCAGAGTGGAATCTGTCCACTGATGAAGGAACTGCAGCTTTAATGGAATCAATAGTGGAAGAATGCCAATGATGGTAATCAGCAAAGATATTAGGCATCAACGACTTGTCCAGGTGAACTATGTAAGTGGATCTTTGTGCTATGGCTAAGAAACAGAAGACATGGGCAGAAAGAAACCATGATAGTAAGAGAAGATGAAGACAATAAGGTAAGCCCATTCTAGATCCCATGTTCACTCACTACACACTGCACTTAAACCACCAAACATTCAATTGACTTTATAGGATTAAGCATATGAGGTCCCTTTAGCAATCAATGTAGTAAACATAGGCGGCTATTATAAAAGTGAACTGTACCAATTAATATAATCAGTTTGTATGGATGTGTGCTTGGAAACATATGCGGATCCAAAATTTAAATTCTATGAGTGTTTTGGTATTTGACTCATTATATTTTTAAAGTTATGGATTCATATCTATTATTTTTACATATAAATTTTTTATTCTGTTACGGATTCAATTGAACAATATTAACAAACTACATCCACCCGTGCTTGAAAAGACCCTTTATGTCAATCAGTCTATTATGGCCCCACTTATCCATTTAATAATTTAATTCAATGTTTACTTTTTTATTTCTTAATTGTTTGTTCTTTAATCTAAACTTTTATGATCTGCTGAGACATTGTGATTTTAAGTCAAATATAATTTTCTAAAGAAAAGCAAAAGTCAGTAGATAATCAAGGATGCTGCTTTCACGGTTTCCTCCATCATCATATACCTCATATTTTAAGTTTATATAATTCTGTCAGCATGTGCTCCTTTTGCTTCTGGATAATATATATAATCTGACGATGATTTTAATAAGCATTTTTGATTTGGAGTCTCAATCAAATGAGAATTGAAAGATTTGAAAAGAGAATATGACAGAACTCAATTACAATTCCTAGGTAAAGAACAATAAAATCTTGAAATCCTTAACTAGGCAAGCGGATGAGCTACATGGATTTCTTTTTTTCTCTCTTATTTCATTGTTACCTGAAGGGATTTAAACATTAAATGAGAAAATTTTAGAATTCGTAGTAGAGACAGAAACTTAGGTTTACTTTTTCTATCCTTTTATTTTTTCTCCACTTTCTCCAAATATTTCTAAGTTCTTTTTTCTGATATTATATGCTTTAAGGTATGGCCTAACGGTCACCGAAGTTAAAATGAAAACATGAGAAATCATGATTTGGGTTCGGTTGGAGGGAAAAGGAAAAGTTAGATAATTTATTTCTATATGTCCAAGTTTCTATAGATTTACTTGGTAGTGGCGTGATGTAACGAAATATATCAATAATGTAACGAAAGGTAGTGGCGTGGGGCGGGATGCGACGATTATTCAACTCATTATTATCGACACTCTGTATAATTTTTGTTTTTCCTCAAAAAAAAAAAAAAAAAATGAGCAAGCTTCTAATGTTTGGACACTATAAAAGGAAGAAAGGAATATTCGACTGGAGTGTGTTTGGCTTTTACAATAGAAGAGGAAGAAAAATAATTGGTCCATCTAGCTAATTAAGAAATGGATTCAGAATATAGAATCAACAAACCAAATTTTCAGAGGGAAAGTTAGGTCATTATACGATATATTTTAAGAGAACGATACAAAATGACATCACTCAATTATGCATTTCGTACTCTTAAAAGAAGATTTTCAATTGGAATGTTAAACAATCAATATCTTATTTGGGAAAGGTTAATAGAAAACCAGGAGGACACTATAGTATAGCCATTAATTAATGGACCAATACGGAGTTGTTGACTCAATTAAAATAGCCATTAATGGACCAACCACCACTAGAAATACACTACCGATAATTCACTGCAAACTTTGAACATCACAGAGTACTCTTCCTGAAATGCAATATCTCTCGACTTGCTCCAAATGATCTTCATCTATCCTCCTTCAATAGTTCTTAGTTTACAAGAGAATAGCTCAACTATATAACCAATCACTAATAAGAAAACACCGCTATATTAAATATGTTACCCAGCAAACAGAACCTAGATGTTACAAAGTGAATTGAATATATTGTTCGGGTCAATGCGGCCAGTAGGAGTCAAAAGCTGTATTAGTAGAACTAATTGTTGTCATCAAGTGGTAGAGGTTGAACATAGCTCAAGACTATGAAAATGGTTAGCTCACTGTGTTGTGACACTTTTGGCAAGATTGCGAGGTTGATCAACATTGTATCCACGCAGTACAGTCAGATGATAGGATAATAACTGCGCAGGACAAAGACGACAAACACAAGAGAACAAGTAAGCTGGCTGTAAAACCTCAAACAGAAATTAAGCTTTCAGTCTGCATATTACTGGAGCAAAAGAAAAGCTGCTGCGCAGCAACTGTCATGATTCATGAAATTTCACTTAATTTACCAACATCCCAGCGAATTCTGCTAGGCCACTAAATGATCAATGCATCGAGTGAAGGGAAGTGAGGGGGAAAAAAGGAGGCGGTGAGGGCGTTGAACTTAGAAGAAGATGAAAAATGCATGTTATGGTATACGCTATGCCAGTCTATCATATTGCATATGATCTTAAGTGGTTCTTGGCCCCTAGCAGGCTTTCACAAAATAACACAAATTTACATGATATGAAGCTGTGACCAAGTAAACGATAAAGATTGAGAGAAATTTTGCCTATTTATGGCGTTCAGTGGTTTAAAGGTAGAAATCAGAGCAAGTAGAGGATTAGCAGAGAGAGAGAGAGAGAGACACAGAGAGAGAGAGGAAAGAGATGAGAGCAAAATTTGTACAGCTGCCAATCAAGTGTAGCAAAATAATACACATAGTATTAGAACAATAGAAACCACAAAGTGGAAAATTTATGATCTTGGCACCTTAGTTTCGGTCCTGCTATATAATTTGCTAACAAGCGCTTTAGTGTTTATATTGAAGGGACCTGATAAGTTCTCATGGTTTGAATCATTGGAGATGTGATCAAACCAACACAAAAGAAATTCAAACTACTACATAACTCAGACAGATGCTATTTCCAATTGAATGAATACTCAACTTTACACGGTAGATAAGTATCTGACTTTACTGCACACTTACTATTTTCTTTTTAGGCTAAAATAATGTAATAGGCAACCAAACAAACCCCACTTTAAGGACTTCAAATTTATGGTCTTAATTTAAAGGTGTATCTGGATATACACATCTTTAGCTTGCATCTTGAACCAGTCATTATGGCCATATAGTGTTCTTTTCATTTTATTCAGTGGCTGAGGCACATAGAGGTAGTTTTGCTTTTGTTTGTTGGAAAATGACATTTAACAAACATGCATCATTTTAGTCATTGAAAATAGGACTAGAGTAACCTAATAAAAGATGTCCCAGGAGTGCCACAGATTGAACATGTAAAATAAGAGGCAACCATACCGCAAGTTATATGCATTAATGAAAATCATCACCCGGCCATCAAAAGAATAGGAAACTTATGTTACGAACGAATAAACAAAACATGACGTTGCTCCATAACCCTATTTGTTAATTTATATTTGATTCACATTGAAAAATGTTAACAAAAGATTGACATACTTCTAGTTTTCAAATCGTATTCCTGTTATATTCCAGGCCAACTAGAGGCCAACAAGGCTGGAAATCTTTATGCCAAATGAACGAAAAGATGCAGAGTTCATTTGCACGTCTGGCTAAAAGATTTATCAGACAACACCAAAATGCCTTACATTTTGTCTACTGAAATGTTGGGTAATCCAGTTCACGGATGCAGTCCAAAAACTTATGAAAGAGCAGACATATTGGTACACAGAATCCTGATACCCCCATCCCTGGCGAGGAAGTAGATTTGTGTACAATCTACTAATCCAGCTAGGAGATGCATGTCAAGCCATATAATGCCAACAGTTTAATTTCCACGATTACACAGGGAAATGCAGCTTTGGAGCAACAATAAAGTTGTCTCCCTATGATCTATAGGTCACGGGTTCGAGCCGTGGAATCAACCACTGATGCTTGCGTCAGGGTAGGCTGCCTACATCACATCCAAATGGGTTGCGGCTCTTCCTCAGACCCTGCGCGAATGCGGGATGCTATGTGCACCGGTCTGCCCCTCTTTAAGGGAATTGCAGGCAGCTTTAGCTTATACTAAATTGTGTGAACAAACACACTTAAGCTATTAGAGAGTTGACATAGAGGATGTTTGGCTAAGCTTATAAGCTGGTCAAACTGGCTTATAAGTCATTTTCAGCTTATTTACGTGTTTGGTAAAATTAAAAGTACTTATAAGTCAAGTGCTTATAAGCCAAAATAAGTCATAAGTTGGTCACCCCCAACTTATCAAATTTGAGCTAATAAGCACTTTAGGTTTGACCAAAACTTTTACTATTCTATCCCTAATATTATTATACTACTTCCAACAAGGAGATCGGCGAACGAGATGAAGATATCCATCGCTGGCAATTTTCTTTGCATCAATAGTTATGGATGGTTTCATCATTATATTCTCATCATAAGAAACACATATTTTCCTCGTAACTGTTTACAAATGTTCTTTAAATGCATTAAGTACCAAAATCTGGTTATGAAAACCAAGAAATTTGTTGGTTCAAGATTTTATTTTAGTTTATCATAAAATAGTTTCATCTAATAAATCTCGTATTAGAAATAAATTGAGACATAAAATTATTTTGTATTTGAATCATTAAAATTATTTTGTATTTGAATCACGGTAGAATATAAAATCTTGTAATCATCATGCCCTTATTAGCGTTAACAACTTTAGGGCATTTAAGTCAATTTAACATAAAAAGTGCTTATCTGTTTTTCCTCAAATATTGCAACAACTTATTATCAGTTTCAGTACTTTTATCCAAACACAAAACTACTTATTTAGTAAATCAGCTTCAGCATTTAAAAGTGCTTTTAAGCACTTGATGCTTATTAGCTAATTTAAATCAGCTAAGCCAAATGGGCTCATAATTATCTATTCTAGGTCTGCAACAAGTCCCTTACGTCACTGCTTGATTCTTAGGCCAAGCGGGTGGAAATATTTCGTAAATGATGGTGGCAAGACCCCAAACATCCTCTATCTGCTCTGTTAAATTGTGTGAACGGCCTCAATTAAAAGCATTAATTGTTAGAGAGTTTGCCCATTATATTTATTAATTTTGGGTCTGCAATAGCTTTTGTATCATAAGGAAACAAACATTTTCCAGAATCCCACTTTTTCCACAAACTTACCCAAATGCACAGGCAGATCCAAGATAAAATAAATTCTACACAGAAAGGGCTAGGTAGAAACAGTACATGTATTCGCAACAAAAATGTTTTTGGCTAAAAAGAATGCCAATACCGTATAGTTGCCAACCAATAGTCACTAGAAGTTTTTATTTCACTGAATTATGAGCCTAAGCAGAGTAGAAACGTTACCTGTAATGGAACTACATTGATTACGGGCTGCAAACAGTCCGCAACCTGTGGAACTTCAATTACTCGACATGATCCACCAACAGAAACAGATGCTGCATCTCCTTCTGTGCACATCACTATCAGTCGACCTTTCCGTGCATGAAGTTGTTGAATGACTGATTGTTGTTTGCTGCACACCAACCTAATTTTAAAAGACTGGCATTCACGGTCATGAAACTCTTTATTAATTAAAGACTAACCTAAAACAAGCATCACGGGTGGCGATTACTACAATAGGGAGATTTTCATCAACCAAAGCCAAGGGACCATGTTTCATCTCTCCAGCAAGTATTCCTTCACTGTGCATGAGTGCCACCTCCTTTACCTTCAAAGCACCTTCAAGAGCTGTTGCATAGTTGTAACCTCTTCCAAAAACAAGAAGTGATTGCTCAGCAATTAGCAGTTTAGCAAGATCCTTCATTTCTTCATCAAGCTTGAGCACCTCTTTCACTTTGCCTGAAATTCATGTATAACATAGCCAAAAAAAGGACATACTAGAACAATCAGCATCCCATGACATTTAGGGACAAATAGAAACAACAATGTTAGCACCAAATGATAACTTACTTGGCAAGTCAAATAGACCATCAATTATTGCTTCTCTTCTTGCTTGATTTGAGAGTGTATCACCTCCAATTGCAAGTGCCAACATGGCCATCACAACAATTTGGCTCGTGTATGCCTGTTGATCAAGGAGGTAATTGAGAAGCCAACACTAAAGGTGACCAATAAAATTCAAGAAACCATGAGTACCTACCTTAGTACTTGCAACTCCAATCTCACAGCCCGCATTTATGTGAACACCACAGTGAGTGTGCCTAGCAATTGCGCTACCAACAGTATTTGTAATGCCAACACATAATGCGCCGTTTTCCAGAGCATACTCTAATGCAAGCAAAGTGTCAGCAGTTTCTCCTGATTGACTAACAAAGACAGCTGTATCTTCTCTATATATAGGCCCTTGTCTGTCCACTAAATCACTGGCAACCTCCATGGTTACAGGAATACCTAAATTAGAGAAATAAAACTAGTGAGACCAAAGCTACTCTAGGATCTACCTTTTGTCCGTCGCTATAGAGATCAAAACAACTTTATTAGAAGTTTAAACAACTAACCAGAAAGCTCTTCCAAAATGGATCTTGCAGCAAGAGCTGCATTGTAACTAGTGCCACACCCAATAAAAAGAATTCTCCTGCTTCTTCTTATGGTTTTGAGGTGATCCTTCAGGCCCCCCAAAAGCACAGTCTTTGATTTACATGATCCTCCACGTATAAGTCTCCCTCGCATAGTAGTAGTTAGAGATTCTGGTTGCTCATGAATTTCTTTTTGCATGTAGTGCTCATATTTTCCTTTGTTTATCTGCTCTACCTCCATTTCCAAAATGGATAAGGCACGCTGAACAGAAGCAGGTCTACTAAGAGTACCACCATGATTATTCTTAGCCTGGTCAAATTTGTAAATTGACACACCTCCGTCCTGATTCATCAGAAAGCAAAAATTATAGAAGCCCACTCTAAAAACGAAGAAGAGGGAAGAAAAGGTCATGTGCATGTTATAGATTGATGATTAAATGCCTCGGCCATTCAAAATGCATTTAGGCCCTTCATGGCAATGTGGAAGAGGGCTTGCTTGTAAAATATTTGATGAAGATTCCCACACATGCTGCAACAATCTACATAGATATTAGCCATAGATTCCAATAGCTTGTCTAAACCCACTGAACCCATGTTCTAGATGGAAAATTGTGGCCCTAAACACCACGTGAGCTTCACCAGCAGGGGCGGATTTAGGATGGCGGAAGGGGGTTCACACGAACCCCCTTCGCTGGTAAAATTACATTGTATATATAAGGCAAAATCCGTTTTGTACCTCTATATATTATATTTTGAATCCCCTTGACACAGCTCAAAAGCATAGCTCAGTGGTCAAGGGGGTCCAAAACCTTTGTGAGGTCGCTAGTTCAATTCCTACCGGCTATAGTTTCTTTTAATTTTCTTAACTTTTTCTTTTTTGAACCTCCCTTAGCAGAAATCATGCCTCCGCCACTGTTCACCAGGTCATGAATGTGCTTCCCAATTGTTGCCCCACTTTAAGTATCATAATGCATCAAATGCTCACAAACCCTGATTACCACATCTTATTCAATCTTTTATGACTGCGCAATCTTAACATCCACATTTCTAGTAAATTCATATTCTGGATGTATTGAACCATAGAAATTCCATATTACTCCCATAGACTTACATTTCACTTGGAATTTCCATAGTAAATTCATGATTACTCTCTCAACTATTATATAGTATCGTATAACACTCCTCTAGAACTCCATTTCCGCCATTCTGTTTCAATTATATGAGTTACATCTATCATGTTTTTCTCCTAAAAGACTTCCCCTAATCTATGAATTGAGGGAATTTAGACACCACAATCCCGTGTAGTCCATTTAACCTTCATTTGTCTTATGGGGCTAAAAGGTGATACATATGATGATAAAAAATAAAATAAAGAGAAGGAAAAGGGGGAAAATCGTTAAACCACTTCAATTTGGTATCTGCTACGAACTTTCAGCAACCAAATTTAGGGAGCTCTGAAATTTGATCTAAGAGAAAATATTACAATTAGAATGAAATGGGGTCAAATTGAGTGGAATGGATATCAAGGATTATATAGCCAACACCAAACTAGATTGGAATTGGGGAGTAGGTTTTGTTGTTAAGTGATGATCTTCTGTAGCTTTCTGCTTATCTTACCTCATATTCTCTGCTAAAATTCACTGTTTATGCAATTCATTACAATCCGTCCAAGTCCCGAAACAGCTTCAAAATACCATTTTTCTCCTAAGTTATCAACCCCAATTTAGCCATTGCTCCCTCTCTTTCATCTGTATAAAATTTAGTCCTCGAAGGAGCTTTTCCCTTCAAGTTAAATAGTTCTTGGTGCAGAAATCATAAAGAAGATTCTGCATCATTATCCTACCTCATCACACAAACCAATAAGATGCTCCTTGCCTCCCCATAACTCTTAATTCCAGCAATATTGGTCTAATAGCACAATCCTTTCCCCATGACGCTCTAAATGAAGCATCAAAATCTATGTTACATGAACTCAGACACCCATACATCTCCAGTACATGTACAACCAGCTTTTTGCTGGTGCGATTACGGGTAAGTATCGAGCATGTGTCTCTAGCTTCTAACAAGTTTTAAGTGTGTTTTGGAGGAGCGCAACACAATACCCATATGAAATTCGTTAAAAACTAAAGAAAAGGGTCCACATAATGTCGTCACCAACCCACTCCATACAAGTCAAAAAATCTGACTATAATTTGTGTAACAAGTTCAAGTAAATCCCATTTTTATCTGGGATAACAAAAGAAGAAAACAGAGAGAGAGAGAGAGAGAGAGAGAGAGAGAGAGAGAGAGAATCATGCAGCCTTGTAAATGAGATCCATGAAGAAGGGTGTAATTTACAGAAGAGATTACAACAACAATAATATTAAATAGAAAAGAACCTTCTAAATAATGACAGTTTCATCTGCATCTTCGAAGAACCAACAAAGATTAAGCGTGTATGGTCATCAGAATGAAGAGGTGCTATATTACTAAAGAGAAAGCTGCTCAAGTTAGAAGGAGAGAGTATTTACAGTTCGCTTAGTAGTCATGTACTCCATTTCTAATGACAGATAGCTTCATATCGAGAAATAAAACAAATTTTGATCAGTATATTCGTATGGAGAAATTAGCAATAAGGGAGTACCTTGATGTGAACAACTTCACCATCCTCAATTACCAAGACCTTTTTGGTATGTTCAACCAAAGCATTAGCATCACTGGACAAGAATAATTCCTTCGGTTGCCCATTGCTTGAAGGAAATTTAGCATCACTAAATGATGATTCTGCGGAGGTCTCTTCTTCTAAGTCCTGGAATCAAAGAATTTTAGACACTTGTTAACTTGGGAACCTATGGATTGCACAGTCAAGTAAATTTCTTCTGGTGACCATTTAGGTGAAAATCCATCCCTATATGAATGTAAAATCCTAATCCAATACAGACCTACGTTATGGAACAATAGGATGATAGCCTAATCTTAGATAAATCAAACCTGGATACCAGTTTGTACATACAAAAGTTGATATAAGTATTTTTATACTACTGGATGATGTTAATTCTTTTTTATTATTGAATAGTCACACACCATTCTTGCAGTCCTGTGGTTAAAAGGTAGGAGAGGTGATAAACTGGATTTCTTCTGGTAATATGTGGGACTGGTACAAAGCTAAAAACAGACTTGTGCAAATCAGATTAGACTGTATTTTTATGTGATAACCGAAAGAAATTTAACATTTCCTTCATGGTTGAACAAAATAAGAGGGTAATGGCTGTGTAAAAGACACAAGAGCCAAGCCGTTAATGATTCGACAGGCAAAGAATAATGCATCTTTCTTGTAAACAGAAAGTCTATTAAAGGGAATCTAAAGATTTAAAGGATGTTCATATCAGATTCATCCAAAGTACAGGTTAACTTACTTTTACACCAAGAAGAAGTGGACTACCACGCTTGCAAGCAATCAATTCATTTGGGTAATGTCGACTTTTAAATATGAGGGCATAGGCTCCTTCCAGATGCCTTATTACCTCAAGCACAACTTGACTGAATGTCACGCTCTGGTCACCTGAGATGACAGTCTAACAGTTATTCTACTGAAACTATTTTATGCTTCATACAACAACAACAACAACAAACCCAGTGAAATCCCACAGGTGGAGTCTGGGAAGGGTAGTGTGTACGCAGACCTTACCCCTACCTTATGAAGGTAGAGAGGCTGTGCACAAAGCATCCCGCGTTCATGCAGGGTCCGCGGAAGGGCTGCACCCCAATGAGGTGTTATATAGGCAGCCTACCCTGATGCTTGGCTGATTCCACGGCTCGAACCCGTGACCTATCAATTCGACCGTTGCTCCAAGGCTTCCCTTCTAAAAAGAAGATGAAGCCAAGTAAAATTTGGGGCAGAAAGAGTTAATAACTAAATCAATCGCACATTGCAAGATCTCTCTATGACGAAACCTATTCCATAGCTAGGAAAAGTTTTGGCTAATGAGGAGGTAAGAAAAAAGACTCAAATATAGAGATTACTTTAGAGAGGTACCACACGGAAGTAAATTGACCCATCTTGCAAGAGAGAAAAAACACCCAAGAATAAAGATAGTACATTCAAGAGTTAAAATTTGCTACTTGCAACTTGATGCTATAAAAACTAATTGCGAAAGGAAACAGCAGAACCCATTTATTAATTTATAAAAATAGGAGAACCAATTAAATAACTTATCACTCTTTCTTTGGGAGTCAAACTAATATTATCAATATTTAATTTTTAAGGCAATGATATCTAAGTTGTGTAAGTCACTGTGTGGTGTATCTTTACTTCAGTATTAGATCAATAGGGTTAGCCCTTAGCCATAAACAGTGGCTGCATTAATAATTCCATGGACTATTCTCCTTTCATATACTTTCTGATTCCAGGACTTTAGCTGCCTTTGATCTTTTGGACTTCCAAATAATCTCTCCTAAAATATTCTTGCTCTACATCCTAGTTCTGTAACTGCCTAGCTGGAGATTCCTTTGCATATCATCACCGCTAGGCAGATCAAAGCAGGTTGCTAATGATCTGCGTCAAAACTACATTTAAAAATATCTTGAGAGAAATGTGCTTTAAAGCAAACACTACAAACCCAGCGAACACAACAATGATGGTCATGCTATTCCCAGATTTCATGGTCAAGGGAGCAGAAGGAAAAAGAAGGACTAGCTGAGAAGTGTTGAAAGCATGTATTCCAAAAAGTCAACTGGATGTAACTTTACTTACCTTCTTCATTAGCTTTATCAAAGACAAACTTCGCAAGCTTTGGAATTACTTCCGTGTCTGTTTCAGAGTCAAAGGTGAAACCATGTCGGAGAAGGGTCTCTTTCAACACCTGGAGAATCAAAAGACCGCAAAATGCATAAGCGCATAATACAAAAGGAACAAGTGCACATAAAAGTGATCAAGAAATACCTATATGCATAAGAGAACGAAAATGACTGAGGTATAACATAACCGAAGGTCATTAGTTATTTAATTTTAGGACTTCGCAGTTGCATACAAAAAATCAAAAAAAAGAAAAGTGAAACTTCGAAACAACATACTAAATCAAATAAGAGAGCACTTCAAGTAACCAAATTGATATATTTTCCAGAAATGTTACAGCATAAATCTTTCAAGTCCAAACTCATTTCTCATTTAAGATGAAAAATAAATGCATCGCGGCTCATTGAACGGAAACATGGAGTTCTTCGAAAACAAAGTTTTCCACAATAGACAGAAAATAGCAGCCAAAAACATTGCGGGCAAATCCCCGGACCGTGAAAGAAAATAATTAGGTCCGGGTGGAAACAAATGGAACACTGTAGTTAACACACTAATAAGTCATAGCTGATTCTCCATCTGGTAAGAATCCTTAGCACCATGATCCAGAGACTTCTCAGGCTGTGGTTATATACTGAAACCACTCTAAGAAGTCCAGTTTCTTGCACAACTCCTGTAAACTAACAGCAGTAAGGTCCAGGAAAGATCAGGCAATGCAATACCGTAACTATTCTTCCTCTGCAGCTGTCATCAGTTGGTTTAGTATGGATAATAGAGCTCCTCCGCAATAATTTTTTAGATAAGGTAACAAATTTTATTAGAAAGGGGCAAAACATGCCCGTATACAAGGAGTATACCTCGGCAATAATAAGGCTTACATGACTAATCTGGACAGACTTTCCAAATTAAGGAAAGGTAATTAATGGTATCATGGCCTTCACCACCAAACCAGAGTGGGAAAAGGGGCAACGTAAATTAACTAAGGACCTGGGATAATGCCAGAGTATATCCACCTAGTGCATATTTCTCTGAGCAATAACTGCATGACGCCATGATCTACAAGGGATATTCTGCACTAGCAGAAATTAGCATGTTCTTCTTTCCTTCCAACTATGTTCTGAACATAACGAGGGATATCCCATACTTGCATGTATCAGCAGTTTCTCTCCTACCAACTAAATTCAGATGATGCAGAAAGGAAAGGTATACAAACTTCTACCATCACCATCCAATAATTTGAAATTATCAAGAACGGGTAGTTGCCTACTTCATTTTTTCTTTTGTATTTTGTTTTTGATAAGTAATGCATCTTACGACTTCATACTTTCATAGAGTTTGGTACTTTCAAATGTTCAACATGACAGTTCTAAAATTCAGCAGCAAATGATTTTACAAGAAAATGCTAACTAAGTTGTGCTAGATTAAGATAAGGTCAGCACACAAAGAAATTCAAGGCGAAAATACATTAGTCAACTTGGATATAGTTCCCTCTAATTTTTACTTTCAAAAGAATCTTTCAGGATTCAAACAGAACCACCAAATTCTAAAAAGCGAGTTAATTACTAAGAATATGGGACACATAGCAAAAACAGTAAACCAGTTATAACTAATAATCTTACAGATGCAGAATAAGCAAATAATTATTATTTGACACACCATTCTACTGAATAGGAAAAAAATAGGAACCACAAGTTAACCATCCAGAGCAGGACTCGGCCTCAGAAAATGAGAGTAACAAATAAGCAACTGAACTAATAACAGAATGTAAAGAAACCAAGGATGAAAGAGTCGCAGGAACCTCGTAATTGGTGATAACACCATTGTGAACAACCAAAAACTCATTTCCAGCATCAGAACTCTGAGGATGACTATTCCTAGGAGCAGGCTCCCCATGTGTGGCCCACCGAGTGTGTGATATTCCAGCATGAACAGAAAATGATTCTTCCAGATTCAAATCTGTAGCAGCAACATCTGAGCAAGTGAACTCAGTGTTAGGGTCACAAAATCATACTCAATCACTGGGAATGTGAGTGTGTAAAGGCAGACTCAAACAAGAAACATTTCAGAGAGTGTATAAACATTTGGATGTCATAAAAGGACAATTTCCTCCTAGGTCCTTTATTTTTGGATAACCGAGAAATCCCCTATGAGTTAGCTGGTCCGTCCCTATTTGGCACACAGGTACAAAACTTGGGGGAGTCTCGACCCACTGCTCTGCCCTCCTCCCACTTAAATACCAAGCTTTAGTTAGAAAATCGTGACGTGAGCCTACTGCACATCCCGCGCATTACTTCTTTACCATTGAACCAAAGCTCCGGGGCTTCTACGTAAAATCATTCTTGTAGCCAATACTTGAGTTATCTTGCAGATGCAGCACTTAGATTTGCAACCATCCTACTCAAGATCATTATTCCTATCATTCGTCCAACTACTTCACCATCTCTCAGCAACTGTACTTCTTACTTTCAATACCTTATAGCACAGCACAATCACATACTTAACCTCACCTGCTCCTAGAAGAATGTATCCATCCGCGGGATCATAATCAAACTGATCATAACTTAGAGGTGATAATATTATTTTTCTGATAACAAATTAAAACAATTACGAACTTAAACTCAGCAATTTAAAGCATTTCCTTAAGAAAGTATCATATAGCTTCTATTTCACTCTCTTCTCGTCCAACACATAAAGTAATACCCATTAACAGAAAATTTAAAACGAAAAAGAAAAAATACCCAGATCAAGCACGGACGATTAACAGTAAAAAAACCTAAGCACAGCAAGCTAAAATCTTTCATCAAAAAAAGAAATTGCCATGAATGGAGAAAAAAATTAAGAGGACCCGGATCAATGCATGAAATAAATCAGCATCTAAAAGGGTCGAACCCAAAAACATAATAATTGAATTATGGTTGTACCTTGGTAGACAGACTTAACAAGAGATTCAATATTGCCTTCTTGACGAAACACAAGAGGAGGGGAATCAGAATCAGAAGAATCAATGGAAATTCCAGCTGAATCATACCCTCTGTACTCTAAACGCCTCAACCCATTGAACAGAACTTCTAGAATGTAGCGTCTCTCTCTGGTGACATTGTAATTCAAGTACGCAAATATTCCACACATTCTAGGACGAGAATCTTGCACTAATATTTTCTTCTTTTGGAGAAAATTTTGATGCAATCAAGAAAGGATGGTTGATTTAGAGAGACATATATATACTAGTGAGATGTCGAGTAACAGGAAAGCACATGGGAAAGAGGAGGAAAGGTAACGAGATTTGACTATTGACTTTTCTATGTCGATTCGGATTTCAACAGATCATTCCAACAAATTAAATTCTAACACGTCACTTCTCGCCAACGAAGCTCCCAGTTGTGACTTGTGACCACTCTTGATTTTTACTACTGCTACTATTAGTAATAAATAATGTAAATATTGTCATCATATCTTTAGCACTTTATCCAATAAAATTGCTATGTTTTGCTAGAGCGTATCTTATTACTTTGTTAGTACCTTCTTGCTCATGAGTCATGACATAGTATCAGGGCGGCCCAAGCCTAAATCAAGTGTAACACTTTGTTTTAGGCTTTAAAATTATTAATATTTTTTTATATATATTAGTATATTATTTATATAATTATCTTTTATTATTGATAAATTTATTTCTTTATTGTCATATTAATTTTTAATAACTCGATTTTTTCCTCTAATTAATATAACTAAAATAGTTTTTTGTCAATCTTATTTTACTTTTTTATTTAATTATATTTCTCTATTCATTAGTTGGTCACGTAACTATATCTAATAATCTAACTTATTATTTATTTTTCTTACATAAATTATACTCTTTCCGTCCCAATTTATATGAAAGTGTTTGACTGAACATGGATTTTATGAAATAAAGGAAGGCTTTTGAAACTTGTAATCTTAAATAAATTATATAAGTTTTTGGGCTAGAAATCATCTCATTAATGGTAAAATGAAAAATCTAAAGTTGAATTGTTACCAAATATAGAAAGGAACTTACTAACAAAAAAGAGTCACTTATGTTTTCTGGGTTCTCCCATTTCAGTTGTGATGCAATCAACGTTAAATTCATTTAATTTTCTGTATTTTATAAAAATTAAGTTCCCATTTTTTTAATTCCACATCCTCACTTGTCTAATTTTTTTAAAACGACGTTCATTAAATTTTATATATATA
The DNA here is from genome assembly GCF_000715075.1 of Nicotiana tabacum. Classification (NCBI taxonomy): domain Eukaryota; kingdom Viridiplantae; phylum Streptophyta; class Magnoliopsida; order Solanales; family Solanaceae; genus Nicotiana; species Nicotiana tabacum. The sequence continues at coordinate 72,484,307 of NC_134098.1, read as the reverse complement.
TATATATATATATATATATATATATATATATATTAAGGCCTCTTATTAAGATTTTGCTTTAGGCCTCCGATGAGGTTGGGCCGCCCCTGGTATGTTGCCCCGCCAGCCATTGAAAGCCATCAAAAGCTTCAAAACTTTGATCTTGAATTTGATTTTTTAAAATTATTATTTATTTTGATTTGAACTTGTGGTATCAATATACTATGAGATTTTTATAATTATAATAACATCTCATTAAAATGCCAAGTCTAAAGGTGAATTGTGTTCGAATATAAAAATAAACTATTATTTCTAGAAAAAATTGCTAACAAAAAGATAGTCTCACGTGAAATACACGTTTCATAAATGCTTATTCTCTTTTTTAATCAAATAATTGAATAACAATTTTTAACAAAATGTTTGTTCTTTTTCTTAAATTTATGAAATTAAATGCATTGAGCTTTCTATTTGCAATTTTAATTTCTCTTTAAATTATTCTATTTTAATAAAGCAACTAATTACGGATATTCCAAACTCAAAACAAAATACTAACACTCATGTAAAATAAAAATATTATGCAAACTAATATTTGTGTAGAATTTACATTGTATAAGAGATTTAAAAGTATAATTTTGAAATACAAAGAGTGCATCTGCAACTAGTCATATTACATGAATGTTTATTTATCCATCTATATCTATCTATACTATATTAAAAGCACGAAGTCACTTAGCGAAATGTCGTTCGGTTTTTTTACCCTTTAAAAATAATTTTACATTGGATAAAATCGTAATTAAATTATTATCCTAATATTTACGAATTTGAAATCTACTAATTTTTTATTATTAAATTCTTTCCTTATTTGAAGTCATAATTATTTTCAAGTCTTTGCGTTTTTTATTTTGTTAGAAATGATTTAATCATTATTAGACTTCAACTTAAATAAAATAAAACTCTAGCTTTGTCGAAATCCAAATTAAACGTAAATTTTACATCTTTTTTAGTCTAATTCTACCAAACTTATTGGCTATTCGGGTAAGCAAAAACGAAAAGAAATTTTAAACACATTAGGAATCTTAGAAAAGTTTTTATTTTCAAGTTTTTCCTTTTCTTTATTTTGTTATAAGCAATTTAATCATTATTTGACTCAAATTCAAGTAACACGTAAGCTTCGCACTCGTTTTAGTTCTTCCGAATTTTAAACAATTACTTTTTCTAAATTTTGGTTTCTAATCACATTGTATAAAATTGTAATTTAATTTTTTTAATATTTAATACTTTAAAAGTTTGACAAGTGTGGGTTGCTCTAGTAGTGAGCACCCTCCACTTTCAACCAAGAGGTTGTGAGTTCGAATCACCCCAAAAGCAAGGTGGGAAGTTCTTGGAGGGAAAGAGCCGAGGGTCTATCGGAAATAGCCTCTCTACCTCAGAGTAGGGGTAAGGTCTGCGTATTAACTAAAATTTTGGTTAATAAACTTTTAGTTATTTGAATTATGTTGAAAGTCCTAATATTGTATTTAGAAATTCCAAAATCGAATATATTTCTTCTAATAAATATGGTTATATATATTTCGCATTCATATATGATTCAAAATGGAATATGCAGAATTCAGTCATATAATTTCAAACTGGTTTTTGATGTTCAACGTTTTGATAATGAACTAAGACCAAAAATCGGTAATATATCAATTTTCAATTTAAAACAAGGAATTAACTCTTTAGTTTCAAGAACATTAATATTCATATTGCAAAGCTTAAAAGTTTATTCCCTCTATCTCAATTTAAATGACACGCTTTGCTTATTAATCCGTTGAAAAAAAAATGACACATTTTTATATTTGAAAATAATTTAGGTTTAAACTTTTTATTTTACTCTTAATAAGAAGCTTTTATACCCAAACAAATGTCATGGTACCATAAAGTTTTTGTCCCTTAAACTTTTAGGACCACATTATTTAAAAGTCCTTTTTTTCTTAAACTTCGTATTCAGTCAAACTATCTCATGTAATTTAAAACGGAGGGAATATTAGATTCTAATTATGAATGAGATTGTTGTAATTAATAAGATTCATTAGAATCCTACAATTAAGGCTCAGACTACTACTAAGCATTGATTTTGGGTAGCATCAGCATGTATACTTTCTTGTTTGGTTTAGACTTCTACTTTTTTTACCATTTTTGCCATTGACTTATGTAGTAGTTCCTTTACCTATTGTTCGATCAATTTGTTAAAGTTGATGCAATTTTTTTTTAGATGGTTTGAGTCTTTGAGATACTTGCATCTTCTACCTATTGTTAGTTTGAAATTGAAGATGTTCACATTTTTATACTTTTAGATTGAAAATAATTTACTCTTTTAAAGTACAAGGTCAAATATATCATGATCTTTCGTTATTTGTTTCACATATATCATGATAATTGTTACGCGGCGCCTTCCTGAAATTTCTTAGAAGGACGACGTAAGGCTAAGCAATCGATATCAGTGCGATTGTTGTCCGCCACCTGAGGTCCCCTCCGTGCACTAGACTAGATTGTCAGTGCCATACGGAAAAACTAATGTCGTGATCAATTGAAAGAGAGAGCAGAAAAGAGAATTGAGAATGAAAGAAAGCTTGATTGCATTGAATGAAAGCTATTACAGAAAAGCAACACGGTATCGGAGGGAGAGACACCAGTACAGAGACGTGTTTGCTTGCTTGAAAGTTTGATTACTTGGTCCCCATTAATAATGCTTAAAAAAAAATAAACCAAAGTTACATGACTAGACCTATGAAAGTTGAAAAATCACACTTAAAGAAAATGCAGTAAAACTACTCTATATTTACAATGAAAAGGACTTAGTCTTCTATAAAGCAGAAACAAGTCCGTTGACAGCAACTTTGTCTTTAGCATCAGGGTCTGCGCACACGGCGCTGTTGGCATCTGCCTATAGATGGGCGCTGGTGATGGCTATCGGTGGGGCGACAGAGGTACATGCGCGCTTGTCACTTGGAGCTGCCGAGACCACGGGGCCAACCGTGGCGATGGGCGTTGGGAAGCTTGCCAGGACGCCACGGGGCACGTCCAATGGGTCATGGGGCATGGCTGGAAAGCCGCCCATGACATTCTCCCCCACCTGAGTTGGCGACGTCCTCGGCGCCTTCCTTGCAAGGTAATCATCAATCAGGCTCTTGTAGGCTTTGAGGTTTGTTCCCCTCTCCCAAGTATTCTCCTCTGCATTACATCCCTGTCATTTCACCAAGAACTCTTGGTGATCTTTTCTTGAGGCGTGAATCACTCGATCATCAAGAATAGCTTCAGCACGCCTTTTCCCGGTTAAATTGGGACCTCGAATACTTGGTATTGTGAGTTGGCTTCGTGAAGGATCCTCCATATCTTCCCGAAAATAATTCAGTAGACTGACATGGAAAATAGGATGGATTTTTCACCAAGCTGGGGTATCCACCCGGTATGCAACTTTCCCAATGCGTCTTTCAATGGACAAGGGTCCAATATATTTTTGCAATAGGCGAGGGTCATGGACTTCTGCAAACAAGTACCACTTTGGGATTTTGACCATCACTTTGTCTCCCACTTGGTATTCAACAAAGCGGCGATTATGATCAGCAAGCCTCTTTATCCGTTTTTGGGCTTTGACAAGATAGCTCCGCACTATCTCCAAATTTTGCTTCCACTCTTTTGAGAAGCTAGCAGCCCGAGGAGATTTTGAGATGTTTAGTGCGTTCACTGTGTGTGGGAGTAGCGGTTGCTATCCGATAACAATTTCAAAAGTACTTTTGTTGGTACTTGTGCTCTTTTGTGAATTGAAATACAGTTGAGCAGCATCCAGAAGCTTCACCCAGTTCTTCTGCGATCCGGTCACAAAGTGCCGGAGATATTCCTCTAGCATGCCACTGAATCGCTCCGACTGGCCATCAGATTGCGGATGAAAACTTGAGCTATGACTCAATTTTGACCCGAGACACTTAAAGAGTTGGGTCCAAAAATTGCTAGTGAAGCGTGAGTCGCGATCACTAACAATGTCATTAGGTAGGCCCCAATATTTGACGACATGAGAGAAGAAGAGTCGAGTTGTATCTTCTGCTGATATATATTGTGGGGCTGCTATAAAGATAGCATACTTGGAAAACCGATCCACCACAACCAAGATAGTTGTGAGATCTCCGACCTTGGGCAATTCGGTGATGAATCCAGGGAAATGCTTTCCCAAGGTCTTTTTGGGATAGCTAGTGGTTCCAAGAGCCCTGTCTGCGTCAAGCGATCTGACTTATCCTTCTGGTATACTAGACAAGTCTTCACATACTGAGCGACGTCATCGACCATTTGAGGCCAATAATATGCATGGCGAAGCAATGCTATGGTGCGTTACCCACTGGGATGACCGACCCACAAAGTATCGTGGCATTCTGCCAGAAGAGCCCTTCACAGATCTCCTCCTTTAGGAACATAAAGTCGGTTCCCTTTCACTTTCAGGAAACCATCTTCGGTGTAGAACTGGCGAGTCTTGCCTTGTCCTACCAAATCAATCAAATACTGTGCAGTAGAATCCTTGATGAGTAGATCCCGTATCTGGTCTTTTATGGTGGTGGTTACTTCGCTTCCCTTTAGGGCGGCGAGTACACACACCGATGCTAGATCAGCTCTCCGTCCGAGTGCATCAGCAACATGATTGGTCTTCTCACTTCGGTACTCCAGGTTGAAGTGAAATTCCGCTATGAGTTCCTGCCACCTAGCCTATCGACCATTCAGCTTTGGCTGGGTCATGAAATGGCTAACGGCTGCGTTGTCTGTCTTGACCACGAATGGGGCTCCCAGTAGATAATATCTCCAAAGGCGTAAGCAATGAACGATAACCAATAATTCTTTCTCATGGGCGGCATAGCGCCGCTCTGCATCCTTCAGTTTCCGGCTCTCGTACGCTACGGGATGCCCTTCTTGTAGCAATACTCCACCAAGTGCATAGTCGGAGGCATCCGTTTGCACTTTGAATGGCTTGGCCAAGTCAGGGAGGGCCAAGACTGGCTACTAGACATAGCCATTTTCAATGCGTTGAAGGCCTCTGCCCCCTTGGGGCCCCAGTCCCACTGTGTGACTTTCTTGAGAAGTTCTGTCAGCGGCACCACAATGAGGGAGTAACTTTTCACAAAACGCCGATAGAAGTTACATAGGCCAAGGAACGACCTCAAGGCGTAGATATCCTTAGGAGGCGGACATTCTGTGATGGCCTAAATCTTCTGCTGGTCCATCTTGATCCGCCCTTCCTCGATGACATGTCCGAGGAATTCAATTTGTTTCTGAGCAAAGGAGCACTTGGATAGCTTCGCATATAATTCGTGCTCCCGCAATCGGGCTAGGACCTTCCGCAAATGCTCAGGTGTTCTTCCAGTGTTTGGCTATATACTACAATGTCATCCAAATAAACCACGATGAATTCATCAATGTATTCTCGGAAAACTTGGCTCATCAAGGTGCAAAATGTGGCTGGCGCGTTAGTCAAGCCAAAGGGCATAACCAGGAAGTCGTACGACCCATATCTTGTCACACAGGTCATCTTGTGCTCATCACCCTCTGCAATCCGAACTTGCCAATAACCTGTCCTCAGGTCTATTTTGGTGAATACTGTCGCACCACCCAGTCTATCAAATAAGTCTGCCATTAGCAGAATATGGTACTTATTTTTCACGGTGATTTTGTTTAGAGCCCGGTAATCCACGCAGAGTCGTAAACTACCATTATGTTTCTTTTGGAATAGCACAGGGGACCCGTATGGGGACTTAGAGGGCACAATGATCCCTGTGTCTAGCATTTCCGCCAGTTGTCTCCGAAGCTCGGTGAGTTCGGGTTGTGACATTCTGTACGGTGCTCGGGCAGGTGGCTTCGCACCCGGCACCAACTCAATCTCATGGTCCACAGTTCGCCTAGGCGGAATATGCTTTTGGCATGTCTTGTGGCATGATGTCTTCAAATTCCAGAAGCAACTCCTTCACGGGTGCAGGAATGGGACCCGAGGAGCGTTCTATATCTTCCATGCAGAGGGTAGCCAGGAACGTGGGTTCATGTCTTTTTACCCCTTCTTCAACTGCAAGGCCGAGATGTTCTCGGCTGCCATCTTCATGGGAATGCACGGAATAATGCAGGGCTTGGCCCCATTTGCTCCCATCATCAGTAGCATGTCTGCATACAGTGCGGGCATGGTATTGGTATGTCTCAGGAATTCCAACCCCACTATCAACTCGAAGTCATCTATGATCACCACGCGCAGGTTGAACTTTCCTTCATAAGGGCCAAGTTTCACCGGTACTTCTTTGGCTATTCCACCCACTGGCTGAGGTGGTGAGTTGATAGCCTTGACACGACCTTTGCCCTTTCCTACAACTAGGCCAAGGCGCTCCACCTGAGTCGAGGCTAAGTAGTTGTGGGTAGCACCCGTGTCTATCATCGCCCGAATGGGCTTGCCATTTACCTTCATGTCAACGAACATTAAGGTCCTCTCTTGATGAGGAGGAGTCCTCTCGTTCGCCTTCTTTTTTCCTTTCTTGGCGATTGGATAGAGGTCCTTCTTCTTACGGATACCAGCACTGGTTCCCGCTAGGGGCTCAGAAATAGAGCCAACAATGGCATTGAATGCACCTACTGGTTCGGTCTGGTCCGCATCATCGTCATCTGTCCCATCCTCAAAAGCTTGATGGGCGTTCATCTGTGCATGTGGGCATTCATTATTCCAATGTGGTCCGCCGCAATGACGACATCCTAAGGGGGTTTTCCTCCCCCGATCATTATTGTTAGATACAACGCTAGTACTGCTTGAGGAGGGAGCCTTAGATTTGGTTGCACTCCGGTCTCCTCCACTTCTGCTAGGGCCACCAGTGTTCCGCTGGCCTCCTTTGTATCCTCCTCGGACAGGCTGTTGAGGCCTGTCCTTCCGGGCTTCCACTTGATAATCCCCAAGGCACTCTGCTGCTTGGATTGCCTTAGGTAACGTGTCTACCCTTTGACTTTGCAACTCCATGCGGGCATAAGGTATCAACCCTTCCAGGAAGGTAAAGAGTTTGTCTTTATCCCCTATGTCGCGGATGTTCAGCATGAGCGCAGAGAATTCCCGCACGTAATCCCGCACTGATTTGGTCTGGCGGAGCTCCCGTAGCTTTCTCCTAGCATTGTACTCAACACTTTCGGGGAAGAACTGTAGGCGTATGGCTGCCTTCAGTTCTGCCCATGTCTCGAGGGCATCTTCACCAGCCTTGATGGCTTCGTATTTCACCCGCCACCAAAGTTTGGCATCACCCTAAAGATACATGGCAGCAGTTGATACCTTCTTAACTTCTTCTAGTCCCCCCACAGCATCGAAGTATTGTTCAATGTCGAAGATGAAGTTTTCCACTTCTTTGGCATTCTGAGCTCCACTGTATGGCTTTGGCTTAGGAATTTTCAGTTTTTGGGCCATAGGGGCGAGGTTCACAATACCCCCGATTTGGTTTCCACCTCCTCGAAGCAGGCCTTGTAAAGCAGCATTGACAACATTGAGCTGGCCTGTCAAGTTGTCTATAGTTTGTTGCATGTCAGTCACCCCGTCTGCCTCTTGTGCCCTGTTGGCTAAATCCTCGGCGTGCTCCTGTTGAAGGACCTCAAATTTACCAAAAATTTCAGTTGCCTCTGTGGCTGCCGTTTGCCGGTCTCCTTCAGAGTCGCGACTGATGTTTTCTATGTCAACTTCGGCCTAGATCAGTCTGCGGTCCAGGTCGTCCAACCTTTGCACTAGGCTGGTCTTTAGGTCAGGAACCATTTCCACGACGGGCCGTAATGCGTCAACCGTTCCCTCAAGGGTCGCAATGCGATCCCCATAATTCACCATGGTCAGAAATGGTGGTAATTGCAATGTAATCCCTCGTCCGATGTCGAGCCTAGGCTCTTGTACCAACTGTTATGCGGCGCCTTCCTAAAGTTCCTTGGAAGGGCGACGTAAGGCTAAGCAACTGATGTCAGTGCAATTCATGTCCGCCACCTGAGGTTCCCTCCGTACGCTAGACTAGATTGTCAGTGCCTTACGGAAAAATCAATGTCGTGATCAATTGAAAGAGAGAGCAGAAAAGAGAATTGAGAATGAAAGAAAGCTTGATTGCATTGAATGAAAGCTATTACAGAAAAACAACACGGTGTCGGGGGGAGAGACACTAGTACAAAGAATTATTTGCTTGCTTGAAAGTTTGATTGCTTGGTCCCCCTTAATAATGCTTAAAAAAAATAAATCAAAGTTACATGACTAGACCTACAAAAGTTGAAAAATCACACTTAAAGAAAATGCAGTAAAACTACTCTATATTTACAATGAAAAGGATTTAGTCTTCTACAAAGCAGAAACAAGTACGTTGGCAGCAACTTTGTCTTTAGCATCAGGGTCTGCGCGCGCGGCGCTGTTGGCATCTGCCTGTGGTTGCGCGCTAGCGATAGCTATCGGTGGGGCGACAGAGGCACATGCGCGCTTGTCACTTGGAGCTGCCGAGACCACGGGGCCGATCGTGGCGATGGGCGTTGGGAAGCTTGCCAGGACGCCACGGGGCGCGTCCAAAGGGTCATGGGGCATGGCTGGAAAGCCGCCCATGACATAATGCATGTTATTTTGAATTTCACTTTTCTAGAAACAATGAGTTGTGCAATATATATTACATAAAAATTCATATAAAAAGTTTATCGAAGGAAATTGTGAAAAAAGTCAAATGGATAATGTAACAAAATCCTTTTGCACATTTGTTAGCCAACTAATTAAAAGATAGTTTGGTGTTTCGGCTACATATTTGAACAGCTGCATACGCTACTCCAAATCATTTGTTAGAACAAGTCTTCAACAGATCAACTTTTAGAGAGGAAATATATTAACGTGAAAATATATTAATTTTTCGAGGTGAATTTTACGTTATATATAATTAATTATTCCTAAATTACAGAAAAGAAGACGGTAAATGCACGATTTACACGTGCAAAGTATCGTACACTAAAACTAAAACTAGTTAAATTAAAAAGGAGAAAACATGATTAGTCGACAACCGGCTTGGCACCCACTGTGGTGGTGGCTTTCAGCAAAATGTTGACTCATTGTAGTTGACCTTAGACTTAGCAAAAGTAAACATACATTCCTTTTTGAATCCTCATTCAATTTGATACATGAGCTTCAAATCCATAGCATTCACAGTTTTTCGCTGATCATATATCTTTTTTCCACTGAAAAGTGAAAAGATAGTAAATTGTATCCAATTGATCTCTAGTAGGGAGTTGAAATATGGCTGTAGCAGAGGTGTTTCTTTCAGCATTCATCACTGTGTTGTTTGAGAAGTTAGCTTCTGGGGAGATTTTGAACTTTGCAAGAAAAGAAGGAATCCAGTTTCAGCTCAAGAAATGGAGCAGAACATTGTCCAAGATTCTGGCAGCGCTTGCTGATGCTGAAGAGAAGCAAATCACTGATAAAGCTGTGAAATTGTGGCTAGAAGATCTCAGGGACTTGGCTTATGACTTGGATGATGTTCTTGATGAGGTTTCCACAGAGATTTTCCGGCGCAAAATGATGACAGAATTTAATTCCAAGAGAAGTAAGTTACAAAAACTGATCCCTACTTGCTGTACCAGTTTGACTCCTAGTACTTTGAAGTTTAACCATACTTTAGAGTCCAAGCTAGGGAAGATCAACTCTAGATTACTAGAGATGGCACAGCAGAAAATTGATTTAGGCTTGAGTGAAAATAATGGAGGGAGGTTTAGTTTTATTAGAATGAGAGAACGGATGCCTACAACTTCCTTAGTGGATGAATCTAGAGTTTATGGCCGTGAAAAGGATAAGCATGCCATTCTTGATTTATTGCTGAGTAATCAGGGAAATTGTGATTTTGAAGCTTGCATCATTCCAATTGTTGGAATGGGTGGTGTTGGCAAGACAACCCTTGCTCAACTTGCATACAATGATGCCAAAATTAATGATTGCTTCGATTTGAAGATTTGGGTCTGTGTTTCTGAAGTTTTTGATGTATTGGGCATAACCAACTTGATTTTTGAGTCTGTGGCACCCGAAAGTAGAGAGATTAAGGGCTTGGATATGCTTCAAGTAAGTTTAAAGGAGAAGCTTTCGAAGAACAGGTTTCTTCTTGTACTTGATGATGTATGGAATGAGAATTACGGAATGTGGGATCTCCTTCTGAGTCCCTTGCGAGTTGGACTGCCTGGAAGTAAAATTGTTGTCACGACGCGCAATGAGGGTGTTGCATCTGTTATGAGTTCTGTTACTCCTTATCGATTGAAGGAGTTAGCAAGTAGTGATTGCCTATCATTATTCTGTCAGCATGCTTTGGGTTCAATAAATTTTGATGCACAGCCGGACTTGAGGATGATTGGTGAGAGATTGGTGAAAAAATGTAAAGGCTTGCCTTTGGCTGCAAAGACTCTTGGTGGTCTCTTGCGAACAAAATCAAGGCCAAAGGAGTGGGAAGATATACTAAATAGCAAGATATGGGATTTACCTGAAGAAAAAAGTGACATTCTTCCTGTTTTACGGTTGAGCTATTATCATCTCCCTTCTGATTTGAAGCCCTTGTTTGCATACTGCTCAATATTTCCGAAGGATTATGAGTTTGACAAGGACGAGCTTATTTTGTTGTGGATGGGGGAAGGATTCTTGCAGCAATCAGAAGGAAAGAAAATACTTGAAGAATTGGGTGATGAATGCTTTAATGAGCTGTTATCGAGGTCATTTTTCCAACATTCTAGTGGTAATGAATCAAGATTCATGATGCATGATTTAATACATGATTTAGCCGAGTTTGTTGCTGGAGACATATGCTTTAGGTTGGATGAAAGATCAGAGGGTACACAAAGGACAACAAATTGTCAGAAGGCGAGACATTCATCTTATGTTCGTCGGCAGTATGAAATTTTTAAAAGGTTCAGTTCCCTCCATGCCGTTCAAGGTCTAAGGACATTTTTACCCTTAGAGGTTCAGAAGTTAGAAGGTTGGCAGAAGTCCTACATATCAAAAGGCTTATTGGATTTCCTACCTAAACTACGTTCCTTGAGAATTCTGTCATTAAGTGGATATTGCATAGCTGAGCTACCAAACTCCGTTGGTGATTTGATACATTTGCGCTTCCTTGACTTATCGGAGACATCAATTAAGCAGCTACCAGAATCAATTTGTTCTCTCTATAATCTACAGTCCCTTTTGCTGTGTGGTTGCTACAGACTCACTAAGTTGCCAGCAACATTAGGAAATCTAATCAACCTCAGACATCTTAATAATGCTGACACCGAGCAATTACAAGAGATGCCCACAGGAATCTATAAGTTGACAAGTCTGCAGACTCTCCACAAAATGGTATTAGGCAGAAGTAATAGCTTGAAACTGTGGGAGCTAAAAAGCCTGTCGAATCTCCATGGAACACTTGCCATTACGGAGTTGCAGAGTGTCACTGATACTACAGATGCAAGGGAAGCTGATTTAGCTTCTAAAAAAGGCATTGATGAGTTGGTGATGGAATTCAACAAAGATTTTGATGGTTCAAGGGATGCAAGACTTGAAAAGGATGTTCTTGAACTATTACAACCTCATGGGAACTTGGGAAGACTCAGTATACTGTTTTATGGGGGAATAGAATATCCAAGTTGGATAAGCCCGGGCTTGCTTAAAAGCTTAACTCATTTGACATTAGGTGGTTGTAGAAGCTTCACCTTGCCAACACTTGGGCAGCTGCCGCTTCTTGCAGAATTGTATGTTCATGACATGCCATGTGTGAAAAGGGTAGGTACTGAGTTTTGTGGAGGTGATGATCCCTTAAATTTGGGTTTTCCAGCACTGGAAGTTCTGAGGTTTGAAAACTTGCCGGAATGGGAGGAATGGTACATTTCGCTCAGCAATGCGTTTCCTCGACTCCATGAGCTTAGCATATGTAATTGTCCCAAATTGAGTGTTGTTTCTCTCTCTAATTTTCCAGTACTTCGTGAGCTGAATTTAGATGAATGTAACGTGCAAGTCCTTAGAAGCATTTTTGGCATCTTTTCCGTAAAGGTCCTGAAAATTCGCTGTGTTTGGGGACTCAGTCTACTATCTAAAGAGTTAACACAGTATCTGGGGTCACTTGAAGATTTGGATATAACTGAGTGTGGGGATCTGATATCACTGTGGGATGGTAAATCTTCAATAGAACATCTCAGTAATCTGAAAAATCTGGGAATTTCTAAGTGTCCCCAACTGAAGTGCTTGTCACTAGAAGAGAATGCATTGCCTCAGACACCTGAATCTTTGTCCATATGTGAGTGCTCTAATTTTGAGAATCTTCCCTGTGGATTTGACAACGCATTATCTCTCAGACAGTTGCGCATCAGATCATGCCCGAAAATTGTCTCACTTGATGTTGCTGAGCTATCTACCATGCTTAAACGAGTTGAAATTGCACATTGTGTGGCTTTGGAGACCTTGCCTCATCGGAGCCATTGTCTTGAGGAGCTCAAGATTGACGGCTGCCCATCACTCAGATCCATTTCAACTCACAGACTGCCAACTACTCTTAAGGTACTCCAAATTGATAATTGTAGGGAGCTCGCTTCAGTTTCAGATACATTGCTGCAGGGAAGCAGTAGTTTCGAACGTCTCAGGATTTCTAATTGGCCAAGTTTCACCGTGTTACTGAGATCTGTAGAAAGAATGCCAACTTTATTTTCATGTCTTGTCGAATTGCACATAAGTCGTTGTGATACTCTAGAGTCTTTCCCACATGGTTGCTTGCCTTCCCATAATCTGAGAAGCCTTTCAATCTGGAGCTGCAGCAATCTCCACAAACTGCCTGATCAGATTGGAGGCCTTACATCACTTGAGTCCCTGATGCTACATGATTGTACCAGTCTCGAGTCATTTCCTGAGCAGGAGTTGCCTCCCAACTTAACTTCACTTTGGGCCAGCAGCTGTCACACACTCAAACCTCTATCAGAATGGGGTCTGCACAAGCTCACCACTCTCCAAAAGTTGACAGTCATTGATGGATTCATGGATCTCGTTTCATTTCCCGATGATTGCGTGCTTCCATCCAGTTTAACCTCACTTTGGCTTGGTAGACTCTGCAATCTTGAATCTCTTTCCAAGGGACTCGTAAATCTGTCTTCTCTAGAGCATCTGCTAATAAGGGACTGCGCCAAGCTTCGTCACTTGCCTAATCAAGAGTTGCTTGATACAATCTCATATCTGGAAATTCGAGGCTCGCCACTTCTAAAAGAAAAGTGCTTGAAGGAGAAAGGAGAATACTGGTTGAAGATAGCAAACATTCCGTGCGTACATATTGACGGTACTCTGCTTCATGAACAAAATTCATAGTTGAGTGCATCTATTTCATGTCTTTACGTGAAGTCTCTTAGCGTTGATACGTCATTCGTCTATCATATTATCACTTTGTATATATGCAACTACTCTTTCTTAACTTCCCATTTTGGTTTAGTGTTACATTGATAATAATAAGGCACATTAAACACATCATATACCCAAATTATATATTCTGAGACTAAATTAACCAAACCATGTCTTACAGGATTTCAATTATCCAACATAGGAAAGGAAGGAACCACTATAATAACTATTAGGTGCAAGGTTGTTTTGGAGTAGTTACTTTATGCTTAATTTTTCTTTTATTGCATCAGTTCATCTTGCAAATCCAAATGCTGTAAACGTGAGATGATGAGATCTCAAGTTTTTGTATTTTGCGTCTCCCTTGTTTATGTTGGTGATGATACAAAATTTGGAGCTGATAATGGTAAAAATGAAGGTTTATCGATGGAGGTACAACATTCTATTGACAGAGATTCTGGATAGTTCTCATCTCTGATAAGCTTCGTATGTTTATGTCTGAAAGAGAGACTTTAGGTTTTAATGCCAATGGACGGATGGGATGCAATTAATCAAATGGTTACAATGGTTTGGACTTAATGGGTCATCAGACATTTGGGCTCAAGCAGCTCTTTCTCAACTGTTGGGTCTTAACAGTTTTGGGCCCAAATTGGATCAATATTCTTTGGGCTTACTAGAAGAAGTAGTAGGAAACAGAAAATACACCTTGTATATACAATTTGATTTATTCTTTGGATTATCCTTTAGTCTGTTACAAGACAACTAATAAGAATTGTACAGCTGGCTAGGTAGTTAGAGAATAGATTCCTTTTCCAGTGTATTTATGTAGTAGCTTGGACAGACGTTGATCTATCAACAAATATATAGAAAATTTTTCCTAAGTTCCTCTTCTATTTTGTTATGGTATCAGAGCAGGCTTGAAGTGCTTGCGATCCAATTTCTTTTTTTTTTTACATCTCTTTTCTCCCTCTCTTGTGTGAAATGGCTACTGAATCTCAGAGCAGCCCTTCAGTTGTTTCTTCCACTCCCGTTGGAGCTGGATCCCTTCCAGTAGGTTCCATGGTTAGTGGTGTTGTTGATTCAACACACCCTTACTATCTTCACCCTTCAGATTACCCAAGAATGAACCTGGTTTATCAGTATTTGATGGCAGGAGCTATGGTGGTTGGAGAAGAGCCGTGGTGATAGCTTTGTCAGCAAAGAACAAGCTAGGGTTCATTGATGGATCCCTAGCTGTTCCAGCTGCAAACTCAGGTCTTCAACAGGCCTGGGCCAGATCAAATGACATGGTGTTTTCATGGCTCCTTAACTCCCTTTCAAAGGAAATAGCAGATAGTGTGTTATATTCCCAGAGTGCCAAAGATCTTTGGAGTGACCTGGAAGATAGATTTGGTCAAACAAATAGAGCTAAGCTCTTCCAACTATAGAAAGAACTAAGTGTTGTGGTGCAGGGGAGTTCAAGTGTGTCTACTTACTTCACCAAAATGAAGAGCTTATGGGATGAGCTAGATGCTCTCAACTGTGACTGTGGAGCAAAGGCAAAGAACCAGAAGGCTCATCAGGATGAAAGGCTCTTGCAATTCCTTATGGGATTGAATGAGACCTTCATAGGAGTTGGGAGCAACATACTGTTGTCCTCTCCACTCCCCTCTATTGGACAGGCATATGCATTGGTAATGCAAGATGAAAAACAAAGAGAAATTCAAGCTAGCCCTGCTTACCCAGGAGACTCAGCCTCCTTCATTGCTTTCAATCAAGCAGGGGGTAAGAAATACAATGAACAGAGAGGCAACAAAAGAGTTTTTGATGCAAAAAGAAACTCATTAATATGTGCTTATTGTAAGAAACCAGGACACAGTATTGAAAAATATTACAGGATTCATGGTTTTCCCACAGACTTTAAGTTCACAAAACAAAGGAAATTTCAAGGAGGAGTGCAAGCAAATGTTGCATTCAACTCAGCTGAAGAAGCAAATCAAGGAACACACAATGCAGGGATTCAGACACTTACACAGGAGAATGTAACACAGCTTCTGTAACTTCTCCATCAGGCAAACATGTGACAGCAGGCAACTTCCACTTCTGATGCTTCTGCAAACCTTAGTTGTGCTGGTATAGCCAATTTTTTTAAGTCACATGCCTATTTCATTCAAATTGATAACGAGTCTTGGATATTAGATAGTGGAGCAACTGAGCATATGACTTTCAACAAACACTTTTTCACAGAATATAAGGCTTTGCCTAAACCCCTCATGGTTAAACTTCCAAATTCATATAGAGTTAGAGTTACACACGCAGGTTCAGTGTCAATTTTACGTAATGTGGTACTACATAATGTCTTGTATGTGCCCTCTTTCAGGTTCAATTTGTTATCTATACACAAGTTGTGTAGACAACTTCATAAGTATGTTCTTTTCACCCCTCTTTCTTGTTTTCTGCTGCAGGGCCCTTCACTGAAGAGCCCTCTGGAGATTGGTAAAGAAAAGGGAGGTCTCTACATCCTCAAGTCAAGAGTTTCAGCTGCAGTTTCTAAGAGTTTACCTAAGTCTAGAAATACTTTTGTATCTAGATAGAAATCTAGTTCTGTTCCTTTTTTAAATTCCTGTTTTAATCTTTCTGATTCCAATGTAAAGGAAAAGTTGAGGCATTATAGGTTAGGCCACATGCCTTTAAGCAATATGAGAAATATTTATTCAGTTTCAATATCTTCCTGTTCCAAATTTTCTACTCCATGTGTTATTTGTCCTATGGCAAGGTAATCTAAACTCCCTTTTCCTTCAAGTTCTATTTCAACAAAATCAATATTTGAGTTGATTCATGTGGACACCTGGGGACCCTATAGTAGTCCTACATATGATGGTTATAAGTATTTCCTCACTATTGTTGATGACTTTAGCAGAGGTACCTAGACTTATTTATTAAGTACTAAGTCTAATGCCTTCACAGTTTTGAAATCCTTCTTAAACATGGTAGAGAGATAGTTTCACACCAAAGTCAAAGTTATAAGGTCCGACAATGCTTTTGAATTAGGTAGTGGGCACCTTCAGTCAGATTATTTTCACTCACAAGGGATCATACATCAAACTTCATGTGTCTATACACCACAACAAAATGGAGTTGTGGAAAGAAAACATAGACATTTACTAGAAACATCCAGAGCCTTACTATACCAATCACATCTGCATATCACATATTGGGGAGACTCTTTATTAACATCCACTTACTTAATTAACAGGTTCCCTTCTAAGATATTACACTTCAAAACCCCTTATGAAGTTCTGTTCAAAGCCAAACCCAATTATACAAACCTTAAGTGTTTTGGTTGCTTATGTTTTGTCTCTACTATATCACACAACATACCAAAGTTTGAGCCAAGGGCACTACCTTGTGTTTTCTTAGGATATCCACATGGGAAGAAGGGGTATAAGGTGCTTAATCTACAGACTCTTAAGACCTTTGTCTCTAGGGATGTCATTTTTCATGAAGAGTTCTTTCCTTTTGCTTCTATAAACACTGGTTCTTCCCCTAATCCTTCTCTACCTCTTGCTAAAGTTTATACCAGTACTCCTTTTTCTGATTCTTCACCTATCATTCCCTCCACTCATGTTGTTTCCTCTCCACCATTTACTGCTGCTTATTCTCCTAAGTTCCCCACTCCTGCCTCTCCTCCACACATTTTCTTGTCTACCACTTCTTCTCATGTTTCCACTTCTCACCCACATTCCACTTTTCTTACCTTCTCTTCCTCCACTCCTGCTTCAGTACCTATGATAGAATCCCTCATCAGGAAATCTACCAGACCTCATGTCACACCTGCTTATCTAAAAGACTATGTTTGTAATGCAATTCACCTCGCAGATGTATCTGATTCATGTTTCCTAGCTCCAGTCACTCCTACTTTTGTGTCCTTTACTGGATTAACCTCTTCTAACCAACATATGCTTAACTCTTTGTCTAATATCCAAGAGACTATCAGTTATGCACAGGCTGCTCATCACCCTGGTTGGCAGGAAGCAATGGCAAAAGAAATTGAAGTTCTGGAGCTCAATAAAACCTGGGATGTGGTAGAATTACCCCAAGGTAGGAAAGCCTTGCCATGTAAATGGGTATATAAGGTCAAGCAACACTCAGATGGCAACATAGAAAGGCTAAAAGCCAGATTGGTCATTAGAGGTGGCATACAACGAGAAGGAATAGATTTCACTGAAACGTTTTCACCAGTGGTTAAAATGACCACTATGAGGTGTATTTTGGCTACAGAAGTGAAGAGAGGCTGGGGACTTTACCAATTAGATGTAGACAATGCATTTTTACATGGCAATTTAAATGAGGAGGTTTATATGAGGTTTCTTGCTGGGGTTAGTCCTCCTACTCCTAATCACGTTTGCAAACTGAAAAAGTCACTTTATGGACTTCGCCAGGCATCAAGGCAATGGTATGCCAAGCTCAAAGCTGCCCTCAATTTCAAAGGCTTCACTCACTCTCTAAATGATTATTCCCTATTTTTCAAGAAGACAAACTCCTCTATTTCTATAGTTGCAGTCTATGTTGATGACATTTTGCTAACATGCAATGATGATGCTGAATTAACTACATTGAAAGAGTTTCTTCATCAAGAGTTCAGAATTAAAGACTTAGGTACCTTACATTTCTTCCTTGGTATGGAAGTCATCAGAGAAGCTCAGGGTCTGATCCTTTGTCAACGAAAATTCACCTTGGACCTTTTGCATGAATTTGACTCCTCGCACTTGTCTACTGATTCCTGTCCTTTAGACCCTACGGTAAAGCTTCTTGCTAAAACAGGAGATCCTATTGCTGATCCAACTCTGTATCGCCATCTCCTGGGGAAACTCAACTATCTAACACATACCAAACCAGACCTCTCCTTCACAGTTCAGCATTTAAGCCAGTACATGCAGGACCCTCGCCAACCACACCTTCAAGCCGCCTTTCATGTACTTCGCTATTTGCTGAAAGATCCAGGCCTGGGCTTTTTTATGTCATCATCTTCCTCTTTCAAATTGATGGTCTTTTGTGATTCTGATTGAGGGACTTGCCCAGATTCACGAAAATCTGTCAGCGGTTTCTACATTTCACTTGGTTCTTCTCCTATTCCCTGGAAATCGAAGAAGCAAACATCCATTTCTCTTAGCTCCGCTGAAGCGGAATATAGATCCATGAGACGAGTTGTGGCTGAACTAACCTGGTTAGTTCGTCTTTTCGCAGATCTTTCTATCCCTATCTCCCTTCCAGTACCGCTTCACTCTGATAGTAAGGCCGCGATACACATCGCCAAAAATCCGGTATTCCATGAACGAATGAAGCATGTCGAGCTCGACTGCCATTTCGTGAGGCACAACAGTTTCTTGCCGGTCTGATTTCACTCTCTTATGTCTGATCTTCCTCCCAACTCGCCGATCTCTTTACTAAATCCCTCACAGGACCCATCCATCACAATCTGTTGGGCAAGTTGGGGGTTCTTTCCTCCCCCTCCAACTTGAGGGGGGTGTTGGTGATGATACAAAATTTGGAGCTGATAATTGTAAAAATGAAGGTTTATTGATGGAGGTACAACATACTATTGACAGAGATTTTGGATAGTTCTCATCTCCGATAAGCTTCGTATGTTTATGTCTGAAAGAGAGACTTTAGGCCCAAATTGGGCTCAAGCAGCTCTTTCTCAAC
The DNA here is from genome assembly GCF_000715075.1 of Nicotiana tabacum. Taxonomy (NCBI): domain Eukaryota; kingdom Viridiplantae; phylum Streptophyta; class Magnoliopsida; order Solanales; family Solanaceae; genus Nicotiana; species Nicotiana tabacum. The sequence continues at coordinate 72,465,274 of NC_134098.1, read as the reverse complement.
TGTTGGGTCTTAACAGTTTTGGGCCCAAATTGGATCAATATTCTTTGGGCTTACTAGAACGAAGTAGTAGGAAACAGAAAATACACCTTACATATATAACAACAACAACAACAACAACCCAGTATAATCCCATTAGTAGGGTCTGGGGAGGGTAGTGTGTACGCAGACCTTACCCCTACCCTGGGGTAGAGAGGCTGTTTCCAATAGACCCTCGGCATCCTTCCATCCAAGAACTCCCGACCTTGTTCTTGGGGTGACTCGAACTCACAACCTCTTGATTGGAAGTGGAGGGTGCTTACCATCAGAGTAACCCACCTTGTATATACAATTTGATTTATTCTTTGGATTATCCTTTAGTCTGTTACAAGACAGCTAATAAGAATTGTACAGCTGGCTAGGTAGTTAGAGAATAGATTCCTTTTCCAGTGTATTTATGTAGTAGCTTGGACAGACGTTGATCTATCAGCAAATATACAGAAAAAATTTCCTAAGTTCCTCTTCTATTTTGTCAGTTTACTTCACCAAACACCAGCTAATTTCAACTCATTGACAGTCACAAGTGATATATAAGCTGGTGTAGTTGCCAATTTATTTCCATTTTTAAAACTCAAATAGAAAGAAAAAGAACACCATTCTAACCAGCAAATGAGATAGGGCGAGAATAGTCTCAGGAAGCGGGCAAAGCATTTGCAATGGAGCTGTGGTTGAAAATTATCACATTTGCCAAATATTAGGATCAGGAAGTGTAATATTTAACTGCTGGGTATAAAGTTGTCACTGAAGTAAGGATAGGTTTATGGAAAGAAAACTAGTTAAATTCTTAATTTTGCCGTAAAGTGCTTTCTTGAGTTTCATTGTCCACTTAATCTGTGGTCTTGATGCTGTATACCCAGAGGAAACTTGGGAACTGCAAAAACATAACTAGAAAACAGTAGTGTTGGAGGAGGGTGTTAAATAAGTGATTAGGGTGCTAGTAAGATAACTCATTCGGGTTCATATTCTCCTTCAAACAGTTGCAAGACGTCAGACTGGTCAACTTAACTATTGTTTGATAGATTTGCGAAAGAAATTGATTCTGCTCAATTTTGAGTCGATTCTTTTGTGCACCCTTTAGGTACTTACATATAGATGCAACAAGCAGTTAAATTTAGGGTTATCAAGAGGATGTTTATGCTACACGAGGATGGAGTGTAGCAGAGAAAGAACCAGAATAGTAGGCAGCAGAATATGCAGTTCATTTAGGTTTTATCTTTGGTTTTCCTTCTGCCTTGGTGTTGGGCATATCCTCTATGTTTTTGAGACACCATTGCACAGGTTAAAGCCTTTAAACTTTCTTAAAACTACTGACTGCAGTGGCTTGATCAATGAGAGTTATTTAGTTGTACCTGCAACTTTATAATTCAGTCAAATCATTTGCTTAACTAATAAACATGTTTAAACAATAATCTATGGTGGTTTTCTGCCCATGACAAGCTGACCCTGAATCACTGATGGTAGGAAAGCAAACTTGGTTGACTGCCTTCACATTCAATAGTTTTTTCTTAGTAAACAAATTATAATGACCTGTTAAACTTAAACGTGTTTTTGTAAAATCTTGTATTGCATTAACATGTTTGACTGATTAACCTCTTAAAGGATATTTGATGTTCTAGCTTCACTGGTCTTTTAAAGTTTTAGTACCAGTTCAACTCCCTTTATTCCAATTTATATGATACTTATATGCTTTCCATTTTGGCATGTCCGTATTTTACATGAATCCACAGATAATAGTAATTATACATAGCTCACATCTTCCTAAAGATTATATTCAGCTAAACAATTCTACATGGACAATCTTGTGAAGTTTCCTCTAGTACTCTAACTTTTTCAAATACTTGTTGTTGAGGTTTTTGTTATTTAAGATGAAATAGTCTTAAAATGAGGGTAAATGTGAAATTGAGGGAAAATGAAATTTTTGAGTAAAATTTTAAGTTTCCCCCTCTTGACAATGAGACATTGTCCCATATTGGAAGAGAAAAAGATTTTTGGTGGGTATATATATAATTGCTCTTCTTATAACTCTTAAAGAGTTAAGAAGAAAGCAAGCCTCGCGCCGCCGTCGTCGTCGCTCGCTCAGCTCGGCTCGGCTTCGGATTTGGTCAAATGATCGATTGATTAATTTTTTGGATCAAATTTATTTGTTAATAATAAATATTAAGCCAAGTGCTTGCTCCACAAACAAGTTAGTGCATGCTCCACCATGGAGGGTGGAGGGTCGTTCATCTTCAAAGCTGACTCCTATAAATATGTGCAGTAGCTGTTGAAAAAAAAAAAATGAAAACGCTCAACTTTGGCTACACATTGCACTCCTTCCTCTCAGCATTTCCATACGATTTTCTGAGTTTCTACTCCTTTGTTCTGCATTGTTTTAACATCAAACAAAGCAACTGTAAGTGTGATTTGCTACCAAACTTTGTGTTCGCTGAAACACTGGGGTTTGAAGTACCGCTACACCAGTGTGTGATTCGTTCTATCCTAGGAGGAAATAATCCATAACCTTGGGTACTAGGAGGGGATTAAATTCCTTAAGGAAACACTGTGAATTCAGTGAGCTCGAATTAATTACTGTTTCATTACGATAACTTATATTTTCCAGAATTATTATTTACAAATACAGCAATATTGGCGGGACTAACAATCTTAAGGAATTTAATTTATTTATTTCTGTATTTGTGTTATTCTTATTATTCTGCAAACTAAAACCTTTGTGGTTTTGTGTACTCCCGTTTTGGAGAGTAAAGCCTTCGTGGCGTTTTGTTGGAGATTAAAATCTACGTGATTTTTACTCCAGTTTGAAAACGTTTATTAAACGTTTGTTTGTGTCATTTTTTTTACAGAAAAAAATGACGACTGAAAGCGAAAATCAAGCTGTTCCGACGGTGACTGCCAACGCATCGACAAGCCGAACACCGACGTTGGCACCGACAAAAAAACCCGAAAAATTTTCCGGGATTGATTTCAAGCGCTGGCAGCAGAAGATGTTCTTCTACTTAACTACGTTATGTCTACAGAAGTTCATCAAGGAAGATGTTCCTGATCTGCCAGATAAAACTCCAGAGAATGAATGCTTTATCGTGATTGAAGCGTGGAAGCATTCTGATTTTTTATGCAAGAATTATATTCTTAGCGGACTGGATGATAATCTGTATAATGTATACAGTGGCGTGGAGACGTCAAAAGAATTGTGGAATGCGCTTGAAAAGAAATATAAAACTGAAGATGCCGGGATGAAGAAATTCGTTGCCGCAAAATTTTTTGGACTACAAAATGGTAGATAGCAAGTCTGTTATTACCCAAGTCCAGGAATTGCAAGTGATTATTCATGATCTACTTGCTGAAGGTCTTGTCATCAATGAAGCATTCCAAGTAATAGCAATGATTGAAAAGTTGCCTCCGTTGTGGAAGGACTTCAAAAATTATTTGAAACACAAACGAAAGGAAATGTCCCTAGAAGATCTCATTGTTCGGTTGAGAATCGAAGAGGACAATAAAGCTGCTGAAAGGAGAAACCGTGGAAATTCAACAATAATGAGAGCAAATATTGTTGAAGATAACAAAAAGAGGAAGAAGGCTTCTGTTCCGAAATACAACCCAAGCAAGAAGCGGTTCAGTGGAAACTGCTACAACTGTGGAAAAATCGGACACAAATCTACGGAGTGTCGTGCTCCGAAGAAAGACAAGAAAAGGGGTCAAGCAAACATGGTAGTAAAGCATGATGATGTTGATAACTTGTGTGCCATGCTTTCTGAATGTAACTTGGTGGGAAATCCTAAACAGTGGTGGTTTGATTCTGGAGCCACTCGCCATGTTTGTGCAGTTAGAGAAGCTTTTGCTACTTATGCTCCTGCTGGACCCGGAGAGACAGTTTATATGGGAAATGCTTCAACAGCAAAAGTTGAAGGATATGGGAAGATATTTCTGAAAATGACTTCTGGCAAGGTCATGACTTTGAACAATGTCCTTCATGTTCCCGAAATGAGAAAGCATTTAGTCTCTACTGGACTTCTTGTTAAGCACGGTTTTAAGTGCGTTTTTGTATCCGACAAGGTTGTCATAAGTAAGAATGAAATATTTGTAGGAAAAGGTTACCTCACCGAGGGCCTTTTCAATCTGAATGTAATGGTTGTGAAAAACAATAATAATATTTCAGCTTCTTCTTACTTACTTGAGTCAAATAATTTATGGCATGTACGTTTGGGGCATGTCAATTATAAAACCTTGCGAAAAATGATTAACTTGGAAGTACTGCCTAAGTTTGAATGCGAAAAATCAAAATGTCAAACATGTGTGGAATCTAAGTATGTTAAACATCCTTATAAGTCAGGTGAAAGGAATTCAAATCCTTTAGACTTAATTCACACAGATATTTGTGGCATGAAGTCAATACCATCTCGCGGTGGAAAGAAGTATTTCATAACTTTTATTGACGATGGTACTCGATATTGCTATGTTTACTTACTGAATAGTAAAGATGAAGCAATAGACGCATTCAGGCAATACAAAAATGAAATTGAAACGCAACTTAACAAGAAAGTAAAAATGATAAGAAGTGATAGGGGTGGTGAATATGAATCTCCTTTTGAAGAAATATGTTTAGAATATGGAATTATTCATCAAACAACAGCCCCTTACACGCCCCAATCTAATAGGATTGCGGAAAGAAAGAATCGCACATTAAAGGAGATGATGAACGCGTTGTTGATAAGTTCTGGTTTGCCACAGAACTTATGGGGGAAGCCATTCTTACGGCTAATCGAATATTAAATCGAGTGCCCCATAGCAAAACACAATCCATTCCATATGAAAAATGGAAAGGAAGGAAGCCCAACTTGAATTATTTTAAAGTGTGGGGGTGTTTGGCAAAAGTGCAAGTTCCTAAACCCAAAAGGGTAAAGATAGGACCAAAAACCGTTGATTGTGGTTTCATAGGATATGCGACAAATAGTAAAGCATATCGATTTCTGGTTCATAAATCAGAAAATCCCGACATTCATAATAATACGGCTATAGAATCAGATAATGCTGAGTTCTTTGAAAATATATATCCGTATAAAAAGGAATGTGAGTCGTTTGGTGAAGGATCTAAACGACCTCGGGAAGAAACAAAAGAAAGTACATGTAATCAGGAGGATCCAAGACATAGTAAACGTCAAAGAACGTCTACTTCATTTGGACCAGATTTTGTGACTTTTTTATTGGAGAATGAGCCTCAAACATTTAAAGAAGCTATGACTTCTTCGGAATCATTGTTTTGGAAAGAGGCAATCAATAGTGAAATAGAATCCATATTGAACAACCATACATGGGAATTGGTTGATCTTCCTCCTGGAAATAAACCTTTGGGGTTCTAAATGGATTTTTAAGAGAAAAATAAAAAATGATGGCACTATTGATAAATTCAAGGCAAGACTCGTAGTCAAAGGGTATAGACAACGAGAAGGTCTAGACTACTTTGATACATACTCTACAGTTACAAGAATTACGTCCATACGGATGTTAGTAGCATTAGCTGCAGTGTTTGGTCTTGAAATTCATCAAATGGATGTTAAGACGGCCTTCTTAAATGGAGAGTTGGAGGAAGAAATTTACATGGAACAACCTGAAGGGTTTGTGGTTCCAGAAAAAGAAAAGAAGGTATGTAGACTTGTTAAGTCTCTTTACGGACTAAAACAAGCACCCAAACAATGGCATGCGAAATTTGACCAAACAATGTTGTCAAATGGTTTTAAGATAAATGAATGTGATAAATGTGTGTACATTAAAAATGTTCCAAATCACATAGTCATTGTTTGCCTATATGTGGATGATATGCTGATAATGAGTAATGACATTGCCAACATAAATGCTACTAAGCGTATGCTCAATAGCAAGTTTGATATGAAAGACTTGGGAGTTGCTGATTTAATTCTGGGAATTAAGATCCATAAGACTCCTCAAGGTCTGGCATTATCACAATCTCATTATATTAAGACAGTACTTGAAAAATTCAAGCACTTGGGCTTTAAAGTTGCAAAGACTCCATTTTGGCTCCGGAATTTCTTGGAAGACATTCCATTTTGGCCCAAACCGTTGGCACCAATATGCATACATTGTGATAGTCAAGCGGCAATTGGAAGGGCTGGGAGCGTTATGTATAACGGTAAATCTCGTCATATACGACGAAGACATAAAACCGTTAGGCAATTACTCTCTAGAGGAATTATCACGATTGACTATGTAAAGTCAAGTGATAATGTGTCGGATCCACTTACAAAAGGCCTAACTAGAGAGGTAGTTGAGAAATCATCAAGGGGAATGGGGCTATGGCCGAGAACAAGTTATTGTGGCGGTAACTCTACCTAGAAGACTGGAGATCCCAAGATCTAGGTTCAAGGAGATCAAACAAAGTCATTAATGACGGTTCAACATTGTCAAATAAAATTTTAGTCCGTTCTCGTGATGAGACAATGTTCAGTACCAAGGATAAAGCATTAAGGCTTTTTAATGATTTCTAAATTTGATACGGGATATATCAAATAGTATATCTACAGGATGACACGTTTAGGAATCACCTATGTAAGTGTGAAGTGTTAGCCGCTTCAAGGAGAACTTTGTAAGGCCAGTACTCTACGCACTTATGAAACCAGGCGGTGTTCATGGCTGAAACGAACACAACAATGAGAACCAAAGACGGTTAAGGGTTGATTGTGTGACTTATGTTTGTCTAGGTATACACCAAAGATCGACGGTTCAAAGATATCAAATCTACCGATTGACCGAGTATATCCGACATAAGTTCACTATGGAAAGTTCAAAGGGAAACCTACTTATCCAGATGCGATTAATCCTTGCTTGCAAATCATACAGTTTTTTCATGCATACTTCCGTGATATAGCCATTCCCCATTCATGTGGGGGATTGTTGAGGTTTTTGTTATTTAAGATGAAATAGTCTTAAAATGAGGGTGAATGGGAAATGAAGGGAAAATAAAATTTTTGAGTAAAATTTTAAGTTTTTCCCTCTTGACAATGAGACATTGTCCCATATTGGAAGAGGAAAAGATTTTTGGTGGGTATATATATAATTGCTCTTCTTGTAGCTCTTAAAGAGTTAAGAAGAAAGCAAGCCTCGCGCCGTCGTCGTCGCTCGCTCTGCTCGGCTCGGCTCGGCTTCGGCTTCGGCTTCGACTTCGGCTTTTTGGATTTGGATTTGGATTCAAATAAAGCAACTATAAGTGTGATTTGCTACCGAACTTTGTGTTCGCTGAAACACTGGGGTTTGAAGTACCGCTACACCAGTGTGTGATTCGTTCTATCCTGGGAGGAAATAATCCATAACCTTGGGTACTAGGAGGGGATTAAATTCCTTAAGGAAACACTGTGAATTCAGTGGGCTCGAATTAATTACTGTTTCATTACGATAACTTATATTTTCCAGAATTATTATTTACAAATACAGCAATATTGGCGGGACTAACACTTGTTGAATAATTTTGTCCGAGAATAGTAACATTCAAGTAAAATTAAAAAAACTTCGTGCTCACTCAAAACTATATCAGATAAATTAGTATAGAAGGAGTAATAAGCTTTTCTATTGTGTCGCGTTATTTTTTGCAATGTCGAGTTTCAAATAATTTGTGGCAACTCTTAAGTGGAATTCCTAGTTTTATCTTTAAAAACAAGAATTGATATAGGCATATAGCTATTGCACTTGTTATTGGTTGCATTTGTCTCAATACTTTGCATTATTCTATTCTGTGACAAATTTATTAATCACTGGTAACGAAGTAAAAGTAGCCACTTTTGCTACTAAGATGGTCAATTAAATATAATTAAACAACAGCCTGAGTCCGCCGATGCTGCAAAGAAGTTGATAACTTCACTTTGGTTCAGTAGATGTCACACACTCAAACCTCTATCGGAGGAGAAAGAGATAGAGAAAATTTTCTCCTTGCCGATTGATAACGAACTATAATGTTGGCTATTCTAATATTAGGGACAAGGTTTACAAACTGCACAAGCTCCATTACAGCATATAGTAGTAATAATAACCATTAATGCGATAAGTTTGGATAAGGTGAGGATAATTTTGTTGTCAATTTTTAAGAGTATAGTTAAGCAATAATTTAATTTGGATGAAAACTTAGGCCTTATTCTCTTTGATTTTTAAGCATTATATTTTTATCCTTTCGTGAAGTATTTGAATAAGTAAATTTTCTTCAAAAAAAATTTAAGAAGCTGATATTCAAATGAACGCAAAAAGTTAAATAGTTGGATCATTATTGTGCCAATCTCTATGGGACTATAGTAAATTACCATTGCACAAAAGGGCAAAAAATATTATTAAAAGTAGAAAAACGAAAAAAAGAAGAGTAGAAATTAAAACAAGAACGAGATCCAATCAACTAGACCGGTGTACGGTTAGTCCCCTTAGAATGACCCGAACCGGTCTATGTCTTCATTTAGAACAGCAATTCCACGAATCGGGTGAATATAAACCCTAGCATCCCACAAAACCCTAGAATTCATTCAAACCAATCGAGAAAGAGAGTTGAAAAATGACACAAAAGGCAGGTCTTTTCAAAGGGCAACAGAAGAAGAAATCAGTACCTAGTCGTCATGGAAAAGCCCCTCAAATTCGCAAAGGCATATTTCTGTTTCTTTTGTGCGTTGTCCCATTGATTGTGTTATAGCGTCTATTAATTTGGGGCTTACAACTATTCTCAATTGCAGGGAAGAGAGCTGTGAAACCGTCAAAGAATACAAAGCAGATGGATGTCGATCGGGTGAGTACTCTCATCCATGCCCTGTGATTTTTAGGTTTATAATTTATGGTATTTTGAGTTATTTGTGTGTTTAATTAACATAAATTGCCAGCATGTTTTGCACCAGCTGGGATAAATTATCTCAACGGTTTACTTCATTTCACCACTTGTTGTAACCAGAATGTAAAAACTCAAAAGTAGTCTTTGAACTAAAACAATTTACCAAAGGAAGAAAGAAAAAACTTGAACACATTTTACATCATCCAAACACAAAAACCGAGTAATTGAGTGCATATAATGTAATAGTGATGGAGGTTGGGTTTGAGGAAGGGGTGTGGTTTTTGGTGATGAATAGGAGTGGGCATATGTTTGTGGAAGTAGAGTAGGAGAGAGTGGAAAATCACTCAGACCCGTAACGGACTATAGTTATTTTCCCCGTAGGTGCTGTAATTTTTTTTCTTGTGTCACTTATGTCGGGCAACATTGCCTTGAGCTTTTATCCCTTAGATGATTTTGACAACTTTTTGGTGGAAAATTTGAATATACGAACATCTCAAAACTTCATAATGACCAAAATAGGAGAAAGGGAATTGAGAAAGAAGGTGTCTCCTGGGCTTTGGGGGGGGGGGGGTGACAATGTTGGTGGACATTAATTAATTTAGTTAGATGACTTTGGTGGAGGATTAAGGTGAGCGATGACCTTATCTTCAATTTTCTTTTCCTGAGTTTTGACTTCATTAGTCTTGTGGAGTAGTATTCTTTACGTCTTCATTTTAAGTCAGTCAATTCTTGATATTGAAACTTGATCTTCTGCTTGTAATGGATAGTAGTGGCCCTTACTTTTCTCTTTTGCTTTAACTAAGTTCAGGATAGTGGGGAAAAGGGTAGCAGTATGTGTTACTGCTGGATGGAAAGTTGTCTACAATTGAGGGGTAGGTTTGTGGAAAGGTAGCTAGTTAAACACCTTTTTTTGTTTTTGTTTTTTTAGAGGGCTTCCTTGAGTTTCACAACCCACTTAGTCTTGTGTCTTAATCCTATATTCCCATAGGAAACATAGAGGAAATATGGGACCGATGCAAACAAAATTAAAAAGAGTGTTTGAGGAGGTTATTTGTCACGACCCGGAATTCCCAGTCGCGAGACCGTGATGTCGCGTAACATTTCACTTGCTAGGCAAGCCAACGTTAGAATAGTTTTTAGCCATTTTCAATAAATCAAATTAATTGATACCAATTAAACTGAAATAACTGAAATAGAACTGAAATAAAGTGCGAAAAATCATGACAACCGCAATATCTAGATACAACCCCAGATTTGGTGTCACAAGTGCACGAGCGACTAGAATAATACAGATAATGGTCTGAATGAAAGTAAAACTCTCTGAAAAGAAATAAACAACTAGGATAAGGTAGAAGGGGACTTCAGGGATGCGAACGCCGAGCAGCTGTACCTCAAGTCTCCGTCCGATGGCCAATCCGAGCAATCTATTGACCGCCATTGGGACCGACTCTAAAATCTGCACAAGAAGTGCAGAGTGTAGTATGAGTACAACCGACCCCATGTACTCTGTAAGTGTCGAGCCTAACCTCGACGAAGCAGTGACGAGGCTAAGACGGGTACTTACAATAACCTATACGCAGTATATTAATAATGACAGGAAAGGAATACGGAAAATAAGGAAGTTAACTTATGAAAATGATCTCAATCCTCGAAAATCAGTAAAACCAGAAATACCAATCCTCAGAATCTCGTACGAAAACACCGAAGCCAACACAATACAACAAGGAATACAAAACACACAAACAGTTGCGGCGCGCAACCCGATCCCACTGTACAAACACGATCTTCCTTTATTTCACCATATCAATATCAATAATAACAAGTAAAATCCGTTGCGGCACGCAACCCGATCCCACCATATAATCATAATCAATATCATAATCCTCCCTTATTTCACCATATCAATCCTCCCTTATTCCACATGTTGTGGTGTGCAACTCGATCCTACCATATCAATATCAATCCTCCTTTATTCCACCTGTTACGGCGTGCAACCCGATCCATAAGCAAAAATCAATAAATATAATAAATTGCAACTCAATTCACTAGAATCTCTACGAATAAAGAATATGAAAGCAAGCCATAAAAGAACCTCGTACCCAAATCAAGGAATGCTACAATTAGTACAAAGCAACAAGACAAATCAAATGTATGACAATTAAAGTGTACACGTAAGGCAATTAAGGCAAGTGGCAATTTATTATGGAAACATGGGAGAACCGAACATTTTAATATGAGAGAAATAAGTGACAAGTAGCTAGTTAAGGCATAGAAAGCAATTAAAGCATGCAACAATTAAGACATGGAATAAAATAATTAATGAAATGCGAGAAAGCATGGAAACAAGTATTTTGACGGCGTATATACACTCGTCACCTCGCATATACGTCGCTACACATGTAATTCACATAGCACATAGCTCAAGGGTTCCTAGTTCCCACAAATCAAGGTTAGACACTACACATACCTCGCTCCGCAAGAAAATCAAAGCTTTACCGGGGCCTTTCCTCTAAGATCTGCCTCCAAACCAATCGAATCTAACCAAAATCGACTCAATAACATCAAATAATGCTAGGGAAATCAATTACAAGGCATAAAGTTAAGATCTTTACACTTTTCCCAAAAAGTCAACAAAAGTCAACACCGGGCCCGCTTGGTCAAAACCTGAGATTCGGACCAAAACCCAATTACCCATTCACCCCCGAGCCCGATTATGTAATTAGTTTCGAAATCCGACTTCAATTCGAGGTCTAAATCTCAATTTTACAAAAAACCCCCAATTCTTCCCAAATCCCTAATTTTCTACCATGAAAGAACATAGATTAAGGTTAGAAATTAATGGGTGATGATGGTAATGGAAAAAAACAAGTTAAAATACACTAACCTATGAAAAGGTGATGAAATTTCTCCTCCAAATCGCCTTTAGGCCGAGCTCTAATGAAAGGATGGTGAAAAATGGGTGAAATCCCGTGTTTGAAATATTTTAAGGTCCGAGCGTCAGGCCTTCTTCGCGTTCGCGAAGGGCCTGTCGCGTTCGCGATGCACCGCGGCCCAATTGGCCTTCGCGTTCGCGACCACTCTTCCCCCTGGCCATCGCGTTCACGACCCAATGATCGCGTTCGCGTAGAACATTAGCCCAGTACCCCCTCCAGGTCCATAGCCCTACGCGTTCGCGAGAAGCTAGTCGCGTTCGCAAAGGATAAATCCCCCATTGCTCCGCGTTCGTGACCCAGCTATCGCTATCACAGATGAAGAAAACCACCCCAGCCCCAGTTTCCCCTTCGCGATCGCGAAGCAAAAAGCATCAAGTGACATTAGACTTCCAAAAAAACAGAAAATCTAAGTTCAAAATCATCCGTATCCTATCCAAAACTCACCCGAGCCCTCGGGGTTCCAAACCAAACATGCATACAAGTCCAAAAACATCATACGAACTCGCTCGCGTGATCAAACATCAAACTACAGTCAAACTTATGAATTCTTTAAACTTTTTAATTACTAGTTTTCAACAAATTATGATAAATCAAGTTAGGGACTTCCGAATTCGATTTCGGGCACACGCCCGAGTCCCAAATCACAATACGGACCCACTGGGACCGTCAAAACACTGATCCGGTTCCGTTTACACAAAATTCAAATGAGTTTTAAGGCACAATTTCATATTTTTATCAATTTTCTCATAAAAACCTTCCAGAAAAAGGACACATACTGCGCACGCAAATCGAGAAAGGCTAAGCAGAGCTATTCGAGGTCTTGGAACACATAAATGAAGGGTAAAACTATAAATGACCTATCGGGTCATCACATTATTAAATAAGTTATTAGCGTGCTCCTGATAAATAAATAAAAAGTGTAGGGTGCTATAGTAGGGTAACACATTTGGGTTTGTTTTCTGCTTAAAAGGGCTGAAAGCCGTCAGACTGGTCAGGCTTAGTTTTTCTGTTGACTAGTTTTAGGTTACGCGCTTTGCGCGTGTACCTCGTCTCAGGTAGTAATTTTCTTTTAAAAACTTATAAATATTATTTTAGAATTTGGTTAAAAGAAAAAATGTGTAAAATCATGAAAATGATGATTAATGTCGATCTTATATAGTTAATTCAATAAAGAAAGAACTCTATCTCATAGAAGTCTTTAAAATCTTAAATATCAGTTCAACAAAAAATAAGTTATATATATTAACTATATGATTTTATTCAACATGAACTTCACTTGTGAAGGGTGAAAGTTGATCAACTTTTATGTTAGAATTTCTTTTTTTTATGATAGTGTCGATAAATTGATAGATTAGACTCGTCTATCGAAAAGTTTTTAGTGCAAACATTGTCCTTAAATCACATTCCATCGAAATTATTGTAAAATTTAATTGGTTAATTTTAAAATTTTAAATATTAACAAACTCTTACATGTTAATATTATTTTTTACCTTAGAATTATTTGTTATAGGAATAGTTTAGTTTGGTTTTTAAAGCTATAAAACTGAATTTGTCGTCTAACTTCAATTCTGTGGCAATTAACTTCATATAAGTTACTCTATAAATTATTTTGGTCGTTAGGTAACTGAAATATTCTTACTTTTGGTTAGCATCGGTTCTAGAACTTCAATAGTTATTTTATATTTTCAGATTTTTTGTTTTTCAAAATTTACTATCTAGGTAATTTTCAAAAGAGAACCTGAATTTTGGAGCATTTAGTGATTCTTCTCTAACCATCTCGGATTTTGGAGCTTAGGTGGTAGCGATTTGTCTTTTAATTAACATCTCGGTTTGCGACGTGATATAAAAATTGATAAAATTGTTATGTTACATAATATAAATAAGGAGAAATTTATTCAAGGTGTTTAATATTAGAATACAACAACAACAACAACAACAACAACAACCCAGTAAAATCCCACTTAATATTAGAATATGTATTTATTTTAAATAAAGGTGTTTAGATAAATAATTTTAAATATATTTGAAACGTTATATAAGGATTTAATGCACAAAATATAGTTGATTTCGAACTCCTAAATATTAGGAAAATAACTGAAGGACTATTCCTAATTATTAGCGAATTAAATGACGCCTCCTACATATTAGGAAAAGTAATTAAATGACTATTATGTCTAGTGTGAACTCTATTTTTTAAAGGGTAAAAAAGGCGAACAACATTTCGCTAAGGGCCTTCGTGTTTTTAATATAGTATAGATAGATTTGCAAAAGAATCAATTCTGCTCAAACATTAGGTTGTTTTTCTTTATGCAACCTTCGAGTACTTAAATGTAGATGCCACAAGCGGTTAAGTTTAGGGTTACGAAGAATGATATTATGCTGATTTCATATATTCTGGACACAAGGATGGAATGGAGCAGAGAGAATCAGAATGGTAGGCGGCACAGTATGTAGTGCACTTTCTTTGCTTTTCCCTTTTTGCTTGGTGTTGGGTACATCCAGCTATGTTTTGTTTAGATACCAATGCGCAGGTTAAAGGCTTTAAACTTATTAATTTCTTCAAGCTATTGAGTGCAGTGGCATGATTTCTATGGTTGAAGAGAGAGTTATTCAGCTGTACCTTCAACTTTAAAATTTTAGAATCAAATCATTTGCTCAACTAATATACAGGTCTAAATGGTTATGTACAGTGGTATCTCTGTACGTGACAAGCTGACTCTGTTGATAAAGGGAACTAGGGCATTGATAGCCTTTACATTTCAATTGCTGGTTGTTAGCAAATGATTAAGTCTGTGTCAGTTGTGCTTTTTTGCAGAACTCCCTATTCATTGTCATTTGTCACTTAGAAGCAGCCATTAACTAAATTATAATGATATTGTTAAAATTAGATTGTTTTGTCATATTGTGTTTGCATCAACATTTTAGCATGTTGGACTGATTGACCTCATAAAATGGTATTCAGTATTCCAGCTTCAACTCCCTCTATTAGTCTGTTCCAATTTATATGATATGCTTTCCGTTTTGGGATTTCCCGAGTGTTTTACATGAATCCCCAGATAACAGTATTTTACTGTAGCTCACATCTCCGTAAAGGTTTCATTCAAGTAAACAATTCTACTTGGACAATCATGTGAAGTTTCCTCCAATACTCTTAACTATCCAAGTACTTGTTGAATAATTTTGTCGTTTGCTAACTAATATAACATACAAGTAAAATTTTAATAACTCCATGCTCATCTACATAAGATAAGTTAGTATATAAGAAGTAATAAGTTTTTCTGTTGTGTCGCGGTATTTTTTGCAATGTCGAGGTTCAAAATAATTTTGCGGCAACTCTTAAGTGGAATTGCTAGATTTATCTCAAAAGCAGGAATTGATATAGCTATTGCGCTTGTTATTGATTGCATTTGTCTTATTATTGTGCATTGTTCTTTTCTGTGACCAGGAGTTGACAAAGTTTATAAATCACTGCAATGAAGTAAAAGCAGCTACATTTGCTACTAAGGATGGTGGTCAATTAAATATAATAAAACCACAGCCTGAGTCCTCCAGTGGTGCAAAGAAGTAGTGCAAAGATGAGTGATGACTGCCTAAGAGGCATCAGTTGTATAAACAAAATTTTGGTGTCGTCTGTTTGCAAAGGTCTTCTTTTTCACTTTTGTAAGACCTAGTTATGATTTTTTTCTTGTTTAAGGAGCCTCATTTGAAATGAGTACAATCAGCAAAAATTTCATGTCATGTTATCATATTCTGGGCCTTGTTCCAAAGGAAAACTGCCATATATTTCCCGGCTCACTCGTTACAGAAGTTCTCCGTAGTTTGAAGTCTGATATTTTCTGTGCTCTCTCTAAAATTGTACTGAACTATCTATGCTATTCTTAAATAGTACACTGGTTCTCTTGGTAAGCTTTCCCTTCTAATACTTCTCCAATTTGTTCGCATCTGAAGTACAACTGCATATGAGCATTAGTGGAACCCGTGAACTATTTTTTGCAATCATGTCTGGTATTGTTAGGTTTGTTGAGTCAGTTTGGTTCGCATACAAAGTTATGTAGGGATTTTTTTTTTTTGGGTCAACATAGGGATTATAATGATGGAATTAATATTATCCCAAACTATCTCGGTTACTAAACGGCCCCACAAAATAAAGAATGGATTTCAGAGTTAGGATTGTTCTAATGGTTGGTATTGCATTTTGCATTACTTAAATATAGGGTCCTATTTTTATTTAAAGTTTCTCTTTTCTACCTTTCGGATCTATTTAATCATGGGTTCAAAAGATTTAGAGAATAAATAAGCAATAAAACGTATAGATTTGAAGATTTTTCGTTCAATCATTGGTCGCCTGCTCTAACATACATCAGAACTTCGCGAATCGAGTCACCATTAGAAAAGCGAGTAAAGAATCATAGCTAAGCTATTCTGCATAAATGGCCTACCACTTATAGCCATCCAAGGGTCAAAAATGTTTTTTTTCAGTAAAGGACAATGTTTTGGAATATTACTGAGAAAGAGAAAAGACCTACGGTAATACCAAGAAGAATAGATATAATCATATTCGAATTTGCAACATGATCAGATATCGAATATTGAAAGGCAATAAGCCTTACCTTCTTTTTTTCTTTAAAGAAAAGACTGATTAATTACAATATAATTAGAAAATTTCAACATGATGTGATCGTGCAACGAGATTGTTTCATTTCTTTTTTACTTATTAACTAACCGATACACAAATATGCGATAATTATAAAAGCGATAAGTGTCCCTCTATGAGCCTAACACCGCAATATCAATATTGCTTTTTGGTAGGACCAACAGAAGAAAAAATGTTATTTTCAGTTGTTAACTTTGGTCTTTTTGGTTTTTTTCCTTTATCTTTTATTCCTTTTTTTTTTCAAAAAAAGTTACCAGTTTCAATTTTCACCAAAATGTTTAAGGCTAGTAGCCACAATCTGGAACGTTCCAGCCTGTTAGATTTCTTGGTGAGATATTTGTTTTCAATTTTAGCAGTTTAAATGTTTTCTTTTCCTTGCCTCTTATATTTTTTATGTTTAATAAATAGAGCAGGAAGTCCTTTCCCTGTCAGTTGCATTAATAAAATACCACATATGCACTTGTATATTAATGTCCTTCCACCTACCATTCTTGCTTCTCCGTTTGGCTGATTAGTGATCTGGGGCAGAGTTTATTTCAGGTTTCTCAACCTGATTCTCTCCGTCTCTTACTCGGGTAACGGTCATATTTACTTGGACCCCGATTGAATAATCAGCTATTGGGGCAAGTGCACGTATAACCTGATATGCTATTTAGAGATTAGTTATTTAGAGTTATTTTGTCCTGAAATTTTAAACTAAATCTTAACTTCAGGACAATTAAGGATATTTTTTAACTGAAAAATTAAAATTCAGGACACACTGGCTAATTACAGAGGCGGATGTAGTGAACAACTAACGGGTTTAACTGAACACATAACTTTTGACGATGTGTAAAAATTTATATGTAAAAATTCATTAAAATTACAAAAATAGTGGATATGAACCCATAACTTTAAAAATATAATGGGTTTAATGCTAAAACCTTAAAAGTTGAACTCATAAAATTTAAATTCTGAATCCGCCTCTGACTAATTCTTAAATAGCATCCCTTTAAAGTGGCTACTTGGTGTCATTTCTACTCAGCTATTGCATATTTGCGCTCGCACTGTATGTGTTTATTTTTCTCCAGTTCTTGTATTTATATTCTCATGCTAACATATCAATCGGTTCACCATACTTAGCTTTAGAATTGGGGTATTTGGATCTATACCTATTTATGGGATCACCGTTAAACTTATATACACTTTGTACAAAAATTTATAAATCTAACCACTTTAGGATCTACGTCAGATTTACTGGGTATGAAGTTGAAGAAAAATAAATCTAGACTGCAGTCAATGCACTTAAGGACAATTAAGTCTAAAGTGCAAAAATTATACTTAAGATGCAAATAGGTCTGAAGTGAAAAAATTGCACTTAAGATGCCAAATAGGTCTGAAGTGCAACAAATGTTTTCATGAACTTAAGGTCAAATAGGTCTGAAGTGAAAAAATTACACTTAAGAGGTCAAATAGGTCTGAAGTGCAACAAAATATTTATGAACTTAAGGTCAAATAGGCCTGAAGCGCAACCTATATTTTCATGCACTTAAGGTCAAAATAGGTCTGAATTGCAAATTGTTCAGAAACATAAATTTGCTCTTTGAATTTCACCTATCCAACACACAATTCAACATCTAAATCTACTCCAAATAACCTCAAATTTAAAACATAACCTCTAAATATCATAAAGAATATAATAAACTTCAATAATCAATTTATTAAAACAAAATCAAATCTAAGAAACTCATTTTGTAATTAAGAAGAATAAGAAGAAGAAATCCTAAGTAATAACAAAAAAAGAAGCGTCACAACAACTTACTACTATAAAATATCGGAAACTACCTTAAAATTTGCTTACAAACACCATACAAATTTATCGCCACCTTTGTTTTTACAGCAAAGAAGAAGAAAAAGGAGGAAGAGGAAAATGACTGAAGTTGTCTGTACTTTAGAGTATTGGTGTTGTATGTACTTTGAGTATTGGTTAATTTGAAAAAAAAAATAGGTATAAGTTAAATGTGACCGACCAAACATGACACAACGTAAAATATTTACGGTAGAATTAAAGACTATAACTAGCACAACCTTGTTCACCATCAAATATAAGGCAACCATCATAATATTTCCACATGGCCACATATTAACTCCTAGATTCAATGTTTATGCTAGTTACATATTTTTCGTAAAGTTATTACATGAAAAAGAATAAAGGCATTAATTAATCAAGTTAAAATCTCAAAAAAGACAACTGGAAAATTTCCAAAATAAAATAATGATAAGGCGGGGACAGCTCTGCTTCTTGAGAAGTTTACTCAAATATTCCCTACGCAATGTTCAATCCTGCAGTTTAGCTTCGGCGTAGCATCATCCATCCCAATTATCTATTTCCTTTTTTTATAAACGGGGATATTTACATTAATACTAGCATTGTACAAAATGATTACAAGTAAAAGTTTGACCGATTATTTATTTCCTTGAGTTTCAATTTATGAAACAAAGTTTGACTGAGCATGGTGTTTAAAAAGAATTGCTGAAATTTATGATCTTCAATATGTTAGTATTTGAATGATTATAAGATTTTTGAAATTTATAATTTTAAATATGTTATAACATTTACGTAGCCATAAAAATTTATCATTAAAGGTAAGATGAGAAATTTAAGTTAGATTGCTTCCAAAATCACAAAATTGTCATTCCTTTTGATACTTAGAAGAAATATTGTCATTTGAAAGACTGAAGATGTATTTTTTTTTTCTCAAACCCAAATTATTACTCTATGTTTGTGTTTAATCGTAAAACGAAACAGTTTAATTTGTTATGTGATTTATAGGCAAACAAACTGATTTGATCTAAAGATAATAATATAAGACTTAGCGTTGAAATCGAAATAAACAACATATAGCGTGATTTCGAGAGCAAGGCTTCCGAAGATGGCGATAAGAATAATATTAGACAAGAAATAAAGTATTATTTAGCTTTGAGAATAGTGTATAGCATAAGTTGTGCCCGAGATTTGTCCTTTACAATGGTTGTTGAAGTCACTATTTATAGCTATACATAGGAAACAAAGGTCCTAAGATCAAACTCCTCTTAAATGACAATAATGAGGGTCATTGATGAATATGTAACGGCAGGCCGTGAATGCCAAAATTCTCTGCAACGGTTGTGTGTTTAATACTGAGAAATATTGTCAAGACGAAGAGGTATTTTTTTTCTCAAACCCAAATTGTTACTCTATATTTGTGTTTACCCGTAAAATGATACAGTTGAATTTGCTACGTGGTTTATTGACAAACGAAATGATTTGATCTAAAGATGATAAATAAATTAAATAATAATATAAGATTTAGCGTTGAAATCGAAATAAGCAACATGTAGCCTGATTCCAAAAGCAAGGCTTCCGAAGATAGCGATAAGAACAATATTAGACAAGAAATAAAGTATTATTTAGCTTGAGAATAGTGTATAGCATAAGTTCAGCCAGAGATTTGTCCCTTACAATAGCTGTTGAAGTCACTATTTATAGCTATACATAGGGAACAAGGTCCTAAGATCAAGCCCCTCTTAAATGATAATAATGAGGGTCATTGATGAATATGTAACGACAGGTCATGGATGCTAAATTTCTCAACAGTTGTGTATTTAATACTAAGAAATATTCTTCATTAAATGTCATCCGGTGATAAATATTTATTTGTTATGTTGACTATATTCCGTTCGGGATCTATCCGATGCCAACTGAAGCTGTTGTCCTCGGTCTTGGTTTCACTCGCCTCATCTTTCATCTGCCTGCGATTTCACATGTCACGCTATTATTCAAGCATTTAATATAAACCTACTTTACCCTATATATTTTGACATGATAGAAGCATTCTTCTCGGGAAAATGAGTATTTTTTGTGTTTGATTGTTAGTAAATATTTTTCGAGGGAAAAATAACTTTCTCACTTAGTGATGAAAGTCACTTTTGTACAATAATCTTAACTTGTAACTCCATATGCAACTAACGCTAATGCATTAATTAATTTTTAATACTAAAAAGTTTCATAAAAATGCTTTCTGATTTGTTATATATTATTAATTTTTAATATAAATTTATTTCAGAAATTACTCTAATATTTATTTATTCCTCATACCAAACACATTAACATTGAAATTACTCCAAAAACTTTTTTAAGAAAAAAGGATATTAGCTTTCAGTCTATAAAAGAATAGTAATACTATATCTTAGCAGCCTTCATCTTTCCTTTCCTCTCTTGTTCCCCATGTGAGCACTTAACTCGAAACTGCTGCAAAATTTTCAACCAAAATTGAACACGTGTGAGAAACAGCCGCAGCCAGGGACAGTGTAATCACGCGCCGTAAGATGCACGTTTGGAATGTGTTACCCAAATTCGGTCTTTAACAAGTTTCTGAGACGCTGAGGTAAAGATATGTAAAAAGATAGCAATATTTCGATACCAACCAATAGCAACATCAGCCCCCACAATCCAACATAGCAACAAAATCTAACGTTCCTCTCACCATAACATCACCACCACAACTTTCTTCCCTCCTCCTCATCCTCCTTCACGCGCTGCCGTACTCCGCCGCCGCTCATGGGTGCAGTAGAACCTGTAAGCTCAGCTCCTATATAGTTATTCCTGCAAAATATCCATTTTCTTTGGTGGTTAAAAGTGAAACTAAATCTTTTTCTGTTTTCCTTTTTATTGTTAGGTAGTTGAAGAAGAAAATGGAGAAAAGGAGACTAAAATACGAGATGAAGAAGAAGAGAGAGATGTGGAGAAAGGTGAAATGGGTAGTCAACAAAGGGGATTTCAGACGCAGCCCCCACCTCCACCAGCAACAGGCAGTGATAATTTTAACATGTCGAGAATGCAAAGATTGAGTGCTACAAATCCTCTTAGGCTTGTAATGAATGCAGGAACTAGAGTTGCTTCTCCTTCTCCTCCTTATCATCAAGCTCCGCCGCCTGCAGCTCCTCATCAGCACCGTTCTTTTCCGATTCCTTTTCAGCACCGCCCTTCTCCGGCTCAGGCTCCGCCTCCGCTTCCGTCTCAGCACCGCCCTTCTCCGGCACCTTCTCAGACTCGCTCCACCCCTGCCACTACCCCTCACGTATGTCGTCTCTAAGCTACAACTGGAGTTACTTTTTTTTGAGAAAAGGTCCAAATTACTTTTCTGCTATACAAAAAAGTCTTAATTTTACCGTCCGTTATACTTTGAGGCCTTGATACCGTTGATGTTAGCAAATCATCTCGATTGCCCTTGACTTTGACAGAGCTCTCAAAATACTCCAGGAAAAAGGTCCAAAATTAATCCATGCGTTTGACCATGGTTAAAATTATCTTCCATTAAACGTGGATTAGGGTCCATGTTGGAGCTCCATCACGCTCAAGTATAAATACAAGACATATGTTAGTGGCATACCAAAGTATAACGTACCATAAAATAAGATATTTTATATAGCAGAGTATTTTTTTTTTAACCCTTTTTCCTGTTTTTCATTTCAATATAATATGCTAAAAATCTGAACTTTTTTTTTTGGTCCGACCAGCAACCTTCAGTAATAACACTGAATTCAAGATCCTACACAAACAAGTTTTCACTTTTTATCTTCCTACTACACATGGTTGCGGCAATTGGACTAGTTGGTTTTCTTCTATTCAAAGGGGTACAAGGCCTACTAGAAGCAGGGGAAGCACAAAGAAAGGAAAGGAGGCTATTAAAGTATTTTCTACCACAAGTAGAAGCAGCTGCTCTACTTAGCATAACACTAGCATTTATATGGCAAAAGGCAATGAGAGTGTGGCCTACATTCATGATTCATTTCATACTCTGGGGTTCTTTTATTCTCACATTATCAGCTGGAATCCTATTGATTTGCTTCCAAAAACCTGCAACTGATGGTGTTGGAGTTGTGTTTATTATGTTTGCAATTGGCAATGGATTGTACTCATGTTGGGTGACACCAAGAATTAAGTTTTGTACAAAGATTTTAATCAAAGCCCTTGAACCTGTACCAAAATTCCGTGATTTAAACCGGCCAACTTACATAACACTTGTTGCTGGATTCTTATGGATGTCAATGTGGATTTTAGCTGTGATTGGAGCTATAAATTTTTACTTTCCACCATTGGTTATCATCTTATTGGTTCTGAGCATGACTTGGATTACTGAGGTAATGAGGAATGTGGTGAATTTGACAGTGAGTAGAGTGATTGCTCTGTATTATCTAAGAGGGATGCAATCTAGTACACAGTTTTGTTTTCAGAGGGCATTGTCTGTGAATCTTGGAAGTGCAAGCTTTGGTTCTTTATTTGTACCTACAATTGAAGTGCTGAGGATTGTGGCTCGTGGGTTGAATTTGCTAGAGGGTGAAGATGAGTTCATGTTTTGTTGTGCTCATTGTGGATTGAAAATCATGGATTCCATCTTTAAGCGCGGCAATGGTTGGGCCTATGTTCAGGTACTTTTCATTCTAATAATGGAATAATATTTTTTTTTATAAAATTGTTATTAGTATAATAAAAAATTTCTAATTTAAAATGAAAGTTTGTTTCAAAAAATTTGAGAGTAATAGGAGTTTTTTAGGACTTGATGGTGATACTATTATCTTTATATAACGTTAAGCAAAAAAAAAATGTGATTCTATTTAATGAATTTATTATGATATTATATCTAATTTAGAAAGAACAATAAAGTAGATTAGTTGACTAATTTAATTGTTTGGATTTGTTAACGTTTTGACTTTTGAGTGCAATTTTCAGATTTTTACGAAATTTATCTACTCTGCTTGGAGTGTATAGGAGTTTGTATTTGTATGTTCAGTTAGTAATGTCCTGGTTTTTTGGGTTGACTGGTATTTAGAGAGTAGTAACAACCCTTAAAATGGAGAACTTTTTTTATGCTCTAGGGATTTCTAAATGATAATTTGCTAGGAGTCTAGGATTTACATTGGCATGACGTTGTTATCTTATGGATTAATTTACCTTAAAAAATCGATGTCCATTTGACTAAGTAACATGTGGACGTTTTCTCCATCATACTCAGAGTAATAGTAATTGGTTTTGGGGGTCATTCTCAATTTATAACTTAGAGGATGTTTGGCTAAGCTTATAAGCTGGTCAAACTGGCTTATAAGTCATTTTCAGCTTATTTACGTGTTTGGTAAAATTAAAAGTACTTATAAGCCAAAATAAGTCATAAGTCATAAGTTGGTCACCCCCAACTTATCAAAATTGAGCTAAATAAGCACTTTAGGTTTGACCAAAACTTTTAATATTCTATCCCTAATATTATTATACTACTTCCAACAAGGAGATCGGCGAACGAGATGAAGATATCCATCGCTGGCAATTTTCTTTGCATCAATAGTTAAGAATGGTTTCATCATTATATTCTCATCATAAGAAACACATATTTTCCACGTAACTGTTTACAAATGTTCTTTAAATGCATTAAGTACCAAAATCTGGTTATGAAAACCAAGAAATTTGTTGGTTCAAGATTTTATTTTAGTTCATCATAAAATAGTTTTATCTAATAAATTTCGTATTAGAAATAAATTAAGACATAAAATTATTTTGTATTTGAATCACGGTAGAATATAAAATCTTGTAATCATCATGCCCTTATTAGTGTTAACAACTTTAGGGCATTTAAGTCAATTTAACATAAAAAGTGCTTATCTGCATTTTTTTTCTCATATATTGCAACAACTTATTATCAGTTTCAGTACTTTTATCCAAACACATTACTACTTATTTAGTAAATCACTTGATGCTTATCAGCTAATTTAAATCAGCTAAGCCAAGCGGGCTCTTAATACTGGCGTTTCCGACTTGTTAAATGTATATCTAATGCATAGAGTTTAGAGTCATAATTCCCTCTCGTCTTCAATGCGGTGTGAGTTGAGATGTCAGCCGTTTACTTAAGATATTTTTTCAATTATTTAGAAAAACATAGTATAAAACTCACTCAAACTTGCACCATTTTGCAACCATATTTAGTTGGCAACTCTTTAATACATCGAATTCGTGCTTAATTATTCGGAAGTTTGTCACTTTTGGGTCGTCCATCACACAATAATTCAAATAAAGAAAATAAGTTGTTCAATTAAATTTAAGTTGACTAAACACGCTGAATTATCAATTTATCGCTACCTTCTTCCTTTATTCGATTTTGGATGAGCAAGTTTACATCTGCAATTGTTGTTTAATTAAATGTTTACGTAGATTGGAAATTTGAAAATATTTTCACAGATTGCTACATATGGGAAAAGTTTTGTGAAGGCATCACAAGACGCATGGGAGTTGTTTGAAAAGAGGGAAATGGAGACAATAGTAGATTCGGACATGACCAGTGCCATTTGCTTCCTAACCGGAGTTTGCAGCGGTTCCATTTGTGTCATTGTCGTTGCCGCTTGGACTGCCACCGTCTACCCTAATTTCATCGCCACCTTGTCCCTCCTCTCTGCCTACATCGGTTACCTTCTGGTCAGTCCTTTTCTTTTATTAGGAAAAAAACTTTTTTCTCTTTTACACTGTGATCGATTAAAAAATGAGACAGTAAAAATTAAATCCACACTTTATTGTTTTATACTTGTGCAATTGACATGTATTTATTTGTTTGGTGCCAGACGAGGATTGCCATGGCTTTGCCTCACGCTTGTGTAAGTAGTTACTACGTTTGTTATGCTGAGAATCCGGATAACAGATGTTTTGACAAGTCGATAATTCAAGATCGACTAAACTTAATGAAGTCTGATCGTGACGTGATTGTGCCAACGCCTAGATCAGTTCCTGGTCGATTTGCACGGTAGCTCAATTATGCAGATGTACATAAATATTTTTCAAGATAACCATTGTTAGATCAATTTTTAAGTAACAAAAAGGCTCAGGCTGAGCTTGATATATGGATCAGGCTAGTGTTGTCTACGTCAAAGTGAGTGGTAATAACTATTCGTAAAATTAGCAAATTAGTTCGAAGACCATAGGATATGATGGGAGAAAAAATGATGATGTGAAATAACCATCAGGATTGGATTCTTATGAAAAAAAGAAAGGGGAGTGCCCACTCAGATTTCCCAACAAGAAGGCCACGAGGAGGTGTCTTATTGTCCTGTCTTTTGTATTTATTTAATAATTGATAAGTATATACTATTGTGGTTGGTCCCACACTCCCACCACTATTTTATTGTCAACATCTTAGTTAGGTAAACCTTATGTTATTTAATTAGAGTTCATTCTTTATGTAATCATGTAAAGTTAGAACTAATTAATTTTCGTTTTTCAAACTTTAATCATTTTAGTTTTTGTTCTTTGGATGTGAAAAAGCTTGATTCATATGGTTATCTGTTATCACGATATAATACCTAAGTATTAAAGAAATAAAAGTTTCAAATTTACTAGGATTACCTTTTGTTGTTGAATAAAAAAAGTTTTTTTACTTTACTTTTCTAGGATCAACTCATGCGATTTAACCAAAAGTAGTTCGTAATGTTTGTTTATTTACCCGAAATAAACTTGACATGTGATGAAAAGTTGGTTGAAAAGATGCAGCACCAAACTAAATATAATATGCAGTGGTGGTATTAGTTTATCTTAGTTTGATTTGCTGGAGAACAAAAACAAGTTCGTTAATCTAGAAAATAGGGAATAACTTTAAGTGGGAATAAAATGAAAATTGCATTAATCAAACGGAAAAAGGGCCTAAAATGCCCCTTTACGAAATAGGATATGCTAACCCTTTGTTAAAAGTTAGTCTCTGTTCAGCCCTTGTCGTCAACAAATGGGCATGTATATGCCTTCCATCACTAACGGGAGACTCATAAAGCCACGTGGAATATATGTGAGGGCAAATTAGACCCAGTTCGAATGGTACATGGGCATATATGAGTCAGTTATAATAATCATTTCTCAAACACTTCACAACTCCATATCAGTTTACTTAGATAACTATTTGACAACACGAAACTAATTATCATAGCAAATAAACTCAGTCATAGACACAACAAATGAACGACAATGATTTCATTAAATCTTTGTACAAAAACATAATGCTTCATTACATAATAAAAGACAACAATTAAGCCACAATAACACTAACATTACATATCATTTCCCACTTATCCAAAGAACATAACAAAACATCCCAATATCACACACATGAAAATCCATATCTTCTTCCGAAATTTAGCATCAAGCACAAATGAGTACTCTAAATCGATCACTTTCTTCAATAGAACATTTTTTTTTAATTCCAAGGCTTCTATTCCTACATGATCGACGAGCATGATAATATTCTTAAGATCAAATTTTCCTTTGGAGAGCATTTCTTTCACGGATTAGAGCTTCCTTTTCCTTCTTTAAACTGCATATGAGATTTGAAACTCTAGGAGGAAGCTCTTCATCTTGTCATTCCCAATAGGAATATTTTTTATCCTAAAAACCAAAAAATAAATAAAACAAATTTACAAGCAAATTGGAATAATTAAAAGAAACCATCAAAAAATTTACTTACCTCATGCTTCGGACACTTGATAAATTTACAAGCAAGTTCGTTAATCTAGAAAATAGGGAATAACTTTAGGTGGGAATAAAATTATAAAATAAAAATTGCATTAATCAAACGGAAAAAGGGCCTAAAATGTCCCTTTACGAAATAGGACAGGTTAGCCCTTTGTTAAAAGTTGGTCTCTATTCTGCCCTTGTCGTCAATAAATGGGCTCGTATATGCCTTCCATCACTAACAGGAGACTCATAAAGCCACATGGAATATGTGTGAGGGCAAGTTAAACCTAGTTCGAATTGTACAGGGGCATATATGAGTCAGTTATAATAGTCATTTCTCAAACATTTCAGAACTCCATATTAGTTTACTTAGACACCTATTTTACAACACCAACTAATTATCATAGCAAATAAACTCAGTCATAGACACAACAAATGAACGACAATGACTTCATTAA
Organism: Nicotiana tabacum; assembly: GCF_000715075.1. Taxonomy (NCBI): domain Eukaryota; kingdom Viridiplantae; phylum Streptophyta; class Magnoliopsida; order Solanales; family Solanaceae; genus Nicotiana; species Nicotiana tabacum. The sequence goes on along the minus strand of NC_134098.1, from coordinate 72,437,892 downwards.
ATCTTTGTACAAAAACATAATGCTTCATTACATAATAAAAGACAACAATTAAGCCACAATAACACTAACATTACATATCATTTACCACTAATCCAAAGAACATAACAAAACATCCCAATATCACACACATGAAAATTCACATCTTCTTCCGAAATTTAGCATCAACCACAACTGAGTACTCTAAATCGGTCACTTTCTTCATTAGAATATTTCTTTCCAATTTCAAGGCTTCTATTCCTCCATGATCGACGAGCATCATAACATTCTCAAGATCAAATTTTCCTTTGGAGAGCATTTCTTTCACGGATTAGAGCTTCCTTTTCCTTCTTTAAATTGCATATGAGATTTGAAACTCTAGGAGGAAGCTCTTCATCTTGTCATTCCCAATAGGAATATTTTTCATCCTAAAAATCATAAATAAATAAAACAAATTTACAAGCAAATCGAAATAATTAAAAGAACCCATCAAAAAATTTACTTACCTTATGCTTCGGGCACTTGAAAAACTTTCTCCCAACATTTAAAGGAGTCCATGCCATGAAATAATTGGCAGCAAGTCCGTGATGATACCTCTTATTCGACCCCTTTGAGCTACTAGAACATTCTGACATTGTCTTTTCTTATTTTTTGTTATGATTCAATCCCTTTGAGCTACTATGATTTAATGAAGTCATTGCCGTTCATTTGAATGTTTGTGTCTATGACTTAGTTTATTTGTTGTGATTATTAGTTTGGTGTTGTCAAATAGGTGTCTAAGTAAACTGATATGGAGTTGTGAAGTGTTTGAGAAATGACTATTATAACTGACTCATATATGCCCTACAATTCGAACTAGGTCTAACTTACTCACATATATTCCACGTAGCTTTATGAGTCTCCCGTCAATGATGGAGGGCGTATACGAGCCCATTTGTTGACGGCAATGGCAGAATAGACACCAACTTTTAACGGAGGGCTAGGGAGTCCTATTTCATATAGTATAGGGGTATTTTAGGCCTTTTTCCGTTAATCAAAATAGAACAACTTTCATTGCACACGTAAGCTGTCCGCTATACGTACCAGATTTCAAGACATGACACGTGAGGCATGCAATAGAATGCACATGCATAGTGATGCATTACTTTCGCCACTTTTACTTTGCAACTTTCTTTAGTTACTACCATTTTTCTCTCTCTTCGATTCTTCACTTTAGTTTTGAAGCTTGGATGCTAATCAACTTTGTAATGAAAAATTGGTGAGAAGTACGAGAAATTTTGATTGGATCCAAAAAATTTGTTTTTTCTTAGGCCATAATGTGTAAAATATGTGACAATATGGATATAACAAATGACGAGATGGATGAATCTCTTTTGCTTTCTATAGATTTTGAAATGAAATCCTTTACATTGGTTTCCAATCTTTTTAGGTTTCTAGTGTTTAGGTCCTTTTCCTTTTCTTGCCCTAGATTTTGGAAGGAAAAGGGGATCTTTTCTTTTGGGTGAAAGTTTCAATTACTATCATGAATGAGTGTGATAGAAATGATATACTTTATCTTTAATTGGAGGTTTTCGCTTCAAGTATGAACATGAAAGTTTCTTGGTAAGAAGTATTTTACTTCTTTAATAGCCTACTTAACGCAAATTCATACTAATCAGACTAGTAGACACGGTTTTGAATATAAAACGTGTCTAAAGGAAAAAAAACTCACGAGATTCAAGTATATCTATCTACAAATAAATTATACAATGAACAAAGGTAAAGTCAATTTTAGAGATATTAATAAATATAGATACCTTATAAATTAGCTATAATAAAAAAATAAAAAAATTAAATAAAAAAAATTACCCATTCAAATTGGAAAGTTGTTTCAAGTTGAATTTTTAAATTTATTTTAAAATTAAAAAACAAAAATAAGAAAAAATAAAATTAGCTATAACGAAAAAAAATGAAAATATAAATAATAAAAATACAAGAAAACTACCCATTCAAATTGGAGAGTAGTTTCAAGTTGGAGTTTTAAAATTATTTTACAATAAAAACGAAATTAAAAAAAATAAAAATCTATCTTTAATTAAAAGTAGAAGAAAAAGCAACCTCATTAAACCAAGTGGCATAACCACAAAAAGCCAAGTGACAATGTTAAGACAAAATAAACTATCTTTCTAACTAAAAAATATTTTAAATTTTAAATTTTGAATTAATTAGTTATCTATTTGAATTGATAAATATAAATATCTTATAATTATCTATAATAAAAAAAATTAAAAAAAACTACCCATTCAAATTATGGAGTACTTTCAAGTTGAAGTTTTAAAATTATTTTAAAATTTTTAAAAAAAAAACCTAAAAATTCAAATTGAATGGATAGTAATTTCTTCCTAATATATATATATATATATATATATATATATATATATATATATATATATATATAGTGAGATGTGTGTGTGTGTGTGTGTGTGAGTGAGAGAGAGAGAGAGAGAGAGAGAGAGAGAGAGAGAGAAAGAGAGAGAGAATTAGAGAATTATGACATATATAAAAGAACTCTCTATTTAACCTTTGAACTAATTCAACACCATCCATTTAGAAAAATAATATAATAATATTAGTATTATAGATAAACATAATGAAAAAAATCAAAATATTGTTGAACAAAAATTAATGTATAAAGAGGATAATAGATATAATGTGATTTTATCTTCACATTAAATTTAATTGATAAAATTAAGTAAATAAATAATACTAGAAAATATTATTGATAAATTTAAATATTAAAATAATAATTAAAAAGTCATACAAGATCAAGTCAAGTTAAATTTCAAGAGTAATACAAAATTATATTCATTGTATATATTAAACTAGTAATTTATTAATAATTCATATGACAATTTAAAAATATTAAGTAATTGATAATGCAATTAGATAAGCAAGGAACTAAAAGGAAATAAAATATAAATTGTGGGAAAATATAATATAACACTTATAATTAGAATTATGGTGAGAAAGTTCGTACATATACACATAACTAAAATCATAATAAAGAAGTAGTTATGAAGGAAGGATACTAAAAAAGAATATTCAATTTAAATGTATATAATAATTAAATTTCTCATCTAGGAAATCTAGTTAATAAATAAAATTCATAATTTCATAACGAAAAAATATAAAAATACTATTAGGATATTAAACGAAAATATAAAGATACTATTATGATATTATATATAAGATAAGCATATTATATATATAACACAAATTAATAATTATTAAAATATTGGTAGGTTTTTTATAAAAATAATAAAATGCTTATCTCTTTATACTTTTGATGAATTCAAAATTATAATTTAGTAAAAAATATTACATTATTTAAATTTTTAGTAAACTGCAAAATAAAAAAACTAATCAAATATTACATTAGAAAAGAATGTATGAAAAGAGGGGGATAAAGATAATTTTATGGTACTTATATTTTGATTTAATTAAAAAATAAAAGATAAATAAAACAAAAAAATTATCAATAAATTTAGACAATTGATAAATAAAATAATTTTTTTTTCACGTATCTTAAAAAATATTAATTAGAAGGTATTTTTGACTATTTACTCTTATTTATGTCTTAAGATATAATCTATCTTTATTGAATATTTATTTCATTTATGTGTTATTTGCATTTTCTGGAATAGCTAATAAGGATAAAATAAGAAGAAGAAACAGTTGTCTCAAACTCCATTTTCTTGAATATTTATTTCATTTAGTTATCACGACATTTAATTTGAGACTGAGGGAGTAGACTGAAGTGTCATACAACAATAAACCGTTGTCTCAAACTCAAGTGGATAGAAGTGAGAGAAAAAGACATAAATTATGGTGATGCATTTATCAAAATAGATAAACAATGATAAAAAAATCCTCAAGGCTATTGTAGTGGTTAAAGAAGACAAAGCTTTGCTAGCCAAAAAGTTGGGTGTAGTGTTTCGTGACTCACCATGCAAACTTTTCATATTTAATTTGTTATTTCCACATAGATATTGTTATATATTAAAGTAGTTTGTTTTGGCTTTAAATGGATATGTTCAATACTGTTGCTCGTAGGGTTTAAACTTTTTCTCATCCTCACATTTTTGCCGTGTTTATAATATTGTCATATTTCATGGCTTTCGTTTGTTTGTTTTTGTTATTTGTTCGGTTTCTTACGCATGATTCACGTATGAAAAGAGAGAAATTAAAAGTAACAAGAAATGTTTGTCGTTCTGTTATTTCTTTGCCTCTGTTAACACACTTTTTTGGAATTCGAAGTTATACATTTGACACATTGCTAGCATTTTGCTAGCTTCAGAATGGTTTTTTTTATGTTTCATTTTATGTGAATTGTTTTTTAATTTGTTTAAAAAACGATATATTTATATAACATGTTTCATATCATAAATTTTATATTTTTTAGACTCTGTCTTCGCTCATACAAATTTACATTAAATGAAATGGAGGGAGAATTAGATAGCTAAGCTTATAAGGAAATGAGAACCAGGGAAAAGAAGAATGAGAGAATATTCTCTTCTCTTGCTTGATTTGACCAAAGGAAGAGGGAGAAAGCTAGAGGAATTTACAGATATTTTCTTTCTGTTTTCTTCTTTTTCCCTCTCTTTTCCTAGAGCTTATTTGCGAAAAATAAAAATAAAAAAGAGAAACAAGAAAAAAACAAAAAGAGCAAAAGTGCGATTGTATACTTTTACCTAACTTTTTTTTAATTCCTTCTTTAGTCGTTAATTTAGAGGGAAAGGCTTAATGAAAATGCTCAAATTTTTATATTTTAAAGCATTTTTCTCATTATTAGGAGTAAGGAGATAAGATAGGCAAATATTATATTGCCTTATTCCCAAACTAGACTTGCCAAGACGTTCCATCACAAGTGGGATTTCAACTGCAAAACGAGCTTTGAAACAATTGCTTTGGCGATAGGCAATCATGCTAGGGCTTGTTTTTAGTTGTTGTTGGGCTTTAAGCTTGGCGTAGCTTAATTTTAAGCTTGGTGTAACTTAAAGAGGGTGAATAAGAAATGGAGAAAAAATGAAATATTTGAGTTTCCCTCCGTGGCAAAGGGACATTGTCTCATATTGGAGGAAGAAAAGACTTTTGATGAGTATTTATACAATTGCTCTTCTTCTAACTCTTAAGAGTTAAGAAGAAGGCAACCTTCGCGCCGTCGTCGTCGTCGCTCGGCTTCGACTTCGTTTAATTAATAAATTAATTAAATTAATTAAATTAATTAACGAAAATTCAATCCTGTCCGTTTTCTTTCCCAGATTATTTTAAATTCATTTGTTGTTTCCCGCAATTTTCTCACCCGTTCCAACAGATATGGCTGTTCTGAAAGGTTGCAAACCTTTTCAGAATCAGTGCTAAATGGTCTATAAATATGCCTTGAATCTCAGAATTTTTACTTACTAAATTTTCTGATTATCTTCTTCTTCTTCTTCTTCTTCTTCTTCTTCTTCTTCTTCTTCTTCTTCTTCTGCATAATATTTTCCAGTGTATTTTACGACCATTGAGTGGTTCGCCGTTCACTAGAGTTTTTGGTACCAATATGCTGGTGAGTTAAATCGTTCTATCCTGGGAGAATAATATTCCAACACCTCGGGTACTTGAGGGGAATAATTTCCTTAAGGACACACTGTACATTCAGTGGGCTCGATTTATTCCTATACTCTTTTTCAGAATTTATTTCGTTAAACTAGTGTTACTAACTTTCTGTTTTTGTTTATATATTTCAGAAAGTTTAATGGTTTAATTGTTTATTACAACAATACATGTTAATAACAATCTTAAGGAAATTATTTTATTATATTCTGTATTCTGTTTGTGGAGATTAAAACCTGTGTGGTTTTCTACTCCTTTTGAATTTTACTATTCTGATTTGAAGATATAAAAACTTCATCAGAGTATTGAAATTCAGAAAACGATTTGAAGAACATAAAAACTTCATCGTTTTCTGTGAAACAATATATAAAAACTTCAGTTTTATTTATTATACGTATTGTTTATTGTTAATAACAATATTGTTTACTGTTCTGGTTTTGCCATTAATTGAACTCTTCTGTTGTTGACTGTGAGAAATGACAATTGATAACGGAAATTCTTCTGCGACTGTTGCGGCAACGATGATAGCCTCGTCAAGCTGGACTGTTGTTCCACCGGCAGAGAAACCGGGGAAATTTTCTGGAGCCAACTTCAAAGGATGGTAGCAAAGGGTGTTCTTCTGGCTTACCACACTTGGTATGCAGAAATTCACTAGTGAAGAACCTCTAGTGCCTGCTGCAGACATGCCAGACAACGAGAAATTCATGATTGTTGAGGCGTGAAAACAGGCATATTTTCTTTGCAAATGCTATATCTTAAGCGGTTTAGAGGATGACTTGTACAATGTGTACAATACGATGAATACTTCGAAAGAATTATGGGACGCACTTGAGAAGAAGTACAAGACTGAAGGTGCATGCTTGAAGAAGTTCGTGGTCGCCAAGTTTCTACACTATAAAATGATAGACATCAAAACTGTTGGAACCCAAGTTCAGGAGCTTCTACTTATTTTTCACGATCTTATTGCTGAAGGTATGGTCATGAATGAAGCGTTTCAAGTGGCTGCAATGATTGAAAAATTACCTCCTTCGTGGAGAGACTTCAAGAACTATCTTAAGCACAAGCGCAACAAAATGAAGTTGGAAGATCTTGTGATTCATCTCAAGATTGAGGAAGACAACAAAACAGCCGAGAAGAAGTCTCGTGGAAATTCAACGATCATGGGAGCTAATATCGTTGAGGAGATTGCTCCAAAAAATAAGAAGAGAAAGAGGTCTTATGGACAGACTAAGGAGCAGAACAAAAATAAATTCAAGGGCAGCTGCTACAATTATAGAAAAACCGGTCACAAAACCCATGATTGTCGTCTCCCTAAAAAGGATACGAAGAAGGGACATGCCAACATAGTGGAGAAGAATGATGACATTGATGATCTGTGAGCAATGTTTTCGGAATGCAACCTAGTTGGAAATCCGAAGGAGTGGTGTATTGACTCTGGAGCCACTCGACATGTTTGTGCTGTCAAAAAAGCATTTGCGACTTACTCAACTGCTGGTCCCGAAGAAGAGCTTTCCATGGGAAATACTGCAACAACCAAGATTGAAGGTTATGTGAAGATATTCCTGAATATGACTTCCGGCAGGGTGTTAACGCTCAACAACGTTCTTCACGTTCCTACTATTAGGAAGAATTTAGTTTCTACTTCTTTACTTGTTAAGAATGGATTCAAATGTGTATTTGTTTCTGATAAAGTTGTTGTAAGCAAGAATGAAATGTATGTTGGAAAGGGCTACCTCACAGAGGGCCTTTTCAAACTAAATGTAATGGTTGTTGACAGTATGAATAAAATTTCAGCTTCTTCTTATTTATTGGAGTCAAATAATTTATGGCATATTCGTTTAGGACATGTCAATTATAAAACCTTGCCGAAGTTAATTAATTTAGAAGTATTGCCTAAATTCGAGTGTAATAAATTAAAATGTCAAATATGTGTTGAATCTAAGTTTGTAAAACATCCTTATAAGTCTATTGAAAGGAATTCAAATCCTTTAGACTTAATTCATTCTGACATTTGTGATATGAATTCGACACCATCTCGAGGTGGGAAAAAGTATTTTATTACTTTTATTGATGATTGCACTTGATATTGTTATGTTTATTTTCTTAATAGTAAGGATGAAGCAATTGAAGCATTTAAGCAATACAAGAATGAAGTGCAGAATCAATTGAATAAAAATATCAAAATGATTAGAAGTGATAGGGGTGGGGAATATGAATCTCTGTTTGCAGAAATATGTTCGGAATATAGAATTATCCATCAAACTAATGCACCTTACATACCTCAATCCAATGGAATTGCGGAAAGAAAAAATCAGACATTAAAGGAAATGATGACTTCTTTATTAATAAGTTCCAGATTACCGCAGAGTTTGTGGGGGGGAAGCTATCCTTACAGCTAACCGAATACTCAACAGAGTACCCCACAGCAAAACGCAATCTATTCCATATGAAAAATGGAAAGGAAGAAAACTCAACTTGAAATATTTCAAAGTGTGGGGGTGTCTAGCAAAGGTACAAGTTCCTTTACCTAAAAGGGTTAAAATCGGATCAAAAACTGTTGATTGTGTTTTCATTGGATATGCTACAAACAGTAAAGCATGTCGGTTTTTGGTTCATAAATCCGATAATCCCAAAATTCACATTAATACGGTAATGGAATCAGATAATGCTGAATTCTTTGAAAGCATCTATCTGTATAAAATTGAATGCGAGTCGTTAATTGAAAGACCTAAACGACCTCGGGAAGAACCAAAGTAAAATACTCCAAGTATAGAAGATCCAAGGCGTAGCAAACGTCAAAGAACATCTACTTTCTTTGGACCAGATTTTGTGACATTCTTACTTGAAAATGAGCCTCAAACTTTTAAAACAGCTATGTCATCTTCTGATTCAGCATTTTGGAAAAAGGCAGTCAATAATGAGATTCAATCAATTTTGTATAACCATACATGGGAATTGGTTGATCTTCCTCCGGAAAATAAGCCTTTAGGTTCGAAATGGATCTTTAAACAGAAAATGAAAGCTGATGGTACTATTGACAAATATAAGGAAAGACTTGTTGTCAAAGGTTATAGACAAAAGGAAGGCCTTGATTACTTTGACACTTACTCGCCAGTAACGAGGATAACATCTATTAGGGCGTTAGTGGCACTAGGGGTCGTGTATGGTCTTGAAATCCATCAAATGGATGTTAAAACAACTTTCTTAAATAGAGAATTGGAGGAAGAGATTTACATGGAACAACCTGGGGGTTTTGTGGTTCCTGGTAAAGAAAAGAAAATGTGCAAACTTATTAAGTCGCTTTATGGACTTAAACAAGCACCAAACAATGGCATGCCAAATTTTACCAAACAATGTTGGTAAGTGGATTTAAAATCAACGAGTGTGACAAATGTGTTTACATTAAAAACACTCCAGGTCATGAAGTCATTGTTTGTTTATATGTTGATGACATATTGATAATGAGTAAAAGTATGGCATATATAAATGCTATTAAATACATGTTGGCTAGCAAATTCGACATGAAAGACTTAGGAGCTGCTGACGTGATCTTAGGAATCAGAATTCATAAGACTCCAGAAGGTCTAGCATTATCACAGTCTCACTATATTGAAAACATTCTTGACAAGTTCAAGTATTTGGATTTCAAGATTGCCAAGACTCCACTTGACGTGAGTTATGCACTTTAAAAGAATGAAGGTGGAAGTGACTCACAACTGGACTATGCAAGAGTATTGGGAAGTTTGATGTATATCATGAATTGTACGCGACCAGATATAGCATGTGCTATTAGTAAAATGAGTCGGTTTACAAGTAATCCCAATCACATATATTGGATGGCAATGAAACGAGTTTTGGGGTATCTGAAACATACCCGAAATTATGCTTTGCATTATAACAAATATCCCTCAGTGATTGAGGGATATAGTGATACAAATTGGATCACTAGATCATCTGAAGTTAAATCTACGAGTGGATATGTTTTCACAATTGGGGGTGGAGCAGTGTCTTGGAAATCATCCAAACAAACGTGTATCGCCCGTTCTACAATGGAATCTGAATTTATAGCTTTAGATAAGGCCGGTGAAGAAGCTGAATGGCTCTGGAATTTCTTGGAAGATATTCCATTTTGGCCCAAACCTTTGGCACATATTTGTATACATTGTGATAGTCAAGCGACAATAGGCAGGGCAAGGAGCGTAATGTAAAACGGAAAATCTCGCCATATACGATGGAGGTACAATATCGTTAGATAACTACTCTCTAGTGGTGTTATCACGATTGACTATGTAAAGTCAAGAGATAACGTGTCGGATCCACTTACAAAAGGCCTATTTAGAGAGGCAGTTGAAAGATTATCAAAGGGAATGAGATTAAGGCCTAAGACAAGTTATCATGGCGGTAACTCTACCTAGCAGACTGGAGATCCCAAGAGCTAGGTTCAAAGATATCAAACAAAGTTATAAATGACGGTTCAACATTGTAAAATAACTCAACCCATTCTCATGATGAAGAAAATGTTTAGAAATCGAGGTAAAGCATTAAGGCTTTTTGATGAGTCAATAAAGCTTAAAACTTTTTAATGATTTGCTAAGTCTGGCAGGATATGACCAGATAGTGCATCTATAGGATTACACGTTTAGAAACCACCTATGTGAGCATGAAATGTAATCCGCTTCAAGGAGAATGAAAGTAAAGGCCCATTCTCTAAGCACTCATGAAACCATGCGGCGTTCATGGCTGAAACGGACACAACTGTGAGAACCATAAATGGTTAAGGATTGATTGTTTGACTTATGTTGTCTAGATATACAACAAAGCTCGACGGTTCAAAGATATCAAATCTACCGATTAACCGAGTATATCTGATATAAGTTCACTACATGAAGTTCAAAGGGAAACCTAATTATCCAGATGCAATTAATTCTTGCATGTAAAACACGCACGCGTTCGTGCATTCCTTTATTTTATAGTCATTCCCCATTTATGTGGGGGATTGTTGGGCTTTAAGCTTTGTGTAGCTTAATTTTAAGCTTGGTGTAGTTTAAAGAGGGTGAATGAGAAATAAAGGGAAAATAAAATATTTGAGTTTCCCTCCTTAGCAAAGGGACATTGTCCCATATTGGAGAAAGAAAAGACTTTTGATGAGTATTTATACAATTTCTCTTCTTCTAGCTCTTAAAGAGTTAAGAAGAAGGCAAGCCTCGCGCCGTCGTCATCGCTCACTTGCTCGGCTTCGGATTTGGTCAAAGATCGATTGATTGATTAATCTTTTTGGACAAAATTCTTTTCAATTATTTAATTAATTAATTAAATTAAATTAACAAAAATTCAATCCGGAATAACCCATGACCCGCGACCCGGTCCGATCCGGTCCGTTTTCTTTCCCGAATTATTTTAAATTCGTTTGTTGTTTCCCGCAATTTTCCACCTGTTCCAATAGATATGGCTGTTCTGAAAGGTTGCAAACCTTTTCAAAATCAATGCCAAATGGTCTATAAATATGCCTTGAATCCCAGAATTTTTACTTATTAAATTTTTTGATTATTTTTTTCTTCTTCTTCTATACAATATTTTTCAGTGTGTTTTACGACCATTAGTGGTTCGCCGTTCACCAAAGTTTTTGGTACCAATACGCTGGTGAGTTAAATCATTCTATCCTAGGAGGATAATATTCCAACACCTTCGGTATTTGAGGGGAATAATTTCCTTAAGGACGCACTATGCATTCAGTGGACTCGATTTATTTCTATACTGTTTTTCAGAATTTATTTCGTTATACGAGTGTTACTAACTTTCTGTTTTTGTTTATATATTTTAGAAAATTTAATGGTTTAATTGTTTATTACAGCAATACAAGTTAATAACAGTTGTGACCAGTTTTAATAACAATTGAGCAAAGTCAAAGCTTTAATTAAATTAATTTATTTTTTTATAAATGACATGAGGGTGTTGAACACAACTACAAGAGTTGTACTGTGAGCTGTATTGATACAGTGGTACGTACATTGCTTAATATTTTGTACTTTGAAATAAACTATTCAAATCTTTATATTTTTCAATAAAGTTTTTGATAACAAAAATTAAGATAGTGCATTGCATAACATGGCTAACATTTGTAAATAGATATTACTAACATATGACAAGAGTGGGTTGCACTAGTGGTGAGCACCCTTCACTTCCAACCAAGAGGTTGTGAGTTCGAGTCACCCCAAGAACAAGGTGAGGAGTTCTTGGAGGGAGGGAGCCGAGGGTCTATCGGAAATAGTCTCTCCAACCCAGGGTAGGAGTAAGGTCTGCGTACACACTACCCTCCCCAAACCCCACTAGTGAAATTATACTGGGTTGTTGTTGTTGTTGATATTACTAACATATGTCCGCTATGAATCTAAATGTTTTATATCTTATAAGAATAATACAATTATAAAACTATAAACACTAAAACAAAAATGGGGCACTACTTTTTGCATACTTCAATTTTTATGTTATAACTCAATATGAAACTTCCCAACCAGTAAACTTGCAAAACTAAGAAACTTAGTCGCCGAAAAAATACCCAAAGGAATAACATGAAATTCTCTATCGTAACGATCCGGTCAGTCGTTCTGAGAGTTATAGCCCCATTTTCCTTCATTTCTACTTCTTTATGTGTTGTTCAGTTGTGTTGAGTTTTATCGAGTTGGTAGGTTTGGGTTCGAAATAGTTTTGGAATGAAATGAACACTTAGTCTCTTAGTTAGAAAGTTAAGTTAGAAAAGTCAATCGGAAGTTGACTTATGAGTAAACGAATTCGGATTTGGATTTTTATGATTCGGTTAGCTTCGTTGGGTGATTTTAGACTTAGGAGTGTGTCCGGAATATAATTTGGAGGTCCGTGGTAGAATTAGGCTTGAATTGGCGAAAGTTAGAAATTTGGGCGATTTTGGTCGGCAGTGAAAAATTAGGTATCGGGGTCAGAATGAAATTTTTGAAAGTTGGAGTAGGTTCGTAGAGTCATTTGTAACGTGTGTATAAAATTTGAGGTCATTCGGACGTGGTTTGATAGGTTTTGGCGTCATTGGCGATTTTTGAAAGTTTAGAAGTTCTTAAGCTTGAACCCGAGGTTGATTTGGTGTTATGGTATTGTTTTGGGTATTCCGAAGGTTCGACTAAGTTCGGGTAGTGATATATGACTTGTTGGAATTATTGGTTGAGGTCCCGAGGGGCTCGGGATGATTTCAGATGGGTATCAGGGAGTTTGGAAGTTGGAAAATGCAGTTGAAACTGCTGGTGTAATGTTACTGGTGTGGCCGCACCTGCGGATGGGATCCGCAGGTGCGATGATCGCAGGTGCGTGAGAGGCTCGCAAATGCGGAGATGGAGGCATGGGGCTTAGTCACAGATGCGAAGAGAGGATCGCACCTGCGAGCCCGCACGTGCGAAGCCTGGTCGGTTAAGTGGAATGCGCAGGTGCGCACCTGGGACAGCAGATGCAGAAGCGTAGGTGCGATGAAGGGACCACAAGTGCAAGATCCCTGGGCAGAAACCTATTTAAGCCACACTTCGCAAAATTTTCCCCTTTCTTCACCATTGTTGAGCGATTTTTTAACTTTGGGCAGTGTTTTTCAAGGGAGAATCAAGAGATATCACTGAGGTAAGCTACTTGGATTTATTTACACGTGTTTTTAATGATTTCCCACTGTTTAGTCATGAAATTGGTAGGAGTTTAGGGTGAAATTGAGGGAGTTAGGGCTTGAGTTTTGGAGAGTTTGAGATGAGGATTTAAGGGACCAAACAGAGTCGAATTTTGACGAACTTTATATGGTTACACTCGAGAGAGAACGAGGTTTATTATTCTGCCATTTGTTGACTGGTTTCGAGACGTGGGCTCGGGTGGACCGGATTTTGACCGATTTCGGATTTTTGGTATATTTATGTAGTTTTTATTGTGGAATTCGATTCTTTAGACTATGTTGATAGTAATATTCTGATTTTGGTTAGATTCAGAGCTTTTGGAGACCGAGTCCAGCGACGAGGGCATCCCGAAGTAGGATTTTACGCTGTTAAGGTAAGTAACAGTTTTAACTCTTGCTTTGAGGGTATAAACCCAGAGATTTGATATCACGTGATTGTTTGGAAGTGATACCCACGCTAGATGACGGGCGTGTGGGTGTGCACCGCGAGGGATTAAGACTTGGTCCGTCCCGTGAGACTGTGAGGCCTAATGGCAATTATCTGTGGTTATGTGTTTATTTGTTGTTGAACTTGTTTGCCTTTATGTTAGAGATCATGCTTAGGCTTTATTCATACTCACATTATTTGCACTCAGTCATAGATATTATTGTGCATGTTTACCTCAGTCCCTATTATTTTGCTGATATGCTGTGATACTTGACGTGGGCTGTGTTTCCCTTATATGTTGATGATGGTGAGGCTAGAGAGGTACATGACTGAGTGAGGCCGAGGGCCTGTTGTAAGGTATTTGATTGAGTTGTCCGTGCGGATTCAGGTATTGATACCATAGCGCGTGAGTTGTCCGCGTAGTACGTGAGTTGACCGTGCGGATTCAAGGATTGATATTATGGCATGTGAGTTGTCCGTGAAGCTAGTGAGTTGTCTGTGCTTAGCGCTTGGGCTTTGGAGCCCCTCCGGAGTTTGTACACACCCCTAGTGAGCGCAAATACCTATTGAGTGTTGAGTGTTGAGGGTTGAGTGCGAGATCCGAGTGTTGAGTGATAGAGTGACATTGCTGTGAGGATTCATTGATTTTGCTGTTGCTGCATTTTACCCATTAATTTATTTGTAGCATTTATTGAGTTGATGGAATTTACCTGTTTATTTCTGTTTATTTTAAATTGTGATAAAGAAATAATTGAATTGTTCTACTTAGCTCGTCACTACTACTTAGTTCCTTAGTTATTTCTGTTACTACTGAGTCGGTTGTAATCATACTACACTCTGCACTTTATGTGCAGATCCAGGTGAGTAGGAGCGCGACGATCGTTGAGTTCAGGCTAACTATCGTTGGAGACTGCAAGGTAGCTGCTAGCATTCGTAGGACCTTGTTACTCCTTTTATCATTTCTTCTTTTGGACTATATTGATAGTTAGACAGTTTTATTTCTTAGTTCATAGATTTAGACGCTCATGACTTAGTGACACCTCGATGTTTGGGGCTCATTTCCGTATTTTCTATAATTATATTTAGAGTTGATTTAGTTTATGAAAAATTTAAATGTTGGAAATATTTTATTAAATTCTTATAATCGATTTTGTAGTAATATTTTGGAAAATAGGCTTGCCTTGTAACACGATAGGCGCCATCACGATCATGGTTAGATTTTGGGTTGTGACAAGTTGGTATCAGAGCCTAGGTTACATAGGTCTCACGAGTCATAAGCGGGTTTAGTAAAGTCTTGCGGATCGGTACAGAGACGTCTGTACTTATCTTCGAGAGGCTGCAGAACCTTTAGGAAAATCCACCTTCTTGAATTCTTGTTGTACGAATATGTTGATTCTAGTAACTAAACATCTGTTGTTTTATTCTCTCACAGATGATGAGAACTCGTGCTACCGGTCAGGAGGGCCAGCCACCAGTACCACCAGCCAAGGTCGCGAGAGGCCGAGGTTGCGGTAGAGGCCGAGATAGGGGAAGAGGTGCAACCCGTACAATAGCTGGGGTAGTACATGCAGATCCACTAGTTTCCCCAGATCAGGACTAGGTTCCAGTTGCTGATGAACCAGCTCAGGCACCACCTGTGCCTATTATGATTCTAGGCCTTCAGGAGGGCCTAGCTCAGATTCTGACAGCATGTACCGGCCTTGCTCAGGCGATCTCTATCTCGACGGCCGCAACCACTTCTCATGCTGCGGGAGGCACTCAGACTCCCGTCGCTCGCACACCCGAGCAGGTTGTTTAGGGACTACAGACACCGGGGGTACCTCCAGCCCAGCCGGTTACAGCTGCTCAGGACTATGTAGCTCCTGTGATGCCAGAGGATGAGCAACGCAGATTGGAGAGGTTTGGGAGACTCCAGCCTCCGTCATTTAGTAGTGCTGAGGGTGAGGATGCACAGGGTTTCTTGGACAAGTGTCAGAGGATACTCCGTACTGCTGGTATTCTGGAGACTTGTGGGGTCTCATTTACTACCTTTCAGTTTTCTGGGGCTGCACTCAGATGGTGGGAGACTTACGACAGGCGTATGCCTATTGGCGCAACACCCCTTACTTGGCAGCAGTTCTTCGTCCTCTTTCTGGAGAAGTTTGTACCTGAATCCCGCAGAGAGGAGTTGCGCAGGCAGTTTGAGCAGCTTTGCGAGGGTGAGATGTCTGTTACACAGTATGAGATATGGTTCTCCGAGTTAGCTCGTCATGCGGTCTAGTTGGTTCTCACATACCGAGAGAGGATCAAGAGGTTTATAGATGGCCTCGGTTTTCAGCTTTAATTGCTTATGACTAGGGAGAGAGTATCTGGGGCTACCTTTGATGAGGTTGTTGATATTGCTCGACATATTGAGATAGTTCGAAGTTAGGAGAGGGCTGAGAGGGAGGCTAAGAGGCCTCGTGGTCAGGGTGGTTTCAGTGGTGCTCCTCAGGGAGGTCAGATTCAGCAGGGCCAGTTTTAGCAGAGTCAGTCATCATTCAGTGCATTTCCAGCGCAGGGTTCTTATTATGCCCCGCCCGCTCAGGTATCATCGGATAATTCTTTTGGACATCAGGAGCAACAGTTTCGTCAGAGGAGGGGTTGTTTCGGGTGCAGGGATTTTGGTCACATTGCGAGATATCGCCCTAGGCTGTTGGGTGGGGCTCCACCGTAGAGTACTCGGCCGACGGTACCAACATCAGTTCATCTACCACCCGCCCAGACAGCTAGGGGTAGAGTTCAGCCAGCTAGGGGCGAAGCCCAATCAACTATGTGTCGCCCGATAGGGGGAGGCAGATCATGGGGTGGTCAGGCCCGTTTCTATGACCTCCCAGCCAGACCAAACGCTATCGCTTCAGATGCTGTGACTTCAGGTATGTTCTTTTGTTAGACTCATTCGAGGACGAATATTTGTTTAAGAGGGGGATGATGTAACGACCCAGTTAGTCGTTATGAGAGTTATAGCCTTGTTTCCCCCTATTTCTGCTTCTTTATGTGTTTTTCAGCTGTGTTGAGTTGTATAGAGTTTGTAGGTTTGGGTAAGGAATAATTTTGGAATGAAATAAATACTTAGTCTCTTAGCTAGAAAGCTAAGTTACAAAAGTCAACTGAAAGTTGACTTATGAGTAAACGAATTCGGATTTGAATTTTTATGATTCGGTTAGCTTCATTGGGTGATTTTATACTTAGGAGTGTGTCTGGAATGTAATTTGGAGGTCCGTTGTAGATTTAGGCTTGAATTGGCGAAAGTTAGAAATTTGGCAATTTTGGTCGACAGTGGAAAATTAGGTATCAGGGTCAGAATGAATTTTTTAGATGTTGGAGTAGGTTCGTACAGTCATTTGTAACGTGTGTGAAAAATTTGAGGTCATTCGGACGTGGTTTGATAGGTTTTGGCGATTTTTGGAAGTTTATAAGTTCTTAGGCTTGAATCCGAGGTTGATTTGGTGTTATGCTGTTATTTTGGGTGTTCCGAAGGTTTGCCTAAGTTCGGGTAGTGATATATGACTTGTTGGAATTGTTGATTGAGGTCCCGAGGGGATCGGGATGATTTCGAATGGGTATCAGGGAGTTTGAAAGTTGGAAAATGCAGCTGAAGCTGCTAGTGTGATGTTACTGGTGTGGCCGCATCTGCAGATGGGAGCCGCAGGTGCGTGAGAGGCTCGCAGATGCGGAGATGGAGGCCTGGGGCTTGGTCGCAGATGCGAAGAGAGGATCGCACATGTGAGCCCGCAGGTGCGAGGAGGCTGCCGCAGGTGCGAAGCTTGGTCGGTTAAGTGGAATGCGCAGGTGCGCACCTGGGACCGCAGATGCGGAAGTGCAGATGCGATGAAGGGACCGCAGGTGCGAGATCCCTGGGCAGAAACCTATTTAAGCCACACTTCGCGAATTTTTGCCCTTTCTTCACCATTAACGGTTTTTGAGCTTTGGGCGGTGTTTTTCAAAGGAGAATCAAGAGATATCACCAAGGTAAGTTATTTGGGTTTATTTATGCGTATTTTTAATGATTTTCCACTATTTAGTCGTGAAATTGGTAGGAGTTTAGGGTGAAATTGAGGGAGCTAGGGCTTGAGTTTTGGATCGTTTGAGGTGAGGATTTGAGGGATCAAACAGAGTCGTATTTTGACGAATTTTATATGGTTAGATTCGGGAGAGAACGAGGTTTATTATTCTGCCATTTGTTGACTGGTGTCGAGACATGGGCCCGGGGGTCGAGTTTTGACCGATTTCAGATTTTTGGCATATTTATGTAGTTTTTATTGTGGAATTCGATTCTTTAGACTATGTTGATAGTAGTATTCGGATTTTGGTTAGATTCGGAGCTTTTGGAGACTGAGTCGAGAGACGAGGGCATCCCAGAGTAGGATTTTACGCTGTTAAGGTAAGTAACAGTTTTAACTCTGGCTTTGAGGGTATAAACCTAGGAGATTTGACATCACGTGATTGTTTGGAAGTGATACCCATGCTAGGTGACGGGTGTGTGGATGTGCACCGCGAGGGATTGAGACTTGGTCCGTTCCGTGAGACTGTGAGGCCTAATGGCTATTATCTGTGGTTATGTATTTATTTGTTGTTGAACTTGTTTGCTTTCATGTTAGAGATCATGCTTAGGCTTTATTCATGCTAACATTATTTGCACTCAATCATAGATATTATTATGCATGTTTACCTCAGTCCCTATTATTTTGCCGATATGCTATGACACTTGACGTGGGCTGTGTTTTCCTTATTTGTTGATGATGGTGAGGCTAGAGAGGTACATGACTGAGTGAAGTTGAGGGCCTGTTGTGAGGTATTTGATTGAGACACGTGAGTTGTCTGTGCAGCACGTAAGTTGTCCGTGCGGATCCAGGTATTGATACCATAGCGCGTGAGTTGTCCGCGTAGCACTGAATTGATCATGCGGTCCGTGCAGCACGTGAGTTGTCCGTGCTTAGCGCTTGGACTTTGGGAGCCCCTCCGGAGTCTGTACACACCCCAGTGAGCGCAGGTACTTATTGAGTGTTGAGTGTTGAGTACTGAGTGCGAGTTTCGAGAGCCGAGTACTGAGTGATGAAGTGACATTGTTGTGAGGATTCATTGCTTTTGTTGTTGCTGCATTTTACCCGTTAATTTCTTTGTAGCATTTATTGAGTTGATGGAATTTTCCTGTTTATTTCTATTTATTTTTAATTGTGATAAAGAAATAATTGAATTGTTCTACTTAGCTCGTCACTACTACTCAGTTCCTTAGTTATTTCTGTTTCTACTGAGTCGGTTGTACTAATACTGCACCCTGCACTTTATGTACAGATGCAGGTGAGTTAGAGCGCGGCGATCGTTGAGTTCAGTACGGCTATCGTTGGAGACTGCAAGGTAGCTGCTAGCGTCCGCAGGACCTTGTTACTCCTTTTATCATTTCTTCTTTTGGACTGTATTGACAGTTAGACAGTTTTATTTCTTAGTTCATAGATTTAGACGCTCATGACTTAGTGACACCCCGATGTTTGGGGTTCGTTTCCGTATTTTCTATAATTATATTTAGAGTTGATTTAGTTTATGAAAAATTCAAATATTGGAAATGTTTTATTAAATTCTTATAATCGATTTAGTAGTAATATTTTGGGAAATAGGCTTGCCTTGTAACATGATAGGCGCCATCACGACCATAGTTAGATTTTGGGTCGTGACACAAAATTTAAGTACCCCATATTTTCTGTCACAACTTGGTTACGGTGGATTCAGATTTTTCTCTCAGAGATTTGTGAATTGGATATGAGCCAGCGTATTATAGACATTAGAATATCTTTTTAACGAAAAAAATGAATGGCACTTACGACAGTGAGTAAGCATTCAAAGTGTCTGAAGGATCAAAGTGTAGACATTTCACTTGTTACCATATGCAAACGTGATTACGCTCGTGGGTGTTGGTTATGGAAATCTCGACGACAACTAAGAGGTGATCTTCCTAATTACACACCGGCTCTCGATCAGGCGGAGACTTGTATGTTCGACAGAAAGATTTGAACTAGGTAAATTTATAAAAGTTTTAAAGGCGTCGCATATTCATTTACACACAACGGGAGACACATGACTATGTGATTTAAACGGTATCAACTAAATGTCGTTGGATACCAAGAAGAAGCAACGAGGGAACTAAATTAAGAAACATGGCTCTGGCTCTTTCTTCACCTTGTCTACCTTTTCCTTTCTCTTTTCCTCTTCTTCACCCTTCTATCATACGATTATGATTTACATAACTTTGTCGAAATGTGTGTGAGCAAAGAAAACATTACTAAACATGAAAATTTAAAAAGACGAATCAATTACTATAAAAAAATATTGAATTCACTTAGTATGTGTATACATATTAATTTAGATATTTTTTTGTATATAACCATTTTAAAGTCCTAAATATTTGGACTTCCTACATAGTTAAAATAAGAAAAAATTAATAAGCAATTTTTTTAATTAATCTTAAAATCTTAAATATTAGCAAAATATTTACACTATATTTTTATTCAATATAAAAATTATTTTTAAAGGTTAAAAAGTTCAATCAACATTTCATGTAGAGGTTTCGTGCTTCTATAATATCAATTTAGGCTTGTACGATTTAGTATAATTAAATATAGTATCAAATACTTAATCATTTTGGTTTCTTATTGAACATGGATTAATTATTTTGTATGATTAAAATAGGAATTTTAAAATACATATTTAATTATTTTGTGTTGAAATAATTTTAATTTAGATGTTATTGTATTGAACAATTTAAATTTAATATATGATTTTATGTCCCCATATTTTAATTTCTTAATTAGAAATCAATTGAAGTCAACATCGTTCTCATCCCGATTTTATAAGTATTGCACAAAGGGTTTATTTTCAATTAGTACTTTTTACATAACGTAAAATATTTATTGATTTTGAATTCCTAAATATTAGGACTTCTTACCTAATTTAATAAAAAAAATTAATATGCAAAATTTTAATTAATCTTAAGTTACTAAATATTAGAAAACTAACTTAAATTATAATTTTTTATTAAAAAATCTCTTTTTAAAGGGTAAAAATGGGGAGTGATATTTCGCTAAAGGTTCGCGTACTTTTATTATAGTATAGATTCAATATGAGTATTTCTATAAAGCCAAACGAATCAAGTATGCAATCATGCTTTTTATGGGACTTGGGGATATAGCTAACACATTCCTCCGAGTCAGATGAACCCCCTGACTTACAAGCTTCCTTAGCATACCAGTCATTTTGGAGTCAAATGTGTTTTAAAGAGAAATTTATTTTCAATTGGTGAGTTGGCACACTAAATTCAATGTCAAGTGGCGACTCCGGAAAATCCCTTTTGAACAAAATCTTTTGTCTCTGTTATTTTTGATAACCTCTTTTGTCTTAAAAATGCTTTTATCTTTTAAATGATAAAAATTGGCGTGACAGCTCTGGCGACTCCGTTGAAAAATTGCGTGTTTGAACTAATACTTGATCTTGTTGACTTTTTAGGATATTTGGTTGATCAATAGCACAATAGAAAAACGTCTAGTTATTTTCTAGGATAATCTACGTGGTCTACCCATTAAAAACACTAGTTAACTCTATATACTTTTAAAATATTTATTTTACATTCTATACCTACTTTATAAAACTTTATTTATTTCTTAAATATTTAATATCATTATATGTCATTAAACATATCTCACCTTTTAAGTGATTAGATTATCTCCCCAGGTTCTTTTAGGATATCTTCAATCAACATTTAATTGGGATAATATTATACCTTTCTCAAAATTGTAGTAAGCATCGTGTACCCATCTATTCATTCTTACTGGTTCTTGCACTAATCACACAATCACTTCTTTCAAGTTTTTCCTCTCAATCAAATAGCAAACAAAAAATTAAGGAAATGATGAGGAGAAAATTGACTATTCATAGCACTAAAAAAAATACTTGGAAAGGGCGATAAAGTTTCTTCTCCCATTAAAATTCAATCGAGAGAAGTAAAATTACTGGATGAAACTCCACATGCAATCTATGAATCGGCTTCCATGAAGGATTGAAATACCCCAAAAATAATTTAGGCACAAGCAAAAAATTCAACAAAGACTATATAGAAGAAATTTATTAAACTAGGGATAGAACATGGTAGGAGGTTTTTTCATAACTCATAAACTCTTGAATCTCACTACATCATAGCTACCTCTCCACAATAGAAAATATTTAGAAGCACCCCTATTTATAATAATACAAACCTAATTTGACCAGACTAACAAAACCTTTTCCAATATGAATTTGATAAATAAAACCTAACTAGACATGAATTAAGTAACCTAGTAAATACCAAATCCTAGATAGCTTAGGAATAATAATTTATCTTGGTTTAGTTTCCAACAACCTCCCTTAAACCAAGATCTTTAAATTTGATCATGCCCAACATCTCTTCAACTTGATGAATAACTTCAATTTTAGTGACTTTGTGAAAATATCAGCAACTTGCTCTCAAGTCTTGCAATACTCAATAACTATCTCCTTGTCTTGAATCAAGTCACGAATAAAGTAAAATTTGATGTCAATGGTGTTTGCTAAGCCCATAAAAAACTGGATTCTTTGTTAACTCAATTCCAGACTTACTATCAGAAAATATTATTGTAGGATTGTCTTGCTTGTGTTGAAGAAATCCAAGAATTCTTCTTAACCACAATACTTGTGTAGCACTACTTGTTGCAGCCATGTACTCTGCTTCAGCTGTTGAAAGAAGACCAAGAAAATACACTAGAACCCAAATAAAATATATAGCTAGAAATACTTCTTCTTTGTATCGTATCACCAACCCAATCACTGTCTATAAATCCCATAAGACTACTATCACTAGTCTTTGAATAAAATATACCATTAGTCTGCGTAGCTTGAATAAATCTCAAAATTCTCTTTGCTGCTTGCAAGTGAGATTGTCGTGGAGTCTCCATAAATCTGCTAATTAATCTAACTTCATAAGTAATATCAGGCCTTGTAGAAGTCAAGTATCTTAGACTCCCTACTAATTTTCTAAAATATGTAGAATCAACAAAGTCGCGAGTATCATCTTTAGTTAACTTCAATTTCTCTTCAATAGTGTCCATATATGATTTGGCTTTAACCATGGTAAATCCCTTCAAAATATTATCAACATATTTTTATTTTTTTTTACTTTGAAACTATCTACTTCTCAAACTGCTTTGTGGGTAGTATTGTACACACAATCAACTCCAATTGGTAATTTTATAGGTTGTAGAATAATGTCATCAACGAACGGTTCGTCATACTCCTTGAGACATGCAATTTCGAACAATGGTGCATAATTAATTACATCTTTAATATCTATAATCATGTGTTGTAGTTCTGAATCCCAAATTATTTCTGCTTCAATCTTGGGTAGATTATCATAAATTTTCTCTTGATGAATCATCTTTCTTTTTTCGTTACTAGGTTCATCTTCAATACCATCAAATAACTTTTCTTGTAAAATACCAATCTATTTTTGACGGGCATCTCTTGCAACCAAATCGTCCTTTTTAACAATCGCATAAATTTTTGGTAGATCAATTTGAATATTATTTGACTTCTCTTCGCATTCAATGGAATCTCTATCATAACAAAAATTACTTGTACCTTCTCTTATTTTCATATCTATTTCTGAATTTTGGCCTTCTTGATTTATTTCCACCATTATTGGTGTGCCTTCTTTTTCTTTTGGTTGATCATCCTTTTCTAGCAATGCATCATCTAATGTCTGATCTTTCTATTGATTCAGTGATCCCTCGTATATCACCAATTTCCCTTGTAAATCATCAAGTCTCAGGGTGCTAAGATTTTTAGTAGCCTTAAGAATAACTTTTTTGGCGTTAAAGTTTAAACAGAGAGATTGTAATATTTTTTCAATGATTTTAACTTCTTCCAATACTTCTCCATTGGTCCTTAGACCATTGACTATTTCTTAAATTCTTATAAAATATTCTTTCACAGACTCTGTTGGTCTCATGTAAGCCAACTCAAATTGACTCCTAAATTCTTACAGATTTTCCTTCTTTACGTCAGCAACTTTTCGATATGACTTCACCAAGATTGTCCAAGCCTCTTTTGATGACTTTTCATGCAAATATTTTTTAGATACATGCAATTCAACCTTGATGGCGAGATAGTAGCTTGCCTTATAATCTAAATGTCTCTTCTCCTCCAATTGCATAGTTGCATCACCCATCAATATTGTGCCATTTGGGGGTTCCTCAAATTCTTCATCAATGGTGGAACATAATCTAATAGCTTTAAAAAATTTCTTCATCTGTTGATACCAAGTTTCAAAATTAATTTTGCCATCAAACACAAAAACGAGACAATTAGGTAATAGAGTATCCATATTTTTTTTGAATCTTTTACCGGCTCTGACAGGATCTCACACAGACTCTGATACCAATTTGAATGACTGAAATACCCCAAGAATAATTAAGGCACAAGCAAAAAATTCAACAAAGACTATATAAAAGAAATTTATTAAACTAGAGAGAGAACGTGGTAGCAGTTTTATTCACAACTCATAAACTCTTGAATCTCACTACATCATAGCTACCTCTCCACAATAGAAAATATTTAGAAGTACCCCTATTTATAATAATACAAACCTAATTTGACCAGACTAACAAAACCTTTTCCAATATGAATTTGGTAAATAAAACCTAACTAGACATGAATTAAGTAACCTAGTAAATACCAAATCCTAGACAGTTTAGGAATAATAATTTATCTTGGTTTAGTTTCCAACAACCTCCCTTAAACCAAGATCTTTAAATTTGATCATGCCCAACATCTCTTCAACTTGATGAATAACTTCAATTTTAGTGGCTTTGTGAAAACATCAGCAACTTGCTCTCAAGTCTTGCAATACTCAATAACTATCTCCTTGTCTTGAATAAAGTCACGAATAAAGTGAAATTTGATATCAATGGTGTTTGCTAAGCCCATAAAAAACTGGATTCTTTGTTAACTCAATTGCAGACTTGCTATCACAAAAAATTATTGTAGGATAGTCTTGCTTGTGTTGAAAAAATCCAAGCATTCTTCTTAACCACAATGCTTATATAACACTACTTGTTGCAGCTATGTACTCTGCTTCAGCTGTTGAAAGAAGACCAAGAAAATACACCAGAACCCAAATAAAATGTATAGCCATAAATACTTTTTCTTTGTATCGTATCACCAGCCCAATCACTGTCTATAAATCCCATAAGACTATTATCACTAGTCTTTGAATAAAATATACCATTAGTCTACATAGCTTGAATATATCTCAAAATTCTCTTTGCTTCTTGCAAGTGAGATTATCGTGGAGTCTCCATAAATCTGCTAATTAGTCTAACTCCATAAATAATATCCGGCCTTGTAGAAGTCAAGTACCTTAGACTCCCTACTAATTTTCTAAAATATGTAGAATCAACAAAGTCGCGAGTATCATCTTTAGTTAACTTCAATTTCTCTTCAATAGTGGCCATATATGATTTGGCATTAACCATGGTAAATCTCTTCAAAATATCATCAACATATTTTTTTTACTTTGAAACTATCTACTTCTCCAACTACTTTGTGGGTAGTTTTGTACACCCAATCAACTCCAATTGGTAATTTTATAGGTTGTAGAATAATGTCATTAACGAACAGTTCGTCATGCTCCATGAGACATGCAATTTCGAACAATGGCGCGAAAATGATTACATCTTCAATATCTATAATCATGTGTTGTAGTTCTGAATCCCAAATTATTGTTTCTTTAATATTGGGTAGATTATCATAAATTTTCTCTTGATGAATCATCTTTTTTTTTTCGTTTCTAGGTTCATCTTCAATACCATCAAATAACGTTTCTTGTAAAATACCAATCTCATTTTGACGGGCATCTCTTGCAACCAAATCGTCCTTTTTAAAAATCGCATAAATTTTTGGTAGATCAATTTGAATATTATTTGACTTCTCTTCGCATTCAATGGAATCTCTATCATAACAACAATTACTTGTACCTTCTCTTATTTTCATATCTATTTCTAAATTTTGGTCTTCTTGATTTATTTCCTCCATTATTGGTGTGGCTTCTTTTTCTTTTGGTTGATCATCCTTTTCTAGCAATGCATCATCTAATGTCTCATCTTTCTGTTGATTCAGTGATCTCTCGTATATCGCTAATTTCCTTTGTAAATCATCAAGTCTGAGGGTGCTAAGATTTTTAGTAGCCTTAAGAATTATTTTTTTGTTGTTAAACTTTAATCTGAGAGGCTGTAATATTTTTTCAATGATTTTAACTTCTTCCAATACTTATCCATTGGTCCTTAGACCATTGACTATTTCTTCAATTCTTATAAAATATTCTTTCACAGATTCAGTTGGTCTCATGTAAGCCAACTCAAATTGAATTCTAACAGTTTCTCCTTCTTTATGTCAGCAACTTTTCGATATGACTTCACCAAGATTGTCCAAGCCTCTTTTGCTGACTTTGCATGCAAATATTTTTAGATACATGCAATTCAACCTTGATGGTGAGATAGTAGTTTGCCTTATAATCTAAATGTCTCTTCTCCTCCAATTGCATAGTTGCATCACCCATCAGTATTGTGCCTTCTGGGATTTCCTCAAATCCTTCATCAATGGTGGACCATAATCCAATAGCCTTAAAAAAATTCTTCATCTGCTGATACCAAGTTTTAAAATTAATTTTGCCATCAAACACAAAAACGAGACAATTATGTAATAGAGTATCCATATTGTTTTTGGATCTTTTACCGGCTCTGACAGGATCTCACACAGGCTCTGATACCAATTTGAAGGATTGAAATACCCCAAGAATAATTTAGGCACAAGCAAAAAATTCAACAAAGACTATATAGAAGAAATTTATTAAACTAGGGAGAGAACGTGGTAGGAGGTTTTTTCAGAACTCATATACTCTTGAATCTCACTACATCATAGCTACCTCTCCACAATAGAAAATATTTAGAAGCACCCCTATTTATAATAATACAAACCTAATTTGACCAGACTAACAAAACCTTTTCCAATATGAATTGGGTAAATAAAACCTAACTAGACATGAATTAAGTAACCTAGTAAATACCAAATACAAGATAATTTAGGAATAATAATTTATCTTGGTTTAGTTTCCAACAACCTCCCTTAAACCAAGATCTTTAAATTTGATCATGCCCAACATCTCTTCAACTTGATGAATAACTTCAATTTTAGTGGCTTTGTGAAAATATCAGCAACTTGCTCTCAAGTCTTGCAATACTCAATAACTATCTCATTGTCTTGAATAAAGTCACGAATAAAGTGAAATTTGATATCAATGGTGTTTGCTAAGCCCATAAAAAAATGGATTCTTTGTTAACTCAATAGCAGACTTGCTATCACAAAAAAATATTGTAGGATTGTCTTGCTTGTGTTGAAAAAATCCAAGCATTCTTCTTAACCACAATGCTTGTATAGCACTACTTGTTGCAGCTATGTACTCTGCTTCAGCTGTTGAAAGAAGACCAAGAAAATACACCAGAACCCAAATAAAATGCATAGCCATAAATACTTTTTTTTTGTATCGTATCACCAGCCCAATCACTGTCTATAAATACCATAAGACTACTATCACTAGTCTTTGAATAAAATATACCATTAGTCTGCGTAGCTTGAATATATCTCAAAATTCTCTTTGCTGCTTACAAGTGAGATTGTCGTGGAGTCTCCATAAATCTGCTAATTAATCTAACTCCATAAATAATATTCGGCCTTGTAGAAGTCAAGTACCTTAGACTCCCTACTAATTTTCTAAAATATGTAGAATCAACAAAGTCGCGAGTATCATCTTTAGTTAACTTCAATTTCTCTTCAATAGTGTCCATATATGATTTGACTTTAACGATGGTAAATCTCTTCAAAATATCATCAACATATTTTTTTTAGTTTGAAACTATCTACTTCTCCAACTACTTTGTGGGTAGTATTGTACACCCAATCAACTCCAATTGGTAATTTTATAGGTTGTAGAATAATGTCATTAACGAACAGTTCGTCATGCTCCTTGAGACATGCAATTTCGAACAATGGCGCAAAATTGATTACATCTTTAATATCTATAATCATTTGTTGTAGTTCTGAATCCCAAATTATTTCTTCTTTAATCTTGGGTAGATGATCATAAATTTTCTCTTGATGAATCATCTTGCTTTTTTCGTTACTAGGTTCATCTTCAATACCATCAAATAACGTTTCTTGTAAAATACCAATCTCTTTTTGACGGGCATCTCTTGAAACCAAATCGTCGTTTTCAACAATCGCATAAATTTTTGGTAGGTCAATTTGAATATTATTTGACTTCTCTTCGCATTCAATGGAATCTCTATCATAACAACAATTACTTGTGCCTTCTCTTATTTTCATATCTATTTCTGAATTTTGGTCTTCTTGATTTATTTCCTCCATTATTGGTGTGGCTTCTTTTTCTTTTGGTTGATCATCCTTTTCTAGCAATGCATCATCTAATGTCTCATCTTTCTGTTGATTCAGTGATCTCTCATATATCACTAATTTCCTTTGTAAATCATCAAGTCTGAGGGTGCTAAGATTTTTAGTAGCCTTAAGAATTACTTTTTTGTTGTTAAACTTTAAACTAAGAGGCTGTAATATTTTTTCAATGATTTTAACTTCTTCCAATACTTATCCATTGGTTCTTAGACCATTGACTATTTCTTCAATTCTTATAAAATATTCTTTCACAAATTCAGTTGGTCTCATGTAAGCCAACACAAATTAAATTCTTACAGTTTCTCCTTCTTTATGTCAGCAACTTTTCGATATGACTTCACCAAGATTGTCCAAGCTTCTTTTGCTGACTTTGCATGCAAATATTTTTTAGATACATGCAATTCAACCTTGATGGCGAGACAGTAGCTTGCCTTATAATCTAAATGTCTCTTCTCCTTCAATTGCATAGTTGCATCACCCATCAATATTGTGCCTTCTTGGGTTTCCTCAAATCCTTCATCAATGGTGGACCATAATCCAATAGCCTTAAAAAGATTCTTCATATGTTGATACCAAGTTTTAAAATTATTTTTGAGATCAAACACAAAAACGAGACAATTAGGTAATAGAGTATCCATATTTTTTTTGGATCTTTTACCGGCTCTGACAAGATCTCACACAGGCTCTGATACCAATTTGAAGGATTGAAATACCCCATGAATAATTTAGGCACTAGCAAAAAATTCAACAAAGACTATATAAAAGAAATTTATTAAACTAGGGAGAGAATGTGGTAGAAGTTTTTTTCACAACTCATAAACTCTTGAATCTCACTACATCATAGCTATCTCTCCACAATAGAAAATATTTAGAAGCACCCCTATTTATAATAATACAAACCTAATTTGACTAGACTAACAAAACCTTTTCCAATATGAATTTGGTAAATAAAACCTAACTAGACATGAATTAAGTGACCTAGTAAATATCAAATCCTAGACAGCTTAGGAATAATAATTTATCTTGCTTTAGTTTCCAACAACCTCCCTTAAACAAAGATCTTCAAATTTGATCATGCCCAACATCTCTTCAACTTGATGAATAACTTCAATTTTAGTGGCTTTGTGAAAACATCAGCAACTTGCTCTCAAGTCTTGCAATACTCAATAACTATCTCCTTGTCTTGAATCAAGTCACGAATAAAGTAAAATTTGATATCAATGGTGTTTGCTACGCCCATAAAAAACTGGATTCTTTGTTAACTCAATTGTAGACTAGCTATCACAAAATATTATTGTAGGACTGTCTTGCTTGTGTTGAAGAAATCCAAGCATTCTTCTTAACCACAATGCTTTTGTAGCACTACTTGTTGCAGCTATGTACTCTGCTTCAGCTGTTGAAAGAAGACCAAGAAAATACACCAGAACCCAAATAAAATACATAGCCATAAATACTTTTTCTTTGTATCGTATCACCAGCCCAATCACTGTCTATAAATCCCATAAGACTACTATCACTAGCCTTTGAATAAAATATACCATTAGTCTGCGTAGCTTGAATATATCTCAAAATTCTCTTTGCTCCTTGCAAGTGAGATTGTCGTGGAGTCTCCATAAATCTGCTAATTAATCTAACTCCATAAATAATATTCGGCCTTGTAGAAGTCAAGTACCTTAGACTCCCTAGTAATTTTCTAAAATATGTAGAATCAACAAAGTTGCGAGTATTAGTTAACTTCAATTTCTCTTCAATAGTGTCCATATATGATTTGGCTTTAACCATGGTAAATCCCTTCAAAATATTATCAACATATTTTTTTTACTTTGAAACTATCTACTTCTCAAACTGCTTTGTGGGTAGTATTGTACACCCAATCAACTCCAATTGGTAATTTTATAGGTTGTAGAATAATGTCATTAACGAACAGTTCGTCATGCTCCTTGAGACATGCAATTTCGAACAATGGCACGAAATTGATTACATCTTCAATATCTATAATCATGTGTTGTAGTTCTGAATCTCAAATTATTTCTGCTTCAATCTTGGGTAGATTATCATAAATTTTCTCTTGATGAATCATCTTGCTTTTTTCGTTACTAGGTTCATCTTCAATACCATCAAATAACTTTTTTTGTAAAACACCAATCGCTTTTTGACGGGCATCTCTTGAACCCAAATCGTCCTTTTTAACAATCGCATAAATTTTGGTAGATCAATTTGAATATTATTTTACTTCTCTTCGCATTCAATGGAATCTCTATCATAACAAAAATTACTTGTACCTTCTCTTATTTTCATCTCTATTTCTAAATTTTGGCCTTCTTGATTTATTTCTACCATTATTGGTGTGTCTTCTTTTTCTTTTGGTTGATCATCCTTTTCTAGCAATGCATCATCTAATGTCTCATCTTTCTGTTGATTCAGTGATCCCTCGTATATCACCAATTTCCCTTGTAAATCATCAAGAGTGAGGGTGCTAAAATTTTTAGTAGCCTTAAGAATAACTTTTTTGTCGTTAAACTTTAAACTGAGAGATTGTAATATTTTTTTAATGATTTTAACTTCTTCCAATACTTCTCCATTGGTCCTTAGACCATTGACTATTTCTTAAATTCTTATAAAATATTCTTTCACAGACTCTGTTGGTCTCATGTAAGCCAACTCAAATTGACTCCTAAATTCTTACAGATTTTCCTTCTTTACGTCAGCAACTTTTAAATATGACTTCACCAAGATTGTCCAAGCCTCTTTTGATGACTTTTCATGCAAATATTTTTTAGATACATGCAATTCAACCTTGATGGCGAGATAGTAGCTTGCCTTATAATCTAAATGTCACTTCTCCTCCAATTGCATAGTTGCATCACCCATCAATATTGTGCCTTTTGGGGGTTCCTCAAATCATTCATCAATGGTGGACCATAATCCAATAGCCTTAAAAAAATTCTTCATCTGTTTATACAAAGTTTTAAAATTAAATTTGCCATCAAACACAAAAACGAGATAATTAGGTAATAGAGTATCCATATTTTTTTTGGATCTTTTACCGGCTCTGGCAGGATCTCACACAGGCTCTGATACCAATTTGAAGGATTGAAATACCCCAAGAATAATTTAGGCACAAGCAAAAAATTCAACAAAGACTATATAGAAGAAATTTATTAAACTAGGGAGAGAACGTCGTAGGAGGTTTTTTCAGAACTCATAAACTCTTTAATCTCACTACATAATAGCTACCTCTCCACAATAGAAAATATTCAGAAGCACCTCTATTTATAATAATACAAACCTAATTTGACCAGACTAACAAAACATTTTCCAATATGAATTTGGTAAATAAAACCTAACTAGACATGAATTAAGTAACCTAGTAAATACCAAATCCTAGACAGCTTAGGAATAATAATTTATCTTGGTTTAGTTTCCAATAACCTCCCTTAAACCAAGATCTTTAAATTTGATCATGCCCAACATCTCTCCAACTTGATGAATAACTTCAATTTTAGTGGCTTTGTGAAAATATCAGCAACTTGCTCTCAAGTCTTGCAATACTCAATAACTATCTCCTTGTCTTGAATAAAGTCACGAATAAAGTGAAATTTGATATCAATGGTGTTTGCTAAGCCCATAAAAAACTGGATTCTTTGTTAACTCAATAGCAGACTTGCTATCACAAAAAATTATTGTAGGATTGTCTTGCTTGTGTTGAAAAAATCCAAGCATTCTTCTTAACCACAATGCTTGTATAGCTATGTACTCTGCTTCAGCTGTTTAAAGAAGACCAAGAAAATACACCAGAACCCAAATAAAATGCATAGCCATAAATACTTTTTTTTGTATCGTATCACCAGCCCAATCACTGTCTATAAATACCATAAGACTACTATCACTTGTCTTTGAATAAAATATACCATTAGTCTGCGTAGGTTGAATATATCTCAAAATTCTCTTTGCTGCTTGCAAGTGAGATTGTCGTGGAGTCTCCATAAATCTGCTAATTAATCTAACTCCATAAATAATATCCGGCCTTGTAGAAGTCAAGTACCTTAGACTCCCTACTAATTTTCTAAAATATGTAGAATCAACAAAGTCGCGAGTATCATCTTTAGTTAACTTCAATTTCTCTTCAATAGTGGCCATATATGATTTGGCTTTAACCATGGTAAATCCCTTCAAACTATCATCAAAATATTTTTTTTACTTTGAAACTATCTACTTCTCCAACTGCTTTGTGGGTAGTATTGTACACCCAATCAACTCCAATTGGTAATTTTATAGGTTGTAGAATAATGTCATTAACGAACAGTTCGCCATGCTCCTTGAGACATGCAATTTCGAACAATGGTGCGAAATTAATTACATCTTCAATATCTATAATCATGTATTGTAGTTCTGAATCCCAAATTATTTCTGCTTCAATCTTGGGTAGATTATCATAAATTTTCTCTTGATGAATCATCTTGCTTTTTTCGTTACTAGGTTCATCTTCAATACCATCAAATAACTTTTCTTGTAAAATACCAATCTATTTTTGACGGGCATATCTTGCAACCAAATAGTCCTTTTTAACAATCGCATAACTTTTTAGTAGATCAATTTGAATATTATTTGACTTCTCTTCGCATTCAATGGAATCTCTATCATAACAAAAATTACTTGTACCTTCTCTTATTTTCATATCTATTTCTGAATTTTGGCCTTCTTGATTTATTTCCACCATTATTGGTGTGGCTTCTTTTTCTTTTGGTTGATCATCCTTTTCTAGCAATGCATCATCTAATGTCTCATCTTTCTGTTGATTCAGTGATCCCTCGTATATCACCAATTTCCCTTGTAAATCATCAAGAGTGAGGGTGCTAAAATTTTTAGTAGCCTTAAGAATAACTTTTTTGTCGTTAAACTTTAAACTGAGAGATTGTAATATTTTTTTAATGATTTTAACTTCTCCCAATACTTCTCCATTGGTCCTTAGACCATTGACTATTTCTTAAATTCTTATAAAATATTCTTTCACAGACTCTGTTGGTCTCATGTAAGCCAACTCAAATTGACTCCTAAATTCTTACAGATTTTCCTTCTTTACGTCAGCAACTTTTCGATATGACTTCACCAAGATTGTCCAAGCTTCTTTTGATGACTTTTCATGCAAATATTTTTTAGATAAATGCAATTCAACCTTGATGGCGAGATAGTAGCTTGCCTTATAATCTAAATGTCACTTCTCCTCCAATTGCATAGTTGCATCACCCATCAATATTGTGCCTTTTGGGGGTTCCTCAAATCCTTCATCAATGGTGGACCATAATCCAATAGCCTTAAAAAGATTCTTCATATGTTGATACCAAGTTTTAAAATTATTTTTGAGATCAAACACAAAAACGAGACAATTAGGTAATAGAGTATCCATATTTTTTTTGGATCTTTTACCGACTCTGACAAGATCTCACACAGGCTCTGATACCAATTTGAAGGATTGAAATACCCCATGAATAATTTAGGCACTAGCAAAAAATTCAACAAAGACTATATAAAAGAAATTTATTAAACTAGGGAGAGAATGTGGTAGAAGTTTTTTTCACAACTCATAAACTCTTGAATCTCACTACATCATAGCTATCTCTCCACAATAGAAAATATTTAGAAGCACCCCTATTTATAATAATACAAACCTAATTTGACTAGACTAACAAAACCTTTTCCAATATGAATTTGGTAAATAAAACCTAACTAGACATGAATTAAGTGACCTAGTAAATATCAAATCCTAGACAGCTTAGGAATAATAATTTATCTTGCTTTAGTTTCCAACAACCTCCCTTAAACAAAGATCTTCAAATTTGATCATGCCCAACATCTCTTCAACTTGATGAATAACTTCAATTTTAGTGGCTTTGTGAAAACATCAGCAACTTGCTCTCAAGTCTTGCAATACTCAATAACTATCTCCTTGTCTTGAATCAAGTCACGAATAAAGTGAAATTTGATATCAATGGTGTTTGCTACGCCCATAAAAAACTGGATTCTTTGTTAACTCAATTGTAGACTAGCTATCACAAAATATTATTGTAGGACTGTCTTGCTTGTGTTGAAGAAATCCAAGCATTCTTCTTAACCACAATGCTTTTGTAGCACTACTTGTTGCAGCTATGTACTCTGCTTCAGCTGTTGAAAGAAGACCAAGAAAATACACCAGAACCCAAATAAAATACATAGCCATAAATACTTTTTCTTTGTATCGTATCACCAGCCCAATCACTGTCTATAAATCCCATAAGACTACTATCACTAGCCTTTGAATAAAATATACCATTAGTCTGCGTAGCTTGAATATATCTCAAAATTCTCTTTGCTCCTTGCAAGTGAGATTGTCGTGGAGTCTCCATAAATCTGCTAATTAATCTAACTCCATAAATAATATTCGGCCTTGTAGAAGTCAAGTACCTTAGACTCCCTAGTAATTTTCTAAAATATGTAGAATCAACAAAGTTGCGAGTATTAGTTAACTTCAATTTCTCTTCAATAGTGTCCATATATGATTTGGCTTTAACCATGGTAAATCCCTTCAAAATATTATCAACATATTTTTTTTTACTTTGAAACTATCTACTTCTCAAACTGCTTTGTGGGTAGTATTGTACACCCAATCAACTCCAATTGGTAATTTTATAGGTTGTAGAATAATGTCATTAACGAACAGTTCGTCATGCTCCTTGAGACATGCAATTTCGAACAATGGCACGAAATTGATTACATCTTCAATATCTATAATCATGTGTTGTAGTTCTGAATCTCAAATTATTTCTGCTTCAATCTTGGGTAGATTATCATAAATTTTCTCTTGATGAATCATCTTGCTTTTTTCGTTACTAGGTTCATCTTCAATACCATCAAATAACTTTTTTTGTAAAACACCAATCGCTTTTTGACGGGCATCTCTTGAACCCAAATCGTCCTTTTTAACAATCGCATAAATTTTGGTAGATCAATTTGAATATTATTTTACTTCTCTTCGCATTCAATGGAATCTCTATCATAACAAAAATTACTTGTACCTTCTCTTATTTTCATCTCTATTTCTAAATTTTGGCCTTCTTGATTTATTTCTACCATTATTGGTGTGTCTTCTTTTTCTTTTGGTTGATCATCCTTTTCTAGCAATGCATCATCTAATGTCTCATCTTTCTGTTGATTCAGTGATCCCTCGTATATCACCAATTTCCCTTGTAAATCATCAAGAGTGAGGGTGCTAAAATTTTTAGTAGCCTTAAGAATAACTTTTTTGTCGTTAAACTTTAAACTGAGAGATTGTAATATTTTTTTAATGATTTTAACTTCTTCCAATACTTCTCCATTGGTCCTTAGACCATTGACTATTTCTTAAATTCTTATAAAATATTCTTTCACAGACTCTGTTGGTCTCATGTAAGCCAACTCAAATTGACTCCTAAATTCTTACAGATTTTCCTTCTTTACGTCAGCAACTTTTAAATATGACTTCACCAAGATTGTCCAAGCCTCTTTTGATGACTTTTCATGCAAATATTTTTTAGATACATGCAATTCAACCTTGATGGCGAGATAGTAGCTTGCCTTATAATCTAAATGTCACTTCTCCTCCAATTGCATAGTTGCATCACCCATCAATATTGTGCCTTTTGGGGGTTCCTCAAATCATTCATCAATGGTGGACCATAATCCAATAGCCTTAAAAAAATTCTTCA
The DNA here is from genome assembly GCF_000715075.1 of Nicotiana tabacum. Taxonomy (NCBI): domain Eukaryota; kingdom Viridiplantae; phylum Streptophyta; class Magnoliopsida; order Solanales; family Solanaceae; genus Nicotiana; species Nicotiana tabacum. The sequence continues at coordinate 72,401,921 of NC_134098.1, read as the reverse complement.
TCTGTTTATACAAAGTTTTAAAATTAAATTTGCCATCAAACACAAAAACGAGATAATTAGGTAATAGAGTATCCATATTTTTTTTGGATCTTTTACCGGCTCTGGCAGGATCTCACACAGGCTCTGATACCAATTTGAAGGATTGAAATACCCCAAGAATAATTTAGGCACAAGCAAAAAATTCAACAAAGACTATATAGAAGAAATTTATTAAACTAGGGAGAGAACGTCGTAGGAGGTTTTTTCAGAACTCATAAACTCTTTAATCTCACTACATAATAGCTACCTCTCCACAATAGAAAATATTCAGAAGCACCTCTATTTATAATAATACAAACCTAATTTGACCAGACTAACAAAACATTTTCCAATATGAATTTGGTAAATAAAACCTAACTAGACATGAATTAAGTAACCTAGTAAATACCAAATCCTAGACAGCTTAGGAATAATAATTTATCTTGGTTTAGTTTCCAATAACCTCCCTTAAACCAAGATCTTTAAATTTGATCATGCCCAACATCTCTCCAACTTGATGAATAACTTCAATTTTAGTGGCTTTGTGAAAATATCAGCAACTTGCTCTCAAGTCTTGCAATACTCAATAACTATCTCCTTGTCTTGAATAAAGTCACGAATAAAGTGAAATTTGATATCAATGGTGTTTGCTAAGCCCATAAAAAACTGGATTCTTTGTTAACTCAATAGCAGACTTGCTATCACAAAAAATTATTGTAGGATTGTCTTGCTTGTGTTGAAAAAATCCAAGCATTCTTCTTAACCACAATGCTTGTATAGCTATGTACTCTGCTTCAGCTGTTTAAAGAAGACCAAGAAAATACACCAGAACCCAAATAAAATGCATAGCCATAAATACTTTTTTTTGTATCGTATCACCAGCCCAATCACTGTCTATAAATACCATAAGACTACTATCACTTGTCTTTGAATAAAATATACCATTAGTCTGCGTAGGTTGAATATATCTCAAAATTCTCTTTGCTGCTTGCAAGTGAGATTGTCGTGGAGTCTCCATAAATCTGCTAATTAATCTAACTCCATAAATAATATCCGGCCTTGTAGAAGTCAAGTACCTTAGACTCCCTACTAATTTTCTAAAATATGTAGAATCAACAAAGTCGCGAGTATCATCTTTAGTTAACTTCAATTTCTCTTCAATAGTGGCCATATATGATTTGGCTTTAACCATGGTAAATCCCTTCAAACTATCATCAAAATATTTTTTTTACTTTGAAACTATCTACTTCTCCAACTGCTTTGTGGGTAGTATTGTACACCCAATCAACTCCAATTGGTAATTTTATAGGTTGTAGAATAATGTCATTAACGAACAGTTCGCCATGCTCCTTGAGACATGCAATTTCGAACAATGGTGCGAAATTAATTACATCTTCAATATCTATAATCATGTATTGTAGTTCTGAATCCCAAATTATTTCTGCTTCAATCTTGGGTAGATTATCATAAATTTTCTCTTGATGAATCATCTTGCTTTTTTCGTTACTAGGTTCATCTTCAATACCATCAAATAACTTTTCTTGTAAAATACCAATCTATTTTTGACGGGCATATCTTGCAACCAAATAGTCCTTTTTAACAATCGCATAACTTTTTAGTAGATCAATTTGAATATTATTTGACTTCTCTTCGCATTCAATGGAATCTCTATCATAACAAAAATTACTTGTACCTTCTCTTATTTTCATATCTATTTCTGAATTTTGGCCTTCTTGATTTATTTCCACCATTATTGGTGTGGCTTCTTTTTCTTTTGGTTGATCATCCTTTTCTAGCAATGCATCATCTAATGTCTCATCTTTCTGTTGATTCAGTGATCCCTCGTATATCACCAATTTCCCTTGTAAATCATCAAGAGTGAGGGTGCTAAAATTTTTAGTAGCCTTAAGAATAACTTTTTTGTCGTTAAACTTTAAACTGAGAGATTGTAATATTTTTTTAATGATTTTAACTTCTCCCAATACTTCTCCATTGGTCCTTAGACCATTGACTATTTCTTAAATTCTTATAAAATATTCTTTCACAGACTCTGTTGGTCTCATGTAAGCCAACTCAAATTGACTCCTAAATTCTTACAGATTTTCCTTCTTTACGTCAGCAACTTTTCGATATGACTTCACCAAGATTGTCCAAGCTTCTTTTGATGACTTTTCATGCAAATATTTTTTAGATAAATGCAATTCAACCTTGATGGCGAGATAGTAGCTTGCCTTATAATCTAAATGTCACTTCTCCTCCAATTGCATAGTTGCATCACCCATCAATATTGTGCCTTTTGGGGGTTCCTCAAATCCTTCATCAATGGTGGACCATAATCCAATAGCCTTAAAAAGATTCTTCATATGTTGATACCAAGTTTTAAAATTATTTTTGAGATCAAACACAAAAACGAGACAATTAGGTAATAGAGTATCCATATTTTTTTTGGATCTTTTACCGACTCTGACAAGATCTCACACAGGCTCTGATACCAATTTGAAGGATTGAAATACCCCATGAATAATTTAGGCACTAGCAAAAAATTCAACAAAGACTATATAAAAGAAATTTATTAAACTAGGGAGAAAATGTGGTAGAAGTTTTTTTCACAACTCATAAACTCTTGAATCTCACTACATCATAGCTATCTCTCCACAATAGAAAATATTTAGAAGCACCCCTATTTATAATAATACAAACCTAATTTGACTAGACTAACAAAACCTTTTCCAATATGAATTTGGTAAATAAAACCTAACTAGACATGAATTAAGTGACCTAGTAAATATCAAATCCTAGACAGCTTAGGAATAATAATTTATCTTGCTTTAGTTTCCAACAACCTCCCTTAAACAAAGATCTTCAAATTTGATCATGCCCAACATCTCTTCAACTTGATGAATAACTTCAATTTTAGTGGCTTTGTGAAAACATCAGCAACTTGCTCTCAAGTCTTGCAATACTCAATAACTATCTCCTTGTCTTGAATCAAGTCACGAATAAAGTGAAATTTGATATCAATGGTGTTTGCTACGCCCATAAAAAACTGGATTCTTTGTTAACTCAATTGTAGACTAGCTATCACAAAATATTATTGTAGGACTGTCTTGCTTGTGTTGAAGAAATCCAAGCATTCTTCTTAACCACAATGCTTTTGTAGCACTACTTGTTGCAGCTATGTACTCTGCTTCAGCTGTTGAAAGAAGACCAAGAAAATACACCAGAACCCAAATAAAATACATAGCCATAAATACTTTTTCTTTGTATCGTATCACCAGCCCAATCACTGTCTATAAATCCCATAAGACTACTATCACTAGCCTTTGAATAAAATATACCATTAGTCTGCGTAGCTTGAATATATCTCAAAATTCTCTTTGCTCCTTGCAAGTGAGATTGTCGTGGAGTCTCCATAAATCTGCTAATTAATCTAACTCCATAAATAATATTCGGCCTTGTAGAAGTCAAGTACCTTAGACTCCCTAGTAATTTTCTAAAATATGTAGAATCAACAAAGTTGCGAGTATTAGTTAACTTCAATTTCTCTTCAATAGTGTCCATATATGATTTGGCTTTAACCATGGTAAATCCCTTCAAAATATTATCAACATATTTTTTTTACTTTGAAACTATCTACTTCTCAAACTGCTTTGTGGGTAGTATTGTACACCCAATCAACTCCAATTGGTAATTTTATAGGTTGTAGAATAATGTCATTAACGAACAGTTCGTCATGCTCCTTGAGACATGCAATTTCGAACAATGGCACGAAATTGATTACATCTTCAATATCTATAATCATGTGTTGTAGTTCTGAATCTCAAATTATTTCTGCTTCAATCTTGGGTAGATTATCATAAATTTTCTCTTGATGAATCATCTTGCTTTTTTCGCTACTAGGTTCATCTTCAATACCATCAAATAACTTTTTTTGTAAAACACCAATCGCTTTTTGACGGGCATCTCTTGAACCCAAATCGTCCTTTTTAACAATCGCATAAATTTTGGTAGATCAATTTGAATATTATTTTACTTCTCTTCGCATTCAATGGAATCTCTATCATAACAAAAATTACTTGTACCTTCTCTTATTTTCATCTCTATTTCTAAATTTTGGCCTTCTTGATTTATTTCTACCATTATTGGTGTGTCTTCTTTTTCTTTTGGTTGATCATCCTTTTCTAGCAATGCATCATCTAATGTCTCATCTTTCTGTTGATTCAGTGATCCCTCGTATATCACCAATTTCCCTTGTAAATCATCAAGAGTGAGGGTGCTAAAATTTTTAGTAGCCTTAAGAATAACTTTTTTGTCGTTAAACTTTAAACTGAGAGATTGTAATATTTTTTTAATGATTTTAACTTCTTCCAATACTTCTCCATTGGTCCTTAGACCATTGACTATTTCTTAAATTCTTATAAAATATTCTTTCACAGACTCTGTTGGTCTCATGTAAGCCAACTCAAATTGACTCCTAAATTCTTACAGATTTTCCTTCTTTACGTCAGCAACTTTTAAATATGACTTCACCAAGATTGTCCAAGCCTCTTTTGATGACTTTTCATGCAAATATTTTTTAGATACATGCAATTCAACCTTGATGGCGAGATAGTAGCTTGCCTTATAATCTAAATGTCACTTCTCCTCCAATTGCATAGTTGCATCACCCATCAATATTGTGCCTTTTGGGGGTTCCTCAAATCCTTCATCAATGGTGGACCATAATCCAATAGCCTTAAAAAAATTCTTCATCTGTTTATACAAAGTTTTAAAATTAATTTTGCCATCAAACACAAAAACGAGATAATTAGGTAATAGAGTATCCATATTTTTTTTGGATCTTTTACCGGCTCTGACAGGATCTCACACAGGCTCTGATACCAATTTGAAGGATTGAAATACCCCAAGAATAATTTAGGCACAAGCAAAAAATTCAACAAAGACTATATAGAAGAAATTTATTAAACTAGGGAGAGAACGTCGTAGGAGGTTTTTTCAGAACTCATAAACTCTTGAATCTCACTACATAATAGCTACCTCTCCACAATAGAAAATATTCAGAAGCACCTCTATTTATAATAATACAAACCTAATTTGACCAGACTAACAAAACCTTTTCCAATATGAATTTGGTAAATAAAACCTAACTAGACATGAATTAAGTAACCTAGTAAATACCAAATCCTAGACAGCTTAGGAATAATAATTTATCTTGGTTTAGTTTCCAACAACCTCCCTTAAACCAAGATCTTTAAATTTGATCATGCCCAACATCTCTCCAACTTGATGAATAACTTCAATTTTAGTGGCTTTGTGAAAATATCAGCAACTTGCTCTCAAGTCTTGCAATACTCAATAACTATCTCCTTGTCTTGAATAAAGTCACGAATAAAGTAAAATTTGATATCAATGGTGTTTGCTAAGCCCATAAAAAACTGGATTCTTTGTTAACTCAATAGCAGACTTGCTATCACAAAAAATTATTGTAGGATTGTCTTGCTTGTGTTGAAGAAATCCAAGCATTCTTCTTAACCACAATGCTTGTATAGCTATGTACTCTGCTTCAGCTGTTTAAAGAAGACCAAGAAAATACACCAGAACCCAAATAAAATGCATAGCCATAAATACTTTTTTTTTGTATCGTATCACCAGCCCAATCACTGTCTATAAATACCATAAGACTACTATCACTAGTCTTTGAATAAAATATACCATTAGTCTGCGTAGCTTGAATATATCTCAAAATTCTCTTTGCTGCTTGCAAGTGAGATTGTCGTGGAGTCTCCATAAATCTGCTAATTAATCTAACTCCATAAATAATATCCGGCCTTGTAGAAGTCAAGTACCTTAGACTCCCTACTAATTTTCTAAAATATGTAGAATCAACAAAGTCGCGAGTATCATCTTTAGTTAACTTCAATTTCTCTTCAATAGTGTCCATATATGATTTGGCTTTAACCATGGTAAATCTCTTCAAAATATCATCAACATATTTTTTTTAGTTTGAAACTATCTACTTCTCCAACTACTTTGTGGGTAGTATTGTACACCCAATCAACTCCAATTGGTAATTTTATAGGTTGTAGAATAATGTCATTAACGAACAGTTCGTCATGCTCCTTGAGACATGCAATTTCGAACAATGGCGCAAAATTGATTACATCTTTAATATCTATAATCATTTGTTGTAGTTCTGAATCCCAAATTATTTCTTCTTTAATCTTGGGTAGATGATCATAAATTTTCTCTTGATGAATCATCTTGCTTTTTTCGTTACTAGGTTCATCTTCAATACCATCAAATAACGTTTCTTGTAAAATACCAATCTCTTTTTGACGGGCATCTCTTGAAACCAAATCGTCCTTTTCAACAATCGCATAAATTTTTGGTAGGTCAATTTGAATATTATTTGACTTCTCTTCGCATTCAATGGAATCTCTATCATAACAACAATTACTTGTGCCTTCTCTTATTTTCATATCTATTTCTGAATTTTGGTCTTCTTGATTTATTTCCTCCATTATTGGTGTGGCTTCTTTTTCTTTTGGTTGATCATCCTTTTCTAGCAATGCATCATCTAATGTCTCATCTTTCTGTTGATTCAGTGATCTCTCATATATCACTAATTTCCTTTGTAAATCATCAAGTCTGAGGGTGCTAAGATTTTTAGTAGCCTTAAGAATTACTTTTTTGTTGTTAAACTTTAAACTAAGAGGCTGTAATATTTTTTCAATGATTTTAACTTCTTCCAATACTTATCCATTGGTTCTTAGACCATTGACTATTTCTTCAATTCTTATAAAATATTCTTTCACAAATTCAGTTGGTCTCATGTAAGCCAACACAAATTAAATTCTTACAGTTTCTCCTTCTTTATGTCAGCAACTTTTCGATATGACTTCACCAAGATTGTCCAAGCTTCTTTTGCTGACTTTGCATGCAAATATTTTTTAGATACATGCAATTCAACCTTGATGGCGAGACAGTAGCTTGCCTTATAATCTAAATGTCTCTTCTCCTTCAATTGCATAGTTGCATCACCCATCAATATTGTGCCTTCTTGGGTTTCCTCAAATCCTTCATCAATGGTGGACCATAATCCAATAGCCTTAAAAAGATTCTTCATATGTTGATACCAAGCTTTAAAATTATTTTTGAGATCAAACACAAAAACGAGACAATTAGGTAATAGAGTATTCATATTTTTTTTGGATCTTTTACCGGCTCTGACAAGATCTCACACAGGCTCTGATACCAATTTGAAGGATTGAAATACCCCATGAATAATTTAGGCACTAGCAAAAAATTCAACAAAGACTATATAAAAGAAATTTATTAAACTAGGGAGAGAATGTGGTAGAAGTTTTTTTCACAACTCATAAACTCTTGAATCTCACTACATCATAGCTATCTCTCCACAATAAAAAATATTTAGAAGCACCCCTATTTATAATAATACAAACCTAATTTGACTAGACTAACAAAACCTTTTCCAATATGAATTTGGTAAATAAAACCTAACTAGACATGAATTAAGTAACCTAGTAAATACCAAATCCTAGACAACTTAGGAATAATAATTTATCTTGGTTTAGTTTCCAACAACCTCCCTTAAACCAAGATCTTTAAATTTGATCATGCCCAACATCTCTCCAACTTGATGAATAACTTCAATTTTAGTGGCTTTGTGAAAATATCAGCAACTTGCTCTCAAGTCTTGCAATACTCAATAACTATCTCCTTGTCTTGAATAAAGTCACGAATAAAGTAAAATTTGATATCAATGGTGTTTGCTAAGCCCATAAAAAACTGGATTCTTTGTTAACTCAATAGCAGACTTGCTATCACAAAAAATTATTGTAGGATTGTCTTGCTTGTGTTGAAGAAATCCAAGCATTCTTCTTAACCACAATGCTTGTATAGCTATGTACTCTGCTTCAGCTGTTTAAAGAAGACCAAAAAAATACACCAGAACCCAAATAAAATGCATAGCCATAAATACTTTTTTTTTGTATCGTATTACCAGCCCAATCACTGTCTATAAATACCATAAGACTACTATCACTAGTCTTTGAATAAAATATACCATTAGTCTGCGTAGCTTGAATATATCTCAAAATTCTCTTTGCTGCTTGCAAGTGAGATTGTCGTGGAGTCTCCATAAATCTGCTAATTAATCTAACTCCATAAATAATATCCGGCCTTGTAGAAGTCAAGTACCTTAGACTCCCTACTAATTTTCTAAAATATGTAGAATCAACAAAGTCGCGAGTATCATCTTTAGTTAACTTCAATTTCTCTTCAATAGTGTCCATATATGATTTGGCTTTAACCATGGTAAATCTCTTCAAAATATCATCAACATATTTTTTTTAGTTTGAAACTATCTACTTCTCCAACTACTTTGTGGGTAGTATTGTACACCCAATCAACTCCAATTGGTAATTTTATAGGTTGTAGAATAATGTCATTAACGAACAGTTCGTCATGCTCCTTGAGACATGCAATTTCGAACAATGGCGCAAAATTGATTACATCTTTAATATCTATAATCATTTGTTGTAGTTCTGAATCCCAAATTATTTCTTCTTTAATCTTGGGTAGATGATCATAAATTTTCTCTTGATGAATCATCTTGCTTTTTTCGTTACTAGGTTCATCTTCAATACCATCAAATAACGTTTCTTGTAAAATACCAATCTCTTTTTGACGGGCATCTCTTGAAACCAAATCGTCGTTTTCAACAATCGCATAAATTTTTGGTAGGTCAATTTGAATATTATTTGACTTCTCTTCGCATTCAATGGAATCTCTATCATAACAACAATTACTTGTGCCTTCTCTTATTTTCATATCTATTTCTGAATTTTGGTCTTCTTGATTTATTTCCTCCATTATTGGTGTGGCTTCTTTTTCTTTTGGTTGATCATCCTTTTCTAGCAATGCATCATCTAATGTCTCATCTTTCTGTTGATTCAGTGATCTCTCATATATCACTAATTTCCTTTGTAAATCATCAAGTCTGAGGGTGCTAAGATTTTTAGTAGCCTTAAGAATTACTTTTTTGTTGTTAAACTTTAAACTAAGAGGCTGTAATATTTTTTCAATGATTTTAACTTCTTCCAATACTTATCCATTGGATCTTAGACCATTGACTATTTCTTCAATTCTTATAAAATATTCTTTCACAAATTCAGTTGGTCTCATGTAAGCCAACACAAATTAAATTCTTACAGTTTCTCCTTCTTTATGTCAGCAACTTTTCGATATGACATCACCAAGATTGTCCAAGCTTCTTTTGCTGACTTTGCATGCAAATATTTTTTAGATACATGCAATTCAACCTTGATGGCGAGACAGTAACTTGCCTTATAATCTAAATGTCTCTTCTCCTTCAATTGCATAGTTGCATCACCCATCAATATTGTGCCTTCTTGGGTTTCCTCAAATCCTTCATCAATGGTGGACCATAATCCAATAGCCTTAAAAAGATTCTTCATATGTTGATACCAAGCTTTAAAATTATTTTTGAGATCAAACACAAAAACGAGACAATTAGGTAATAGAGTATTCATATTTTTTTTGGATCTTTTACCGGCTCTGACAAGATCTCACACAGGCTCTGATACCAATTTGAAGGATTGAAATACCCCATGAATAATTTAGGCACTAGCAAAAAATTCAACAAAGACTATATAAAAGAAATTTATTAAACTAGGGAGAGAATGTGGTAGAAGTTTTTTTCACAACTCATAAACTCTTGAATCTCACTACATCATAGCTATCTCTCCACAATAAAAAATATTTAGAAGCACCCCTATTTATAATAATACAAACCTAATTTGATTAGACTAACAAAACCTTTTCCAATATGAATTTGGTAAATAAAACCTAACTAGACATGAATTAAGTGACCTAGTAAATATCAAATCCTAGACAGCTTAGGAATAATAATTTATCTTGCTTTAGTTTCCAACAACCTCCCTTAAACAAAGATCTTCAAATTTGATCATGCCCAACATCTCTTCAACTTGATGAATAACTTCAATTTTAGTGGCTTTGTGAAAACATCAGCAACTTGCTCTCAAGTCTTGCAATACTCAATAACTATCTCCTTGTCTTGAATCAAGTCACGAATAAAGTGAAATTTGATATCAATGGTGTTTGCTACGCCCATAAAAAACTGGATTCTTTGTTAACTCAATTGTAGACTAGCTATCACAAAATATTATTGTAGGACTGTCTTGCTTGTGTTGAAGAAATCCAAGCATTCTTCTTAACCACAATGCTTTTGTAGCACTACTTGTTGCAGCTATGTACTCTGCTTCAGCTGTTGAAAGAAGACCAAGAAAATACACCAGAACCCAAATAAAATACATAGCCATAAATACTTTTTCTTTGTATCGTATCACCAGCCCAATCACTGTCTATAAATCCCATAAGACTACTATCACTAGCCTTTGAATAAAATATACCATTAGTCTGCGTAGCTTGAATATATCTCAAAATTCTCTTTGCTTCTTGCAAGTGAGATTGTCGTGGAGTCTCCATAAATCTGCTAATTAATCTAACTCCATAAATAATATTCGGCCTTGTAGAAGTCAAGTACCTTAGACTCCCTAGTAATTTTCTAAAATATGTAGAATCAACAAAGTTGCGAGTATTAGTTAACTTCAATTTCTCTTCAATAGTGTCCATATATGATTTGGCTTTAACCATGGTAAATCCCTTCAAAATATTATCAACATATTTTTTTTTACTTTGAAACTATCTACTTCTCAAACTGCTTTGTGGGTAGTATTGTACACCCAATCAACTCCAATTGGTAATTTTATAGGTTGTAGAATAATGTCATTAACGAACAGTTCGTCATGCTCCTTGAGACATGCAATTTCGAACAATGGCACGAAATTGATTACATCTTCAATATCTATAATCATGTGTTGTAGTTCTGAATCTCAAATTATTTCTGCTTCAATCTTGGGTAGATTATCATAAATTTTCTCTTGATGAATCATCTTGCTTTTTTCGCTACTAGGTTCATCTTCAATACCATCAAATAACTTTTTTTGTAAAACACCAATCTCTTTTTGACGGGCATCTCTTGAACCCAAATCGTCCTTTTTAACAATCGCATAAATTTTGGTAGATCAATTTGAATATTATTTTACTTCTCTTCGCATTCAATGGAATCTCTATCATAACAAAAATTACTTGTACCTTCTCTTATTTTCATCTCTATTTCTAAATTTTGGCCTTCTTGATTTATTTCTACCATTATTGGTGTGTCTTCTTTTTCTTTTGGTTGATCATCCTTTTCTAGCAATGCATCATCTAATGTCTCATCTTTCTGTTGATTCAGTGATCCCTCGTATATCACCAATTTCCCTTGTAAATCATCAAGAGTGAGGGTGCTAAAATTTTTAGTAGCCTTAAGAATAACTTTTTTGTCGTTAAACTTTAAACTGAGAGATTGTAATATTTTTTTAATGATTTTAACTTCTTCCAATACTTCTCCATTGGTCCTTAGACCATTGACTATTTCTTAAATTCTTATAAAATATTCTTTCACAGACTCTGTTGGTCTCATGTAAGCCAACTCAAATTGACTCCTAAATTCTTACAGATTTTCCTTCTTTACGTCAGCAACTTTTAAATATGACTTCACCAAGATTGTCCAAGCCTCTTTTGATGACTTTTCATGCAAATATTTTTTAGATACATGCAATTCAACCTTGATGGCGAGATAGTAGCTTGCCTTATAATCTAAATGTCACTTCTCCTCCAATTGCATAGTTGCATCACCCATCAATATTGTGCCTTTTGGGGGTTCCTCAAATCCTTCATCAATGGTGGACCATAATCCAATAGCCTTAAAAAAATTCTTCATCTGTTTATACAAAGTTTTAAAATTAATTTTGCCATCAAACACAAAAACGAGATAATTAGGTAATAGAGTATCCATATTTTTTTTGGATCTTTTACCGGCTCTGACAAGATCTCACACAGGCTCTGATACCAATTTGAAGGATTGAAATACCCCAAGAATAATTTAGGCACAAGCAAAAAATTCAACAAAGACTATATAGAAGAAATTTATTAAACTAGGGAGAGAACGTCGTAGGAGGTTTTTTCAGAACTCATAAACTCTTGAATCTCACTACATAATAGCTACCTCTCCACAATAGAAAATATTCAGAAGCACCTCTATTTATAATAATACAAACCTAATTTGACTAGACTAACAAAACCTTTTCCAATATGAATTTGGTAAATAAAACCTAACTAGACATGAATTAAGTAACCTAGTAAATACCAAATCCTAGACAGCTTAGGAATAATAATTTATCTTGGTTTAGTTTCCAACAACCTCCCTTAAACCAAGATCTTTAAATTTGATCATGCCCAACATCTCTCCAACTTGATGAATAACTTCAATTTTAGTGGCTTTGTGAAAATATCAGCAACTTGCTCTCAAGTCTTGCAATACTCAATAACTATCTCCTTGTCTTGAATAAAGTCACGAATAAAGTGAAATTTGATATCAATGGTGTTTGCTAAGCCCATAAAAAACTGGATTCTTTGTTAACTCAATAGCAGACTTGCTATCACAAAAAATTATTGTAGGATTGTCTTGCTTGTGTTGAAAAAATCCAAGCATTCTTCTTAACCACAATGCTTGTATAGCTATGTACTCTGCTTCAGCTGTTTAAAGAAGACCAAGAAAATACACCAGAACCCAAATAAAATGCATAGCCATAAATACTTTTTTTTGTATCGTATCACCAGCCCAATCACTGTCTATAAATACCATAAGACTACTATCACTAGTCTTTGAATAAAATATACCATTAGTCTGCGTAGCTTGAATATATCTCAAAATTCTCTTTGCTGCTTGCAAGTGAGATTGTCGTGGAGTCTCCATAAATCTGCTAATTAATCTAACTCCATAAATAATATCCGGCCTTGTAGAAGTCAAGTACCTTAGACTCCCTACTAATTTTCTAAAATATGTAGAATCAACAAAGTCGCAAGTATCATCTTTAGTTAACTTCAATTTCTCTTCAATAGTGGCCATATATGATTTGGCTTTAACCATGGTAAATCCCTTCAAACTATCATCAAAATATTTTTTTTACTTTGAAACTATCTACTTCTCCAACTGCTTTGTGGGTAGTATTGTACACCCAATCAACTCCAATTGGTAATTTTATAGGTTGTAGAATAATGTCATTAACGAACAGTTCGTCATGCTCCTTGAGACATGCAATTTCGAACAATGGTGCGAAATTAATTACATCTTCAATATCTATAATCATGTGTTGTATTTCTGAATCCCAAATTATTTCTGCTTCAATCTTGGGTAGATTATCATAAATTTTCTCTTGATGAATCATCTTGCTTTTTTCGTTACTAGGTTCATCTTCAATACCATCAAATAACTTTTCTTGTAAAATACCAATCTATTTTTGACGGGCATATCTTGCAACCAAATAGTCCTTTTTAACAATCGCATAACTTTTTGGTAGATCAATTTGAATATTATTTGACTTCTCTTCGCATTCAATGGAATCTCTATCATAACAAAAATTACTTGTACCTTCTCTTATTTTCATATCTATTTCTGAATTTTGGCCTTCTTGATTTATTTCCACCATTATTGGTGTGGCTTCTTTTTCTTTTGGTTGATCATCTTTTTCTAGCAATGCATCATCTAATGTCTCATCTTTCTGTTGATTCAGTGATCTGTCGTATATCACCAATTTCCTTTGTAAATCATCAAGTCTAAGAGTGCTAAGATTTTTAGTAGCCTTAAGAATAACTTTTTTGTTGTTAAACTTTAAACTGAGAGACTGTAATATTTTTTCAATGATTTTAACTTCTTCCAATACTTATCCATTGGTCCTTAGACCATTGACTATTTCTTCAATTCTTATAAAATATTCTTTCACAGACTCTGTTGGTCTCATGTAAGCCAACTCAAATTAAATTCTTACAGTTTTTCCTTCTTTATGTCAGCAACTTTTCGATATTACTTAACCAAGATTGTCCAAGCCTCTTTTGATGACTTTTCATGCAAATATTTTTTAGATACATGCAATTCAACCTTGATGGCGAGATAGTAGCTTGCTTTATAATCTAAATGTCTCTTCTTCTCCAATTGCATAGTTGCATCACCCATCAATATTGTGCCTTTTGGGAGTTCCTCAAATCCTTCATCAATGGTGGACCAAAATCCAATAGCCTTAAAAAAATTCTTCATCTGTTGATACCAAGTTTCAAAATTAATTTTGCCATCAAACACAAAAACGAGACAATTAGGTAATAGAGTATCCATATTATTTTTGGATATTTTACCGGCTCTGACAGGATCTCACACAGGCTCTGATACAAATTTGAAGGATTGAAATACCCCAAGAATAATTAAGGCACAAGCAAAAAATTCAACAAAGACTATATAATAGAAATTTATTAAACTAGGGAGAGAACGTGGTATGAGTTTTTTTCACAACTCATAAACTCTTGAATCTCACTACATCATAGCTACCTCTCCACAATAGAAAATATTTAGAAGCACCCCTATTTATAATAATACAAACCTAATTTGATTAGACTAACAAAACCTTTTCCAATATGAATTTGGTAAATAAAACCTAACTAGACATGAATTAAGTAACCTAGTAAATACCAAATCCTCGACAGCTTAGGAATAATAATTTATCTTGGTTTAGTTTCCAACAACCTCCCTTAAACCAAGATCTTTAAATTTGATCATGCCCAACATCTCTTCATCTTGATGAATAACTTCAATTTTAGTGGCTTTGTGAAAACATCAGCAACTTGCTCTCAAGTCTTGCAATACTCAATAACTATCTCCTTGTCTTTAATAAAGTCACGAATAAAGTGAAATTTGATATCAATGGTGTTTGCTAAGCCCATAAAAAACTGGATTCTTTGTTAACTCAATTGCAGACTTGCTATCACAAATTTTTTTTGTAGGATTGTCTTGCTTGTGTTGAAAAAATCCAAGCATTCTTCTTAACCACAATGCTTGTGTAGCACTACTTGTTGCAGCCATGTACTCTGCTTCAGCTATTGAAAGAAGACCAAGAAAATACACTAGAACCCAAATAAAATGTGTAGCCAGAAATACTTTTTCTTTGTATCGTATCACCAACCCAATTACTGTCTATAAATCCCATAAGACTACTATCACTAGTCTTTGAATAAAATATACCATTAGTCTGCGTAGCTTGAATATATCTCAAAATTCTCTTTGCTGCTTGCAAGTGGGATTGTCGTGGAGTCTCCATAAATCTGTTAATTAATCTAACTCCATAAGTAATATCAGGCCTTGTAGAAGTCAAGTATCTTAGACTCCCTACCAATTTTCTAAAATATGTAGAATCAACAAAGTCGCGAGTATCATCTTTAGTTAACTTCAATTTCTCTTCAATAGTGTCCATATATGATTTGGCTTTAACCATGGTAAATCCCTTCAAAATATTATCAACATATATTTTTTTTTACTTTGAAACTATCTACTTCTCAAACTGCTTTGTGGGTAGTATTGTACACCCAATCAACTCCAATTGGTAATTTTATAGGTTGTAGAATAATGTCATTAACGAACAGTTCGTCATGCTCCTTGAGACATGCAATTTCGAACAATGGCACGAAATTGATTACATCTTCAATATCCATAATCATGTGTTGTAGTTCTAAATCCCAAATTATTTCTGCTTCAATCTTGGGTAGATTATCATAAATTTTCTCTTGATTAATCATCTTGCTTTTTTCGTTACTAGGTTCATCTTCAATACCATCAAATAACTTTTTTTGTAAAACACCAATCTCTTTTTGACGGGCATCTCTTCCAACCAAATCGTTCTTTTTAACAATCGCATAAATTTTGGTAGATCAATTTGAATATTATTTGACTTCTCTTCGCATTCAATGGAATCTCTATCATAACAAAAATTACTTGTACCTTCTCTTATTTTCATCTCTATTTCTAAATTTTGGCCTTCTTGATTTATTTCTACCATTATTGGTGTGTCTTCTTTTTCTTTTGGTTGATCATCCTTTTCTAGAAATGCATCATCTAATGTCTCATCTTTCTGTTGATTCAGTGATCCCTCGTATATCACCAATTTCCCTTGTAAATCATCAAGTCTGAGGGTGCTAAAATTTTTAGTAGCCTTAAGAATAACTTTTTTGTTGCTAAATTTTAAACTGAGAGACTGTAATATTTTTTCAATGATTTTAACTTCTTGCAATACTTATCCATTGGTCCTTAGACCATTGACTATTTCTTCAATTCTTATAAAATATTCTTTCACAGACTCTGTTGGTCTCATGTAAGCCAACTCAAATTGAATTCTTATAGTTTCTCCTTCTTTATATCAGCAACTTTTCGATATAACTTCACCAAGATTGTCCAAGCCTCTTTTGCTGACTTTGCATGCAAATATTTTTTAGATACATGCAATTCAACCTTGATGGCGAGATAGTTACTTGCCTTATAATCTAAATGTCTCTTCTCCTCCAATTGCATAGTTGCATCACCCATCAATATTGTGCCTTCTGCGGTTTCCTCAAATCCTTCATCAATGGTTGGCCATACTCCAATAGCTTTAAAAAAATTCTTCATTTGTTGATTCCAAGTTTCAAAATTATTTTTGTCATCAAACACAAAAACGAGACAATTAGGTGATAGAGTATCCATATTTTTTTTGGATCTTTTACCGGCTCTGACAGGATCTCACACAGGCTCTGATACCAATTTGAAATATTGAAATACCCCAAGAATAATTAAGGCACAAGCAAAAAATTCAACAAATACTATATAAAAGGAATTTATTAAACTAGGGAGAGAACGTGGTAGGAGTTTTTTTCACAACTCATAAACTCTTGAATCTCACTACATCATAGCTACCTCTCCACAATAGAAAATATTTAGAAGCACCCCTATTTATAATAATACAAACCTAATTTGATTAGACTAACAAAACCTTTTCCAATATGAATTTGGTAAATAAAACCTAACTAGACATGAATTAAGTAACCTAGTAAATACCAAATCCTCGACAGCTTAGGAATAATAATTTATCTTGGTTTAGTTTCCAACAACCTCCCTTAAACCAAGATCTTTAAATTTGATCATGCCCAACATCTCTTCATCTTGATGAATAACTTCAATTTTAGTGGCTTTGTGAAAACATCAGCAACTTGCTCTCAAGTCTTGCAATACTCAATAACTATCTCCTTGTCTTTAATAAAGTCACGAATAAAGTGAAATTTGATATCAATGGTGTTTGCTAAGCCCATAAAAAACTGGATTCTTTGTTAACTCAATTGCAGACTTGCTATCACAAATTTTTTTTGTAGGATTGTCTTGCTTGTGTTGAAAAAATCCAAGCATTCTTCTTAACCACAATGCTTGTGTAGCACTACTTGTTGCAGCCATGTACTCTGCTTCAGCTATTGAAAGAAGACCAAGAAAATACACTAGAACCCAAATAAAATGTGTAGCCAGAAATACTTTTTCTTTGTATCGTATCACCAACCCAATTACTGTCTATAAATCCCATAAGACTACTATCACTAGTCTTTGAATAAAATATACCATTAGTCTGCGTAGCTTGAATATATCTCAAAATTCTCTTTGCTGCTTGCAAGTGGGATTGTCGTGGAGTCTCCATAAATCTGTTAATTAATCTAACTCCATAAGTAATATCAGGCCTTGTAGAAGTCAAGTATCTTAGACTCCCTACCAATTTTCTAAAATATGTAGAATCAACAAAGTCGCGAGTATCATCTTTAGTTAACTTCAATTTCTCTTCAATAGTGGCCATATATGATTTGGCTTTAACCATGGTAAATCTCTTCAAAATTTCATCAACATATTTTTTTTACTTTGAAACTATCTACTTCTCCAACTACTTTGTGGGTAGTATTGTACACCCAATCAACCCCAATTGATAATTTTATAGGTTGTAGAATAATGTCATTAACGAACAGTTCGTCATGCTCCTTGAGACATGCATTTTCGAACAATGGCGCGAAATTGATTACATTTTCAATATCTATAATCATGTGTTGTAGTTCTGAATCCCAAATTATTTCTTCTTTAATCTTGGGTAGATTATCATAAATTTTCTCTTGATGAATCATCTTGCTTTTTTCGTTACTAGGTTCATCTTCAATACCATCAAATAACTTTTCTTGTAAAATACCAATCTCTTTTTGACGGGCATATCTTGCAACCAAATCGTCCTTTTTAACAATCGCATAAATTTTTGGTAGATCAATTTGAATATTATTTGACTTCTCTTCGCATTCAATGGAATCTCTATCATAACAAAAATTACTTGTACCTTCTCTTATTTTCATATCTATTTCTGAATTTTGGTCTTCTTGATTTATTTCCACCATTATTGGTGTGGCTTCTTTTTCTTTTGGTTGATCATCCTTTTCTATCAATGCATCATCTAATGTCTCATCTTTCTGTTGATTCAGTGATCTCTCGTATATTATCAATTTCCTTTGTAAATCATCAAGTCTGAGGGTGCTAAGATTTTTAGTAGCCTTAAGAATTACTTTTTTGTTGTTATACTTTAAACTGAGAGGCTGTAATATTTTTTTAATGATTTTAACTTCTTCCAATACTTATCCATTGGTCCTTAGACCATTGAATTTTCTTCAATTCTTATAAAATATTCTTTCACAGATTCAGTTGGTCTCATGTAAGCCACCTCAAATTGAATTCTTACAGTTTCTCCTTCTTTATGTCAGCAACTTTTCGATATTACTTCACAAAAATTGTCCAAGCCTCTTTTGCTGACTTTGCATGCAAATATTTTTTAGATACATGCAATTCAACCTTGATGGCGAGATAGTAGCTTGCCTTATAATCTAAATGTTTCTTCTCCTCCAATCGCATAGTTGCATCACCCATCAATATTGTGCCTTCTAGGGTTTCCTCAAATCCTTCATCAATGGTGGACCATAATCAAATATCCTTAAAAAAAATCTTCATCTATTGATACCAAGTTTTAAAATTATTTTTGTCATCAAACACAAAAACGAGACAATAAGGTAATAGAGTATCCATATTTTTTTTGGATCTTTTACCGGCTCTGACAGGATCTCACACAGGCTCTGATACCAATTTGAAGGATTGAAATACCCCATGAATAATTTAGGCACAAGCAAAAAATTCAACAAATACTATATAAAAGAAATTTATTAAACTAGGGAGAGAACGTGGTAGAAGTTTTTTTCACAACTCATAAACTCTTGAATCTCACTACATCATAGCTATCTCTCCACAATAGAAAATATTTAGAAGCACCCCTATTTATAATAATACAAACCTAATTTGACCAGACTAACAAAACCTTTTCCAATATGAATTTGGTAAATAAAACCTAACTAGACATGAATTAAGTAACCTAGTAAATACCAAATCCTAGACATCTTAAAAATAATAATTTATCTTGGTTTAGTTTCCAACAACCTCCCTTAAACCAAGATCTTCAAATTTGATCATGCCCAACATCTCTTCAACTTGATGAATAACTTCAATTTTAGTGGATTTGTGAAAACATCAGCAACTTGCTCTCAAGTCTTGCAATACTCAATAACTATCTCCTTGTCTTGAATAAAGTCACGAATAAAGTAAAATTTGATATCAATGGTGTTTGCTAAGCCCATAAAAAACTGGATTCTTTGTTAACTCAATTGCAGACTTGCTATCACAAAAAATTATTGTAGGATAGTCTTGCTTGTGTTGAAAAAATCCAAGCATTCTTCTTAACCACAATGCTTGTATAACACTACTTGTTGCAGCTATGTACTCTGCTTCAGCTGTTGAAAGAAGACCAAGAAAATACACCAGAACCCAAATAAAATGCATAGCCATAAATACTTTTTCTTTGTATCGTATCACCAGCCCAATCACTGTCTATAAATCCCATAAGACTATTATCACTAGTCTTTGAATAAAATATACCATTAGTCTACGTAGCTTGAATATATATCAAAATTCTCTTTGCTTCTTGCAAGTGAGATTATCGTGGAGTCTCCATAAATCTGCTAATTAGTCTAACTCCATAAGTAATATCAGGCCTTGTAGAAGTCAAGTACCTTAGACTCCCTACGAATATTTTAAAATATGTAGAATCAACAAAGTCGCGAGTATCATCTTTAGTTAACTTCAATTTCTCTTCTTTAGTGGCCATATATGATTTGGCTTTAACCATGGTAAATCCCTTCAAAATATCATCAACATATTTTTTTTACTTTGAAACTATCTACTTCTCAAACTGCTTTGTGGGTAGTATTGTACACCCAATCAACTCCAATTGGTAATTTTATAGGTTGTAGAATAATGTCATCAACGAACAGTTCGTCATGCTCCTTGAGACATGCAATTTCGAACAATGGTGCATAATTAATTACATCTTCAATATCTATAATCATGTGTTGTAGTTCTGAATCCCAAATTATTTCTGCTTCAATCTTGGGTAGATTATCATAAATTTTCTCTTGATGAATCATCTTGCTTTTTTCGTTACTAGGTTCATCTTCAATACCATCAAATAACTTTTTTTGTAAAATACCAATCTATTTTTGACGGGAATCTCTTGCAACCAAATCGTCCTTTTTAACAATCGCATAAGTTTTTGGTAGATCAATTTGAATATTATTTGACTTCTCTTCGCATTCAATGGAATCTCTATCATAACAAAAATTACTTGTACCTTCTCTTATTTTCATATCTATTTTTGAATTTTGGCCTTCTTGATTTATTTCCACCATTATTGGTGTGCCTTCCTTTTCTTTTGGTTGATCATCCTTTTCTAGCAATGCATCATCTAATGTCTCATCTTTCTGTTGATTCAGTGATCTCTCGTATATTATCAATTTCCTTTGTAAATCATCAAGTCTGAGGGTGCTAAGATTTTTAGTAGCCTTAAGAATAACTTTTTTGTTGCTAAACTTTAAACTGAGAGACTGTAATATTTTTTCAATGATTTTAACTTCTTGCAATACTTATCCATTGGTCCTTAGACCATTGACTATTTCTTCAATTCTTATAAAATATTCTTTCACAGACTCTGTTGGTCTCATGTAAGTCAACTCAAATTGAATTCTTACAGTTTCTCCTTCTTTATGTCAGCAACTTTTCGATATAACTTCACCAAGATTGTCCAAGCCTCTTTTGCTGACTTTGCATGCAAATATTTTTTAGATGCATGCAATTCAACCTTGATGGCGAGATAGTAGCTTGCCTTATAATCTAAATGTCTCTTCTCCTCCAATTGCATAGTTGCATCACCCATCAATGTTGTGCCTTCTGGGGTTTCCTCAAATCCTTCATCAATGGTGGGCCATACTCCAATAGCCTTAAAAAAATTCTTCATTTGTTGATACCAATTTTCAAAATTATTTTTGCCATCAAACACAAAAACGAGACAATTAGGTAATAGAGTATCCATATTTTTTTTGGATCTTTTACCGGCTCTGACAGGATCTCACACAGGCTCTGATACCAATTTGAAGGATTGAAATACCCCAAGAATAATTTAAGCACAAGCAAAAAATTCAACAAAGACTATATAAAAGAAATTTATAAAACTAGGGAGAGAACGTGGTAGGAGGCTTTTTCACAACTCATAAACTCTTGAATCTCACTACATCATAGCTACATCTCCACAATAAAAAATATTTAGAAGCACCCCTATTTAGAATAATACAAACCTAATTTGACCAGACTAACAAAACCTTTTCCAATATGAATTTGGTAAATAAAACCTAACTAGACATGAATTAAGTAACCTAGAAAATACCAAATCCAAGACAACTTAGGAATAATAATTTATCTTGGTTTAGTTTCCAACAACCTCCCTTAAACCAAGATCATTAAATTTGATCATGCCCAACATCTCTTCAACTTGATGAATAACTTCAATTTTAGTGGCTTTATGAAAACATCAGCAACTTGCTCTCAAGTCTTGCAATACCCAATAACTATCTCCTAGTCTTGAATCAAGTCACGAATAAAGTGAAATTTGATATCAATGGTGTTTGCTAAGCCCGTAAAAAACTGAATTCTTTATTAACTCAATTGCAGACTTGCTATCACAAAATATTATTGTAGGATTGTCTTGTTTGTGTTGAAGAAATCCAAGCATTTTTCTTAACCACAATACTTGTGTAGCACTACTTGTTGCAGCCATATACTCTACTTCAGCTGTTGAAAGAAGACCAAGAAAATACACTAGAACCCAAATAAAATGTATAGCCAGAAATACTTTTTCTTTGTATCGTATCACCAGCCCAATCACTGTCTATAAATCCCATAAGACTACTATCACTAGTCTTTGAATAAAATATGCCCTTAGTCTGCGTAGCTTGAATATATCTCAAAATTCTCTTTGCTGCTTGCAAGTGGAATTGTCGTGGAGTCTCCATAAATCTGCTAATTAATCTAACTCCATAAGTAATATCAGGCCTTATAGAAGTCAAGTACCTTAGACTCCCTACCAATTTTCTAAAATATGTAGAATTAACAAAGTCGCGAGTACCATCTTTAGTTAACTTCAATTTCTCTTCAATAGTGGCCATATATGATTTGGCTTTAATCATGGTAAATCCCTTCAAAATATTATCAACATATTTTTATTTTTACTTTGAAACTATCTACTTCTCAAACTGCTTTGTGGGTAGTATTGTACACCCAATCAACTCCAATTGGTAATTTTATAGGTTGTAGAATAATGTCATCAACGAACGGTTCGTCATGCTCCTTGAGACATGCAATTTCGAACAATGGTGCATAATTAATTACATCTTCAATATCTATAATCATGTGTTGTAGTTCTGAATCCCAAATTATTTCTGCTTCAATCTTGGGTAGATTATCATAAATTTTCTCTTGATGAATCATTTTGCTTTTTTCGTTACTAGGTTCATCTTCAATACCATCAAATAACTTTTCTTGTAAAATACCAATCTATTTTTGACGGGCATATCTTGCAACCAAATCGTCCTTTTTAACAATCGCATAAATTTTTGGTAGATCAATTTGAATATTATTTGACTTCTCTTCGCATTCAATGGAATCTCTATCATAACAAAAATTACTTGTACCTTCTCTTATTTTCATATCTATTTCTGAATTTTGGCCTTCTTGATTTATTTCCACCATTATTGGTGTGCCTTCTTTTTCTTTTGGTTGATCATCCTTTTCTAGCAATGCATCATCTAATGTCTTATCTTTCTATTGATTCAGTGATCTCTCGTATATCACCAATTTCCCTTGTAAATCATCAAGTGTGAGGGTGCTAAGATTTTTAGTAGCCTTAAGAATAACTTTTTTGTCGTTAAACTTTAAACAGAGAGATTGTAATATTTTTTCAATGATTTTAACTTCTTCCAATACTTCTCCATTGGTCCTTAGACCATTGACTATTTCTTAAATTCTTATAAAATATTCTTTCACAGACTCTGTTGGTCTCATGTAAGCCAACTCAAATTGACTCCTAAATTCTTACAGATTTTCCTTCTTTATGTCAGCAACTTTTCGATATGACTTCACCAAGATTGTCCAAGCCTCTTTTGATGACTTTTCATGCAAATATTTTTTAGATACATTCAATTCAACCTTGATGGCGAGATAGTAGCTTGCCTTATAATCTAAATGTCTCTTCTCCTCCAATTGCATAGTTGCATCACCCATCAATATTGTGCCTTTTGGGGGTTCCTCAAATCCTTCATCAATGGTGGACCATAATCCAATAGCCTTAAAAAAAATCTTCATCTGTTGATACCAAGTTTCAAAATTATTTTTGCCATCAAATACAAAAACGAGACAAATGGGTAATAGAGTATCCATATTTTTTTTTGGATCTTTTACTGGCTCTGATACCAATTTGAAGGATTGAAATACCCTCAAGAATAATTTAGGCACAAGCAAAAAATTCAACAAAGACTATATAAAAGAAATTTATTAAACTAGGGAGAGAACGTGGTAGGAGCCTTTTTCACAACTCATAAACTCTTGAATCACACTACATCATAGCTACCTCTCCACAATAGAAAATATTTAGAAGCACCCCTATTTATTATAATACAAACCTAATTTGACCAGACTAACAAAACTTTTTCCAATATGAATTTGGTAAATAAAACCTAACTAGACATGAATTAAGTAACCTAGTAAATACCAAATCCTACACAACTTGGGAATAGTAATTAATCTTGGTTTAGTTTTCAACATTCCAAAATGGATAATAATGCTAGATTTGCGAAATTACGATATCAAAATTCTAAAGTTCGGGCATCCAAAAAGGATGATGGCATAAAAGTTAGTATGAAAAAATACGACATGGTAAAAACTAGGGTTCCGGGTCTAAAAAGACGAAATGTTGACGACAACAATGGCGGAAAGAAGCTTTTAGTATTGTTAGAAACCAAGCATACCACAATATTTTAAATTTGAATACGATATTCAAATCAAGCATATAATATTCAAATCAACATACCACAATATTTTAAATTGATCATACATATCGCAATATTCTAATTTGGAATATAATATTCAAACCAACACACTTTAATAGTATATCGCATTAATAGTTTATTCTATTTTATGATTAAATATTGATATATTGTTAGAAATTATTTGGAATACTACTGCTCTTTAATAGTATATTCTAGTAATGTTGATGTAATATTAGATTTTAATTGGATACTTCAGTAGAATATTCTAGTATTATATTTTGAATATTACGATACACATTAGAATATGACAAGGTGGGTTGCTCTGATGGTAAGCACCCTCCACTTCCAACCAAGAGGTTGTGAGTTCGAGTCACCCCAAGAGCAAGGTGGGGAGTTCTTGGAGGGAAGAATGCCGAGGGTCATGTGGAAACAACCTCTCTACCCCAGGGTAGGGGTAAGGTCTGCGTACACACTACCCTCCCCAGACCCCACTAGTGGGATTATACTGAGTTGTTGTTGTTGTTGTTGTTGTTGTTGTTGTTGTTGTTGTTGTTGTTGTTGTTGTTGTTGTTGTTGTTGTTGTTAGAATACTTTTGAGTTGTAAATCAAGTATATTATCATAGATGTAGTGAATACTCTAAGTTTTAAATTAAATAATATATAAAGTAAATGTTATCAATATAAAAAAACGAATATGCCTCTTTATTTTAAGAATATTATTGTAAATGTATATTGAATATATAAACTAAATAATATCTATGGTTTAAATTGAATACTGCTATTTATTATGGGATGCATATTTAATTTCCTTACTTTGAAGAATTTGTATTGCGCAAGGTAACGTATTTTCTAGGAATATGATAAACTTGAGTAATTGGCTTTGATAGGAGAGAGGTAAATAGCAATATTCAATTCATTACCTCTAGTTATGGCTATATTTAAGGGATATTATCCTATATAATCGTGACTGTTGGATAAAGAAGTTATATGAAGTAATTATTTTAAGGATTTTTAACTTTAGGATATATGGTGTAAAGAGGCCATGTAGATAGGTATATGGCGTAACTTCCCCTATTTTCTATTCTCAATAGCTTGATTGGACATAAGAAAAAACGGAGAAAACTAGCAAGAAGAATTTCGAGACATTTTTTCCCCTACTTTTTTCTTCTTTTCCTAGAGCTTATTCTGGTAAAAACTACAAAAGTAAAAAATAGAGAATAAAAAAGAGAAATACGATTAAAATAAGAAGAGCAAGATGGAACTATATTCTTCTACGTACTTTTTTGGTTCCTTCTTTAGTAGTTAATTTAGGGGAAGAAAGTTCAATCACAAGAGAGATTTCAATTGCAAAACAGGCTTTGAAACAATTGCTTCTGTTTGGCGACAGGCAATCTTGCTACGGTTTTGTTTTTATTTGTGTGTCTAGTTTGGTTAATAATTGAACGAATTCAGGGGTTTTATTAGAGTCTCTCCTCTTTTCTTACTAGTAATATCTAGGACTAATTATTATTTGAGTTGTTACTAACAGTTTCTACAAAGAAAATGTAAAGCAAACAGAAACAATTTGGTGATATAACACATCTTTCACATCTTTGACTACTTGATTTGTAAATTAGAGCACTACGGACTATATTTGACATTAAGACGTTACGGTTTTGAATCTTTTTAATGTATAATCTAAAAGACAACATTATTAAGAGGGCTTAAGGATAAACTTATAAGCTTCAAATCAGCTTTTTAGAACATTGCGTATTTGATAATTACCAAAAATGTTAATAAATCAAGTACTTATAAGTTAAAATTAGTTAGTCACCTTCAACTTATAATAACTACTTTTGTTTTAACAACGAATATTACTATTTTATCACTAGCTAAATCCTCCGTTCCATATCCGTGATTCATCTTCTTCCATGCAAGATACGTTTAGATTTATATTGTTTATAAAGAGATTTAAGAGCATTTTAGCCATTTTAATTTAAAAAATTACCAAACAACACTAACCGTTTAGTATAGCTACACCTTTATTCAAACATGTAATTTTTAAACCTTTGAGATGTAAGTTCATCTTATTTGAGACTAAAATAAAATAATATTATTGAAGTCTTTTTGGCCATTTGAGATCTAAAAACCTTTTAGACTTTTGGATTTTAGCCTTCAATTATTGATTATTATTATTGTTCCAATAAGTGACAATGACAACTTGAAATAAATATACATTATCACCTTAGCCATATTTGCTGGCAAAAAGGACATCATAAAGTAAATTGCAATGGTACCTTGACATGGACAAAAGATAGACGTGCAAAATTATACTACTAAGCTACATTAGTTTTCCACTTCTTTGGAACTCTCTATTTAAGAAAATTAGAAATCTTCGTTCTTCATTTAGTTGTGTCCTTGTGGAAGTCTCCAGCGCATTCCATCTCTTAATCTCAATAAACTCCAATATTGACTTCATAAGTTCATATCTATACTTTATTTCATTTTGAAAAAGCACAATCTATATTTAATTTTGTAAATCCATGGCTATTTAATGATTTAAACTGAAAAAAGAGCAATTTTCTGTGATCTGTTGTCTCGCGAAACTAGATTACATAATTACTACTAATGAATATAGTTCAAATCCAAAATAACTTGGATAATAATGTGCCCTCAAGTGGAGTTTTCTTCATGACGAATACCCCTTTTTTTCTTAAATGGAGTACGTATTAGTTTCCCAAATTTCAACCAAACTCAAATTTTCAATTGTGTACAAAAAATTCACCTTTTAATAAAATCTCAAGTTTATGATCATCAGAAGGCGAACTTCATGTCCAATTTTGATACCTAAAATAGAAGTCGCAAATGAGAGTAGAATGAGACCATCAAATTGTGAACAAGGAAATAGAAAAGGAGATAATCTTGTTTACTATCAGAGTAAAAGTCATTATGAGTATAGCATCTACTAGGTACACTAATTCATTGGCAAATTCTCCAAAGTAAATTTATTACATGCATTGACAAATGAGCTTCAGAATCAATGTGTTTTTTCAACATCAAAGAAAAATGGTTAATATTCCTTTGCCTTGAATGGACTTTCATGTCCAAAAGAAATTTCCTAATTAGATGAAGTGCATTATACTTTAAGAGAAGCTTCCATAGTGGATTATAGCACGGAGTATCATCTTACAAGTAGTTTTCCTCATTACAAAATAAAGATGGCTACAGTAAAATTTTACTCTTCACTTGATCAGGATCATTAATAATGCAAGGATGCAACAAACGAAAGTCCGAACTTACTATTTAATCTAGGTACTAAAAATAAGGTAAAACAGTAGCAATCAAGATTGAAACTTTTGGAATTTCAACATTTCCTCAGAAAATAGATATGAAGGATGAAAACTATATCATAGAAACCAAAATTGTCAATTGTACGACGTTCCAACCTTCCAAAGGCGTAGTTGTTTCACATCGAAAACATACAATAGTAACATGTATTTCTTGTAAGCAAATTGACTCGGGACAATTTGTTAATCCCAAACTTCACATTCACAATCATGCTGCTTTTGCTTCTGCTGCTCCGACCTTCGCCTCACCAGAGCAACAGCCACCACCATGATGATGGTGATGATGCTGGTGGTGCTTCTTGCCCTTCAATTCCTTCCTCATATCATAAGCATCTTCCCCATCTGCATAGTACTTGGCTTCCATATCATGAATCTTGTATCCCAATGTCTCTGTATACAGCTTAAATGCAGCCCTGTTACTCTTCCTCACATGCAGAGAGACATACTCTGCTCCAAACACCTTTACCAAGAGCAAAACCGGACCTAATTGTTAGTGTCATCCCAATTGAGGAACATGATTGTGTGAGGGCAAAAAGATTTGCATGCTAAATAAGATTATTCTGTTTCGTTTTCAGCCCATTATAGAATCAACAGGGAATAAAAGTGACAGAATGAACAAGGGGCAGAGTAGGTTCCAAAAACTATAACTCAACAAGTTACAAATCCAATACTATGTACCTAATTACATTGATACTATGCTCACATGCTACCAAAAACTAGTGCTTCCCAACAGGGGTGGGTCCAGCCAGTGGCGGACCCAGGATTTTGTACAAGCAGATTCAGCCAGAGAACGAGGTAGTCAATTATATAAGTGCACCAATAAACACCATTTGCGCAATGCTCTTTTTTTTGTTCCATCACGACTTCAAAATGAAGTCATTTTTTAAAAAAGTTGGGGAAATATTTTTTTAAAAATGTTTAAATTTATCTATATAAATTAACAAATTTTATTTCAGAAAATTTAGCAATTTTAATCAAAAAAGTGTTTAACCAACTTAAAAATCGTATTATAACTCTAAGAAATATAACATACAAAGTTACAAACAAAAGACACGGCAAAAAAGAGTTTTAAACTAAACTAATTAATCCAAAATAATTAAAGAAAAAGATATTGTACGCCAAGCTAAAACTTTGAGTATAACACAAATTAACAATTTCAATATAAACTAAACTAAATTAAATTAAAAGATTACAAGTAATTTCAATAAAGCACTCTCAGTCTTTTAGCAAAACTTATGAAAAAGAGAACCAAAATTCAATATGTAGAAAGCTTTAAATTTTTTTTGAACTAAAATGAAGTTTAATAAGAATAACAAGGAATCATAAAAAGAAGAAGAAAGAGAAAGACAAGAAAAGGAACAACAAGGCAACAAGCCAACAATAAACAAAATAATATACTCCTATGACTGTAACAAAAGTGATGAAATGGAAAATGAATTCAAATGTGTGTTCAAAATACACGGATATTGTATGCCAAGCTAAAACTTTGAGTATAACACAAATTAACAATTTCAATATAAACTAAACTAAATTAAAAATTAAAAGATTACAAGTAATTTCAATAAAGCACTCTCATTCTTTTAGCAAAACTTATGAAAAAGAGAACCAAACTTCACTCTATAGAAAGCTTTAAATTTTTTTGAACTAAAATAAAGTTTAATAAGAATAGCAAGGAATCATAAAAAGAAGAAGAAAAAGAAAGACAAGAAAAGGAACAGTAAGGCAACAAAAGAAAAAATGCTTCAATTCACTGCCTTGGCGGAGGTTCGAACTACCAAACATGGACTTATTTTGAACCCACTTGACCATTGCTCTGCAACTTCTGTTTGTGTCAAGTGGGTTCAAGTACATTAATATTTATCCCTTTCAATTTTTTTGATGAAATTCGCAAGTAAAAATAATTTATTTTTCCGATGAAACAGGTTCAACTGAACCCTCTTCGTACAAGGTGGGGCCGCCCCTGGGTCCAGGGGGCTCCTTAGTGAAGAGGAGCTATCTAGTGGCACAATGTAACAACAGTTGCCAAAAGGGTAGGGCAAATTGATCATACACTACCAGTTTCTTTAATTAACGCGATTTTCAGTCTCCACGTCTTAACAGATTGATATTTAACTACCTTCTCAAACTGTATGTAGGGAGAAATAACTCTTCATTCTAGCCGTGACATGGTACAGGTGCTTCCAATGTCATTTCTATCCCTTGGATTTAGTTTTGTCCCTACTTGGAATTAGCTCATTCTCACTCTCTTTTAGGTTCTCTATTTTTAATTTTTGGGGGAAAAATACATCAGTTTAACATCAGATGTGTCCTGTGAAGAAATAATAAATTAACTGATTCCCTTTACCATGAACCCAGGATGAGTATCCAATTTTACCAACTTTACGTCCTACTCCTTTTTGGCATCGCTGGGAACGGGACATCAGGAAGTTATGGTTGGCAGGAACTTATTATACAACATAAGAGAGAGATTCACCTCAAATTGCTATCTCTGCCCCTCATTTCCTGGGTCCAGAACATCTAAGTTCTCAACGCATAACATCGTCATAAGTCTCTGATGTAAATTACATCTGACTTACTATTCTCTTCAGGTTCTGTGTCCAGCCTGGGTTCAGCGTTCAGAGGGACACCAAGATGCCATGATCTATACAAACTAGACCATCTACGAAGGAATTGAAAAAGGTTGAGACTTCCTCCATACCTTCACCCATGAATCATTTTAATCCCATATACCAATCCAGGTTGGCAGTTTATGCAAGAAGCCTAGACAAAAAATTTTTGGGATGAATAAGCCCTGCCGACTTTGATATGGTATTAGGTAACCTTAATCTTACCTTATCAAAAAAAAGATGGTAATCGGTTAACCAATAACAATCACAGCATCAGTTCTCGCAACATTCACATAGATCACCATGACACATTCCCCTGATGTGGGAGCTATGTGAACCAGAAAATGTGAAGAGAATCACTTTTAACTGAGCAAAGCAATGATGTCTGCCTTTCCAAACAAATTCGGGGCACCTTGTTACTGGCCTCTTATGTCAATTAGCTTAGTTATATCTATATCTTCTTCTTAACACTGTTCTCAATTGACAAGAAACTACAAAGAAGAGATTTAGCTGTCATCATGATGCATCCAGTTCAACTGGGGATTGATCAATGGGTAAGTGAACGAGAAGCGCAGCACAACACCATACAATAGCATCAATTTTAAGGGATAGGGAAACCACTCTATCGAGCAAATGGTGCAATAAAAGATGTCATATTGAAACTTTTTACAGCTATACTTTACAAGAACGCACCCAAAAATTATAATTTTATAAAACAACACTGTTCCCACTACTGGTAGAGCGCCAGCATTAAACACCTAAAGCTCATTGACTGAAGATGAAGGGAACAAAAATCTCTGGAATAATCCACATAATTTCAGTGATATGTGCCTCGTTAAAATGCTCTTTCCACATATTTCACTAAATTAAAGCTTTTGTATTCATATGGGATTCTCGCCAACAATATATCATTAATCTACCTGGCATTCACAAAAAAGGTGATACACCCAAACTTCTAGAAGAATGAGCTAACTCATAATGTCTAATTATAATTATGCAGACTAATAATTTCAAATTAGTGAGAGTCCTACAAGACAGGATGCAGAGCACTGCACTGAAACCTGGTGCACTGTCCCACTTGTCCCATGTACAGGGGTCCACTTGTCTCACCACATCAAACCAAGGATAGGGAAAATGAATGGAATCATGGATATAGCTCAACCCCAATCCTGTTCATTAACGAGCCGTGCTTGAGCTCAATTACTATTTAGATAAGTATTAAACAAGCAGAACGAGCTCACTTTTTTAAGGTTTCTTTTCCAATCTCATTTGCTTTCATGCTCATTAGGCGCAACTGTCCAGTTATTTCCAACAATGCTTCAGGTATTGCTTCTCTCTCTCCTAGTATCCTTTCAATAATCTATCTTCATTTCTTGTTGGTTTAATAGACTCATTTATCTCACAGCAATCATATTTTCTTTGGTTGGTTATGCTATGTCAAACTGCATTTCTGCCAAATGTACTTCCAAAAATGGGCAAAACCAAGCTCAAGAGTAATCTAGTCAAGCATGCGCTTGAGCTTAAAACTTCTATTTCAATCCATAGTTGAACAACACATAGAGCGTTGAGTTTGAATATCTATAACTCAGCCTTGACCCAGCTCGTGCACAACCCAATCAAAGCACAGACAGAAAAAGTATACAAGGTCCAAACATGCCAGCCAAAAGCAAAATCTTCATTCACCATCAAACTTAATCAGCCAATTCCAACTTACAAATAAACAATTGGGCCATATATCCATCTTTCACATAACTAACTGTCTAATTTCCAAAACTAATTTACTTACTAAAACGTTCTCTCACTAGTCTAATACCAGAATTTAAATCACTTATTTATTATTTTAGCAAATGAATCTATTTTCCAAATGTAATCACTAGCAGACTCCAGAACTAAAGCACTTCATCAATTTTTGTAATAATCATATCAAATACCAAAATGAAATAATTTATTTACCTGTTCCATGGCATTCTGAGCAGCGGTCATGAGCTTAGTAGCTATACCAAGTTTACGGTGAGTCCTGAGTACCGCTAAGGAGGTGATGTGTCCATGACATTCTGTGGTTTCCTCTTCCATTTTAGCTAATACATATCCCACTATCTTACCGTTGTAATCTTCAGCAACGTACAGAAGCTGCGGCCACGAAAGTATGTGGTAAAAATAGTACTTCATCTGGTAGTTCTCTGGTAGGCATAGCAAATTGCATGCTTGCATTGCAAGCAAATCGTCTATCGTCGCCTTTCGTATGCACACCATTCTTCAATCTTCGAGATATCTCAATCTCAATCTCAAAGGATTGTTAGGGTTCCGGTTAGTCTTCGAAAAAGCGAAATGAAATGTGCTCGTGAAAAATTGTTTGGGAATCATAAATTTGGGCTTTCTATTTGGGCTCCCTAGTGAAAGGCGGGAGGTTTGCACAAATAGGAACATATGAGGCCATTAAGGAAGTTTTGTAAAACTAACCTTGGCCTTACACATCTATCTATCTATCTATCTATCTATCTATCTATCTATCTATCTATTTATATAGAATAGGAAAAGCAAATCAATGTGATGATATCAAGTGTCACAATAAAAATTCAACAAGTATCAAATTTTAGGACAAAATTAGTTACGTTAGTTAATATTAGTTACTCTTTTTTAATTTGAATTAAGAATAATTAAAATCGATATATTTTAAAGAAAACTATTATTAAAAAAACTTAATAAATAACTTCAATGTAGAGATATATAAAATGTTAAGACTAATTTATTTTTTTAGATGAGAAAGTATTTGAATAATAATTCATATGGTCATGCTATAACATCATGTAACTAAAAATATTATAATAGATAAAACTAAAGACAAAAAAATAAATTGAAATTAAAAATAATTAAATATCTATATATTTTTAATGAAACTATTATAATATATAAAAAAATATTATTTTAATGTAGATATATATAAAATGATAAGACTAATTTGTTTTTTGAGATGAAAATATTTTTGCATAATAATTCATATGGTCATGCTACATGGATAAGATCATCTAACTAAAAATATTATAATAGATAAAACTAAAGATAAAAATATAAACAATAGTTTCAAGAAATAAATAAAATATATAAAGATATAATTTAACTTATAATGTAGTCAGTTTAATTAAAAAAAATAAACTTTCATATTAAATACAAATGATATAACAGTTCAATTTAATTTTTTATTAAAATAATATAAAAATAGTAATTATTAAAATTATTACTAGTAGATTTATGACATATAATAAAAGAACTTCTCTGTTTAACCTTTGAACTAATTCAATACCGTCCATTTAGAAAAATAACACAATAATATTCGTATTATAGATAAACACTAAAAAAAATTAAAAATATTGTAAAACAAAAACTTATGTATAAAGAGGAGAATATATATAATGTGATTCTATCCACGCTTTAAATTTATTTGATAAAATTAAGTAAATAAATAATACTCGAAAATATTATTGATAAATTTAAATATCGACATAGTTTGAGAAAGTCATACAAGATAAAGTCAAGTTAAATTTCAAGGGTAATATAAAATTATATTCATTGTATTATATTAAAATAGTAATTTATTAAAAATTTATATGTTAATTTAATAATATTAAGTAATGGATACTACAATTAAATAAGCAAGGAACAAATAAATAAAATATAAATTTATGGGAAAATATAAAAATATAAGACTTATAATTAGAATTGTGATGAGAAAAGCCGTACATATACACATAACTAAAATCATAATAAACAAATAGTCATAAAGGAAGAATACTAAGGAAAACAAAAAAGAATTTCAATATAGCGTTAAAATATGTATATACTAATTAAATTTCTCATACATAAAATTTTAGTTAATAAATGGAATTCATAATTTCATAATGAAAAATATAAAAATATAAAGATACTATGTCACGACCCAAATCCTATGATAGGTCGCGATGGTGCCCAACGATGTGTTGGGCAAGCCAACAGTGATCCTCCAATTTAATTATCCATTTTAGTCTTTAAACTTAGAAAATTTTCATTTGATAAATAGAAATTTAACATAAAACTCATGGTAATTTAAGCACTGCTATACCAAAATAACGGGTATGAATAGTACATCAAGTAAAGTGATGATAACAATAAGTACAACTGTGAAAGTCCACTAGAAACCCCCAACCCCCGGTATCATAAGTGCATGAGAAATCTAGGGAACATTCAAATTACTACAACTACTGAAATGAAATAGACAGAAATAGTAAATAAGGTAGAGGGAGACTCCGGGTGCTGCAGATCGGAGCATGAAAGACAGCTCACTGCAAAGTCTCCGTGCAATGCGTCTATCCGCCCGTGTGACCACTGAAAGTACATGTCTCAGTACCTGCACAATCAATGCAGAAATATAGCATGAGTACATAAATCAACGTGTATCCAGTAAGTATATAGTATGAAAGAACGAAAAAAAATTACACAAATAAAATATCAGGGAGATCGAGGTCACAATTTGTATCGGTTAAATAAATTATCTAATTTTTTCAGTAATACACTCTCATAAAACCATATATTCTTCGTTTAATTGTTCACAAGTTTTGACATGCAGAGTAGCATCAATCAACTTAGCTCAGCAAAAAACCAACCACTTAGAGAGTGGCTTCAATCAACTTAGCTCGGCATAAAACCAAATGTGGTAGCATTAATTTCTCATTTTTTCCCAATTTTTTAGCACATGTAATATATTTGTATAACTTTTTAGCTCAAAGACAAAATATAAACAGTAGCGTCAAAAAGGGCTGTTCGTGCACATCAATAGAAATTTGGCAAACGGCCCTTTTTAGTAAGTTAGTCACTTTTTCAAAATTCGATCAATTAATTTTTTTGTTGAAGGAATATCTGGGACCTGGTGTTAGTTTAAAGATTTTGTAACTTTTTGTGGAGTAAACATGGTTGAAAAATTGTTCTTTTAAAAATGAAAACTGTATCGCGTGAAGATTGTTTTTCCATAGTCGAAGAATAAAAAATAGATCTGAACAAAAATGAACAAATAGACCAATTTGAAACCAAAAAAATAAATAAAGGAAGTTGTCTAATTTAACTGATATTTTAAAACTATCAATGTCACGACTTACTACCAAATTATTCAAATAGTTAAAACTAAAACTCAAACAGCCAAAAATACGCATACACGATTCTAGGTAAAAGAAAAAGTCTATGTAACATAGACATCAGGTGATTCTCGATTAATTTTACACTGGAAGAATAGGGCGTACGCGCACACGAAGAGAAAGGGTGTCGTAGACCAAAAATAGTTGGATAATGTTATAGTGGCTTGAAACAACACTATTACAAAGAAGTGCTACAGAACAATAAC
Organism: Nicotiana tabacum; assembly: GCF_000715075.1. Lineage (NCBI taxonomy): Eukaryota > Viridiplantae > Streptophyta > Magnoliopsida > Solanales > Solanaceae > Nicotiana > Nicotiana tabacum. The sequence continues at coordinate 72,366,090 of NC_134098.1, read as the reverse complement.
GAATACCCGGAATCTCGGGTAGTGTAATCCTTTTCATTTCCTGAATTTCCAAACTCTGATATACTTATCATTATGTGTAGTAACAACTTTCTCCATCCCAACAGCTAAACATGTGATTTGTGGCCGGGAAGCTCTTGGCATAAGATCAATTCGATCATCTTCAGAGAGCCTTTTCAGTTTCTTGCTCTCAATTTGGACAGTTCCAAATCTCTCTGTTGAACGATGTAAAACAGTGCGACTATCATCTATTATGCATCTCGAAATTACTTCACCAGTTACCTGGTCTACAATTCTTAACACACCATCGATTCCACCAACCACCAATGTTGAAGTGTCGTTTCTAAGGTGATGCATAGAATAAACAACATTAGGAGACACTCGTGTTTCCCATAGACTTCTGTTTGTCTTCCTGTATCAAGCATTTTCAGGATTGAAATTATCAAAACTAGAAATATCATGTAAAACTGCACAGGAAAACAAATTTCTCGAATCAGAGCAGATAGCAGCAAGCTGTTGCTAAGCAAATCCAATCATCATCTAAATCTATGATGAAAAGAGTCCACGTTCACATTTGAAGACGAGAAAGACAGAAGAAATCTCATATTAGCCCTTCACAAGCTATTCTTTTCACGTTTATGCATCAAGAAAGAAAGAGAGAAATTTCAATTAGGAAACAACCATCTCTTACAATGAAAGATGTTTTGGTGCATCACTTCAATCTCAGTCAAGAATGAATCTACTCCACCCACTGAATCAAATTTTGACACTGATATTTGGTTCACATTTTTTGAGTTATCTTCAGAAGGTCCAAAGTTCTCTCTTCAGCCTTGACTTTAGTGCCTAATCAAAACTGGACTTCCCTCTCTGTACTTTCGGTGAAGCCAATTTATGAGTCAGTATGAGTACCCTTGAAACAATTCTGCATCCTGGCACCCTCCCATTCTAAAAGATACTTTTCATTTCAAAGAGAACATTACTGGCCCTACTAGTCCTTTCCTACATAGTACATACTACTTTTTGCATTCAGAACAAAATTATAAGAAACATGCAATCTTGGCTTCTTTTGTAAAGAATCCTTCAGCAAGTTGTCTTGCTTCATTAGGTAACCAAGCCAATTTACTTTATCTTTCATCATGCTGATTGCTCAAGTTCTGTCTTTTGAAATGTATACATTATGATTGATGGAACCTTTCAACAACTTGGTCCTCCATTTTCAACAATAATTTTTCAAGAGAGCATTATCATTTAAAATTGGCCTCAGAACCACACGTTATACATGCCCAGTATTAATTTTATTCCATTCCATCTTAGACAGCAGTCAGTCAGAGAGAAATAGTAAGTTATTTTTTCCTTCTTTTTTCTCTTTCTTTCATTCTAGTCTCTCCACTTTTTTTCCTTTTTTCCATTTCCTTGTTTAGCTATTTAGCAATTTCCACCAATATCCATGACAATGCTATATTTGAAACCTCTGAGATCTTGTAAAAGGGCAGCCCGGTGCACAAAGCATCCCGCATTTACACAAGGTCTTGGGAAGGGCCGCACCCCAAGGAGTGTGATGTCGACAGCCTACCCTAATGCAAGCATTAGTGGCTGCTTCCACGGCTCAGAAATTATATAGAATAGGAAAAGCAAATCAATGTGATGATATCAAGTGTCACAATAAAAATTCAACAAGTATCAAATTTTAGGACAAAATTAGTTACGTTAGTTAATATTAGTTACTCTTTTTTAATTTGAATTAAGAATAATTAAAAATCGATATATTTTAAAGAAAACTATTATTAAAAAAACTTAATAAATAACTTCAATGTAGAGATATATAAAATGTTAAGACTAATTTATTTTTTTAGATGAGAAAGTATTTGAATAATAATTCATATGGTCATGCTATAACATCATGTAACTAAAAATATTATAATAGATAAAACTAAAGACAAAAAAATAAATTGAAATTAAAAATAATTAAATATCTATATATTTTTAATGAAACTATTATAATATATAAAAAAATATTATTTTAATGTAGATATATATAAAATGATAAGACTAATTTGTTTTTTGAGATGAAAATATTTTTGCATAATAATTCATATGGTCATGCTACATGGATAAGATCATCTAACTAAAAATATTATAATAGATAAAACTAAAGATAAAAATATAAACAATAGTTTCAAGAAATAAATAAAATATATAAAGATATAATTTAACTTATAATGTAGTCAGTTTAATTAAAAAAAATAAACTTTCATATTAAATACAAATGATATAACAGTTCAATTTAATTTTTTATTAAAATAATATAAAAATAGTAATTATTAAAATTATTACTAGTAGATTTATGACATATAATAAAAGAACTTCTCTGTTTAACCTTTGAACTAATTCAATACCGTCCATTTAGAAAAATAACACAATAATATTCGTATTATAGATAAACACTAAAAAAAATTAAAAATATTGTAAAACAAAAACTTATGTATAAAGAGGAGAATATATATAATGTGATTCTATCCACGCTTTAAATTTATTTGATAAAATTAAGTAAATAAATAATACTCGAAAATATTATTGATAAATTTAAATATCGACATAGTTTGAGAAAGTCATACAAGATAAAGTCAAGTTAAATTTCAAGGGTAATATAAAATTATATTCATTGTATTATATTAAAATAGTAATTTATTAAAAATTTATATGTTAATTTAATAATATTAAGTAATGGATACTACAATTAAATAAGCAAGGAACAAATAAATAAAATATAAATTTATGGGAAAATATAAAAATATAAGACTTATAATTAGAATTGTGATGAGAAAAGCCGTACATATACACATAACTAAAATCATAATAAACAAATAGTCATAAAGGAAGAATACTAAGGAAAACAAAAAAGAATTTCAATATAGCGTTAAAATATGTATATACTAATTAAATTTCTCATACATAAAATTTTAGTTAATAAATGGAATTCATAATTTCATAATGAAAAATATAAAAATATAAAGATACTATGTCACGACCCAAATCCTATGATAGGTCGCGATGGTGCCCAACGATGTGTTGGGCAAGCCAACAGTGATCCTCCAATTTAATTATCCATTTTAGTCTTTAAACTTAGAAAATTTTCATTTGATAAATAGAAATTTAACATAAAACTCATGGTAATTTAAGCACTGCTATACCAAAATAACGGGTATGAATAGTACATCAAGTAAAGTGATGATAACAATAAGTACAACTGTGAAAGTCCACTAGAAACCCCCAACCCCCGGTATCATAAGTGCATGAGAAATCTAGGGAACATTCAAATTACTACAACTACTGAAATGAAATAGACAGAAATAGTAAATAAGGTAGAGGGAGACTCCGGGTGCTGCAGATCGGAGCATGAAAGACAGCTCACTGCAAAGTCTCCGTGCAATGCGTCTATCCGCCCGTGTGACCACTGAAAGTACATGTCTCAGTACCTGCACAATCAATGCAGAAATATAGCATGAGTACATAAATCAACGTGTATCCAGTAAGTATATAGTATGAAAGAACGAAAAAAAATTACACAAATAAAATATCAGGGAGATCGAGGTCACAATTTGTATCGGTTAAATAAATTATCTAATTTTTTCAGTAATACACTCTCATAAAACCATATATTCTTCGTTTAATTGTTCACAAGTTTTGACATGCAGAGTAGCATCAATCAACTTAGCTCAGCAAAAAACCAACCACTTAGAGAGTGGCTTCAATCAACTTAGCTCGGCATAAAACCAAATGTGGTAGCATTAATTTCTCATTTTTTCCCAATTTTTTAGCACATGTAATATATTTGTATAACTTTTTAGCTCAAAGACAAAATATAAACAGTAGCGTCAAAAAGGGCTGTTCGTGCACATCAATAGAAATTTGGCAAACGGCCCTTTTTAGTAAGTTAGTCACTTTTTCAAAATTCGATCAATTAATTTTTTTGTTGAAGGAATATCTGGGACCTGGTGTTAGTTTAAAGATTTTGTAACTTTTTGTGGAGTAAACATGGTTGAAAAATTGTTCTTTTAAAAATGAAAACTGTATCGCGTGAAGATTGTTTTTCCATAGTCGAAGAATAAAAAATAGATCTGAACAAAAATGAACAAATAGACCAATTTGAAACCAAAAAAATAAATAAAGGAAGTTGTCTAATTTAACTGATATTTTAAAACTATCAATGTCACGACTTACTACCAAATTATTCAAATAGTTAAAACTAAAACTCAAACAGCCAAAAATACGCATACACGATTCTAGGTAAAAGAAAAAGTCTATGTAACATAGACATCAGGTGATTCTCGATTAATTTTACACTGGAAGAATAGGGCGTACGCGCACACGAAGAGAAAGGGTGTCGTAGACCAAAAATAGTTGGATAATGTTATAGTGGCTTGAAACAACACTATTACAAAGAAGTGCTACAGAACAATAACGAATACCCGGAATCTCGGGTAGTGTAATCCTTTTCATTTCCTGAATTTCCAAACTCTGATATACTTATCATTATGTGTAGTAACAACTTTCTCCATCCCAACAGCTAAACATGTGATTTGTGGCCGGGAAGCTCTTGGCATAAGATCAATTCGATCATCTTCAGAGAGCCTTTTCAGTTTCTTGCTCTCAATTTGGACAGTTCCAAATCTCTCTGTTGAACGATGTAAAACAGTGCGACTATCATCTATTATGCATCTCGAAATTACTTCACCAGTTACCTGGTCTACAATTCTTAACACACCATCGATTCCACCAACCACCAATGTTGAAGTGTCGTTTCTAAGGTGATGCATAGAATAAACAACATTAGGAGACACTCGTGTTTCCCATAGACTTCTGTTTGTCTTCCTGTATCAAGCATTTTCAGGATTGAAATTATCAAAACTAGAAATATCATGTAAAACTGCACAGGAAAACAAATTTCTCGAATCAGAGCAGATAGCAGCAAGCTGTTGCTAAGCAAATCCAATCATCATCTAAATCTATGATGAAAAGAGTCCACGTTCACATTTGAAGACGAGAAAGACAGAAGAAATCTCATATTAGCCCTTCACAAGCTATTCTTTTCACGTTTATGCATCAAGAAAGAAAGAGAGAAATTTCAATTAGGAAACAACCATCTCTTACAATGAAAGATGTTTTGGTGCATCACTTCAATCTCAGTCAAGAATGAATCTACTCCACCCACTGAATCAAATTTTGACACTGATATTTGGTTCACATTTTTTGAGTTATCTTCAGAAGGTCCAAAGTTCTCTCTTCAGCCTTGACTTTAGTGCCTAATCAAAACTGGACTTCCCTCTCTGTACTTTCGGTGAAGCCAATTTATGAGTCAGTATGAGTACCCTTGAAACAATTCTGCATCCTGGCACCCTCCCATTCTAAAAGATACTTTTCATTTCAAAGAGAACATTACTGGCCCTACTAGTCCTTTCCTACATAGTACATACTACTTTTTGCATTCAGAACAAAATTATAAGAAACATGCAATCTTGGCTTCTTTTGTAAAGAATCCTTCAGCAAGTTGTCTTGCTTCATTAGGTAACCAAGCCAATTTACTTTATCTTTCATCATGCTGATTGCTCAAGTTCTGTCTTTTGAAATGTATACATTATGATTGATGGAACCTTTCAACAACTTGGTCCTCCATTTTCAACAATAATTTTTCAAGAGAGCATTATCATTTAAAATTGGCCTCAGAACCACACGTTATACATGCCCAGTATTAATTTTATTCCATTCCATCTTAGACAGCAGTCAGTCAGAGAGAAATAGTAAGTTATTTTTTCCTTCTTTTTTCTCTTTCTTTCATTCTAGTCTCTCCACTTTTTTTCCTTTTTTCCATTTCCTTGTTTAGCTATTTAGCAATTTCCACCAATATCCATGACAATGCTATATTTGAAACCTCTGAGATCTTGTAAAAGGGCAGCCCGGTGCACAAAGCATCCCGCATTTACACAAGGTCTTGGGAAGGGCCGCACCCCAAGGAGTGTGATGTCGACAGCCTACCCTAATGCAAGCATTAGTGGCTGCTTCCACGGCTCAGAAATTTTGTACTGGTGCTAAAATGGCATTTACAACAACTCAAATTCCACAGAAACTAGAGTAAATATTTAGAAACTGAAGGATGCAATCTGGGGAGACTTATTCGAAGAGATTGAGCAACTTTTGTCATGCTCATCAAACATAAGCAGACTCGAAAGTTTTACGAATACGAGACATCCCTAATTAACCCTTAACAACTGCAGCAGCATATAAAAGGATTGACGAAGCTACTGTCTAAGGATCGAAAACTGACTCTAGCACAGAAAGCATGGAACAAGATGAGAAAGGCTGGGTTGCGTAAAAAAAAACACATGTAAGAATGTTGATTCATGTTTTAGTCATTTCAGCAAACCTGAGGTCCCAACAAGAGACATTTCCAGCAGTTGATCCAGCAAACACCATATAGGAGCTAGGGTTGAAACACAAAGTCTTGATCCCTGTCAGAAGAGATTCAGAAACGAAGAAAGAAAACAAATAAGAAATCAGATTACAAAGAGAAAAGCAATATTCCCAAAAAAAGACCAAACATAATATAATTGAGCTAGAGTCAGAGCATAAAGTCTTGATGCCTGTGGCAAGAGATAACAAAGCAGAGAAAGAAAAACAAATAAGAATTCAGATCAGAAAGAGAATCAAGATTCTAAAAGAAAGAACAAGATAATCTGTAAAAAACGTGTAAAGCATTTGCTCACTTGCAATCAAAGATTGACACTAGAAAGCCCTCGCAAGTGTGCTGATTAGAAGCCAGTTTGAAAAGCCTAAACCAGAATACTTTCTATATTAAGTCAAAAATAAAGCAATATACTTGGAAAATACGGTGGTTAACATCTTCTCCTCGAAATTAAAGGTTTTACATTACTCATCTCAAAAAAGAAAAAGGAAAAAGACTTAAAAAAAGGAAAACTGAAAAAGAGAACAAACTGCGCAGGCGTTCATGGGTATTAAGGCAAGAGAAATCAACGGCAAGGGGTGTAGAGGCATCGTTCTATAAGTTATCAGTGTATTGTGGATCTGACAAAATATATTTCACAAACCTGCAGAAAAGGTTGATCCAAGCAGAACAACTCGCTGATCAGAAGAAAGATCCGATAGTGATAGGGTGCCAAGAGAGGAACCACTAACAAGCAATTGGTCATCAGTAAAAGCTAAGCAAGTAACAGGCCCCTCATGCATCCTGCAAGAAATAGAACTAAACTAGTTACATATTAGTCTTGAATGTAATTTTTGGATTAAAAGAAGGTGAAGGAAAGGCATCAATTCTGAATTTCTGTTAGGGAGAGAGGAAGAAATCACCATTTGTTGGCATAATACCCTTAGTGCTGCAGATCTATTTAGAGGTTACAATGAGTTGCATTTAGAATATGTCTTCCCTCCATCCTGTAAAATATTGTCGTTCTTCCCCCCCCCCCCCCCCCTCTCCTCCTTTAATCCAGACTCCATTTTTTTTTAAATTAAGTAAATAAATTTTCATTAAAATTTGGGCCAAAACAAAAGCGCCCATATACAAGAAGTTTAATCCAGACTCCTTGAAGCTGATTTAACTATAATTAGCTGATATTGATATGATCCTTGAGTGAATTGATTGCTTATGCTAGTTTCCAATTTTGTTGATAAAAGACACTACACATTACAGAGAAGGTAAACATCAGCTTGACAGCTTCCTATCTCATTCTCCTTCCTAATTATTTCTTTTATAGGTTCTGAGCGCGGACAAAGAAGGGCAATCCTGCCAAAGGGAGTTCCTTAGGATATAAAATTACCAGACAGAAGCATAAATTTCATGTTCACTATAAAGCGATTATAACATAGATTAGCGTCCCAAAACAGCTTATTGTCTATGTGCACGTGTGCAAAGAGAGGCAATGAATGATCCAGGGGAAAACCGTTTTAACCTTTTTATATAGTGCACAAAGCATTTAAAGTAGGTATGAAACAGAATCATACTTTATTATTTGGGAACACTTTCTGCTGTATAGGTCAAATACACGAACCTTTCCATCATCACATCCAATCACAGCTTCCGGATCTACATAACTGGAAAGGAGGAATGAAACTATTATCAGCAAACGACAAGAAAAACATTCCATAAGCTCTAAGGACAACATAAGCAGCAGAGATTTGCAAACATGGAGCTACAACAGTAACGGAAACAGAGAGATTCAAGTAATTCAAAACTTTAAACTTGCATACTGGTCCTCTCACAAGCCTTTATCTTAATATCAAAGGGGTCTGAGGGAGTCTCACTTTAGCACCATTTCATCAAAATGAAGTCCCAATAAAATTTCAAACTGCTTTCTTCAGTTAACAAATGTTTGATTCTTCTCCATGTGGACGACATAGAAATCTTAGCCAAACTAGAACAATTAAAATACTGTAAAGTCAATTAACTTATCCAAAAAGATGATATAATTTAAATGACATTGGAATCGCCTCTTCCCACATTGCTGATGGAACTTTGAAGGGAAAGAAAAGATGAAAAACAAAAGAGGTTACACACCGCATACAGAGGCCCTTTGTAAATAAGTTCTCACGTGAGGAAAATACATTTCTTGTCTCCGTACGATTCCAGATGCATATACGGGTGCCAACCAAACCAACAACCTGTAGAAAAACATTTCCAATATCAAATACAAAATGTCTATGTCAGACTTGATTAATGAGGCCAAAAAAGATATACTCCATCTTGCAATTGGTGTCAAATGAGCAAATGTAGAAATGAGCCTAATGTGCACTTGTTTATGTCCTTGTCTTTTGCAACAGAAACTACAACCAGGACAAACCTGTATCACTCCTAGAGAATAAATGAGCTCTTTCTTATGAAATTTATGTCTTTGGGGCCAATTAAGGTAAAGCTTCATGAAAATGTGCAGTGCCTGTGGTTGCACAGTGTATTTTGATTGAGACCAATGCTGGAGGATTCCAAGACAAATGCACACAATTTTAGCTTGTAAAAAATAGTTCCTCACTTCCTCGGTATTGCAGAGTAAAATGATTCTGTGATAGTGTTAATTGACCTCAAAGGATTAACTCGCACTTCTTACTATTATATCGCACGCTGCTGTCTAATGAGGAAATCTTGTTTGACTCCTTTGCACTCTTTCTCCTCTTATTGTAACTGTGTTTAAAAGCGAAAAGCGCAAAAGAAAAAGTAACAAGATCCATAGGGCTTGAAGTGAAACGCACGATTCACTGAGGTGAAGAAGTGCACAATTACGAAAAATTAAATAAGATATATAAATTTAGTTTTATAATATAACTAATCTTACCATCCAATATACAATAAAAATGTATAATACCTTGAACTCACCTTGCCCTCGTCAAAATCAAAATCAATTAAAGGGGCTTTATCGACAAGGAAATATTCATCCAAACATTTGCAGCTTTCTGCTGACCAGAGACGCATGACCTGGATTACGAGGAATGTAGAATGTAAACTTAAAACCATGTCCTATTTTGATGTGAACAAGGCATGCAGAGACGTGTGGCCAATGGCAAAAGACAAGTCATGAATACCATATTTTTCTGGGAGAAAAATACAAGTAATGAATAACATGATACACGATAGCAATTATATTGGCAGTACTTAAGAGAAACAATGACACTTGTCAAAAATATCCAATTGATAACAACTAAAGAAACAGAACTACCTACTCATTTCTGAGAAATTAAACAAGAAAACATGATCAGGGATGTTCTACTGTTACACTTCATCCAAATATATTCCACAACAACCAACAATCATCTTCGCATCTTAGGCCTAATAATGTCTCTCCACCTAGCACCCATGGAGCTCCACGGCTGCTCAGCCTATGCATTGTACACTGGCTTTATTTTATAGTAAAGTCTTCTTGCCACGACGATTGATAGACAACAGAAGAGCAAAGACAAGCTATGGGACACTGCCAACCAAACATAAACCAATATGGGAATCTATCAAGTGCAGATAAAACAAGCATTTTGTATGATACAGGTTTCTTTTACCAGAATTTCAAATTAATTTCAACTTCAAAATTTAAGTATCTTAGAAAGAAAAAGAGAAATCATGGAGGATATTTAAGTGCTGCATAAGGTCCACAAAAGGAGGAGGATTAAGGATTTGATGAAACGAAGAGAGGCAGTTCCAATGAAATCATAAGGATTCACATGTATTATTACAATAAATCTCATGTAATAACTATGAGTGCAGAACTTTCCATGATTAAGCACTTTAATCAATCTAACCAGAAGCATGCCATCTTCACCATGCTTCCACATCAACAACTTCTGATCACTAAGCAAGGTTCACAAGCTACCTCCAAGAGCTTACTGGGAGGAAATGGATAGTATACATGATTTTCCTAGTAGATAATGTAGTAGTATGACTTTGCGCTTTCCAGCCAAAGGAAAGAAGCCAGTATGAAATTCTTATTAACTCCTAAAATTCTTAACAGAAAAAAGCGACCCTACCTTGTCACCCACACCGGTAAGGACTTTTCCCATCTTCATTCTGCACTGATTAACCCTAGTAGGAATTGAAGTTAGAGAAAAGATCAAATTTCACAATATGTAGGCTTAATGCATAATTAGAAACAGGTATTATTATGGTGGAAAATCTTCGTTAACATCAGGAGGAAGTTGAAGTTCATTTGGTATTTCTGGGAAATGTGAAAGAAAATGATTTGAGAGAGAGAGAGAGACTGTTCTTAGCTTTTCCTCGTCTTTCCATATTCAATACTTTTATCTTGTACATTAGGAGCTAATTTTATTTTGTATATCCAGGGATTTGAATATGAATATCATATTAATACTGGAAGAGGAGAGGCTAGTGCACTAGGAGGGTTGAACTGCTTATATTACTAAAACTCTATAAGGGTGACTATAAGGGGACCTATTCTTCCATTTGGGGATTCTGCTTATATCTAGGAAGTCAATGTAATATGGCAATAGGAGTCAGGACAGTGGACTCGATCAAAACGGAGAGGATTTAATGCGTGTGATGAGATTGTCAGTGATAGAAATTGAATTCTAAGTCGCTGACAAATACCATTGACAGCCCAATGTTTATGCCATATGATACTGAATCATGTGAATGATAAACTGATGATTCTACAATAACAAAAGCAACGACCCTAGAAAGTGTACATTTTTAATGCAAGATTTTCATGTTAAGGAATATTACAATCTCTATATGTAAAGATGCAGAAGCTGCTTATATTTTTTGAGGTATTATTCGTTTTGTTTAATTAAGAGAGCTATTTTTCGAACTTAATAAGTGTCTTCTTCTGTTTCTACATAATGTCTCTGTGCCAGTGTGTGTATGAGAGAGAGAACTATGTTTCTTAAAAAAAGCACTAAATCCATGGAATATTTAAATAGTCTGATCATAGTTACAGCTTACGATCATGAATAATGGGTATTGTAATGCTTACCCAACTGAATGACCTTTCCATTGATTAACACTAGCTGGAGCTCTTTGTAAAGCCAATGCGTGTCGTTCCATAGCTAGTTGCTCTGCTTGTTCACTCAATGATCTCTGAGAGGAAGAAGCGTCCTGGAGGCCATTAGGATCATTATACCGTTGCTTGCAGTATTCTGTTTGATTTAATTTTAATTTATTTATGGCTTTTCTCCTTCACAGGATAAAGCAAGGGCAATACAAAGAAGACAGTCAGTAATTGGCTGAAGCAATGCTACATAGCTGAAGAAATTATATTCAATTGGCTGTTAGTAGGTCAAAGGTGTGGAAATTTGAGGTGGTACCAAGAAGTGGAAACGGCGGAGCAGCGAATAAGCTGGAATAAGTCGAGAAAGGAGAAGATGATGCACAGGACGTCATGGCTGAGGGATTCTGCTGTTGTTTTCTTCTTTTTCTTCTTCGCGGTTGCCGTGCCCGCCGTGAACGGCTGCCGGGGACTTGACGTCGTTGCACTTGGGTCCATTTTTTTCCAGGGAAGGAAGAACAGGAACAAGAAGCCTTTTTAAGAATCTTACACAAACGTCACAAAAAAAGTTCCAATTTATCAAACTCTACACCGTACACTTAACAAAACTAGTCAAATAAGTATAAAAATTAAAAACCAAAAGAAATAAGGTTATTTTTTTTCATGAATCACACACAAAATCTACTTTCATATTTTTAAACTACGATGCAAAACGAAAAGGAATTTTTATGGATAAGGTAGCAAATAAGGTAATAAAATACAAAAAAAAAAAATTATAAAATTTTAAAAATCAAAATTTTTTTTCAATGGGTATGGTTGAAATTCATTGAAAACATATAAATGAGTCAATATACAAAATTTGAGTAAAATTGGAGGTGATTTGGACTGATTTGGTATCAAAAGTTAAAATCGAGTTCAAAAATTTCTTTTGCGACACATATATCACGTATGTATCTCACACGCAGGTATACATGTGATAGACATTTGATACAAATATGATACATATCTGATACACAAGTGATACGCATATCATTTTTTTCATGTTCATCTTCTAATTCGAACTTTCAATTCAAACCACCTCAAAACTCCACCAAATCATCACAAAACTGAGATTCAAGCTCCTTAACCTATTCTAATAACAGTCACTCAAAAAGAAAGCAAAAGTTGACTTATTTTGGCTACAAATAGTTAATTGGCTAATATTAGTAATATTCTATAAATTAATCAATTTTTATAATAGGCTACTTATAAATTGACATAACTGGTATTTTCACTTTTTTCTTTTTGGGCCAACAGAAGCCTTTTAAGTTGAGGCTCATTAGTTAGGCCCACGAGGGGGGAAAAATCAGAATAGTCAGATTTACAGCTGATAATTGAAAAATAGCCATAATTTCAAAAGATTGAAATTTAACTTTTTTTTCATGTAAAGATAAAATTTAAATAAAAATACCCTTTAAAATTCAGAAAAATTCACATATTATGGTGGAACTTTCGTGCTAAAATAATACTTCCTCCATTTCAATTTAGATGAGATAGTTTGACTCGGTACGGAGTTTAAGAAGAAGAAAAAAAGACTTTTGAAACTTGTGGTTTAAAAGTTTAAGGGGTAAAAGTTTCATGAGACCGTGGTATTTTTGTGGTTATAAAAGCTTTTCATTAAAGGTAAAATGCGTGAAATAAAGAGTTTATAGTTGAATTATTTCCAAATTTAAAAATATGTCATTTATTTTGAAACAGACTAAAAACAAAAGTACCTCAGACGAGCTATTTCATGAGCATGCCTCAATTATACCAAAACAACCTTCGGCTAACTCAACCATTGAAGTTAGTTATAAAAATTGCTCAACACCATATAAAGAATCAAAGTGCCCAATCTCTGTCCAATGTGGGAAACCAACAACTTATAAACGAGAGACTGCAGATTCATGTTGGAAGTCTACTTCTCTCATTCTTGTCTCATGCCATAGACCTTTTAAGTAAGAAATCTATTTCTTCTATTGTTTATCTCTCAAAAGTGGCGACGACATCATACACTATTCCACAATAAATTAAGTGTGCTCGAGATATTCTTGGTCATCTTCACTTTATGGATTCCAAGCTTGTTTTTTTAATTATTCATATCAAGTTTCTTGGTGTTGACTTTCACTTGTTCCAAAGCATGCATGTTGCTTAAGAGGCTCCATACTCATTTGATATTAGTTTATAGAGTGCAAGCTTAGCTTGTTATTGTGGAATAATATTTGCAGTTGACTAACACTTAACGGCGCACGTTTGATTCTCAAAAAATAAAAAATAAACAAAGAGAGAAAGAGAGAGGAGAAAAAAGAGAGATCTCATAAACTAGTTCAAGTAATCTCGTTCCGTTCTATTCAACTTTGGCTAAACAAGCTCATGAAATGATTAATAATATCATAATTAATTACACAAAAGGATTAGCTGCTTGTTTAAGCATTTCCTGGAGGTGGTGTACCAGAAAGGAAGTGAGAAATAAGAGAAAGGGCTCTAGCAGGTTGGTAACTCGGAACTTCATGTCCTGCCCCTCTTACTGTTGCTAATGTTAGTCCTCCTTTGTATGTTTCTATGTATCCTCCAACCTACAATATCCAATTGAAATTATTAATTGTTTTTTCAAAATAGAATTTATAAGCTGTTTTAATTTAATGAGCAAGTAATTAATGATTTTTTTAATTACCTCTCCTCCATACAACCAAGAGCGCCAAGGTTTGTCTACTGTAAGGTCCATTGCCTTTATTGATCTCTTTGATGAAGTTACAGGTACTCTTCCATCTGTATCACCACTGCATTTTACAAGTACAAATATATATTAAATTGAAACATAGTATGTCATTAAATACTTTCGAATGAATACTGAAGGCAAAATTCCTTATAAAATTACCTAAAAATCCATACTCGAACACCATTTGCCAAAGACTCTTCTAGGAGAGGAATTATAGTCAACGGACTATCTTTCCAATTGTAAAAAAGAGGATCACTACAAAAGGGAAAATAAGTGTTGGATTGAGAAGAGAACGCAGACAAGAAAAAGCTAATTTTTTTTTTATATAAATGAATATAATTGACAGTATCTGTTGAAATTTGTTCATTTACAATTACCTGCAAGCTTCCCAATCATAGCTGATATTGGTGACATTAGCGTGGAGTGCCTCTTGAACATCCCGCCTATTCAAGTAAGCATAAATGTAATTGTCGGAGCAGGGATCAAACTGCAATGTCTGCATCAAATAAGACGTATAGCAATTCTTGCATTATTATTCATCGCCTAAACAATTTCTACATTATAATATCCGCATAAAACAAAACGACTAATGCAAGATATCCCACTTACAAAAGGTAATTTAGGGTGTTTGGTGAGATTGCCGTCGTGGCACAGGGGAAAAAAAATGTTGTAGATGTCAAGGTTATCGGTATTGTTGTCTGAAACTGCACCTGCCTTGTTGCACTTTTCCTCGTTGTAGAAATCGGAGTAACAATATTTCTGGATATCAAGGAAAGTTTGATCTGAAATTAGGGCATGAGAAGCAAAGTATTCATACATTCCTACGTTATCTGTATCTTCATTGATCACTGCATTCCCAATCTGCAATTTGTTGCAAAAATAATCAGTCTGTGGCATGAAATTCATAAGAATTTAACTTATATACACTAACAACGTAAATAATTAGAGAACTTACGATAATTCCTTTTAGATTGATAAGAGTCTTGTTGGAGCGCTTGTTAAGGTGAAGAATTGCATGTGCCAATTGAGGTACATAATGCCCAGCATAGCTTTCACCAGAAATGTAAAAATCTCTGTTCTTGTACTCGGGAAATCGCTCGAGCCAATTCAGTAAAAATACAACATTATCATTAGCTGTTCTCTTATCTCCAGTTGAGTTGAAGTCACTGCTTGTATTTGTATAAGAAAATCCTACTCCAGCAGGAGACTCCAAGAACAATACATTTGCAGCTATATAATTCAATCGGAGAAAGTTAGGATTAATATACACTCCAGTTGATAATTTCTCAATTGTTTCCAAATATTAATAGTAGAGAAATTAAAGTAAAGAATTTACCAAGATTCCATGCATAATGATTCCTGTATAATGTTTTTCCATCACTGTGAACTCTAAAAGGTCCGAGTTCCTCCATGGCTCCAAATGCAATAGACGAACAGCCAGGACCTGCAGATATAGTTCATGGCATTTTAAGTATATTTTCATAAAATTGTATATATTTAAGATTAATAACAATATTATGAGCAAATCCAATAATCTATTGATAAAAAACTTTAAGTGTTTATTGAAGAAAGTGATTATGAAATTTAAAATATTAAGATAATAGTAATAAAAAGAAAATTTGGTTTTTAATTTACCCTTTTAATGAAAAATATTACTAGTGGAAAATATTTTTTCTCAAATAGCTTAAACTATACATGTAAATGAAAAGGTTTTTGTCAAAAGTATATAGTATAACACAAAAAAAAAATGATGTATATACCTCCATTAAGCCAAAGAAGAAGGGGCAATGACTTGGAATTCTCAGCTTCAGTAAAGTAATAATACAAGGCACGACCAGCAGATTCATTGACAGTCACATAGCCACCATATTGTTGGAATTTTACTGGTGGTTGTCCTGGCAATTTCTTGATCCAATCTTTTTCTTTCTGTCCCTCTTGAGGTAGAATAACTTTGTCTAAATCTACATGGTTAAGGGCTGCCTTAAACTGGCTCTTGTCAATGGATGAATCTTTCTTTTGCTTAGCCTTGTAAAATTTTCCAAGAACATCACTTTGCCTCTTTCCAAGGCTTGAAGCAACAAAATGTGACAAAAAGAGGGTAAAAAGTAGGAAGAAGAAAGTGATTTTTCCCATTTTCTGATCTTTTTTGTTTCTCTTACGAAAAGTGGAGATATAAGGGGGTTTATATATTGCAATTCTGTGTGATTCCTGATTTGATTATTATACCATTTTGGTACTGAAGGCAAATCATTTTTTAACAAATTGGCGATGTTATTGGGATTATGATATGACTTGCTCCAATTACGCATGATTTTATACCAAATATAGTTGTTGATTTCTTGCATTTGATAATTTTACTATATTTTGATTTCTGAAGACAAATCAGTTTACAATAAATTGGCAATCACTGGGACTATAGTATATGACTTACTCTAATATGCAATATTTTATGCCAAATATAGTTCTAACAGACAGGATTCTATTACTTGATTTTCGCACTTTTGACATGTAAATGAAAATAAAGTGAACTTTAATTCAAAAGAGGGCGTAATAGGAATGAAAATCTTGTAACCAAAATAAAATTAACTAGTACGTAATTTGTGCAGAAACTACAAGTGATTACGGATTAATTTGTTAATAATAAGATGAGTTATTGTACCCTTTTTAGCAACAATAGGTTAAGCAATTTTCAGTCATCAGTCATTTTACAGAAAGAATAGAAGGATTCCCTCATAAGACATCCATTGAAAATTTATAGACATCCTATCATACGGGGAGGATGTATCATTATATAGCGGCTTAATTGAACCCATACCTTTCGATACAGAGCATAAATTTATGTGTAAAATTTTATTAAAATTACAAAAATAGTAGATATGAACCCATAACTTAACAAATATAATTAGTTCAATGCTAAATGTTAGAAATAAACCCCCCACAGAAATAATATTCACGGTAATAACGGCGAAATAATAACATAGTACATGTTTACCCGTAAAATGGTACAGTTGAATTTGTTACATGATTTAAAGACAAGCAAACTGATTTGATCCGAAAATAATAAATAAATACGATTAAAGATAAGACTTAGCGTTAAAATCAAAGGAAATGGCAAGCTTGGCTCCGAGAGCAATGTCTCCAAGGACAAAAATAAGAACAATATGCAAGAAAAAGTAAAGTTATATTATTTAGCTTGAGCGTAGAATGTAGCATAAGTTTTGCCAAAGATTTTGTGTCGTTACAATGGTTGTTGAAACTACTATTTATAGCTATACCTAGGAAACAAGATCCTAGGATCAAACTCCACTTAAATGATAGTAAAGTGGGCCATTGATCAATGCGCAATGGCAGGCCACGAATGCCAAAATTCTATGCAACGGCTACCTACTTAATACTAGGGAGTATTCTTCATTAAATACAATCTGGTGACAAACATTCGACTCGCTCATGTTGATTATGCTCCCTTCAGGGTCTATCCAATACCAACTGCAGTTGTTATCCCCAGGCTTGGTTCTTACTCGATTTGTCTTTCGTCTCTCTCCGGTTCCACGTGTCATGCTATCATTTGGTCATTTAATATAAACCGATTTTACCCTATACAGATAGTCCCCCTGCTTTCCGGTGGCACATCTTTGTGTCATTGGAAAGTTGGTGAAGATTCCTTTCTTGGTGAAAAAATTTCTGAAACCTTCTCAGCAGTCTTTGACGCTTGATAAGACGCACATCTCCTCGCATTTATGTCACGACCCAAAATTCAATTAGTTGTGATGGCACCTAACCCAACCCACTAGGTAAGCCAATTATCAATTATCCAATTCCAATAACAATTATTGAAGCAATTTAAGTAAAGAAAAATCTTAATCTTATACATTCCCCAAGAACTAGTAGTACAAATCATGAGCTTCTAAGAATAGAGTATACAAAGCTGGTATGGAGTAAATACATCATCTGTTTGAAAAGTACATAAACAGAGTTTTATGAATCTAAGGCTACCATGAAAAAGAGGCAGCTACAACCGGAGCACAGGTACATCTTCAGATCCAGCTCCCAACGAACACAACAACATCAGCAGCCAACATCTGTATGCAGGGTGTAAAAGTGTAGTATGAGTACAACCGACTCCATATACTCAATAAGTAACAAACGTAACCTTAGGTTGAAAGAAGTGACGAGCTTGTACCAAGGTCGGGTCCACACCAATAGCCAATAACAGTCCATAACAACGTAAAACAAATATTACAAGAAGTAACTCAGAAATAAAAATGCTCAGAAAAATCATGATTTCTGAAAATAGTTCTGCCTTTCAAGTACATCAGTGAAAACCCAAATCGTTTACCGAAGTTGCCAAAAATATGAGTAAGTTTGAAAACAGTAATTTTTCCAAAATCTTTTCAATGATAATTAAGATGTCTCATTTTATTTCCAGATAACCAGTGTAAAACAAATGCATCACTATGCCCATCTGTCAACATGTGTGAGAAATCATGAATGATGAGATAACGTACAACATGCGAAAAATATATCTCTATGCCTGTATGTCATGTGTGCATGTCAATGCAATGTATCTCAGAGATGAACTCATGTACTCACACTCTCAGAGTACTCAATCTCACTTTCTCACACATTCCACTCATCATGCCCAATCACGCGGTACTGTATATGGCCAATCCGGCCCAGGGAAGATCTATCCCAGAATATACACATCAACTGATCATCAGTCACTAAGTACCGAGTAGGGCCAATCCAGCCCGTGGAGAAGATCCATCTCCAGCTATATAATACTTCGGACAAGATCCATGCCCAGGGAAATCCATCCCGGAACATATACAACACTGACTATAAGTCACCCAGTACCGAGGAAAAAGGGCAATCCAACCCTGTGGAGAAATCCATCTCCAGGTAGTAAGTACTTCGGACAAATCCATGTCCAGGGAAATCCATCCCTCAATAGTATCATCCACGCTCACTGGGGGTGTAAAGACTCCGGAGGGGTTCCTTCAGCCCAAGCTCTATAAACTGCACGGACAACTTATGTGCTATAGTAAAGCCTATAAGGCCTGCTGCAGGCGGACATCCCCGATCCACATAATAATATCCTCACAGTCAGTCTCTCGGCCTCCCTCAATCATCAATATCTCCAGTCTCTCTCTCATGGGCTCACAATGTCATGAAAATAGCACGAAAATGATGATATGATGTATCAATAAATAACAGACTCAGATATGATATGCAATGCAATGAAATGAATAAGACTGAGTATGAATTTTTAATTTAAAACAAATAATTCACAGTAATATGACCTATGTGGGTCCCAATAATACTGACACATAGCCTCAACATGATTTTTAATATGATTCTCAGCTAAATTTCTCTAACATTAAAAACTGCATAGAAAATGCCAAGATTATTTCACTACAAAATTCCACGGAAATAATTACGACACAATTTCTATGGTGCACGCCCACACGCCCGTCACCTAGCATGTGCGTCATCTTCAACAATTCACATAATACCTATATTCAGGGTTTATACCCTCAGCTCCAAGATTAGAAGAGTTACTTACCTCGAACAAGATGATCCATTGTCGAGCAAGCTAAACAATGCTCCAGAAATCCCATTCTACGCATATCAACTCCTGAACGGCTCGAATCTAGCCACAATAAATTTGATTCAGTCCACACAATTTATAGGAATTTATTCCATATCAAATACTAATTTTTCCACAAAATCCGAAATTATACTCAAAAATCGCCTGTGGGGCCCATGTCTCGGAACCCGACAAAAGTTATAAAATATGAACGCCCCTTTAACCACGAGTCTAACCATACAAATATTACTCAAATCCAACATTAACTCGACCCTCAAATCTTCAAATTAAACCAAGAAGGTTTTCATAATTTTTCAACTTAATTCACCAATTAAATGTTAAAAACAACCATGGATTCGGGTAATTTGACCAATATTGAGTTAAGAATACCTACCCCATTATTTTTCTTGAAAATCTCCCAAATATCGCCTCTTCCCGAGCTCCAAATCGGTAAAAATAACTCTCTGCCCAGTCATTTCTTCTATGCGATCGCGGACCAAGTCCCGCTATCGCGAAGCACAACATTTCTACTGCCCAAAATAACCCTATGCGATCGCGTACAAGGTTATGTGATCGCGAAGACCAAAATACACCTCCCCCAAAAACTTCTCTACGCGACCGCACCATAACACACGCGAACGCGAAGCACGAGCTTCCCAGTCCTACGCGATCGCGGACAGCCCATGCGTTCGCATAGAACAATGCTCGCGAACCCCAGCTGCCTCACCTCCTCTTCGCGAACGCGGTTTGATCCATGCGTTTGCGATGCATTCCTTCTTCCGAGCTACGCGATCGCGGTCGTCCCCACGCAATCGCATACAACAAAATTCAGTAGCCCCCAATTAACCCTACGTGATCGCAGACCTTCTCACGCGATCGCGTAGAAGGAAACTAGATGCAGATTTCAGAAAATTCCAGCAAGATTCCAAGTCCAAAAATTGATCCGTTAACCATCCGAAACTCACCCGAGGCCCTCGAGACCTCAACCAAATACACCAACAAATCCTAAAATATCATACGAACTTAGTCGAGCCCTCAAATCACATCAAACAACATCAAAAACATAAATCGCACTCCAATTCAAGCCTAATGAAAAACTAACAATTTTCAACTTCTACCTTCAATGCCGAAACCTATCAAATCAAGTCCGATTGACCTCAAATTTTGCACACACGTCATACATGACATAATGGAGGTATTCTAATTTTTAGAATCGGATTCCGGCCCCGATATCAAAAATTCAACTCCCCGGTCAAACTTCCAAACTTAAATTTTTATTTTAGCCATTTCAAGCCTAATTTAGCTACGGGCTTCCAAATAATTTTTCGGACACGCTACTATGTCCAAAATTATCATACAGAGCTATTGAAATCATCACAATTCGAATCCGAGGTCGTTTTACATAGATCAACATCCGATCGACTTTTCCAACTTAAGCTTTCCATTTAAGAGACTAAGTGTCTCATTTCACTCTAAATTCTCTCCGGACCCTAACTAACTAACCCGATAAGTTATACAATAGCTATAAAGCACAAACAGAGCAGTAAATAGGGGAACATTATTGTAATACTCAAAACGACCGGCCGAGTCGTTACAATTTAATACTCCGAACACGTTGATACAAATCTAAAATGCAGAAGACAAGAAATTAAAGATAAATGATAGAATTTGAGAATAGAACCAATAAAGTAGTAATTGAAAAATAATTGATAAATGTCAATCACCCAACAATTACATAATAAAGTGAACCTAAACTATAGGAATACCTTTAAGTGGAAGTGTGATTCCACTTGAAGAACACACCTTGAATAAGTTGTCATCAATAATGGCAAACTACCATAACACCTCTCAAAAGAGTATTCATCATTCATCAAAATTGGTCTCCCTAAAATGAAAGTCTTAAGGGATATTTATACTAGATTGGGTACTTGACTACAAATGGCCCAAATACCCCTAAGCTAATTCTAAGGAACTAAGTGTAGTCACTTATTATAAGTATAGCCTCCAATTACATGTAGTCTTCATTTGATGGCAAATTACACACATAGCTTCCAATTGCAAAAGTAGCCATCAATTGACATCCAAAGCACATGTTGGCTATCTTGAGTCGAATTATCCTCCCCTTCTTGAAACAAATTCGTCCTTGAATTCAAAACCTTGCAAAACATGGAAAGGAATAAGGACTAGTATAAACTCATCAAGAGACAAATATATGCATGCTAATGATAAAATAAGAAAGTGCCCATGCATTCTTTTGACCCAATTCTTCCTAATAGGCATAAACAACAACAACAACAACAACAACAACAACCCAGTAAAATCCCACTAATGGGGTCTGGAAAAGGTAGTGTGTATGCAGACCTTACTCCTACCCCGAAGGAGTAGAGAGGCTGTTTCCGAAAGACCCTCGGCTCAAAAAAAATAAAAAGACAAAAGGGGCAAAAAGGGAGACAATATTAGTATCACAACAACAATCATAGGATAAATAGGAACACCATGAAATTCAGAAGAAAGATGAAAAGTAAAGGGAGACAATATTAGTATCACCACAACAGTCATAAGAAAAATAGGAACCTCATGAAATCTAGAAGAAAGATGTAAAGCAAAAGCGATAGCTAGTAAATAGGACCTGCACTGAAAAGCGAAATAGTAAGCCACAACATTCCCACTAGTTATCTTAGATAAAAACCCTATATGGCTAGTCCCACCATGTTACGAAGTAAGGCAGGACTCAACTACCTCCTAACCTACAACCCTAATACTCGACCTGCACATCTTCCTATCAAGTGTCATGTCCTCGAAAATCTGGAGCCTCGCCATATCCTTCCTGATCACCTCTCCCCAATACTTCTTAGGCCGCCCTCTACCTCTTCTCGTGCCCTCCATAACCAGCTGCTCACACCTCCGTACCGGAGCATCTGGGCTTCTCCTCCGAATATGTCCGAACCATCTAAGCCTCTCTTCCCGTATCTTGTCATCAATGGGAGCCACATGCACCTTCTCCCGAATATCATCATTCCTAATCTTATCTAATAGGCATAAAGACTCCTATAAATAACATGCACAAAACATCATCACATGGAGTCATAAAATCTACTAAGTAAGCACAAAGTATGACTCTTATGAACTTTACAAACAAGGAAAATGAATTAGGTAGTCCAAACATAGAACCATACCATATTTATAAAGCATATTTAGATCTACCAACTCTCTTATTATTCAAAGTCACTTCATGCCAAGAGTCAAAATAATCAAGCTCAAGTTACCATAAGAACTTCTTAGCACAAAGAAACAAAACATCAAGCACTTCATGCTTACAAAAAATTGTGCATGTTAAAGACACTTCACAATAAGACTCAAGCACCATTTTAATCCAAAGATATCAACCACATGCATCAAAGTGAACACTCTTGAAGTATAACCAAGCATCTTTAAGATCAACAAAGAATACTTTTCCAATAAAATAATGGGCATCTTGCTCAATTACAACCCACAATCATAGAGAAAATCACCGGGATCAAACATAAATATTACCCCCAAATTATCTCTAAGTTGGCCACTTGGCAACTCATAACATGAATATAATAGCAACATCAATAAATCATGGTCAATAAGTATAAAATTCCTACTACTAAAGTGAAAGGAATAGCCAATTACCTCCATGGCTTTAGAAAGCCCAAAAATAAGTACTAACCAATCAAACATACCATAATTGCCTTGTATAAGCATTAAAGATTCAAAATCTTTAGTTGGCCCAAATGGTAGCTTCAACCATCTGTCTCTCTTATGGTTCCCTATTTGATTATCCTTCACAAAGAAGTTCAATACATTAGTGATGTCACCATAAGAAGATTTATCACATTTAAAATCAAAGAAGTTATTACATACTTCAAATTGATCATTTTTGCATTTCATCCTAGAGGCATTTACAAAGATTGACCAAAATGTATTCTCAAAGCATAAAGTAGAGAAAGTAGAGAAATTAATACTAAAGCTAGCATCAACTAACTCACTTCTCTTTGTATCAAAAACCTCTTCATCCTTGAGAATAGCATTACGACTTTCCTTCTCAAAGAAACAAGTTAACTCCTCGTTAGAATTTTTCTCTTCAAAAGAACAACAAAACTCTCCATTGATACCCTTAACAATAAAGAAGGAAGGATTTAGATTGTTCAAACAAGTAGATTCATCCTTCTCAATTGTACCAAGAAGATATAAGCAAGAACCATTCACATCAAACTTGAAAAATCCAAGTTCACTCTCAAACATACAAAGTTCTTGACTTACTTTAAAACTAGAACAATTATCCAAAGATGAATCAATAAAGCTCATCAATTCACTTTCACTAACCAAGAGGCATTCATCCTCTCTCAAAATTTTCACTCTCAAAAGTGTTTCTTGTAGCTAAAGAAGAAATAAATTCGTTTTCATCGCAAACATTCAAGAAAACACCCGCAAAATCTTGATTCCCAACTAAACGCACAACACTAGTTTGAAGCTTTTCCACTTCACAATCAATAACAAATTTAGCTCTCAAATCATATTCAACTAGTGTATTATCACAAATTTTCTTTTGTATGTCAATACAAAGTAAAAAATCATTAATATCACAATTAGTAAGACTATCACTCACAATCAAGTTACTAACAATATCATTTGAAGTAAGTAGAGAGTTAGGACTAGCCATTTTACCTTGAGAAGCAAGTATAGAAACTTCTTTACCTTGGTCTTTCAAATTTAAGCTCACTTGCTTACTTGAAGTAGGAGTTTCAATTTCGCATGAGTCATTTTTGTGCTCACCTTTAAAAGAACCTACAAAATAGTCCAAACAACTAAAGGAAGAAGAGTTAGAAAGGTTAAAGTTAGAATAAGATACATTCTCACTCACACTCTTGTTTTTCTCTCATCTCTTCCTGTTTTCTCTCACTCTTCTCATTTTTCTTTTCACTCTTTTCCTTTTCTCCTAGTGACAATCCACTCTTATTTTTCAACTCATGCTCATTCTTTGGATCTTCCATGGGCAAAGGATTGATACCCCCTAATACATCTATCCAATGTTCTTGGAGTTTCAATGAAAACCTAATTTCCTTGAAATTATTGGTCAAAACTCCAAATTGTTTCAATAATTATTCCATCATGGCTTCCATTTTATAATAAAACCCTTCACTAGTTTCCATCATTCCAATAAAATAAACAAAACAAGTTAGTGAAAATAAGGACCTCAAGTTTACTCCTTTAGTGTTTACATTCAATGTAGATATCACTCAAGTTCACTCGTATATACACTCAAGGTCGTATGCATTCAAGACCTTCACTCAATTGTTCTCACCACTCAAGCCTTTTGCCGCTCTATGGTATTTTCCAAATTTGCTTTCGATCTCAACAAGAGTATTCAATAAGTAGCCCTTCCACTTCGAGGTCGGAGTAGAATTTATGTTGACACGAAAGAAAGGCACAATAAAAGCAAACGGACAAGAGTCAAACAATTAACAACGTAATCAAAGAGAAAAGCACAAAATAATTGGCATGGACACAATAACTAGATTAACAAAGTAGGACTAATTACTAATGTTAACTAGATAAGAATAATCAAAGAAAATAACTAGGAATAAGAAGAACACAAAGAAACTCAAACTGTGCAAGTGAAAAATTCGGCTCCACGATCTGCTTTCGTGGCCATGATTGGTGCTGGCCTGGAGCCATCGCCACGATTGGTGCTGAGTAGGGGAAGTTCGTGGAGATGATTTGACTGGCTCCACATTTTCTTGGTGATATTCAGCTTCAATAATTTTCAGTTTCTGCCCGATTCCATGAACATAATTGACTCCACGAATGGGTCCACGATACTGCACTTTCAACAGCTTTGTTCAGCTTCTGCCTGACTCCATGAAGTGGTCAACGAGTCTGAAATTTCTGCAATTTCCACCTCGATTTTTTTTCTCAAACTCAATCAAATCGCTTCCAAAGGTTCCCAAACTTCAGATTTCACTTGGGAATCACCTTAGGATCAAACCCAAAATTTTTTAACATCAAATTCATGAATCATATAAACTCAAATGGATCAAATTGTACTTTTATCATGAACCCAACATGAACATGATGAACATGGATTTCTTCCAAATTTTTAGATTACTCACTCAATTCTCATCCAAATCGTCTCAAAATTGAAGGACAAGCTACTTAGAAAACTGATAACAAATTCCAATGGTTAATTTGTTCAAATAACAAAAAAACAAAGAACACCCAATTTTGAAACCCTTGTTCAAGCTCAACGTTCTTCAATAATTTTTCAACCTTCAAAACTCAAATCTCCATTCCAATGCACAAGTAAACTTAGATTCAACTTCATAAACTGGTTCTAACCACAAAACACAATTAAAATCACCATAACCACTGATTTAAAAACAACAGAATTTCTTTTCTTTGATTTTGTTTTTTGCGAATTTCAAATAAAATCAAATACTTAGCTAGTGTATGTAGAAACAAACGTCAATCCAAGCTCTGATACCAAATGATACAAATCTAAAATGCAGAAGATAAGAAATTAAAGATAAAGAATAGAATTTGAGAATAGACCCAATAAAGTAGTAATTGAAAAATAATTGATAAAGATCAATCACCTAACAATTACATAACAAAGTGAACCTAAACTATAGGAATTCCTTCATGTGGAAGTGTGATTCCACTTGAAGAACACACCTTGAATAAGTTGTCATCAACAATGGCAAACTACCATTACACCTCTCAAAAGAGTATTCATCATTCATCAAATTGGTCTTACTAAAATGAAAGACTTAAGGGCTATTTATACTAGATTGGGTACTTGACAACAAATGATTCAAATACCCCTAAGCTAATTCTAAGGAACTAAGTATAGTTACTTATTACAAGTATAGCCTCCAATTACATGTAGTCTTCATTTGATGGCAAATTACACACATAGCCTCCAAGTGCGAAAGTAGCCATCAATTGACATCCAAAGCGCATGTTGGCTATCTTGGGTCGTATCATCCTCCCCTTCCTGAAAATAATTTGTCGAATTCGAACCTTGCAAAACATGAAAAGGAATGAGGACTAGTATAAACTCACCAAGAGACAAATATATGCATGGTAAAGATAAAACAAGAAAGTACCCACACATTCTTTTGACCCAATTCTTCCTAATAGGCACAAAGACTCCTCTAAATATCATGTACAAAACATCATCACATGGAGTCATAAAATCTCCCAAGTAAGCACAAACTATGACTCTTATGAACTTAACAAACAAGGAAAATGATTTAGGTAGTCCAAACATAGAACCATACCACATGTATAGAGTATATTTAGATCTACCAACTCTCTTATTATTCAAAGTCATTTCATGCCAAGAGTCAAAATAATCAAGCTCAAGTTTCCATAAGAACTTCTTAGTGCAAAAAAATAAAACATCAAGCACTTCCTTCTTACAAAGAATTGTGCATGTTAAAGACACTTCACAATAAGAATCATGCACCATTTTAATCCAAAGATATCTACCACATGCAACAAAGTGAACACTCTTGAAGTATAACCAAGCATCTTGAAGATCAAGAAAGAACACTTTTTCCAACAAAACAATGGTCATCTTGCTCAATTGCAACCCACAATCATAGAGTAAATCACCGAGATAAAGCACCATCATACCCAAACACTTGAACTGTTAATGACTTCTAAGAGAAGTTCCCTTCTACGAATTCTCGAATTTGGGCTGTTAGCAGATATCCTTCTTCTATTCGCCCTTCCAATATTCCTACTGTGAAGGAGGATTGTAATTGACCAGACCTTAATATCATTGCTCCTGACCTGGCGGAGAGAGTCACCTTCACCAAGAAAGGTTTTACGTATGTCTATACGTACCCCTTCACTTTGGGCCCGTTTTCTTTGAGCGGGGGACTTGACCCCGTGATCTTGGAGTTGTGCCACCGATACCAGGTTTGCTTAGCATAAGTAGGACCTTCTGTGTTGCAAATGGTGGCTTGTCTACGCCGGCTGTGCACAGAGACAGTAAAAACCCTAACCCTGGCACATATAATAAATCTCTACTCCCCCAAAATCTTCGACGGGGGAGCAATAAATTTCAGTAAACGTGGTCACCATGCCTTAATTACCAGCATGAATGATGATAATGACAGTGGATGAATGGAGCAGTTTGTCATCATTGATACCAGGGATATCATCCCGGCCACAACTCCATTCCCCGAATCATGGAGTCGTTCACGTAAGTTTGTAATCTACTCATCTCTTTCTCCGTAAAAAGATTGTTCCATGTCATTGCTAACCCTTTTGTTTCCATTATTTCAGTTACTCGGTGGACACCACCAAGGGTTGAAGGCCTGGACCAATGGGTTCAGAAGATTTTGGATATTACTACGCTAGAAACCCGTCGGTGGAATAAGATGGCCCCCTAATATGGGTGGAGGTCCAAGAACCACGGTAAATTGATTCTTTCTACTTTCCACCTCTAAATATACATAAGTAAACTTGCTAAACATACCTTTTTGTTTGTTTCAAGACTCTCACAAGGTTTTGTTACCTGCCCCATAGTCGAGGTTTGACCGATCCTGCAGAGGCTGCAAGGTTGTTGCAAGATGCTCTCACTCAGAGCGGTGCCGTCGAACCTACCTCAGGTGAAAGTGCTTCCTCTCAAAGTCCCCAGCTAGAGAACAAGCAACCAAAAAGGCGGCGTTCTTTCTCGTCTAGGGATAAAAATAAGAAAATAAAAAAGTCCATGCCCAAGTCAGCCGTAACCACTATGCTCATTGATGATGATAGGGAAGCTAGTGATGAAGGGGCTTCCCTTCAGAGGCGTCAACAATCTTCATCAGCTCAACATAATTCTCAATTTGGAGAGATTAGAACCCCAACCAAGGGTGAGGTCCGAGCTCTTTGGGGAGAAATAGAGATAGTAGAGAATGCCGATTCTCGCTTTCTGGCCTCTGTTGCTGTTTCTGGACCTGTGAGGTCCGAAATCGGCCCTCTTCTGCCTTTTGTTTATGAGCAACCAATAATTAGCACTGCCTTTGTCATAGCTGCTTCTCAACCTAGAACACTATCAACTTCTTCCCCATCCACACCAGTTGTGCCTTCATCACCAACAATTGCTACATCTCCTCCAGCGGTGACAAATGTATGAGAGGAGGCTTCTTCTCCTCCCTAGTCTCCCGATCACGAGAATTTGGGGCACAATTATTTACCCCTTTCTCCAGATCCCCAAAGAAGAAGGAGTGTCACTCTTTCGGTTTTGAAGGGGTGCCATATGTTGTCCCGGCCGGTGTAGCTTGTGAATTACCTGAAGCCGCTGGCTTCAGAGAAAGATAAGAAGAAGATACACTCCCTTTCTGGGGAGTGCATGTTGAACAATGCTATGCACAATGCGACAGTTGTACCGTACTTGTTCTCTTACTGTTTGTTATTTATTTATCTATTATATTTTGTTTTTTTGACTTTGATATACATTTTACAGGACAACTTCCTTGCGTCCGAGGGACTTTAGAGATGGATCCTTGATAAAGAAGGACTTTTGTCCGAGCGGGATCAACTGTTGGCTGAGAGGGACCAACTTGTTGCCCGTCTCCCGGTGCTAGAGAGAAAGGCTGTTGAGATGAGTCAGCTTGAGGCTCGGTTGCAGCAAAGTGAACAGGAAGTGATGGCCCTTAGCCAAGAAGGCACTTATCTAAATGTACAGTTTCAAGAGGCTAAGGCTAAATGGGCTGAGGTCCAAGATGCTGTGCTCGCTGCTGCCGAGCCCGATTCTATTGAACGAGTGAATAATTTAGAGGCATGCTTAACTCCAAAACCGAAGAGGCTACTGCTGCCGAGGAGAAGCGAGTCCGAATGGAAGATAGGTTTAAGAAGATCATGGAGCAAAACCGGGTTCATATATCTACAATCCGTGATCTTGATCTTAGCCTTGATACCACAAGATTCGAGCAGTATGATCTCCAGGCCGAGGTTGACAAGCTTAAGTCAAAACTCCAACACCAAGGGGATTCCCACGTCTTTGAAAAGACATACTCTATGTATCATATGAGGAGAAAAACCTTGGAGGAGGCCAAAGCGGGCGTCATTGATATTAATGATGAAATCGCCAAGGCTCAAGCGTTGGATTTAATTGCTCGATAACATCTCCCGGCTCAGTCTGAGGCAACTGACTCTTCGAGTACTGGTTCTGAGTATTCGGGAACCGAGGAGGAACTTGAATATAATGCAGATGAAGGCCCAGATCCCGCACTAGCGGTAGATCTGCCCACTTCTCCTGGGAGGGAGGGGAGGGGGGCGTAGATGCCTCTTTTTCCCCGAATTCCGGTGGCGATAATGTTTAAATTTTTCCTTTTTCCTTTTGCTGTTTTCCCTTTGTACTTTTGTACTTATGTCGTTTGGCATGTTGATAAATAAAGAAGACTTTTTGTTTAAGTATTGCACAAAGTTCATTCTTTTTGCGTCGAATTAGATAAGGCTTCGGGTGTATTTTCTTCCGATAGCTTTTGGATTCCGGGCATAAACTCTTCCGAAACCAATCCTTTACTATGAGGGTTTCATAAGAGAGGGACATCTTATGTTTACGGTGCTTTTGAAGAGGATGTCTCCTATTCATTTCGGCACAAGCATTTGAAGTTTTTGTTAACTTTCAAATGATAATATCAATTCATCGTTTAGACAAGAAACAAGATAAAAATAAAAGGATTTTATTTTATTCCTTCTATCTTAGAAAGTACATAAGCATTCGTTTGCTGAAAAAAGAAATTGCCAATACATATGGCTAACTTGTACAACTTATTCCTACGGGGCTGGCCGTGCAATCCCCAGTCCCGATGAGACATTATTGTTCTCGGGTCTCGCAGTCCCGATTTTCGTAATCATGTTGACGTATTCTCATACTATCCCCCCAGTAATCAGATGCGAAGTTTATGAATTGGAACACTGGAAGTTTTGCTCCGTTGAGAAGAAACTTGTGAACGGTTGAATAATCTTTGGTTTGATGGCAAGCTTTGTTTCCCATTAGAAACTTTGCCATCGATCCAAAGATTATCTAACCATCCCGTAGTGGCTTATCATAGCGATGCTTTGTCATTTAAAGATCTTAATTTCGCCGATGGAGCTCCCTTCATAGTATGCTTTCCGTTGTTGTCTCATTAAAAAACTTGCCAGAAAAACCCGATTGGGACAAAAACTGGTCGAAGGGAAAAAGAGTGCAACACATACTTTCAGTATATACAATATCCATCAGCAATAATAACTTTTGAGGTGAGTCACATTCTAGTTGCTAGGCAATTTGACTCTATCTTGATTCTCCACCTTGTAAGATCTTTTCTCGGTAATAGCTGAAACCCGGTAGGGGCCTTTCCATGTTGGACCCAGCTTCCCAGCATTGATTTCTTGAGTGTTCTGTGTCACTTTACTCAAAACCAAGTCTCCAGCTTTAAAGTAGCGGAGATTGGCCCTCCGATTATAGTATCTTTCCATCCTTTGCTTCCGAGCCACCATCCGCACGTGCGCCAAGTCCCTGCGTTCATCGAGCAATTCCAGCTTTACCAGCAATGCCTCATTATTTGCTTCTTCATTTGTTCGGAATAATCGTAAAGTTGGTTCTTCTACTTCCACAGGGATCAGAGCTTCTGCACCGTATACGAGAGAGAAAGGTGTCTCTCCCATGCTTAATTTTGTCGTCGTCCGGTATGCCCATAGCACACCCAGTAACTCTTCGTGCCACTTGCCTTTAGCTTTTTCTAACCTCTTTTTGAGGTTTTGAATAATCACCTTAATTGTTGATTCCACCTTCCCATTAGCTCTCAGATTGTATAGTGTGGATATAATCCTTTTTATTTTTAGGTCTTCAAGAAATTTTGTGACTTTGGAGCCTATGAATTGTGGTCCGTTATTACAGGCAATCTCTTTCTGTATTCTAAACTGGAAAATTATGTTTTCCCACAGGAAGTCGACCATTTTGCGCTCATCGATCTTTTGGTAAGGACCTACTTCAACCCATTTAGTGAAGTAATCACTTAAAACTAAAAGGAATCTTACCTTTATAGGACCCGGTGGCAACGACCCAACTATATCCATCCCTCATTTCATGAATGGCCATAGGGACAATACCAAATGTAAGAATTCCGCCGATTGGTGTACTCATTGTGCATTGCGCTAACACTTGTCGCTCTTTTGAACAAATGCCTTTGCGTCTTGTTCCATCTGAGGCTAGTAATATCCTACCCTAATCAGCTTTAGCATCAACGAATCTGCGCCGGAATGGTTCCAACAAATTCCTTCATGGAAATATTTCATTACATAGTCTGCGTTCGAGGCTCCTAAACATCGGGCCAACAGGCCTTGGAAAGATATTCTATATAATTGTCCACCCAAGAGGCTGTAGTGAGCTGCTTTGGTACGTAGTGCCAGGGATGCCTTCGGGTATTCGGGCAACTTGCGATGCCGAATATAATCGATGAACTCATTCCTCAAGTCCCAGACTAGGTTGGTTGTATTTACTTCACAATGGCCACCCACATCCAGTATCGAATACATAAGTTGAACGGTAGTACCGGAGTCGAATCCTTTCATCTCCATGGACGACCCCAAATTGGCCAATGCATCTGTTTCTACGTTCTCTTCTCTTGGGATGTGTGTGATTGACCACTCCCTGAATCGTGCAAGCAAAGTTTGAACTTTAATCGTATATTGTTGTATGTGTTCCTCCTTTGTGTCAAAAATCCTATATACTGAGTTTACTACCAGCTGGAAATCACATTTGATTTCTATGACCTCGAAGCCAAGTCCCCGGCCAATTCGAGTCCTGCAATCAAAGCCTCATACTTGGTTTTATTGTTAGTTAACAGAACAATTTTTATGGCCTGCCTCAAGGTTTCCCCCGAAGGCGTGATTAGGACCACCCCGAGCCCAGACCCTTTTATATTGGAAACTCAATCTGTGAACAAGGTCCAAACTCCTGATATTGTTTCTGACACTATCACCGCTTCTTTAGTAGCCAAGGAGAGTAACTCGGGACTGAAATCGATCACAAAGTCAGACAAAACTTATGATTTGATCGTAGTCCTAGGCTTGTACTCAATATCAAATTCGCTAATTTCAACTGCCCATTTGGCCAACCGACCTGACAACTCAGGTTTGTGAAGAACATTCCGCAAGGGAAAAGTCATCACAACGGCTATCACTAAGCTTTTGAGAGGTGACTAGGAGAGCTAAGGCCAATCTTTTGAGGTGCGGTTAATGAATCTCCGCTCCTGACAAAATTTTACTAACATAATAGACAGAAAATTGCATACTTCTTCCTCCCGGACTAGAACGACACTTACCGCTACTTCCGAGACCGCTAGGTATATTAGCAACTGTTCACCTTCCCCCGATTTTGATAGTAGCGGGGGGATTGATAGATAATGTTTTAGGTCTTTTAAGTCCTGTTGACATTCTGGAGTCTATTCGAAATTGTTGTTCTTCTTCAAAAGTGAGAAGAAGTGGTGACATATTTTCGAGGATCGTGAGATGAACATGCTTAGTGCGGCCAATCTTTCGGTTAGCCTTTGAACTTCTTTTACGCTTGTCAGCTGGTCTGGGATTTCCTTGATGGCTTTGATCTTATGGGGATTTACCTCGATCCCCCTTTGTGAAACCAAGAAACCCAAGAACTTATCGGAGCCAACCACGAACGTGTATTTTTTCGGGTTGAGCTTCATGTTGTGCTTCCTCAGGATATCAAAGGTTTCCTGGAGGTGCTTTAAATGATCACTTGCATTCAAAGACTTCACATACATGTCATATATGTATACTTCTATTGTTTTTCTTATTTGTTTCTCAAAAATCTTTACCTATTTGTTTCTCGAATATCTTGTTCACGAGCCTCTGATAAGTGGCTCCATTGTTTTTAAGCCCGAAGGGCATCACATTATAACAATATGTGCCAAAGTTCGTTATGAACAAAGTTTTTTCCTGATCCTCCGAGTTCATCTTAATTTAATTGTACCCAGAATAGGCATATAGGAAACTCATTAACTCGTGCCCGGCCATTGCATCAATCATTTGATCAATGTTTGGCAGTGGGAACGAGTCTTTAGGGTACGCCTTATTCAAGTCTTTATAATCTGCGCACATTCGAAACTTGTTATTCTTTTTCGGAACTACAACTACATTATCTATCCATGCGGGATATTTTACCTCCCGGATTGAATCGATGTCAAGTAATCGAGTTACCTCTTCCTTCACAAACCTGTTTTTGACCTCGGCTATCGGGCGTTTCTTTTACCTTATCCGAGGGATGCTTGGGTCCAGGATTAGCTTTTGCACGACTACCTTTAGTGGGTACCTGTCATATCCGAGTGCGACCATGTAAAACAGTCAACATTAGTTTTAAGGAAATTAATAAATCCTAGCCTGAGCTCGGGATTGAGTCTTGTTCCCAAGTGAAATATTTTCTCCAAGAATTCCTCAAACAAAGCCACTTGTTCGAGTTCTTCTGCCATAAATTTGGTCGCGTCTGTCTCTTCCGGTACCTAAAAGTATCTCGGTACCTGGTGGGATTCTGACGACTCCTCGCCTTTATCATCTTCGCTCGACTCGAGAGCAGGCGTCAGTTCCTGTAATTGCTATTTGTTGGGTTCCTTCCCTTTACTGCTAGAAATTGACATTGTGTTTATTTCTCTTGCTGCCGGTTGATCTTATCTTATTTGCTTGATTCCCTCTAAGGTCGAGAATTCCAGCAGTTGGTGATATGTTGATGGCACGACCTTCATCTCATGCAACAATGGTATACCAAAAATTATGTTGTAGCTCATGTCACAATCCACCGCTTCAAACAAGGTGGTATTCGTAACCCCTTCGGTGTTCGTGGGCATCATGATCTCTCCTCGGGTTGTCACACTCGCCAAGTTGAACCCAACGAGGAGCTTTGTTGCCGGAGTGATATTTTCGGTTAATTTGGCTTATTCCAGCACTCTTCATTGAATGATGTTGGCTGAGCTTCCTAGGTCAACCCAAACATGTTTAATCTATAAATCCTGAACATTAAGAGAAATTACTAGGGAGTCGTTATACGGCAGAAGAAGTCCGTCGGCGTCTTCCTCCGTGGAGGTGATGTCGTCTTCGGTGACCTCCCGAAGTCTCTTGCTGTGGGTCACCGATACTTTTGTCTTCTTGTCTACCGAGAAAGTTACACCGTCGATTTCATTCCCTCTGAAAATCATATGGATAGTTAGCCAAGGAGGGTCTTCCCATATCTTCGAGGGTTCGACGTTGTCCCGGCTACGGCCATAATTATTCTTGGCTCGGTCACTCAAAAACTCCCTAAGATGATTATTTTTTAAAAGCATTGCGACCTCCTCGTGCAGATGCCGGCAGTCTCCAATTCTATGGCCATGAGTCCCATTATACTCGCACCATAAGTTAGGATCCCTCTGGTTGGGATCAGATCTGATTGGTTTCAGAAATCATGCTTCTTTGATGTTTCCTATTACTGATACCAGCTCCATTATGCAGATGGTAAAATTATAATCTGACAGCCTGGGATTGAGGAATCCCGGGTCCCCGATACCTCTTTTTCTTGGAGAGATCTGTTGCTCCGGCCGTGGTTAGTTCTTCTATCCTGAGCAAACCTATCTGAGGACCGGAACCCTTTGCTTCCTCATCCCTCATCTCTCTCATAAGGCAAGAAGCAGCCTTTAGAAGATCACCGGTCTACATCAAAGTCACCCTTGAACTTGTCCTGGTTCTTGTCTTGGTCTTGCCCCTTGGTTGACGTCGGAAACCCAAGCTGATCATCCTCTGTCCTTATCTTCAACTCATAGTGGTTATGGACATCCGCCCGTGTGGTCGCTTGGAATTCGAGCAGGATTTCTTTCAACTTTCGGGAGGCGTCAGAGCTCCTCGGGTTCAAACCCTTAGTGAATTCCTCCGCTGCCCATTCGTCTGATATGGTCGGTAGCAACATCCTCTCTTTTTGAAATCTAATAAAGAACTCCCGCAGTAATTCAGACTCACCCTCTGTGATCCTGAATATGTCCGCCTTCCTGGCATAGACCTTCCTGGCCCCGTCTTGTGCCTTAATGAACAAATCTGCGAGCATTTCAAAAGAATCAGTTGAATGCTCAGGTAAAAGCGAATATCATGTCAAGGCCCCCTCCGTGAGGGTTTCCCCAAACCTTTTCAGCAGAACCAACTAAATCTCATGTTGAGCCAAGTCATTTTCTTTCGCCGCCATTGTATAACTAGGTGTACTTCTTCGATTGTAGGCCCTTCAAAACTGGTTGTGCGCCCGGAATCTAATCCATTCGGGCGTGAATCTCCTTTGTATTCTAATCCATCTGATTGTTCATCTCCCTCATGAATCTCATGAGTTTGGTTTTGAAAGGATTATTACCGTTGTCGTTACCGGACCCACTACCGGTTCCCCTGGCTGTGTCGAAACTGACCTCACCCCTCGAGGTGTTGTTATCAACTCATTGAGCAATTTGATTTACAGGAGCGCTGGGAAAAACTGGGTCTCTTGCGTTCGCGTTGTTGGAAGCACCTGACAATGCCTGCTTCAATTCCTTCATGACTTGGTCCTGCCTCGAGATATGGCCCATGATGGCTTTCTATTGCTCTATCAAGATCCTTATCGTTTCTGTAACCTGTTCGTCCTCAGCATCATCGGGAGTTAGTACCCGCACATGTCATAGGTATTATCCGCCATGGACCGAAGTTGCCACGCCCCCCTCATTGCTTGTGTCACTGATTGAATCCTCATGTTGAGGTAGATTTTCATGTGCCTCAACGTTGTGTGCGATGTTGATATTGTTAGCTACCATTTTTTGATCTTTGATATGAAACAAAGAATCAAACGAGTTAGTAATAGATGCAAGGATCAACTCTATTACACAACTGTCTAAGCCCCACGGTGGGCGCCAAACTGTTTCCTCGTAAAATAGTACAGTTGAATTTGTTACATGGTTTATAGACAAGTAAAATGATTTGATCCGAAAATGCTAAATAAATAATATTAAAGATAAGACTTGGCGTTAAAATCAAAGGAAATGGCAGGCTTGGCTACGAGAGCAATGTCTCCAAGAACAAAAATAAGAACAATATGCAAGAAAAAGTAAAGTTGTATTATTTAGCTTGAGAATAGAATGTAGCATATGTTTTGCCAAAGATTTCGTATCCTTACAATGGTTGTTGAAACTACTATTTACAACTATACCTAGTAAACAAGATCTTAGGATCAAACCCCTCTTAAATGACAATAAAGAGGGCCATTGATGAATGTGTAATGGCATGCCATGAATGCTGAAATTCTTTGCAATGGCTGCTTATTTAATACTAGGAAATATTCTTTATTAAATGTCATCTGGTGACAAACATTTGACCCACTCCTATTGATTATGCTCCTTTCGGGGTTTATTCGATACCAACTATAGTTATCGTCCCCGATCTTGGTTCTTACTCGATTTGTCTTCCGTATGTATCCGGTTCTACGTGTCACGCTACAATTTGGTCATTTAATATAAACCAATTTTACCCTATAGAGATAGTCCCTATGATTTCCGGTGGCACATCTTTGTGTCATCGGGAAGTTGGCGGGAAATTTTCTGAAACTTTCTGAGCAGTCTCTGACGCTTGATAAGACGCACGTCTCCTCGCATTTAATACCCCGAACACGTGTTATCCCACGATTTAGGAATATTTTCGCCGGGTCTCGAGGTAATCATGGCCATGATTTCTGCTGTCTATATCTTTACTTATACTTATCATCTTACCTCTTTCACTTCCAAAACCCTCATAAGTTCATTACCTTCTTTGCTCTTAACCTCCTTCTACTTTCATCTCTTTCCGAATTTCTTTGCTCTTAACCGATAAACTCTTTATTATCATGACTTCTTTTACTGAGTCCTCTAAAAACTATGGTCTTGTATTCGGTGGAGGCCCGAAGAAAAGCAAAGATAAAGAGGTTGATGTCGATGTTGATCCTCCTACGGTAAGCGCCATCATACTTAAACACTTGAGCACTATTAATGACTTCAAAGAGAAGTTCCCTTCTGCGAATCCTTGAACTTGGGCTGTTAGCAGGTATCCTTCTTCTATTCGCCCTTCCAATATTCCCACTGTGAAGGAGGATTGTAACTGTCCAGACCTAAATATCATTGCTCCTGACTTAGTGGAGTGGGTTACCTTAACCCAGAAAGGTTTTACATATGTCTATACGTACCCCTTCACTTTGGGCCCAGTTTCTTTGAGCGGGGGACTTGACCCCGTGATCTTGGAGTTATGTCACTGGTACCAGGTCTGCTTGGCACAAGTAGACTTTTATTAAATTTGCATACCATATGTTTCTTTCCAGCTACTTCAAATCCTTTTGGCTGCTCCATATAATCTCCTCTTCCAAATATCCATGAAGAAACGCAGTTTTCATGTCCAACTGCTCCACTTCAAGATCTAGGCTAGATGCTAAGCTCAAAATTGTTCGAATAAAAGTTATTTTGACAACAAGTGAGAATATTTCATCAAAATCAATACCTTTCTTCTATTCGAAGTCTTTTACCACCAATTGAGCTTTGTATATGACCAGCTTGCCATTTTTATCTTTCTTGAGTTTAAAGACCCATTTGTATTTGAATGTTATTTTACCTTTTAGAAGTTCAACCAGCTTGTACATGCCATTTTTCTGTAGAGATTCCATCTCTTCTTGCATGGCTCTCATCCACTGGTTCTTTTCTGGATGTGACACCACCTCCTCTAGACTTTCTAGCTCCATCTCATCATTAATGAGGACATACTTTCTGGAATAGTACCTGCATGACTCTACCCTTGGTCTTTCTGATCTTCTCAGAGGTTGAGGTAGTTCTTCTCCCTGAGTGGAGTACTCCACTTGCTCGACATCATCATCAAGTTGCTCATCATGCTAAATAACCTCATCAGGTTTCTCCCCCTGTTTGGCAACCTTGTTGGTCCTGCTTTCTACACTTGCGGGATTGTTAGAAGTATAAGGAATGATAACAAGGTTAAGGATTATACCATTCTTGGCCTTCTCTGACTGATCATCTACAGTTCCAACTTCACTTTCTTGGATGATTACATCTCTACTTCTAATGACCTTCTTCTTCAACCATAATTTGTACCTGAATTCTTCATCTCCGTATCCGATGAATATGCAGGAAACAGATTTATCATCCATTTTTATTCTCTGCTCCTTCGGTACACGTGCAAAAGCTCTACAACCGAATACCTTCAGATATGAGTAGGACACCTCCTTGTTGGTCCAAACTCTATATGGGATGTCAAACTCCAATGGAAGTAGTGGACTCCTATTGATCAGGCAACAAGTTATCTGAACTGCTTCACCCTAGAATGACTTAGGCAGTTTAGCCATTTTGTGCATCTTTCTCACCTTCTCAACAATGGTGTGGTTCATACTCTCAGCTACACCATTGTGTTATAGGGTTTCAGGAACTGTCTTTTCATGTCTGATCCCATGGCTCGAACAATACTCTTTAAATTCCCTTGAAGTGTACTCACCTCCATTGTCAGTTCGGAGACGCTTTAACTTTCGACCTGTCTCCCTTTCGACCAAAGCATGAAACTTCAAGAAAACTTAAAACACCCGATCTTTGGTTTTCAAGATATAAACCCACAATTTTTGTGAAGCATCATTAATAAAAGTAACAAAATATTTGTTACCGCCCATCGATTTAATTTCCATTCGACCACAAATATCAGAATATACCAAATCAAGTATACTGAATTTTCTTTCATACGATGTCTAAAATGAGACTCTATGATGCATACCAAATAAATGGTAGTCATAAGATTTTACCATTGTACCTTTAGTAAAAGACATGAGTGATCTTATGGCAAGAATCTGCAATCCCTTCTTGCTCATATAACCCATTCTTTTATGCCATAAATATGCAGAAATCTCATTTTGTGCCCGATCCACGTCTAATCCACACTCAATAGTGAGTGGAAACAGTCATTGGAAGAATAGTACCCAACAAGAGTCGGAGTCGATTTCCACAGGGAGTTACTAGGGGTGTTAGGAGTATACACTTGTCGAAAGCGAAAGAAATAGCTAAATTGCACTTCCACAACAGGTTTTGATTTCTAATTCTAATTTTACTCTAGTAATAATAAGCTAAGAAAAGAAACTAGATGCGAATCAGTGTTTTTGGTGTTTTTTCCAAATAGTTTAAAGGCCTAGGTTTGTGACCATTACCTAGGTGTTTGCCTGATGGGATAAAGACATTAATGCTTGTTTTGTTGATTGGGGTGTATTATAGCTCTCAACACTATGTTACCCACTCAATACCTCTCGGTCAGGGAGTGATTTTTCCCAATTTGGATTTCTCAAGTCCAAATGGGTATCAACCAAAATAGTTGATAAGAGCTCAAGTCAGGTTATTACTATCTCTAGGTTGAACCCTTTAATTGGGTTAATCAATCTCTCAATTGACCCAATTCCTTGTTAGATAAGTTATCCTAGACTAGGTCCCTCTTTCTCAAGTAGAGACTAAGTCAAATAGGCATGAATCAATGTTTGCAACCATTAATTCTAAAATTGAAGCATGAACTAAGCTAAATAATCAACACCCAATCATAAACAAGCATAAAATTAATCACCCATAAGGTTTACACACTAGGGTTGGGTCACAACCCTAATAAAATGCTTTCTTCTCATAATGGGTTTTGAAGAAAATATGGAAGAAAAGCTAATTAAACCCATAATGGAAGATAAAAGTGATGAAACCTAATGTAAATACACCAAAGTAATGTAAAACTTTCTAAAGTAGTAAAGAAAAATGGATACAACAACTTCAGATGTTCAAACTTGACCTAATTTTGTAAAACTCATCTATTTATACAAAGCTGAAAATCCGGGGGAAAAATGCTCCTTGGGAGGTTCTGCGGCCGCACATGTGCCGTCCGTAGATTTCTTCATCTGGCAGGAAGTGAAGTTCTGCGGCCGAACATTTCTGAATTGCGGCTGTGAGGCAATCTTCTGGGGCCGCATATTTCTGGGCTGCGGCCGCAAAGGCAACTCTTCTGCGGCCACACAATTCATCCGTGGTCCGCACTTTGCGCAAAGTTCTTCTAAAATTTTCTCCTTGGTTTGCGGCCGCAGATGGAATTCTGCGGTCCGCATTCTCTTCTGCAGACTTTGTACAGGGACGAACTTGCATAAGCATAGTACCGGAACTCATCCAATTCATTTAAATGTGCAACCCTCAAGTTAGCGGTTACATCCCAATAAAGATTCAACTTCTTTAGAGCCCACATGGCCTTGTGTTCTAGTTCCACAGGAAGATGACAAGCTTTTCCGAATACCAACCGGTATGGAAATATTCCGATAGGTGTTTTGTAAGCCGTACGATAAGCCCATAGTGTATTATCAAGCTTCTTGGACCAATCCGTCCTATTAGCATTCATCGTTTTGGACAAAATACTCTTTATCTCCCGGTTGGAGACTTCCACTTGACCGCTAGCTTGTGATGATAGGGAGTTGTGACCTTATGAGTACCACCATACTTGTCAAGTAAAGTGTCGAAAGCCTTGTTGCAAAATGTGATCCCACATCGCTTACAATAGCCCGCAGAGTATCAAACCTTATGAAAATATTCTTCTTCAAGAACGTCACCACACTTCTCGCCTCATTGTTGGGTAGAGCAACGGCTTCAACCCATTTGGAAACATAATCAACCGCGACCAAGATGTAGGTGTTTCCACAAGAACTCACAAAAGGACCCATGAAGTCAATACCCCACACATCAAAAATATCAATCTCCAGAATGGTAGTGAGAGGCATTTCATTTTTCTTTGAGATTCCACCAGCCCGTTGACTTTTATCACATCTTTTTACTAGCTCACTAGCATCCCTGTAAAGAGTGGGCTAATAGAAACCGCAAGTTAGCACTTTGACCGCCGTTTTTGCTCCATTATGATGACCACCATATGGCGAAAAATGACAAGCCCCAAATATTTCACCTTGCTCTTCTTCCGATACACATCTTCTAATCACTCCATCAGTATAAATCCGGAAAAGGTATGGTTCATTCCAATAATATTCTTGACAATCCCGTTTGAGCTTCTTCATTTGGTTTGAAGAGAACTCAATCGGGATGATTCCACACATAAGAAAATTTTCTAGATCCGCGAACCATGGCACCTCTTTCATTGAAATAGCCAAGAGTTGTTCATCGGGGAAGGAGTCGTTAATTTCAAGGCCATCATGCGGCCTCCCCTCCTCCTCCAAACGAGACAAGTGGTCCGCCACTTGGTTTTCACTCCCTTTTCTATCTTGGACGTCAATATCAAACTCTTGCAACAAAATCACCCATCTTATCAACCGGGCTTTGAAATCTTTCTTCCTCATAAGATAATGAAGTGTCGCATGATCCGTGTGGACAATGACCTTTGTACCCATCAAGTACGGGCGGAACTTCTCAATTGCAAACACAATGGCAAGGAGTTATTTCTCTGTAACAGTGTAGTTGACTTGGGCACTATTCATGGTCTTACTAGCATAGTAGACTGGGTGAAAAATCTTGTTAATCCGCCGCTACATCACTTGCAGCACACATAAGTTCAAAAGGGACACTCCAATTTGGAGCGGTGATGATGAGAGTAGTTGTCAACTTAAATTTTAACAATTCAAAAGCTCTCATGCAATCATCATCGAAGTTGAACTTAGCATCCTTCTCAAGAAGCCTGCACAACGGGTTCACCACCTTAGAGAAATCTTTGATGAAATGCCGGTAAAACCCCACGTGACCTGAGAAACTTCGCACACCCTTCATCGAAGATGGAGGTGGAAGTTTAGAAATCACCTCAATCTTTGCCTTGTCAACTTCAATTCCATTCTTTGAGATTTTGTGGCCAAGGACAATGCCTTCCTCGACCATGAAATGGCACTTCTCCCAATTAAGCACCAAACTTGTTTCTTCACATCTTGCCAACACTTTATCCAAATTTTCAAGACAATCATCAAAAGAATATCCTACCACCGAGAAGTAATCCATGAACACTTCAAGGTAGTCCTCCACCATGTCTGTGATGATAGCCATCATACACCTTTGAAACATTGCCGATGCATTGAACAAAGCAAATGTCATCCTCTTGAAGGCGAAAGTACCATAGGGACATATAAAGGTTATTTTTTCTTGATCCTCCGGAGTAATAAGAATTTGGTTGTAGCCTGAATACCCATCAAGAAAGCAATATAAAGCACGTTTGGCCAATCTATCAAGCATTTGATCTAAGAAAAGAAGTGGAAAATGATCCTTCCTTGTGACTTTGTTGAGCTTGCAATAGTCCATACACACCCCCCATCCGGTCACCGTTCTTGTTGGAATCAACTCATTCTTGTCATTGGTGACCACCGTCATGCCCCCTTCTTCGGGACACATTGAACCGGAGAAGTCCACGAACTATCGGAGATGGGGTAGACAACCCCGACATCCAACCACTTGATAATCTCCTTTTTGACAAACTCTTGCATAGCCTCATTGAGTCTCCTTTGATGTTCAATAGCCTTCCTCCAAGTTGATCTTATGCATGCAAAATGTGGGGCTTATCCCCCGAATATCTTCCAATGTTAACCTAATAGCCTTCTTCCTATTTCGTAGCAATGCCAATGTAGAATCTACCTGCACGTTAGTCAAACAAGAGGAAAGAATAACCGGTAAAGTAGAACAAGGGCCAAGAAATTCATATCGAAGATGTAGAGGCAATGGCTTTAACTCCAAGGTAGGAGGATTTTCAATGGAAGGTTTCGTGGGAGGAGTTGTCCTATTTTCAAGATACAAATATAATTTTCGGGGTGCATAATTGTACGACCCCATTCCTTACAAAGAGTTCACACATTCCATAAAGCCATCCATCTCGTCATCATCAAAGTTGAGCAAGATGGCCTCCAACATATCACCAACGTTGATCATAACACTTGTGTCATCAACAATAACATCGGTCACCAAGTCCACAAAAGAGCACACCTCGTTGCTATTTGGTTGCCGCATGGACTTACACACATGGAAAATCACTTGTTCATCACCCACCCGGAAGGTGAGTTCTCCGACTTTAACATCACAAAGAGCCTTCCCCGTTGCAAGGAAAGGTTTTCCAAGAATAATCGGCACCTCATAATCGACTTCACAATCTAGAATGACAAAATCCATCGGAAGAATAAATTTATCAACACGAACAAAGACATCTTCAATCACTCCCAAAGGTCTCTTTATAGTACGATCGGCTATTTACAATATCATAGAGGTGGGTCTAGGTTGCCCAATTCCCAAGGTCTTGAAAACCGAATAGGGCATCAAATTGATACTTCCCCCAAGATCACAAAGAGCTTAACAAACTCGGCACTTCCAATTATACAAGGAACCATGAAAGTACTGGGATCCTCTAACTTAGGAGCCATTGAATTCACAATTGCACTCACTTGATGAGTGACTTTGATAGTTTCAAAATTCATTGACCGCCTCTTTGTCATGAGATCCTTTATAAACTTTGCATAACCGGGCATTTGTACCAAGGCTTCAACTAATGGAACATTGATTGAGAGATTCATCATCATTTAAATGAACTTCTTGAATTGATTCTCGCCATTTTTCTTGGCAAGTCTTTGAGGGTATGGAGGTGGAGGCTTAGGCAATGATGCCTTAGCCTTTTGCACTAC
This sequence comes from Nicotiana tabacum, assembly GCF_000715075.1. Taxonomy (NCBI): domain Eukaryota; kingdom Viridiplantae; phylum Streptophyta; class Magnoliopsida; order Solanales; family Solanaceae; genus Nicotiana; species Nicotiana tabacum. Next base: position 72,321,604 of record NC_134098.1, on the reverse strand, counting down.
CGGCTCTGGTATGTCAATAATGTGATCCCTAGACGGGTTCACCTCCTCTTGAGTCTCTTCTACACTATCATCAATATCAATCCGAACTTCATCATTTGATTGCACCACATTGTTCGGGGACCTCTTCTTCTTGTACCACTTGCTCATCATCCACAAGTTGCTTTTGACTTGAGGTGGGTACATTCCCACCTCTTCCACTTCTTGTAGTAACGGCCATGGCATGCCCCATGTTGTTTCCACCCTTTGGGTTTACTACCGTGTCACTTAGTAGTGCCCCCTTAGGACGAGAATTTAGAGCTTGAGAGATTTTCCCCATTTGAACTTCTAAGTTACGGATCGATGCGTTGTGTGAGGCAAGTTGGGCATCCGAATCGGCATTATTTTCAATCATTTGTTTGAACATGTTCTCAATATGCCCCATCTCATTGCTTGAAGAACTTGGACCATAAAAAGGATAAGGAGGCGGGTTGCTCAGTTTTTGATACATTGAGGGCCTTTGAAAACCCGACCCCCGATTGCCTTGATTATTGTTCCATCCATCGTAATTGTTACAACCCCTCCCCCCCCCCAATTTCCTTGATTATTGCCACTCCAGTTTCCTTGATTGTTGTTGTTATACCAATTCCCTTGATTATTTCCACCACTCCAATTTTCTTGGTTGTTAGAATTTCAATTCCCTTGATTGTTTTGAGGTCGCCATTATTGTTGGTTTGGGCCTTGGAAGTTGTTTCGTTGCCCTTGGAAGTTGTTCACATATTGCACCTCCTCTTCTTGTTCATTGTAAGAATCATCTTGATCAAAACCAGTATCCTCTTGCACATAATTCTCCACAGGATGTTGCACTTGTGGACCCTTGGTCCTTCTTTTGTTCACCATCATGTTCACTCCTTCTATGGCATTGACTTTCTTAGGATTTTGCACTTGTTGAAGTTGAGCCTTTGCTAATTGATTCATGGTGGTAGTCAATTCGGCAATGGCTTGCCCATGGTCATGCAACTCTTTGTGAAGGTGGATCACGTTCGAATCACCTTGTGGAACATTAGTTCGGGATTGCCACGCCGGTGATGTTTTCGCCATTTCATCTAAAATCTCACACGCCTCCGCGTAAGGCGTAGTCATAAAGTTCCCACCGGAAAGTTGATTCACTACACATTGGTTGGTTGTGTTAATCCCACGATAGAAAGTTTGTTGAATCATATTATCTATCATATCATTGTTAGGACATTCCTTAACCATTGTTCTATAATGTTCCCATATCTCATGTAGTGGTTCATTTGGCTCTTGCTTGAATGCCAAAATCTCATCCCGAAGTGTAGCCATGTGCCCCGGAGAGAAGAACTTAGAAATAAACTTTTCCGCCAACTCATCCCAAGTGTGAATGGAATGGTTCGGCAAATGTTCCAACCAATCTAAAGCTTTCCCTTGTAGAGAGAAGGGAAAAAGCCTTAGCCTCAATGCATCCTTGGATACATTTGTTTGTTTTCTCCCCAAATAAGTGTCCACAAACCCCTTCAAATATTTGTATGCATTTTGACTTGGAGCACTGATGAAGAAACCTCATTGCTCTAGCAAAGTGAGCATCATATTGGTGATTTAAAAGTTGCCCGTCCTAATATGGGAAGGGACTATTGCACTAGCATGTCCTTTATTGGGTAACACCCGGTGTGGAGCCGCTCGTGGTGGAGGTGGAGGTGGAGCGGAGACATTGTCATGAGGCACTCAACCTCTTCTATTGGCTTGAGGTACAAGAGGAACCTCATCAACTTGGTCATCCTCAATGCCCACATCCCCCAAAGGCAAATTTTCGAGCTCATTGTTAGTCATGGTTGTACCTACGATTTCTCAAACAAGTTAGTAACACGTAAGGAAAATAAGATATTCCAAAAACACACCCAAATATATAGCTAACATCGTTTTTAACTCCCCAACAACGGCGACAAAAAATGATCCACATCCAATCCACACTCAATAGTGAGTGGAAATAGTCGTTAGAATAATAGTACCCAACAAGAATCGGGGTCGATTTCCACAGGGAGTTACTAGGGGTGTTAGGAGGATGCACTTGGCAAAAGCGAAATGAATAGCTAAATTGCACTTCCACAACATGTTTTGACTTCTATTTCTAAATTTACTCTAGCAATTATAAGTTAAGAAAAGAAACTAGAAACGAATCAGTATTTTTGGTGTTTTTTTCAAATAGTTTAAAGGCCTAGGGCTGTGACCATAGCCTAGGTGTTTGCCTGATGGGATAAAGACGTTAATGCTTGTTTTGTTGATCGGGGTGTATTATAGCTCTCAACTCTACGTTACCCACTCAATACCTCTCAGTCAGAGAGTAATTTTTTCCAATTTGGCTTTCTCAAGTCCAAATGGGTATCAACCAAAACAGTTGATAAGAGCTCAAGTCGGGTTATTACTATCTCTAGGTTGAACCCTTTAATTGGGTTAATCAATCTCTCAATTGACCCAATTCCTTGTTAGCTAAGTTATCCTAGACTAGGTCCCTCTTTCTCAAGTAGAGACTAAGTCAAATAGGCATGAATCAATGTTTGCAACCATTAATTCTAAAATTGGAGCATGAACTAAGCTAAATAATTATCACCCAATCATAAACCAGCACTAAATTAGATACCCATAAGGTTTTCACACTAGGGTTGGGTCATAACCCTAGTAAAAGTCTAGCTTCTCATAATGGGGTTTGAAGAAAATAAGGAAGAAAAGCTAATTAAACCCATAATGGAAGATTAAAATGATGAAACCTAATGTAAATACACCAAAGTAATGTAAAACTTTCTAAAGTAGTAAGGAAAAATGGCTACAACAACTTCAGATGCTCAAACTCGACCTAATTTTGTAAAACTTGTCTATTTATACAATACTGAAAATATCAAAAAAAAAATACCCCTCAGGAGGTTCTGTGGCCGCACATGTGCGATCCGTAGATTTATTCATCTGGCAAGAAGTGGATTTCTATGGCCGCATATTTCTGAACTGCGGCCGCGAGGCAATCTTTTGCGGACGCACATTTCTAGGTTGCGGCCTCACAATTCTTGTGTGGTCCACAATTCACAGAGGCTTCTGGACTTGGTCTTTTTGCATACTCTCTGATCTTCGACTCTTAGTCCAGTTTTGCGGCCACACAATTCATGTGTGGTATGCACTTTGCACAAAGTTCTGCTAAGCCTTTCTCCTTGGTTTATGGCCACAGATGGAATTCTACGGTCCGCAATCTCTTCTGCGGCCGCAGAATTCCTTCTGTGGATCGCACATTTGTGCTTCTGCGTCCTTTATTGCCTTGTGCTTAGGAACACTCCTTTTTGAGTTGGATTTCATCTCGGGAGACCAAACTTCCAGCATACCTGCAATTTTGCAAAATTTCATTAGTTTTGGGGACAGAATTCAATGTTTTTGGACTAAAACAAAAGCTAAAAGGAGTTAATAAGTAGTCAAAATCCCCACTTATCAATGTCGCGTTTAATTCACCTCGACGTATTTCTGCATTTGTCCCATACAACGTGCCACGGGCAACTCCCTTTGCAATTATCAATGATCCCTTGGTGAGTATCCACTTTTTATTTGCAAAGTAGTTCTCGTATCCATCTCGGTCCAAAGCTGCAATACCCCGAAAATATTTCAAAGTACTTAAGCGCTATTAAGAAAGTTGATGTGCGCTAATTAAATTATTTTGTGTGTAGACAAGGACTATTATATGAATGATATCAATTGATCATGATAATATATGTATGAGTTGCATTAAGAATGGTTTATGATCTAAGAAGATCCCTAAGGCTAAGGCAAGTTGAAAATTTTATGATGGGATAAAGTTTTAAGTGAGTTAGCACAAGACCTAACTTCAAACGAGCATACCTATCTTGATATGAATAGTTATATGGTGTATTACCTATAAAAAGAAAGGACTATGTGTCTAGTTTTCCACGCTTCAAACCGTTTGTCATTTAGACACTCTTACAAGAAGTTATGACCAAATTACCAAAGGCTGAATCTGCGATTAATTTCACGACCGTAAAACAGTTCCGCGGACCGCATAAGCATCGCAAAGTGGAGCAGAGACGAACAAACTATTATGCTGCAACTATGCTGTCGCATAATTGATTATGCTGCAATTATGCTATCGCACAATTGATTATGCTGCAATTCTGCTGCCCACAAAACGATTATGCTATAGCACAATTGCACCACATAATTGACTTCGGGGGTCATTTTTGGAAATTTTCATATCCGATCCAATTTTGATATAAGGCCTTAGGGGGTCATTTTAGAAGGTAAAATGTGATTTTGTATAGAGAGGAGAGAGCTATATTAGAGAGAGAAAGAGAAGACCTAGCTATTTTGTTCATCAATTCTTGCTCAAGGCTTGAAGATTTCACAAGATCTTCATCTAATAGGTAAGATTCTACTCCCTAGCCCTAAATTTCGGGATTTTGATTAAAAGTAGGCCATGAGAAGTATGATTCTTGGGTGTGAGAGTATTATGTATACATATATGTACCAATAAGATTTGTGGGAAGATTGTTGAGCTCAAATAGGTAAAAATTGGGTTATGGAATGAAGGAAACCTTGTAGAAGAATCTTGTAGTTAAATTTACACACCTAGTGTTTGATAAAATGCTCAAATGAGCCGAGATCATGAATATCTTCCTAATAATGGTTCAATTTTGTTATGTCTCAAAATAGATTGGGATTGCTAGAATTTTCGGAACGTTGTAGTAATTTAAGAAAAGCTCAAAGCAAGGTATGTTGGCTAAACTACTCTCTTAGAATTGAATTCAATGATGTTCTTATAAGTTTCAAGTATGGTTGTCTCAAGTTCCTTATTCTATGTTCCGAGTTGTTCCCAATAAATTCGATTGTCCCGAATAAGCAAAATGTCGAGAATTAAGTTTTCAAAACGTGTTCCGAATGTTCCTAACACATTATGTTATCCTTTGGGAATGTGTTCAAAAATGATATGTGTATTAAAATTCTATGTCTTTGAATTGTGTTTCAATTGAAGGTTATGATTCCAAATTGTGTGAGAAAACTTAATATGCTTAAGACTCTTAATGGCTCATATGTGTACCTAAAGCCTTGATTGAAAATGTCTTACTGTTGATAACCTATAAACATGTGAAAGAAGTATGAAATGCGATGATTGATATAAGTGAAAGTTATACTTGTGGCCAATGGTGCCAATGGAATTAAAAGATGTGAAAGAAGTATGAAATGCGATGATTAATATAAGTGAAAGTTATACTCGTGGCCAATGGAGCCAATGAAATGAAATGATGTGAGAAAGGTTATGAAATGAGCCTTAATTCAACTATTTCGAATTGACTTCGAAAATAGAATTGCCTAAAAGCCTATAAACTCAAGTCATGCTGATATGTAGTTGTTTTAACAAACGTTATGATTTGTGAGTATTTTCAATGTGCTTCACGTTCTTCGCATATTCGTGAGTGGAAATTGTGTATTGCCCTTTGTGGGGAAAATGTGTCAAGAATAAATGGTGTGTTATTTGCTGATGATTTTAACTTGCGCATCAATTGCCAATTATTTTACTCCATTTCTCGAAAAGAAATCTATGGTACTTAAATTGTTCATTTCTAACGAACTTAAAGTTGTGATTTTTGGAATATTATATATATGTTGATATTTATGATGATGATACATGAGAGGGGAGAAATAAAAGTGTGGAATAATAAATATGGCCACCGTGCCTTGAATAAAGAATATTGTAAATGGCCAAAAGAGCTAAGGAAATATTGTTGTTGTTATTGGTTGAAAATACTAGTGGAGATTTATACAATGTGGAAGATGATGAGGTAAATACATTTGCACCTATGTTATTTTTGTGAATTATTCCCCTTATTTGGGATGATATTGATGTGATAAAATTATTCCTCTAAATTGGAATAAGATTGATTGATATAAAAGGGTTGATGTCTCGAATAAGACAGCCTAGCTGATCGGGTCGTGATCGAACACCATGTCGCACACATAGTGGTGATTGTGCTGGAAATTGTAGTTGAAATTGAGATTTTGGTTGATGTCTTCAAATAAGACAGCCTAGCCGATCGGGTCGTGATCGGACTCCGTGCTAAAATTACGGTGGTATTGGTATTGATAGTAATTGTGGTTGATTCTCTAAAGAGATAGCCTAGCCGATCGGGTCGTGATCGGACTCCGTACTAAAATTATGGTGGTATTGGTATTGATAGTAATTGTGGTTGATTCTCTAATGAGATAACCTAACCGATTGGGTCATGATCGGACTCCGTACTAAAATTACGGTGGTATTGGTATTGATAGTAATTGTGGTTGATTCTCTAATGAGATAACCTAGCCGATCGGGTCATGATCGGACTCCGTACTACAATTACGGTAGTATTGGTATTGATAGTAATTGTGGTTGATTCTCTAATTAGATAACCTAGCCGATCGGGTCGTGATCAGACTCCTTGCTAAAAGTACAGTGGCATTGGTATTGTGAACATCGGTATTGTGAACATTGGTATTGTGACCATCGATATTGTGGTATTGTGAATATTGGTATTGTGAACATTGGTATTGTGAACAGTGGTGTATCAGTGCTAAAGATCTCCTAACCAAAAATAATATTATCATCCTAATTTGATTATCACTTCCCAGTGTTATCTTCATATTTTGGAAATTATTATGTTTAACTTGGCATTTGAATATCATTGATTGTGACTTGTTGTTTCTATGGATTTTCCCCTTCTTACATTGGTATTCTATTTTGAAAGAGGACAGTTAGCTTTACATAATAGTACTATTCCATATGTACTAACGTCCCTTTTGCCGGGGGCGCTGCATCTTCAATGGATGCAGCTGATTCATCAGCGGTGTAACTTTGGTCCTCGTTAGCAGTTACTCCCTATTCAGCATGTTTTGGTGAGCCCTATTCTATTCCGGGCCCGATGTCACTTGATGTTACACTTTGTGTCTTGAGGTATAGCCGGGGCCTTGTTGCCGACACTTCCATACTATTCTTCTGTCATATTTAGAGGCTCCGTAGACATGTTGTGGGTGGTATTTCTGCATACTATTCTTCTATCAAAATCCCCACTTATCAATGTCGCGTTTAATTCACCTCGACGTATTTCTGCATTTGTCCCATACAACGTGCCACGGGCAACTCCCTTTGCAATTATCAATGATCCCTTGGTGAGTATCCACTTTTTATTTTCAAAGTAGTTCTCGTATCCATCTCGGTCCAAAGTTGCAACACCCCGAAAATATTTCGAAGTACTTAAGTGCTATTAAGAAAGTTGATGTGCGCTAATTATATTATTTTATGTCTAGACAAGGACTATTATATGAATGATATCAATTAATCATGATAATATATGTATGAAGTGCATTAAGAATGGTTTATGATCTAAGAAGAGCCCTAAGGCTAAGGTTGAAGTGCATTAAGAATGGTTGTCTCAAGTTCCTTATTCTATGTTCCGAGTTGTTCCCAATAAATTCGATTGTCCTGAATAAGAAAAGTGTCGAGAATTAAGTATTCAAAACGTGTTCCGAATGTTCCTAACACATTATGTTATCCTTTGGGAATGTGTTCAAGAATGATATGTGTTTTAAAATGCTATGTCTTTGAATTGTGTTTCAATTGAAGGTTATGATTCCAAATTGTGTGAGAAAACTCAATATGCTTAAGACTCTTAATTGCTTATATGTATACCTAAAGCCTTGATTGGAAATGTTTTACTGTTGAAAACCTATAAAGATGTGAAAGAAGTATGAAATGAGATGATTGATATAAGTGAAAGTTATACTTGTGGCCAATGGTGCCAATGGAATTAAAAGATGTGAAAAAAGTATGAAATGCGATGATTGATATAAGTGAAAGTTATACTTGTGGCCAATGTAGCCAATGAAATGAAATGATATGAGAAAAGTTATGAAATGAGCCTTGATTCAACTATTCTGAATTGACTTCGAAAATAGAATTGCCTAAAAGCCTATAAACTCAAGTCATGCTCATATGTGGCTGTTTTAACAGACATTATGATTTGTGAGTATTTTCAATGTGTTTTGCGTTCTTTGCATATTCGTTAGTGAAAATTGTGTATTGCCCTTTGTGGGAAAAATGTGTCAAGAATAAATGGTGTGTTATTTGTTGATGATTTTAACTTGCGCATCAATTGCCAATTATTTTACTCCATTTCTCGGAAAAAAATCTATGGTGCTTAAATTGTTCATTTCTAATGAACTTAAAGTTGTGATTTTCGGAATATTATATGTATGTTGATATTTATGATGATGATACATGAGAGAGAAGAAATAACAGTGTGGAATAACAAATATGGCCACCGTGCCTTGAATAAAGAATCTTGTGAATTGCCAAAAGAGCCAAGGAAATATTGTTATTGTTATTGGCAGAAAATACTAGTGGAGATTTATACAATGTGAAAGATGATGAGGTAAATACATTTTTACCTATGTTATTTTTGTGAATTATTCCCCTTATTTGGGATGACATTGATGTGATAAAATTATTTCTCTTAATTGGGATAAGATTGATTGATATAAAAGGGTTGATGTCTCGAATAAGACAACCTAGCCGATCGGGTCGTGATCGGATACCATATCGCACACATGGTGGTGATTGTGCTGGAAATTATAATTGAAATTGAGATTTTGGTTGATGTCTTCAAATAAGACAGCCTAACCGATCGGTCGTGATCGGACTCCGTGCTAAAATTATGGTAGTATTGGTATTGATAGTAATTGTGGTTGATTCTCTAATAAGATGGCCTAGCCGATCGGGTCGTGATCGGACTCCGTGCTAAAATTACGGTGGTATTGGTATTGATAGTAATTGTGATTGATTCTCTAATGAGATAGCCTAGCCGATTGGGTCGTGATCGGACTCCGTACTAAAATTACGGTGGTATTGGTATTGATAGTAATTGTGGTTGATTCTTTAATGAGATAGCCTAGCCGATCGAGTCGTGATCGGACTCCGTGCTAAAAGTACGGTGGCATTGGTATTATAAACATCGGTATTGTGAACATTGGTATTGTGACCAGCGGTATTGTGAACACTGGTATTGTGAACATTGGTATTGTGAACAGTGGTATATCAGTGCTAAAGATCTCCCAACCAAAAATAATATTATCATCCTAATTTGATTATCACTTCCTAGTGTTATCTTCATATTTTGAAAATTATTATGTTTTAACTTGGCATTTGAATATCATTGATTGTGACCTGTTATTTCTATGGATTTTCTCCTTCTTACATTGGTATTTTATTTTGAAAGTGGACAGTTAGCTTTACATACTAGTACTATTCCATATGTACTAACGTCCCTTTTGCCGGGGGCGCTGCATCTTCAATGGATGCAGGTGATTTATCAGCGGTGCAACTTTGGTCCTCGTTAGCAGTTACTCCCTATTCAGCAGGTTTTGGTAAGCCTTATTCTATTCCGGGCCTGATGTCACTTGATGTTACACTTTGTGTCTTGAGGTATAGCCGGAACCTTGTTGCCGGCACTTCCATACTATTCTTCTGTCATATTTAGAGGATCCTTAGACATGTTGTGGGTGGTGTATGATGTTGGGTATTGAATTAGAAATGTTGCTATTTGGCAAACATGTTTTTCATTATACCTATAAACTTCTAATACCTTGGAAATTATGAACGAAGTTGCTAATGGAATGAATGAGAGTCGTTAACAAAATATTTTCAGTGTTTGATTAATGGAGTGCATCTCCTCTTTATTCATGGATGAGTTTGGGTAGAAGAAATCTAATAGGCTTGCTCGGCCGGGTTCACTCGGTTGAGCGCCGGTCGCGCTCCCCGAGTTTGGGGCGTGACAAAAGCTATCCCCGAGATTGAGTTCATCCGCGAATCAGGTACATGCTGCTCGTCTTTTAGAACCAATGTGTATCCAACATTTTTCTTGATACAAATATCACAAATCCCCACCATCTTTGAGTAACTCGTGTTACCCATTCTCACTGTGCTGAAATCACTTTTTACATATCTGCAAAAAATTTCTCTTACCGATGTTGCATGGTAAGATGCTGATGTGTCAACTACCCATTCCGACTCTGGACTTTCCAAGTGCATGCATTCATCTTCCTCATTTATAAAGAGAACAACATTATTATTGTTTTGCATCATGGCGGTTGTGTTGTCGTCATTCTTCTGGCCACTACTTTCACCTTTGTCCTTTTTTAATTTGGGCAATCTCTTTTGAAGTGACCCGGTTGATCGTAATTATAGCAGTTTCTGACTTTTGATTTGGATCGGTTTTTGGACTTTCCATGAACTCCGGATTTACCATAGTTGCTCGAACTCCTTTGGTAACTTCTGCAGCTACCTTCTGTGATGAGAGTCTGTCCTTGATTGTCAGGCTTTTTCTCATCTTCTTATTGAGTAGAAGAGCCAATGTGACGCCCTTCAACTCAATAGTGGTTTTACCGTGCAAGATGGTTATTGCCAAATTATCGTACGAAGATGACAACGAGTTCAGGAGTAAGATGGCTTTATCCTCTTCTTCAATCTTTATTCCGAGGTTGGCAAGCTGCGTAATTAGTCCATTAAACACATTTAAATGTGATAAAAAAAATTGTACGTTCACCAATATGTAGGGCGTATAATTGCTTGTTCAGGTATAATTTATTTGTCAATGTTTTGGACATGTATAGACTTTTCAACCTTGTCCAAATGCCACATGCAATGTCTTCATCAATGATGTTATTTACCACATCATCTAATAAGTGCAACCTGATTGCACTAGCAGCCTTTTCATCCAAGTCAGCTCAATCCTCAGCATTCATGGTATCAGGCTTCTTGGCATCACTATCTAATACCTTGTGTAATCATCTCATCCTTCTTTGCCATATTGAGAAACCACCATCTCCGTTGAATTTTACTACCTCGTGCTTTAGTCGGATATTTTATTTTTTTACCGAGTATAGGACTACCGACTGTGAACAATATTTATGTGAACGAGCAGAACTTGTGCTCTGATACCAGTTGTTGGGAATAAACCTCCCACAGAAATAATATTAACGGTAATAACAGCGAAATAATAACGTAGTACCGTGATACAATAATCAACAAAAAGAACAGCAAGAACATATTTTAATGTGAAAAATCCTTCTGAATAAGGAAAAAAACCACGAGCCCACGAGGGGCAAAGTAATCTACTATAATGAGGAATTTTATACTTTATAGTCCCGAGTAAAATACTCCAGCGACCACTACACACTCAAAAGAATAACCTTCTTTTGAGATTCTCATTTCACTACAATATCGCTCACATTATGTATTTTTTCTCACAGATTACATCGTTTATGAATACCTCACATAGCTCTTTATGCTCTCAAATATATTTCTCTCTGAGTTTGATGTGTCGAAATGAAAAGCCGAAGACTTCTATTGATAGGTGAAGCAGCCGAAAGTTTAACCAATGAGAATTGGTTTACTTGCAATTTGCAGTTGCAAAATGCATCTGCAACGTTGTCATCGTCATCAAAACCTTAAAGTTTTAGTTTTTGTTTCCTTTTTCATTTATGGGGTGGACCCCAAACTAAAAACCTTAAAGTTTTTAGACATTATTTAACTTATAACCATGCAAAAAGGTGTATGATCAATAAAAACATAGAACAAATAATATTACAAGATTCACATTCACCACAATTTTACCGTGTTTATCAAATGATCAACGGGTATGTCAAAGAGTCTCTTTACTAGGCTTTTCCAATTTCTTACTGACAAGCTTGCGCGGGCGCATCCATAGCTTCACTAGTGGGAGGAGTATTAGGTTAGAGTCTAATAGCATATTTTGCTAAACTTCTAAAATTAATTTATTTTGTAAAGTATTATTTTAAAAGTGATTTTAAAATTTATTTTTAGTGAAAAATAGTTTATATTTGACTGATTAATTTTAAAAGCACTTTTGAATAGTAATTAGTGTTTGATCAAAATTTTAAAATGTGCTTTTAAGTGTATTTTTCTCATAAGTACTTTTCAAAAAAAATACTTTTAGGAAAAAACTATTTTTTTCTGCTTCTCAAAATCAGCTTATAATTCTACTCAAAAACACATATTTTTCTTCTCAAAAACTGCTTTTGATTCTATTCAAAAGTATTTTTTCTTCTTCTAAAACCTTGGCCAAACACTTTAACTTTGGCAAAAATTCATTTTTGGCCAGAAAGAACCACAACCAAACAGGCTATAAGGCTTGATATCCTTATTATATAACTTTATGGGTAAAATAACCAACAATACCTGATATTGCATCGATAAGAAAGTAAAAAAGAAAGGAAGTCATTGATATTGGTATATTATTTTGTTTCATTGTGACGTGTTGACTAAAATCCACGTATACATTATTAAAAAGGAAAAATTGTCAATATCGGAATTATATAACTACGTTATTATTTTTGTGTCGTGGAGAATTGGGGAGCTCTGTTCCTGCAAGGAAGTGCTTAACCAGTGAAAGAGCTCTAGCAGGCTGATAACTTGGCACTTGATGTCCTGCTCCTCTCACTGTAGCAAATGTCAAGTTTCCTATGTATACTTGTGCATATCCACCAACCTAAATATAAAAATAAAAAAAATAAAAAAATTAACTTAAATAGTCGCTCACCTAATCACTTAAATTAAAAATAGTCGAAACACACCTCATCATTGTGGAACCAGGGATACCAAGGTGTTTTAGTAAGAAGCTTCATCTTCTTAATAGATTTCTTAGTCGATGTTACTGGTACTATTCCATCAGTGTCCCCGCTGCATTTACAAACCCATGTATAAATATATTAAAACAACTAAGAAATTAAATAGTACTGTAACAGTTAACACAATAGAAAAGGAAAAAAACAAACAAGAAAATGGTGGCTTGAGGAGTTAAAAGTGTTCACCTGAATATCCACACTCGTACTCCATTTTCCATAAGTTCTTTGAGAAGAGGAATTATTGTTAATGGGCTATCTGTCCAACTTTCTATGACATCACTGCTATATTTATAACTTTATGTGATAAGCATCATAATTGTTAACCTGGTAAAAATTATAATTTTACTCTTATGATAGGTTTAAATTGAACTGATAGCATTAAAAATAGTTACGTTACATTGTCGATGTAACTTAAAATCTAATTTTTCTCTATGTTTTGATTTGACAAAAATAGAAAACAGAGGAGAAAGGTAGTGGGGATGTATACAATGCAAATGAAGACTGTCTAAATTATGTAGTGAAAATACCTGCATGGCTGCCAATTATACTTAATTTTGGTGACATTGGCATGGAGAAGCTTTTGAACATCAGGACGATTCATGTATGCAATTACATAATCATCACTGCATGGATCGATCACTTGCTACAATATTCCATAAATTAAATCTTCTTGTTAGTGCAAATACGCTAAAAGAATACAATGAATTTAATAAACAAAGTGCTACATATATAAAGTTTCATTTACATAAAGGAGTCTTCCATATGTCCACTCTATACAACGGCAAAGCTACATGTCTTAAAGGGTGCGGTCAATTGACCATCCTTCGTCGGAAAAATATACTGTGTATATAAGTAATATAGTAGATTTTAGAGGTATATAATATATATTGAACACTTTTTGTCGGAGAATTTTTTTTACTTCTTTCAAGTTTGAACACCCTTGAAGAAATTCTTGGTTTCGCCACTGACTCTATAGACCATCTTTTTAACTTTATCATCAAGGTAACAAGGATAAGTTTTACATAAACCTCAAGAGTCTCCATATGTACAAACATTTTCTAATCCTCACTTTCCATATTGCTCGGTCATTTAAACTCGTCTCAGTACAATATTAAAAAAGCTTAGTTTGTCTAGCACAGTAAGTTCTCTACATTTTTACTAGTCATTCAAATGATTAGTTTAAATTCAAGCCAATGACAAGTTAAAAACTCAAGCACAGTAACTTACTGAAGTTTTCTTGGGCTGAAGAGTGAGCTCAGAATTAGAGCATAAGGGGGCATAAATGTTGTAAACATCAATGGGTTCAGTATCAGCTATAGCAATATCAATGGCATTGTCGCACTCTTGTGATTGAGGAAGGGCCTTGTCTGAGAAATTGCAGTATCTCTCAATTTGCTCTAAAATCTCATCTGGAATCAAGGCATGACTTGCATGGTACTCATACATCCCTTTTCTATCAGTCTCATAATTTATCACTGCATTACCAATCTGCATTATTAAAAAAAAGTCAAGTTCTTATCTGAAGACTCATCATATGTTTAAGAAAAATAAAAATTTCTGCTTTTTTCTTTAGTATTGAGTGAAGAGCAGAAATTCTCCATGGAAGCAATCATTGTTCCACGCAAACATTTATGGCTACCTCGTTGACAAGCATAAAGGTAAGGCTAGTATATAAAAAAATAGCATTAAAATTCAAGCCCAAGAATCTTTCCTTACGGAATTCTATTCTAGCAATAAAATGGGTGAAAATTATGAGAAATCAGAATTCAAATTATAGCAAGACAAAAAATGTCAAAGTAACTTCTTTACATTTGGCTAAACTTTAGTGGACGATTATTGAAATAGTCTAGGCACCTAACGTGAATGATTCACAGTTATAAAAAGAAATAGCATAGCAATCCAACTATGAAAAGCTTTAAACAGGGGAGATTAAGGGTGAGTAAAATAACTATGGAACTTTACCATTATTCCCTTTAGGTTGATAAAAGTCTTCTTAGGAAGCTTGTTATGGTGGAGAATTCCTTGTGCCAATTGAGGTACAAAATGCCCAGCGTAGCTCTCACCAGCAATATAAAAATCTCTATTTTTGTACTCTGGGAACGGATCCAATTCAATAAGAATATTACATTGTCAACGGCAGTAGTTCTATCTCCATTTGATTTGACGTCAGAACTTGTATTTGAATATGAAAATCCTACTCCAGCAGGAGATTCCAAGAATAGCACGTTTGCCTCTATAAATATGAAATAAATGTTCAAATTAAGTTGAAGTTAATTATTTTCTCAATTGCAACAGGAAAAAGTTATAAAACTCACTAAAAAAATAATGAGTACTCCCACCATTTCAATTTAGATGCATATTTCGTTTATCGAGAGTCAAACTGTGTGAAGTTTATCAATATTTTAAAATATTTTTTTTATCATATTGACATGAGAAAAATTACAACTTATAATACTTTTCGTGTAGTTTTTAAATATCTAAATTTTAATTTTAAAATACTAAATTAAACTAATCTCTCGATAAGCAAAATGTATCATTTAAATTAAAATTTAGGGAATAATAATTACCATGATTCCATGCATAGTGATTCCTATACAATGTCTTTCCATTACTGTGGACTCTAAAGGGCCCAAGTTCCTCCATAGCTCCATAGGCAATTGAAGAGCAACCAGGACCTATCAAAAATGAAATTCAACGCATTCAAAATCAAGAGTTTACGGATTTAGAATGAGCGTAATCTTATATGTATATGTTAAATGTTTTTCTGTATATGCATAAATAGTTCGAGCCGAACCATCCTAGACCAGTCTCTATCTGCACATTAATAGTAACTATCTTACCGCTTGTTTGGTTGGTTGTTAAATATTGTGTTGTATCGTATTATTACTTTAAATACAATATTTGTTTTGATTGTTACTTAAATTTTATTTTATCGTATCGTTAAATCTATCGCTGCATAACAACGAAACGTGCCATTTTATGTAAAGACAGATTTGATGTGGTGGCGTCGTTACTTTGTTTTTTTCTCCCATCTTGCCCTTCCTTATTATTAAATAATTATATTTTATTTTTTACCCTATTTTTTTATATTATAATTCTATTTTGTATCCTATTTTTTCTTAGTAATATTGCAAGTTTGTTTTTCATATTATTGGTGCATCACATTATGAAACGACAAACGATAAAATTTATCCAAACATTATATTAATCATCAAATAATATAATACAATACAATGCAGTACAATATAATACGATACACTGTGAGCATGTAACAATCATCCGCTAGTAAGAGAAAAGGATTAATTATGTCAACCAACCAAATTTGTGTACCTCCATTAAGCCAAAGAAGGAGGGGCAATGACTTGGAATTCTCAGCTTCAACAAAATAATAAAACAATGCACGACCAGCAGATTCGTTGACTGTGACATATCCACCATATTGTTTGAATTTGACAGGTGGTTGACCCGGCAATCTCTTGATTTGATCTTTGTCTTTCAACCCCTCCTGAGGAAGAACAACTTTATCCAATTCTAAATAATCAAGGGCTGAACTAAAATGGCTATTTTTGTCAATGGCTGATTCTTTTTTCAATAACTTGGTTAAGTAAAGTTTGCCAAGACCATGACTATGCCTCCAGTCATGGCTTGAAGAAACAATTTGTGAAAGAATGAGGGTTAGAAGGAGGAAGACAGTGATTTTTCCCATGTCTTTTAAATTTAGGAATGAAAACAGAATGGATTGATGGTTCTGTTATGGACTTTGAAAACTAAGTCATTTTAGGGTGGATCATTTGACTATAATGTGAGATTTAATTTCTTTAAAAGCAAGATTTGCTTATGGTTAACCATATATACGTATAATCAAGCAAGATCTTTCCTATTCAGTATTTTTACACTACAAGTATGTTAACAAAGTGAACTTGAATTTAAAAAAAGGTTTTATATGGGAAATAAACTCCCAATTATATGTGATGGGATCTAGTTTCCAAGTTTATTATGAATCTTATATAGAAGTTTGTTGGACTTTACTTTTCATTGGATCCGTGTATATTTTTTCGAATTGTATTCCTTGAAAATCATTTTTAATATTGATTTTCTCACACAAAATATTTTCTTGAAAAAGAGCGTCTGTCCAATCGTGCCAAATATATACCAGAGTTGTCTAAATTCATCCTACATTACCCTTAATTTCAAATCCCCTGCAAATTCCACATCCCATCTCGAATTAGCCTTTTTGCTCTAACACCTCTTCCTTCATAGTGAAACAGGCTTACATGTGTCTTTAGTTGGATTCATTCATCCAAAAACATAAGAAGAAGATTTCTCTTAAACGGCACAAAAAAAATATACCACCGTTTTTTGGCCTGGATTTGTTAATACGAAGTGAATCTAATTAAAAGAAAACCAAATGTTACGTTTGATGACAAACTATGGGGTCATGAAAGTTGTGTATGAGTCAAAATCTGTCTCTAGAATACATAAGTCAGGATGACATTAGTGAAACACTTTCAAGTCGCCACGTGTCGAAGTGGTTTAAGGAACAATGAAGGTCGTGGTCGAAGAGTCAGCAAGGACTGAGGTCGAGGAGTCGTCAAGAATCGAGGCCGAGGTCGAATACCCTTGACAGAGTTAAAACGGCTAGTCTCAAGATACGACATTAAAGAGAATATTCTAGTGGATATTCTCGGCACTTGTACTGTTAGGTTTTCTAGGAACATGTTCCCTATAAATAGAAAGAGATACAATGATAGGGGACATGAAATATTCATTTGTAAAATACACTTTGACTTTATTAAGAGAATCTGCCCTTATTACATGCATACAAAAACAACCATTTGACTAAGATTCTGATCCACACTTCTCCAGTGGATCCGAGAATAACTCGAATATTCAAAGGTTGATTTATTATTCATCATTGTCAGAAAGAACATCTACTGATTTCATCCTTTCTCGGCTTACCCATACGTTTTATTTACATAAATGTTATTCATTGATATTCATCACTATTTAATGCTACATTTATTCTTTTTGGATTTTTGAATATTGTCATTATTGTGCATCATCATAACCTTTGAAATAGATATACGTGTTATTTATTACCATACCAAGAATTTCATCTTTAGGATATTATTATTAACTCAGATTAACCCCTAGTTGTATAAATTTAATTAGTTGAACCAAAATTTATATTTTTGGTCAAACAATTTGGCGTTATCTGTGGGGATTTCTTACTTAATTTTTTAGTTTCCTTTAGATCTACAGCTAACGCAAGTCACTAACCTCACAAACCCCAAGAATTTCTTCGTTCTTTATACGTACGAAAACCTACATGGCAGGTAACGAAGGAAAAAAAACAAAAGTAATAGGCGATTTCCCTAGCAACCTCATGAACGTTATCACCGAGAGTTGTGAAACAGTAGGCGAGGACGTGATGCCCGCCGCTTCCCCTAGGTGCGAGAGGTCGCCTCCCCCCATTGTAGCATAACAAAAACCAGCGAAAAAGGGGCCTCCACGCCCGCAGAAGAAGGGACGTCCCCAGCTATTAAAAAGCTCCTCGAAGCATGGCTGACCGATATGCCAGTGAGCGTTCTCAATAAGCCCACTCCAGGTACGATCACAGAAACGCAAGAGCTTGCATAATACAACGAGCACAGGAACAGTGCAACCGACCAAATCCTCCGATAATAGGTATAACTCACAATATTACTAATAGTGCATGTGACAGTGCCCTCGTTGCCGTTCTAAGGAGGATGGAGGGAATGGAGAATGAAAATAGAGCACCCCGAGACCAGATAAAAGAATACCAAGAACGAGTCGATAAGATACCGGGCGCTCCTAAGCTGTTACCAAAAAGGGACTCCGGCAGGTTCGTAGAGCAATCATACAACAACGAGGCAACCCCGCATGCCATACCAAAGACCTTCAAAATACCTCTCTACCTTAGAATATACGAAAGAACAATTGATCCCAAAGATTATGTGACCCACTACGTCACCTTCGTGAAGGGCAACGACCTCGCCAAGGAACAAGTGCCCTCTATTTTACTGAAGAAGTTTGGCGAAACCCTTACGGGAGAGGCATTAACATGGTACTCACAGCTACCATCCCGCTCCATAGAAACTTTTAAGGAAATGGCTGATAAGTTCGTAACTGCACATGCTGGAGCCAAGAAGGCTGAAGCAAGAGTAAACAACATATTCGTTGTCAAGCAGTCCTTGGGAGAGGGACTGAGGGACTTCCTCGCCCGATTCAACAGAGTAAGGATGACTCTGTGAAATGTGTCCGAAGGGATGGCGGTCGTAGCTTTCCAGAACGGGTTGAGTAGAGATGGTTCAAGAGCGACTAGAAAACTGTTGAGCCGATTGATGAAATATCCTCCAACCACTTGGGACGAAATCCATAATGCGTATTGTGCCGAAGTCCAACCAGATGAGTGATAAGTTGGTATTTTACCAACTTATTTCATCTTGATACTTAGGCTTTTGTATGATTTGGTTGAGAAACTAAGGCATTTATTGAGGTTTATTGGTATATTTCAGGTGTCAAGTGATTTAGAGGTGATGGTGAAGAAACCATGTGAAAACGAGTCAAAAAGGAGCTAAAATGGACAATGGAAGTCTGCCCAGTGAATTACCCTTCGCGAACGCGAAGCATCAGAAAGTTAGACCTTCGCGAGCGCGAAGCATACATCACGAACGCGCAGCAGCAGAACTCAAACCATCGCGAACGCGTGGGGATAATCGTGAACGCAAAGCTGGAGACTCAAACCATCGCGAACGCGAAGCTGGAGACTCAAGCGGAAAAGCCTAGGCAGTTCTAGAATTTCATTATTTTGACCCCAAACCATTTAGTACGCGGCCTAACACATTTTTTGGAAGGATCTATGGCTTAATTTTCAGTCTCATAGACTAGAGAAGACAAGGTTTGGAGCTAGAGTTCTTGCACACACACTTGGGTCTTGAAGATTTAGAGCTTTTGGTTGAGAATTTCTTACTCATTTATGCTCATTTCTTCATCTCCTTGCTTTGTATTAAATATTTAAGTATGTAATATTTTTTCCAATACTTGAATCTTGTTTATGAGAATATTCATATTTAAAGTTTGGATTAAATACCTTGTTGTGCTTATGTATTGAACAATTTTTATTTATTATGAAGTGAGTTATTGTTTCTTTAATTATTCTTGTTCTTGAATGTTTTCAAAGGGGTTAGCTAACCCTAGGACTCGCCCATTTACTTCGAATTAATTTTGAGAAAAATAATTCGGGGTTGGAAAAGATTAATTAACAAGAACTTGAGGCGTTAACTCTCACTTTATAGATTCTACCTAGGAATAGGAATGAACTACTTGTAGCCATATTCGGATGTGCTTATTCTCTTAATTATTTTTGGGATAATTCAATTAGGAAGTCTTGTTAGTTTTCGAGAGAAGCTACTATAGAATTATTATCCGAGGCTAATTAATATAAACTCGTTCATATTTATAAAATTGTGAAATATATTGGATCGCTACTTGAGTGTAATTCCCAATGTATCCATACTTATAGCCATTGATAAATTTACTTGCTTTCTAGGTTAGTTTACATTTTCGTATTTAGCTATAATATTTTCTCAACACCCATTCTAAGTGTTTGGCATTGCATAATAAGTGATAATTCTCTTACATTCCTAATCGCCTACATATTGTTCTCTGTGGGATTCGATCCCGACTCATAGTTGGGAAAATTATGCCATTTACTTTTTAGTAGTGGATTTGGACGTCATCAATGAGGACGACCTCAACTGACCAACTCATCGGCTAATCTCGGTACAAACCGAATCCAGAAAAGAACGAAGATACAACATCGGGAGGGATCACCCGGTCTCGCGACCCAACAGGGAACGACACCAGCCATATGTAAGGGCGCCCGTCACACCCTCTCTCCGCTATGAAGAAGGCCCATCCAGGCCTAGGAATGGGACTTAACGAAACGAGAGAGGTATGCCCCCTTATTATCTACTCACAATTTTTATGTGTCACATACATAAATAGTCTATGCTCTTGAGAAACTCGGAACAAAGATCAAGTGGCTATCAAAGATGAGATCCGATCCGAACACCAGAAAATCTGACGCCCTCTGTGAGTTCCACTAGGAACGTGGGCACTAAACAGAAGATTGTATCGCCCTCAGGCAAGAAGTCGTAACCATGTTACGGCAAGGACACCTCAAAGTGCTGCTAAGCAACAAGGGGAGAAATAGCTTCACAAGAGGATGTGAACACCAAGGCCTGCCGAAGCCACCATCACCAGCTCGAACTATCCACATGATCATCGGCGGCAGCCACAACACCTCTATCAACGGCGTGAAGTTCACCACCACTCACAAGCTTAAGTGGTCTATCACTTGTGAATGGTACAATAGACTCGAAGAAAGTATCATCTTCGATGAGTCAGATGCCGACGATTTGACTTTCCCTCATAATGATGCCCTCGTCATTACTTTATGCATTTTAGATACTGATGTCAAACGTATCATGGTGGATTATCCATCCCTGAGTCCTCACCCAAATGAGACTCGAGGACAAGATAGTGTCGCGCTGCATCATGATAACCAGTTTTAATAATGTAGTTGAGCGGACATCGGGGGAAATTACACTCCCCGTCTTGGCCGGCGTCGTGACTCTGGAGATGACATTCCACATCATAGACCAGGCAACAACGTGCAATGCCATAGTGGGTCGACCATGGATACATCCTATGAGAGCCATCCCCGCCAGCCTATACCAAGTAATTAAATTCCCAACACCATCACGAATATTCAGTATACGCGGAGAACATCGTATGTCCCGGGAGTGCTACCGCATTATCTTAGACATCACGATAACCCAACAGAAAAAAGACAAGGAAAAAGAGGGATAGCAATCAACAGGGTCGAGGTCGATGCAAGAAGAGACCAGGGACGTCATCATGGATCCCGAAATGGTCGAGGCTGCAGATTCAACCATAGAAGACCTCGACCCCGGTCAATTGGACCTCAATGACCGTAGCAAAAAGGCCTACATCGGATGCAAACTCTGGAAACTAGGTAAATTCAGTCAATTCTTAATAACTAATGCAGATTTGTTTGCCTTCAGCCATGCAGATATGCTGGGCATCCCCAGGGAAATCGCCAAACACAAATTAAATGTCGACCCGTTTTACCCCCAAGTAAGGCAGGCCAACATAAATTCAACTCTGTCATCAACGATGCAGTCCGCGGGGAGGTGGAGAAACTATTAGAAAATAGCTCTATCAGGGAGTCGAAGTACCCCAAGTGGATCGCCAACATAGTGATGGTCAAAAAGAAAAATAGGAAATGGAGGATGTGCGTGGATTTCACAGACTTGAACAAAGCATGTCCGGAGGATTCGTTCTCGTTACCCCACATCGACCAACTCATCAATGCAATGGCTGGGCATGAGCTATTGAGTTTCTTGGATGCATACTCAGGCTATAACCAAATACTTATGGAGGAAGAAGACTAGGAGAAGACTATGTTCATCACCCACCAAGGAACATACTGGTATAGGGTCATGCTGTTTAGGCTGAAGAACACGGGGGCTACATATCAAAGATTGGTCACAAAGATGTTCAAAGACCAGCTTGGAAAGACCATGGAAGTATATATAGATGACATGTTGGTCAAGTCCGTAAAGGCAGAGGATCACATCGATCATTTGAAGGAAGTTTTCGACATATTAAGACGGTACATAATGAAACTGAACCCGGAGAAATGCGCGTTTGGCGTAGCCTCAGGAAATTTCTTGGGTTTTTTGGTGTTACAACGGGGGATCGAGGCTTACCTAGACCAAATCAAAGCTATCGAGGGGATACCAGAACTCTTGACTACCAAGAAGCAAGTTCAAAGTTTGACTAGTTGAATCGCTGCCTTATCGAGATTCATCTCGCGGTTGTCTAATAGATGTCAAAAACTTTTTGGCGTACTCAAAAAGGACAACGGCCTCGAATGGACTCCCGAGTGTGTCCAAGCTCTGCGAGAACTGAAGGCATACCTGTCATCACCACCTCTGCTTTCAAAACCCGAACTTGGGGAGCAACTCCTCGTCTATCTAGCTATCTCCGAAGTAGCAGTAAGTGTAGTCCTGATCCGCAAAAATAAAGGTACGCAATCTCCCATCTATTTCATTAGCAAAAAACTCGTCGATGCCGAGACGAGGTACCCGCACCTCGAAAAATTAGCTCTGGCATTGGTTGTAGCTTCATGAAAGCTTAGACCCTATTTCCAGTGCCACCCCATCTCGGTCGTCACAACCTTTTCCCTGAGGAGCATTTTGCATAAACCCGAGCTATTGGGAAGGTTGGCCAAATGGGATATCGAGCTAAGCAAGCACGATATCACATACCAGCTGCGAATGGCAATAAAGTTGTAGGTGCTCACCGACATCGTTGCAGACTTCAATGCAAAGCTAATGCCTGAAGTAAAAAAGGAAGCCGTCCAAACTTCCCTTCAAACACAAGACCTCCGGGTCCTATACACCGATGGTGCATCCAACGCATCAGGATCCGGACTGGGACTCGTACTCGAGGTCCTTACAGGGGAAGCAATTCGCCAGTCCATAAGGTGCCATGATATGACTAACAACGAGGTCGAGTATGAGGTCGTAATTGCAGTGTTGAGGCTAGCACTTAAGTATGGGGCGAAGCAGTTGAAACTTTGCTATGATTCCTAGCTCGTAGTCAACCAAGTCACAGGGACTTTCCAAATATTGGAACAAAGGTTGCAAAAATATCAGACTGAGATATGTAATCCACTGCATGAGTTCGACGAATGCAGGCTCGACCAGATCCCACGTGCGCAGAGTGCCGAAGCGCACTGCCTCGCCAAACTGGCCGCATCTACCAAAAACATCACGACCGGGGATAAAAGCGTAGTCCACCTCCTCAACTTGTCACTAGACCTAATCGAGATAAGAACCGTAAACTTAACGTAGGATTGGTGCAATCCTATTATCGCCTATTTGCAGGACGGCACACTCCCAGATGACAAAAAAGAAGCCAAGAAACTAAGAATGCAAGCAGTCAGATACAATCTCCTCCATAGCGAACTGTACAAGAGGACTTACGGTGGCCTTCTGGAGAAATGTCTGGGCCCAAACCATACCCAACGTATCCTCGAAGAAGTCTATGAAGGCCATTGTAGTGCCCACTCCGGCAATCGAGCACTAGTCAGATGCCTCATACGGGCGGGATACTATTAGCCCCCCATGAAAAAGAATGCCTCAAACTTCATGAAGAAATGTGAACAATGCCAAAAGTATTCCCTAATGATTCACCAAGCAGGGGAACACCTCCACTCGGTCACCTCCCCGTGGCCGTTCATCAAACGGGGAATGGAAAACGTGGGGCCCCTCCCAGCAGGGCGAGATAGTATACGATTTCTTTTGGTTTTAACTGACTATTACTCTAAATGGGTGAAAGTAGGAGTGTTCGCCCCAATTACGGGAACAAGAGGTAATCACCTTTGTATGGAGAAACATCATCTGCCGATTCGGCCTACCCAAGAAGATCAGTTGTGACAACGGACCCCAGTTCACGAGAAAGAAAACCGCTGAATTCTTCGAGAAATGACATATCAAGAGGATACTCTCAATCCCATATCACCCAGCGGGTAACGAGCAAGAAGCGTCCTCCAACAATTCCATACTAAACATCATGAAGAAAAAGCTCGAAGACGCCAAGAGACTGTGGCCGAAAATTCTGCCAGAAGTATTATGGGCGTACCGAACAACTCCCAAGACGAGCACAAAAGAGACACCCTACTCTTTGGTCTATGGGACCGAATCAGTAATACTGATTGAAGTCGGAGAACCCAGTCTAAGGTACTCCCACAAAAGCGGCACGAGTAATGATAAGAGCAGAAGGCAGGAACTCGATGAAAGAAGAGATATGGCGTACATAAGAATGGTCGGCCAAAAACAGCAAGCAAAACGATATTCCAACAAGAAAGCGAAGATCCGGCCGCTTAAAGTCGGGGACTATATGATAGAAGCCAAAACTCAAGCAAGCAAAGACCCACGTGAAGGCCAGTTGGGAACAAACTAGGACGGTCCGCACAAAATCTCAGCCAAAGCAAACACGGGTTCATTCCAATTAGAGACAATGGAAGGAAAGCAACTACCAAACAATTGGAACATCAGCCACCTCAAATACTTCAACTTCTAAGGGAAAAGTGTCCCCCAAGTCCTACTCTTTTTTTCTCACTGGAGTTTTGTCCCATTTGGGTTTTCTCAAGGAGGTTTTTAATAAGGCGGCGAAGGGAACACTTCGAGTTGAAGTACGCGAAGGAGAGACTTCTTTTTTTACTTTTCCATTGCCCGACTCCTAGATACTCTCCAAGTCAAACAATGAAGGGACTAGATAGACTGGGACTGGAATGCCAGCCAACATCCCGAAATCTGTAACTCTCTCCAAATATGTAACCAAAGCAACAACGTCGAAGTAATAAGAAACTTATGTTTACCAAGACACCTTTTTGTGTTAAGGTTATGTTCGACCACACTTGAATAACACCTATTGGCCCTTGGCCATGATTTAATACTAGGTTGTGTTCGACCAAGCGAATCAATCTTTACAAGCCTTAACCCAAGCATCTCCAAGGGCAGCCTCAGAAACGGACCCTGCCACATGCAAATACTGAACTGCAGATGTCACATTTGCAACCTCGGCTTTGCAAATACGAAGAAATAATCGCAAATGCGAAGTCCTTCACACCTTGTTGTCTTCCTAATTGCGAAGAATTGTTCGTAAATGCGAACTTTGGATGACCGCAAATGCGACACTATTGTCGCAAATGCGAAGAATGCCTTCCCCAGACCCACTTCATAAATGCGAAGGTTATTTCGCATATGCGAAACCTGTGTGGCCCAGCTTCTCTTTACATTTGCGATGAGAAACTTTGAAAATGTGAACCCCTCAGAGGTCGCAAATGTGATGCCTGATCTCGAAAATACGAGATCAGAGGCCTACAACAAGATCAGTTACACCAGCAATTTCACCAAGTCCAAATTCACTTCGAAGCCTATCCGAAACTCATAGAACTCCTGAGGTACATTGGGAATATTAGAAGCATGGGAAGAGGACAGTTGTGTAATTAATTGAGACTTCTCGTCCTCTCAAGAGGTCACTCGATCATGAAGAACGGAGTTATCTTTCTCCAGCTCGCCAATCCTCTCCTCGAGACGATCTTCTTTAGCTCTCGCTGTTGATTGATAGTTTTCCCGCTCGGCTCGGAGAGTCTTATTCTCCGACTCAAGTATCTTTGTATTCCTCTGAGCATCCAAACGAGAGGACTCGGCCTTCTTAAGCTCCTTTTGCTTCTCAGCGATCTCACTATTGAGGGCCTCCAGCTGAATTCGGCACTCTTCTAACTGCCCACGCAACTTGACCACTTGATCTTGAAGATCACTGCATTGGACCTCCATGCACCTGTTAACCTCAAGATCCTCTTCCCTACTCCTCAACGTCCCCTCCTCGAGGATGCTACACTTCTCGATGGCCTGCACCAACTCATTGTCCTTCTCTTTCAACTCTTACCGAAGGGTATGCATGTCGCTGCCTTTGTGAAATCGCCTGGGGAGATCTCAATACTTGTCGCGATTCTCAAAGTATTTATCTTTTAATTTTACAAAGATTTATTTACGCCTATTCTTCCTCTAGGCGCTCTTAATCTCCAAAATCACAATCTGCATTAATAAAAAGGAAAGAGAAGAAAGAAACCAGAACCAAGGACGCCTTAAAAAATGGGAAAAAAGGTCAAAGCACAAACACTCACCCTAAGAGCAAGTCCAGCAATGCTCCTCGACAAAGCACCATCATTTATTTCTTTAAGGGTCTTACCCTCTATTTTAGAATAGAGAGGACCGAGGGCGGGGACTACCTCCTCGGTGTTCACCAACAGATCAAAATCTATGGGGATCGCGATAGTCCCCGTAGACCCCTCCAACCTTACCTCAAGCTGGGTAAGACCTTCTTCGATCATCCTTAGGTCATCCGCATCGACAACAGAACCTGACTCATGGCCCTCCCAGCGATGTTTTTGCCCCTCTCGTTGGCATGCAAGGAGGTATCTGCAGCTGTTTGAGAAGTTGATGCCTCCTTTCGCCGCGAATGGTCAAGAATGTCAGCAGTCGTCCCTTCAGTCTCCATCACCGCAGAATGAAGATATACATCTACATCGGCTCTCACCGACCTCGGGACTCGGCTCGACATCATCTCCCACAAGAATTGTCGCCGTCTCACATAGCGAAAAGTCCCCTTTTGCCGCATCAACGGCCAGGGTGACTCCATCCACGGACCTCCTCTTTCGAGGTTGGAGATCTCCATCACTAGGAAAAGGCTCATCGTTCTCGTAGATGAGAGATTATAGAGGAGGAGCTGAAATCTCCACGACCGAAGTGGAAACAAAGTCGGGCGCGACGGCAAGAGGAGTTGGAACAGAGATAGGATCAGCCGCGGTCAAAACAAGGGCAGAAACTAAGGGCGTAATGGCCTTCCTCTTCCAGAATGAGGGCATGGGAGCTCTCGACCTCCTTATAGACCTCCTGGCCGAAATTAAGGAAAAACGGGAAGGAGGAAAATCGACGAAGGAAAACGGGCAAAGAAATCAAGGCGTTAATGGTAGGAGAAAAGTTACCTGCTGAGGGAGGAGACGACTGAAATCTCTGTGAGAAGCTCGACCAATCACGCACCCCCGGTGTATGAGGGAGGATCTGTCTAACCCAATAAGCGATGCGGGTTATCATCTGAAAATGCCGAATAGTAGCTGCAAAAAGGAGAAAGTTGGTTAGCCGACTAACAACAAGGAGAACACTAGATACATAAAGTATGTAATCTAATAAGAGAACTCACGAGTAAGGTTCCAAGCCTCGGGGAAGTCTGCGACGGTGGACACTATATCTTCGGTCCTGACATACAAGTAGTCGATCCAGAAATGCCGACTAGCTTTGTCATCCATCCTCACCACCAAGCATTTTCCTCTGCGATGGTGAAGATTCAGCAAGGTCCCTAGGTGGCACACTGTAATGTTTTTACGGCGGCCAATTTGGCGAATTTCGTCAACATCATATCCACCTTAAAGATATAAGGGATGAGCTGCGCCGAGCACATGTTGTAGTACCAGCATAAGTCTTCTATCAGCTACGGTAAAGGAAACGAGTACCCAATCAATAATGGGTATGCGTAATAGGCGCAGAAGCCGGGACGGTGAACCCGAACCTCGTCATTGCCCGCTAGGATCAAGTCTACATGACCAGGTAGGCCGAGTCTAACCTAGAGCTCGGCTAATCGCTCTGCCATCATTGCAGATTTGAATCGCTCTGTCACCACTTCCGATGTCTTATGGAAGTTTGGTTTGGCATCTGGATATCGAGGTACAATCTCTTCTACAATGGGTAAACTTTCCTCATCGGCGGCAATTCCGCTATCTTCCCCCTTTTCGGGAAAACCCACGTCTAAAAGAACGGAGTGATCCTCCATATGAATATCTGATGATTGCAAGGACATCGTTGCAGAAAAAAGATGGTGAAGCAAAAGGAAATGACTTTTGAAAACAATAGAGAGTTGCAAGGATTTTGCGAAGAAGATGAAGGAGAAGCTCTTGCTTAAGAAGAAGAAGGAGTTGGAAAAAGTTTCAAAATCAATAAACCATCCCCGATTTATAAGATTTGGGGACACCAGAATCAAAACGGCAGGTCATAATTAGCACGAAGATCGAAATGGCAGAGCCAATCAAGGGTTAGTACTTGAATCGATGCGACACATCGGAAAACGAGGTCATTATGATGCATGACATCATGATGTCACTTTTTCTCTTGGACCAGATGGCTCCAACGGACTTCCTGGAAAATTCAAAGAATTCAAATGTGTGGGCCTCAGAAGGCCATGTTGCCATGTCTCCACGACCACAACCTATATAGCCAGCTCGATAAAATTGTATCACAAACGACACTGTCCACTCGTCGACCTCGTCCCAAGGAGGACCTCGATGAGCGGAGGGACTAACTGTATGGGTCAAAATCCATCTCTAGAATACTTAAGTGAGGATGGAATTAGCGAAACACTCCCAGGCCGCCACGTATCGAAGTGGCTTAAGGAACAATAAAGGTCATGGTCGAAGAGTCAGCAAGGACTGAGGTCGAGGAGTCGTCAAGGATCGAGGCCGAGGTCAAATACCATTGACAAAATTATAACGGTTAGTCTCAAGATAGGACATTAAAGAGAATATTCTAGTGAATATTCTCGGCACTAGATTTTCTGGAACACGTTCCCTATAAATATAAAGAGACACAATGATATGGGACATGAAATATTCATTTGTAAAGTACACTTTGATTTTATTGAGAGAATTTGCCCTTATTACGTGCATACAAAAATAGCCTTTTGACTAAGATTTTGATACACACTTCTCCACTGGATCCGAGAATAACTCGAATATTCAAAGGCTGATCTATCATTCATCATTGTCAGAAAGAACATCTACTGATTTCATACTTTCTCGGGTGACCCATAAGTTTTATTTACATAAATACCATTTATTGCTGTTCATCACTATTTAATGCTACATTTCTTCCTTTTGGGTCTCTGAATATTGTCATTATTGTGCACCATCATAACCTTTGGAATAGATATACGTATTATTTATCACCATACCGAGAATTTCATCTTTAGGATACTAGTTTTAGGGTACGCGCTTTGCACGTGTACCCCATATCAATAGATATATAATTTTTATAAAATCACATAAATAATATTTAAATAATGTCTTTGGTTATAAAACAAAAAGTAAATATCTTGAATGATGAATGTTGATCCCATTTAACTAACACAATTAAGAAAGAAATCTTTCTTTATAAAAATCCGTAAATGCTTTATTCTTTTTTTAAAGACCTCTTTGGGAATATCTTATGAAAGTTGTTATTATTTATGTGATCTAATATTAAAAACAAGCAAGTAATGCATAATATTATTTTCAAGATTCTTTAAAGATTTGTCAAATAAAACCTATTGAAAATTATTTTTTTTATTTCTTTAGAGATTTGGAATGAAGAGGTTGTCCCTATAGCTCAAGAAAAATTGATAACTATAGTGTAAAATCTGAAAACGACTAATATTGAGTTAATATTTTACAAACAAATATATAAACAAATACCCATGAGTTGTCATTTGTTGGAATAAATAAAAATAAAAAATTAATAAATTCATTTATAATACAAAATATTATCTTCTGTTGTGTTATCCTTATTATTTCAAGTTGGCATTTTTTACCAATTTGACTTTAGGTGTTATACTGTAGCTAAATTTTCTCTATTGTCTAATTATTTTTTTAAGCCAATCTTCTCCTTTATGTAGCCTAAGGGGTCTTTTAATTCACAAAAAGTTGTAGTGGGATTATAATGCAAAAGTTATAATTACGGAAATCAAGTAATAACAAAAATATTTATTAGATATACTTTCGATTGATAAATATTTGATTTATTGAATGAAAAATAGAACGTATGGAGTATAATATAAAAAATGTATTTGCTTTTTCTTATATAAACTTGGATAAAATTTTATTTTTAACTTTAAACTTGGTCTTCTTATTTTGAAATAAGCGCTTTGGAGAAGGATAATTTGATATTTGATTATTTTATCATGGGATATCAAATTCCCAAATTATTATCTCACATTGAATGTAGAATAAACATAGCAGCTAATTAAGATTGTGGTATAACTATTCTCACAACTTTTTATACCAAAAAAATAAATATCCAAACACGAAATTAAATAATCCTATATTTTATCCCAGGATTATTATCCTTGAATTTTGTTTAATGTAAACATTCTTTTAAATTTTTAAATATTTTCTTAGTTTTTTATCTAGATATTGGTGTAATTTTCAAAATATTACACAAAAATTGATAAAGAAAAAATACTTAATTATTTGTTCTAATATTTGAGTGTCATTTTTAAATATTACACTAAAAATCAATGAAGAAACAATATTATTTGAATATGAAGGGAGTTCAAGTATTATATGGAAGTGTATTGTCTATTATCTATTTTTATTTATACTATTATTCAATGCTAAAAAAATCTATAAATTAAAAGTCAAATAATTTGTACTTGATTTCAAAACACCATCGTGTCGTCGGGAACTAAAATTTTCATGAAAGAAAATAAAGCTGCGTAATCGGATTGTTTATTTTGTTGGAGAACCTTTTACATGTTTTCTTTTTCTTATTATATTAACAACAACAACAACAACAACAACAACAACCCAGTAAAATCTTACTAATGGGGTCTGGGGAGGGTAGTGTGTACGCAGACCTTACCCCTACCCCGAAGGAGTAGAGAGGCTGTTTCCGAAAGACCCTCGGCTCAAAAAAAATAAAAAAACAAGAAGACAAAAGGGCAAAAAGATTAGGAAAGTAACTTCTTATTATAGTATTCTTGTTAAATCCTACATATTAGGATTTCATACACAGTTCAAATAAGAAATAATCTAATAACTAAAATTTTAGTGATTTTTAAAGTCCTAAATATTAGGAAAGTAACTTAAATTATAATTTTATCCAATGTGAAATCTATTTTTAAACGGTAAAAAAGGCGAACGACATTTCGATAAGGGCATTCGTGTTTTTAATATAGTATAGATTATTATTAACTCAGATTAACCCCTAGTTGTATAAATTTAATCAGTTAAACTAAGATTTATATTTTTGGTCAAACAAGATGAATATATTTTTCATTTTCTCCTACAAAACAAAAAAGTAGTGTCACTATTGTTTTCGAAACTCTCTATAAAATCTGAAAAATCAGATGTTACTACAATCAAATCTTTCTATTATGAAATCGTTTTTCCGACATTTTTTGGCTGGCATAACGTGGAAAATTGGCTCAAAAGAAAATTTGGATGTTATAGTAAAATAATATTATAAAAATTGATTGTTATAGAGAAGTTTGACTGTATTAAAAATCAAATACTATAGATTATTTCGAGAAAAGAAAAGAAGAAGGCTACATTATGTTGAAACCTGAAGCCATAAATGCATGAAACGAATAAAGGATCTTAAGTGAACATATATTGACTAGAAAACTAGTTAATTGTGTTTATCGGGGAGGTCAGTTCCAGCAAGAAAATGCATGACAAGTGAAAGGGATCTAGCTGCCTCATAACTTGGTACTTGATGTCCTGCCCCTCGTACTGTTGCAAATGTCATGTCTCCTTTATATACTTGTGTATATCCACCAACCTACATTTTAAACAACACAGATAAGATCAATTTAAAAGTAATTAAATGGTCCTGTTTTAATGATGCATCAATTTAAAAGTAATTATCCAGCAAACTGGATAAAAGTGAACACAGATGGGAGAAGTTTTAATGATGCACGGGCATAGTCAGAGATCACGAAGCTAAGTTAGTGATGGCTTTCTCACAATAACTAGACATTGGAAGAAATAATTATTCCGAGGCAAAGGCAGCTTGGTTTGGAGTTCATTGGTGATTAAGTAATGGATATTTTAATATCATTCTTGAATGTGATTCCATGCTAATCATTCAGATATTGCAAGGAAAAACAAATATACCATGGCATCTACAACCATTTATCAAAGAAGTAAAGAAGATGGTTGAACAAGATAACACCAATATTAAATTCAGTCATTGCTTTAGGGAAGAGAATCAAGTTGCTGATGTCATGGAAAAATTGGGAGCAAATGGATGGTGATTTTTGACCCTGGAGATTTACCCAGACAGACTTTGGGATGTTTAAGGATGGATAAATGGCAGATCGATGCCATCTTTTAGACACAGGGTTGTGAAAACTCTTATTCAATACCTATTGGAGTTGGATAATTTCATCAGAAGTACACAGAGGTTTGTAGTAATAGGAAAAGGAGTATATTTTTGGAAAGAGCTAATATGGTATTACGTCATCTCAATGGATATGTCCATTTTAACTTGGAGGCATGTGTATGTACAGTTTCCTTTTTGTTGTATTAGATCTTTTTTTTAATCTATAGAGAGCGCTGTCACCGTACGGCAGAAACAATTAAAAATAAAATAAAATTAAATGGTCTTGTTTTTTCTAAATTCAATGAAATATTGTCTCAAACAGGGATATATATAGCATATTCATATTCCTATATTATAAAATGGAAACAAATTTAGAGGCTAATAGTATGATTACCTCTGCACTGAGGTACCAGGGGTGCCACGCAGTTTTGATAGGAAGCTTCATTATCTTAATAGAATTCTTGGTTGAAGTAACAGGCACTCTTCCATCAGTGTCACCGCTGCATTTTTTTTTTCAACATAAAAAAGTTCTAATTACTAAATAACCAACACATAAAATAAGAAGATATAAAAAGAATAAGAAAAAATAAAAAGCTAGACTAAAGAAAATGGTTACTGGAGGATAATTAAGGTGGTCACCTGAATATCCACACTCGAAGTCCATTTGTCATAAACTCTCTGAGAAGAGGAATAATGGTTGATGAGCTGTCTGTCCAATTTGTTAGGACATCACTGCATATTTAAGATAGTTTCAGTTTATATTAATTCCTAAAGAATATAAATTAATAGGAATCAATAACTATAAATAAGAACAGTTAGATCAGCGGTAAATTTACATTTTTTTAACAAACAAGAAAATGCACAAGCCGCTATGGTTAATGAGTCATGTTTGCCGGCAGAGGCGGAGTTACTGAATTATACAGTGTAATTTTCCGGCGAAGGGGTGTAGGCACCCCTTTGGTGCATGTGGCTCCGCCACTGTTTGCCAGAGGCGGATCTAGAATTTAAAGTTAGCGTGCTCCTACAACGATCTCAAGTTATTTTACAATAGTTTATGGGTTCACAATATTATATTT
Source organism: Nicotiana tabacum (assembly GCF_000715075.1). Taxonomy (NCBI): domain Eukaryota; kingdom Viridiplantae; phylum Streptophyta; class Magnoliopsida; order Solanales; family Solanaceae; genus Nicotiana; species Nicotiana tabacum. Next base: position 72,287,997 of record NC_134098.1, on the reverse strand, counting down.
ATAGATATTTAATGAATTTCTTAGTATATATACAAGGTATGAACAAACGCTACTGTGTTCCGTTGAACCCGATCTTCATGTTCTAGATCCGCCCCGATATTATTTGCCGTTAACACGATCCCCTTTCAAAATTATAAAACTTTGGATTTCAGTTCTTTTTTTAATGGTGTCGTACTTCAACTATTCCACTGGTTACCTTGGCACTAGTACTAAGAGCTTTTTAAAGTAAGAAGAAGGAATATGAAAAGATAAACTCAAACATCTTGTGTAATAGACTTCCAATGCATCTTATAAATAATGCTTCTAATTTGCATTATTTTTTTTTGACTAAAACGAAATATTTTCTAGAACTAAAGGAGTAGATAAACATGGGTAAATTCTTTGAAAATACCTGCATGGCTGCCAATTTGAATATTTAATGTTGGTGACATTGGCATGGAGAGCATTTCTGAACATCAGGCCTATTCATATAGGCAATCGTGTAATAATCACTACATGGATCGATCACTAACTGCATTTCACAGTAAATAGTATTGTCAATCATTTGTGTACAATTTTGATGATATGTAGAGAAGAGACTAGATATGAAGTTTAATCTACAATTTTGATATTTTATTTTACACATTAATTAAGCTCATATCATTTTCCAACTCTTATAATAGAGATATTTTCCAACCGAAAATTATTTCATGATCTCCTGTATAGCTTCGATATTGTAATGTTATGCGAAAATGGAAACGAATATGAACCGAACTTTATATTCTATATATGTAGACTTTTAAGAAAATATATCTTTAATTCTGTACTAACTTAAATATCTATCCATCTCAAAAAGTTCAACTGGACTTAAAAGTTTTAATGCTAAATTTATTCTTTTAACCAAGAACTATTTTTAAAAAAAAGACAGTAACGTGATCAGGCTATGTTCATTTAAGAAAGTACATTATGAGTAACTTCGTTTTAAAGGTAAATTATAACCTACTATAACAAGTCAAATTACATTGACCACCGTAAAAATCCCATACACTGTCAGTGGAGTAATATAACCTAAATCCATTATTTAATTCAATTTTCATGCTATAATTTTCCTAGTTAAATTTAACTAGAACACAAATAGCTCAAAATTATAATGCTATAACTTACAGAAGGCTTCTTGGGCTTGGCAGTGAGATTGGTATTATGGCAGAGTGGAGCATATATGTTGTAGATATCAATGGGGTCAGTATTATATTCAGCTTTACTTCGTGCCAATTTGCACTCGTCTGATTCTGAACTCTCTGTGAACTTGCATTGCTTCTGGATTTGAGCTTCAAGTTCATCAGAAATCAGTGCATGACTTGCAAAATATTCATACATTCCTCTTGTATCTGTCTCATCATTAATCACTGCATTACCAATCTGTGGAGGATAATAAGTACATAATTAGAATCAAGTTAAACCAAATGACATAATTAGAAACTTTCTAGTTAGGAGTTATTTAATGAGGCAGTAATTGATAGTTGTGGAACTCGAGAAAAAAAAATTACTCCCTCCTGTCCACAATAAGTGATTTTTTTCCTTTTTTTTGATCCAAAATAAGTAATTTTTTCAGATTTCAAAAATGAATCAATTATTTTTTTCCTACACTGCACTTGGAGTAAATAGTATTGGAGTATGTGTTAGGAGTGTTTATGTGAAGAGATAGTAAATGTTAATATGGTCAATTTCATTGCTAATTAATGTTAAAAGGTGAATTTCTTAATCCGTGCGAAAACAACCAAAAAATCACTTATTGTGGATCGGATGAAATATGAATATACATCATGTTGACACTACAACATTTTATTACTATTACCTAACCTTATTGTGATTAGCTTGCACCATAATACTTATTCAATCTTTTTAATTAGTACACAGATATAAAGTGCAGCTAAGCAGTTTACAGCTGTACGATCTGTAATTATTTTTACTTAATTTCTTGCACATGCAATATATCTTTAGGAAGCAACCATTCTGTCCGAGCTTACTGTAATTGGTAGTAAGCTCTTTTTTAATAGACTAAGTAACAGAAAAGAGTTGTTATGTCATTGTCTTCGTAAGCTTTAGCAAGCAAACTTCATAGTTCTTTTAAAATTTGTTTTGCTTAATTCGAATTACTCGTTGAATATGGTAGTTTGGCCTGCTATTCTTCCTTTCCCACTTCCTTGCTTTGATTAACCAACTTTCAAAATTATTCTTACCAAAAGTTCTTTACTTGTGCGAAATAATAGGAGCAGAGCTCCCCCCCAAAAAAAAAACTACAATATTATCACTATAATCAGATATTTTAGAAGTTTGATGGTCAGATTATATTTTAACGATCAAAATTATCTTACTTCTAACTTGAGACAAAAGCAGTGAATTTTGTACCTTGAATCTCATATCAATCCGTACATTATGTAATTACTAAACTGTATATATGTAAATTTTATAGACAAAATTGCTATTGGATAAACTAATATTGTGGAGCCTGTTACATGTGATGCTAACTTGGTCATTGCTGTCAAAGAACAAAAATATGGCCATGCGGAATAATATGGCCATGTGATTGATGCTAACTTGTTCATGTAACAAGAGTTGTCCTAATTCTGAAACTCCCATACTCTAATGATTTTTTCCAAATTTCAATTATTCCTCCATGTTCAGAAAAGAAAAACAATTTCTTTTTAGTAAGATCCAAATCTAGATAATTTTATATATTTCAGCACAAAGACAAAAAACATAAAAAAAAAAAAAAATAGAAACATATACAAAGGTTATATAATTATATGGAATTAAATTTGAGAAGGATTAAGAGACTGACCAAAATTCCTTTAAGATTAACCATAGTCTTGTTTGCCTTCTTGTTGTGATATAGAATGGTATGTGCCAATTGAGGTACATAATGACCAGCATAACTCTCTCCAGATATGTAAAAATCTTTATCTTTGTATTCAGGAAATCTTTCCAGCCAATTTACTAAGAACTGATAATTATCTTTAGCTGTTTTTCTATCTCCACCTATCTTAACATCAGATGATGTGTTAGAGTAGGAAAAACCTACTCCTGCTGGAGACTCCAAGAATAACACATTGGCAGCTAATGATATTTTAAAAAAAAATTTATAAGTTAGAGAGATAACAATAATCTTTAATTAATTCAGTTGGGTGAAAAGGAAAATAGTTTTGAAATTTACCATGATTCCATGCAAATTTATTTTTGTGAAGTGTTTTGCCATCACTGTTTACTCTAAATGGTCCAAGTTCTTGAAAGGCTCCATATGCAAGAGAAGAACATCCTGGACCTACAAAAATGAAATTACGTTTAATCAAACAAGAAAACAATAAACCCATATTGTTTGAAATTAAAAATAATCAAGCTATATATGTAGACAACATAAAGATTTTGAGTATTTTAACATGTGATAATAGGTTAATACTACCATTTTTTGAAAGGATTACAAACTAATGTTTATATTAGAGATTTATCTCTAATTACCTTATAATTGAACTGAATGTGTAAAGCAATATAACTTAAACACAAAATTGAGGGGAAAAATAAAAATAAAAAACTTGGTATACTATATTTCAATGTAATGCGAGGATGATAACATTATTGTTAGGTAAGTAATAACTTCGTATTTGAGTTTTAGATTAGGAGTTTAAATTTTACACACTAATTGTGCATAACATATATTTATACCATAAACTTAATTAATAACCTAGTAAAAATAATAACTAACATGATATACACGTTAAGTATGTACTTACTAAAAGCTTAGATTATTTACCTCCATTAAGCCAAAGAAGAAGAGGCAAAGAGTCTTTAGAACGTTGAGCTTCAACAAAGTAATAATAGAAAGCTCTCCCAGCAGATTCATCAACTGTAACATATCCACCATACTGCTCAAACCTTACTCGAGGTTGGCCAGGAAGTTTCTGAATCTTGTCATTTTCTTTTTGAGAAACCACAGTTTTTTTATTATGAAGATATTTGAGATCTTGATCATCAAAATCATGAGTAAAATGGCTTTTATCAATGTTGGAATTGTGCCTAAACTTAGCCTTGTAAAATTGGCCAAGGGCTTCACTTTGTGTCTTGACTCCAAAGATTTGAGTTACAGTGCTTGAAAGAAAGAGAGTCAATAAAAGAAGAGAAGTAGTGGACTTGAATGTCTCCATTAGTAGGAGTACTTGTTTGTTTCTGTTCGAGAAACTGTTTTAATTTTTAAGTGTAGAAAAGAGAGGAGCCTTTATTGGGTTTTATATCATTGAGTAAAAGGATGGGGACTTTTGTTTTATGTACGGAAATTTCAACAGAAGAAACAACCAGGAATGGATCACTTAATCCAATAATAATAAATGATAAATACTTTGCAGCATAATGTTTATCCTAAAAGAAATTTGAATATGGTGAGACCGGATATAAAAATGGGAAAGGACGATAAATTAAAGTGAGAGTTTTTTATATATAAAATCAGATAATTTGCAAAGCCCTATTATCTCTTGTCATAAGCAAGATATTACTTATCGTGTAAACTTGATAATATATTCTCTGCCTTTGGGGTGCAAATTACTCTTTTTTAACATTTCCTTGTGTAATTTGATAAAGTAAAATATATATTATTTGGTGAGATGGGGTCACCAAAGGAAATAAGTGTCGTGTTGTGTGTGTAAAAGGTATGGGTGGTGTAGAGGAAAGGTAGTGTTCAAAAAGGATTACGAATAGTAGAATAAGGAGGTGGTTAGGATTCCATTCGTTAGAGTTTGTTTCAAAACATTACTCGTCTTCAAATTTTGGTTGAGTTTGTTTAGACAGGGAGAGGACTGGATTATATCCTTGAAAGGGAAATGTAAAAAAAAAGGATAACAAACCCAAATGAATGTAGACACCATAGAAGGAGAGCTACAATCAAAAACAAAAATTGATCTGTCATTGGCCGGATAATTTTTGTCTTCCTCTGCTCTATAAAAAATCAATAATTGGTTTTGGTCCCTTCAAAATTATTTGTGCAAGAGAAACCAAAAATGGCTTCATTATTTTGGTAGAATATTGTTTCTATAATATAACTTCGTTGTCAATTTATATGAATTTTCTTCTTTCTTTCGTTATCGAAAAAATTAGCTGGATTGACCACTTTTCGGGGCGACTATTAGAGTTCAACTATATTTTAAATTGTGATGGCAAAGTGATCACGCCCAACTATGCCTTAGAAAAAGGACAAAACGGTCGTTGCAAATATAATCCGGTTTACAAGTCCAGAGTCGAATCCCACAGAGAACTAAGGTTTAGCTATAATTGTTCACTATCACCAAGAAGACAAGTTTGAACAATTTCTAACTTATAGATATTAAGATTCTTGTGTTTAACTAACTAACTAACAAATTAAAAGAATAAATTAACACTAAAGATACTAAGGGTTGGAGACAAGATTGAAAAAGCCTAGAGTTATGATTTTTTCAATTGTCGGAATCCTTCCCGCAATGTCTCCTACAATTTTGCCTAAGTATTCTTTACTGATCATAAGCACTTGACTTATCGTAACTCTCTCTCGATCAACTACAATAATGTACTAGTCATATTCTCTCGAATTACGCTAGCTCACACTTTTTTACCGCTCACTATGATCACGTCAAAACTTCATTATCTCTAATCCTGCTTTTAAACCCGCCGTATTGATCTCATATATACCTTGGGAGTGACGTTGTTCGACAATAACCTAAATATGTACTTTTTCTCAAGCAATATATAATAAATAGGCACAGTCAATTGAGAGCTTTTCAATTAACTAAAATAAGCACGTAGTTGAATAAGTAGGAATTTTGTTTTTTAAGTAGAGATGTTCAAAGGGAAAATTATATTGAAAAATAATGGAAGTTCATCCTTCAAAAAGTTTAATCAAACTCTAGATGATGAATTAGCTATTCATAAAAGTATGTGAAAACATAATACACAAATTCATAACCAACAATGAAAAATAGAAAGAAGAAGGGGAAAAACTCGTGGTTGAATCTTCCTCCTTGCTCCTAGCGTGTTCTTGCCTCCTTAGGTATTGTCTTACCCTAAAGTAGTGTCTATTCCTTCAATAGGACGTTTTATCATATATTTATATCAATTAGGATTTGTATGGGGCGGCCTTGAGCTCTCCTATTTTGAAAAGGAGAAGTTGAGTCACCTGCCTAGGGTTCGTGTAACGCGCATCCCCTAGGCACGCTCCCAGCTATTTTTTTTCTTCTTTGTTTCTTTCACGTGCCATGTCCAGTGAGAAAGTGCCATACTTCTCTGGTTTTGATTCACTTCCTAGACCATTTCGCGCCTACCTTTTATGCAATGCACCAATTGTGGTACGCTTCCAGCTCTTGCCTCTCAACTTCTTTTTGTATCAAATCATCCAATTTTTGCCAACTTCCATCCAAATTCATTTCTACATACAATAAACATGTGATGAACATATTTTATGTTCATAATCATGTAATCTCCCACGATTCACATAAGAAACAATATGCAAGCATACTCAAAAACATACACTTTTTCATCATTTATTACTACCCCACACTTAAACTCTTGCTCATCCTCGAGCAACTTAAATTAAGTACATCAGAAAGTAACATAATTCCAAAATATACTCAAGCATCATATCAATGATAATGGTTTATATATCAATGCGTAGAACCCAACATAAGGACTATTGATATCTTTTCTCATTTTTAGACTAATTCCAAGACTATTTAAAATATTTGTGTGACTCTTCTAACATCCTAGCCTAAAAAATTGACTCTAATACGTTACACACTATGACTTGATTCTTGTGCCAACTCAAAAACCAAGGATTTCACCAATCCTTTACAATTCATATGCCCTCCCCAACAAACCACAGAGAGAAATAGTCCACACTCAAATATAAGTTCAAGTATAGTCTAAGGACTCAAATATTGAAAGAATTCACTCGCTCTCACAATGAAACTCGTATGCCACCCAAGTTCGTACTATAGGCTTGCTCATAGTGTACGACTCGATTAATTTAAGCTTGCAAAATCTAGGATCAAGTAGGACTTTATAGGTTGTAATATCGAGCCCGGAACCCATAGGTATATATATATATATATATATATATATATATATATATATATATATATATATATATATATATATATATGGTGACTAACCTTCCTAAGCACTTTAATATATCACACTTCACTTTTAAGCACCTTCTTGTCATGACTAATTCGATGTTTTGCCTTGAAATAATACACATATAAGCCCTTCTTCATTAATCACATCAACATATAGATACTCACTAGCCCAAATAAAGATATGGGAGGTGCCATTCATTTGTCTTTTTTTTTTTTGTTTCTTTTGTTTTCTCTTTTTTCACTCTCCTTAATTTAGTAAGGCTTTTCATACAAGTGCACCTTTTTGGCCTTTCTATGGTTCCATTCAAAAGCTACCCAATCTCTTTTTTTACTCTTTCAGTGACTTAAGTGCTTTCAGAGGTAAAGAGTGAACAAGATATGATTTAGAACAAAATTAGGGTTGGCTCATAATGTTTGTGCCAAAGAATAAGGTTTACAGGCTCAAAAGGGCTGACTACGGATAATGTTATCACTGAAAGGAAAATAGGTTGAATGGTCAATCAAAGAAATACCTATATCATTTCCTAGACCCACAAGACTTAATCATTTCGCTTCGAATCATACACGGGGCAAGTTCTAGACTAACAAGCTGTACAACAAAAATCTCACCTAGCACAATGCACATGACTTACTCAGGACAACTCAGACCCGATTCTTAAGTTAAAGTAACTAACATAGTCATCGTATAATCTAAGCACTTGGAAGTAACCACAAGATCCAATAGACGAGCCCAAGCATCAAAAGAAAGTCACATATATTCTCAAGGCATATAGTCACAAGAATCAAAAAGAAAGTACTCACCATAAATGCTCCACCTCTTAGCTCCGATATAAACCATGTCAACAACATAGACACTCAAGTTCTTCCCCTTCCATTATCAGTTCAAAAAGAAAAGAAAGAAAGTTTTTTTTTTGTATTTCTTTAGACTTTAAATCCTAAAGAAAACTATCTAAGAAGTCCATCGTCGCGAAAAGTTCAAAACTACTATCCGGTTCGAAGAGTCGTCCCTAGAAATGAACCGTGGCCATAAGAAAATCAAGAGGGATTATTTTTACCTAATTATTTTTTTATTTTAACACACCTAAAATAGCATAAAAAATCACCCAAACAGTCTCTTCACCCCAGACTTAAAATTGTGTATTGTCCCCAATGCACTCCCATAAATGCAAGAGGTTAAAAAAACTCCCTGGTAGGCCAAAGCCGAAGCATTAGTTGTTCACGGGGTACTCAGACTTCTCCCAAACTTGGTTCTTTGTGCGGGTACCCCACACTTAGTTCTAACCATCTTACTTGCTTTTGCTTCCTTCCGATGGCTTTGCTTTCCATGATCCTAGAAAATCAAAAATGATACTTCAAAAATAATACAATAAAAAAAATAAAAAGAAATTAAAAATAAAAAAAAGCAGTAAAGTCGGGTTGCCTCCCAACAAGCACCTGATTTAAAGTCGCGACACGACGTAAATCACTTTCTGCCTCCACCTCGAGCTTATAAATCGAACCCCAAGTTTTGATTCAAGATTATGATTATGCTCTTGGGGGTACCAATTCTTGCGAGCCAAAAAATAAATAAATTCTCATGCACTTTTTAGCTCTCGACCGAGGAGTGTCACCTTGCCTAGACGGCCTAAAAAATTTCAAAATATAAGGCCCATCTACCTCTTCTCTTGACTCCTTTTTATGCTCAGAAGGATCAATTCTCATTTCACCATCCGAATATAATGTAGAGAAATATTTGGAATGAGGTCCAACACGCTCAAATACTTGAACTTCAAGATTTTCAGCCTCCTCGATACAAATTATACTAGAGTCAACTAAATTTGTATCCCCAATATCCTTGCCTGGCTCTAATATCATTTCATCAATATTGACATCATCAAATTCTAGCTGGTTAGAGTGTCGGTGTTCTACTCTGACCCATCCATTGGCACATCAATTTTTATCTCTAATGCTCACTGCTCATAGCTACTATTCATAATATTAACTTGTTGAGCATTAAAAGCTTCAACTAGTTGACTCACTTGAGCCTTCAAGTTGCGAATAGTTGCCTCTTGCCTTTATATCTGCAATTGTGTCTCATTATTATTTTCTACAAGGCACCTTAGCATATCCTTAATGTCTTTCGGGTCATCATCCTCGATTTCTTTGTTCCTATTAACTTCACAAGAAAAAATAAAACCATGAAGGAAGGGGTTTGGGGGGGGGGGGATAAGACATATAAGCACAATGTCACGACCCAAAACTTAGCCTGTCGTGATGGCGCCTAACGTGGTACTAGGCAAGCCGACACTTCATAACATTTCCAACACTTTTAAGTAAACAATGAAATAACACATGTTTGAATAATTAAAGTTCTCATAAACTGGATAGGAAGTCAAAACTCAATACGGAGGTTCCCAAAACTAGGGAGTCACTGAGTACATGAGCGTCTATACAACACAAGTCTAAAAATACTGTCTATGAAAAACTAAAACTAAATACATAAAGCTGAAAGATAGGGAGGGAGAGTCAAGGTCTGCGAACGCCGGGCAGCTACCTTAAAATCTCCAAATGATCAGGCTACGCAGATAATCAACACCTACCGTGACCAGAAGCACCTGAATCTGCACACGAAGTGTAGGGTGTAGCACGAGTACAACCAACTCAGTAAGTAACAAGACTAACTATTGGACTGAAAGTAGTGACGAGCTTCACAGATACAGTTCAACTTCAGAAAATACAATACAGAAAAATTAGACATACTTTCAAGTTCAACATTTAAAGCTTAAACAGATAATTCATGCCAAGTTCAATTGAAACAGGATATAGTATCTCTCAGAAATTTCATGACAGTGATATATGCCAGCTGAAGTACAACAGTAATGAAATCAAGTGCATATTCTCAGAGTAACAGTCACTCAGTCCTCCCATTCACTCTAACCTCACAGTCACTCATTCATCACAATCTCTCATTTCTCTCAGACACTCGGCACTCGTGCTCGCACTCAGTAGGTACCTGCGCTTACTGAGGGTGTATAGGCTCCGTAGGGGATCCTTTAACCCAAGCGCTATAACAAGCCAATCATGGCATACATCAATAAAATACGTTGCGGCGTGCAACCCGCTCCCATAAATATCCTCACAATCAGGCCCTCGGCCTCACTCAGTCATCAATCTCTCTAGTCTCTCGGGCTCTCAATAATCATGATAATCAGCCCAAACAGCGATAATATAATGCATCAATAAGGAACAGTAGAGACTGAGATGTAATATGCAGTAAAACTATGAATGAGTACAAAACAACAATTTAGCAGATAATTCAACATGTAACACGACCTCTGTGAGTCCCTACAGTGCCAACACATAGCCTAAACATGATTTCTAACATGATTTGCAGTTCAGTTTTTTATAACACATGGAGAATATACGGATAACAACAGATTATTCAACTATACAGTTTCATGGAATTGACCAAGTCACAATTCCTATGGTGTATGCCTACACGCCCATCACCTAGCATGTGTGTCACCTCAAAACCAATCACATGACACATAATACGGGGTTTTATACCCTCAAAACTAAATTTAGAACTGTTACTTACTTCAATCTGTGCAAATTCCTACTCCAACACGCCCTTGCCTCGCGAATCGGCCTCCAAATGCCCCGAATCTAGCCACAAACAGTTCGATACAATCAACATGAGCTAAAGGAACCAATTCCACAAGAAAATACTAAGTTATTAGTCAAAAGTCAAAAGTCGACATAAAAGCCGGCCCTGGGCCCTCGTCTTGAGATACGATAAAAGTCATAAAATCCTAAAGTCCATTCAACCACACCAATTTTACCAAAATCTGACACCAATTCATCACTCAAATTCCCAAATTAAACTCTCCAAATTTTAGCCTCAAACTCCCAAATTACACCTCAAAACCACACAATCTAGGTAAGAAAATCAATGGGAAAACATAATTATTGAATGAATTAAACCACAAGTGACTTACCTCAAGAATCCCTTCGAAATCCCTCTAAAGAATCGCCTAAGCCCGAGCTTGAAATGTCTAAAATGAAGAAAATCTCGGAAACCCTCGAATTTAAACACTGCCCTGGCTTTCCGCACCTGCGACAACTTAACCGCACATGCGGTTTCGCGGGTGCGACCAAATCATTCGCCCCTGCGATAGGCTTCGCGCCTGCGGACCAAGATTCTGCGCCTGCGGACACGCATCTAAGTGTATACTGCCGTTTCTACGGAGCCAGCTCCCTTTTCTATTTTCGCTTCTACGTTCTATACTTCGCACATGCGACCTTACAGGTGCGGGCAAGCTCTTCGCACCTGCAAGCACTGCCCAACTCCACTCCTAGCCACTTCTGCAATGGCTGGTGCGCATATGCAGTGTCGCACCTGTGACCAAAACCCTCGCAGGTGCGATTGCACCAGACCTGGTGCTACAGCAATCCTCCAAACTCCCATTACAATCCGTTAACCATCCGGACTCCACCCGAGGCCCCCGAGGCCTCAACCAAACACACCAACAAGTCCTAAAACATGATACGAACTTAGTCGGGTCCTCAAATCACATCAAACAATATCAAAAATACGAATTGCACCCAATTCAAGCCTATTGAAACTAAAAAAATTTCAACTTCTACAAACGATGTCGAAACCTATCAAAACACGTCTGATTGACCTCAAATTTTGCACACAAGTCACAAATGACACCACAGACCTACTCCAACTTCCGGAACTCCAATCCGAGCCCGGTAACCACAAAGTCCACTCTCGGTCAAACTTATAAATTTCTATTTTTTACCATTTCAAGCCTAATTCAACTATAAAACTTCGAAATCATAATCCGGACATGTTCCTAAGTCCGAAATCACCCAACAGAGCTAACAGAACCATTGAAACTCTATTCCAGAGTCTTCTACATATAAGTACATATCTGGGCAACCTTTTCAACTTAAATTTTCATCATTTGAGACTAAGTGTCTCAATTCATTCTGAAATCTCTCCAGTCCTGAACCAACTACCCCGGCAAGTCACATAATAACTATAAAGCATAAATAAAATGAGCAGTAAATAGGGGAATATGGCTACAACTCTCGAAACGACCAGCCGGGTCGTTACACACAACCATAAAAGTGACCATTTTGACCACCACACATATCACACACATTCCACAAATAAGATTGAGTTGGTGCACATAACTCACTTTCAAGAATATTTTGATAATTTTGCCGCAGGTGATTTCCTGCACAATATGTATAAGGATCAAAAGTAGAATTACCAACACCTAAACTTCCATAATTCCAAGATGTCAGGTTTCTCAAATCAACAAGTAGAATTAATAAAAAATTCAATCTTGAAACCTAGCAATATATACAGCTGCAACTATACTGTTAGTTCCCCGGCAATGGCGCCAAAATTTGATCTCGCCCAACTCTAGTCCTAAAAAGGATAAGCGGTCGCTACAAATATAATCTGGTCTAAGAGTTCAGAGTTGAATCCCACAAAGAACTAAGGTTTCGCTATAACGGTTCACTATCACTAAGAAGACAAGTTTGAATAATTTCTTAGTTATAAATATAAAGATTCTTATTTTAAACTAATTAACTATCAAAATAAAGGAGTGAGTTAACAACTAAAGATGCTAAGGATTGGAGACAAGATTGAAAAAGTCTAGAGTTATAATTTTTTCAATTGTCGGAATCCTTCCCACTAAGTCTCCTACAATTTCGCCTAAGTATTCTCTATTGATCACGAGCACTCGACTTATCGTAATTCTCTCTCGAGCAACTACAATTATGTACTAGTCATATTCTTTCGAATTACGCTAACTCGCACTTTTTCACTGCTTACTATGATCACGCCAAAGTTTCGTTATCTCTAATCTTGCTTTTATACCCACCGTATTGATCTTTCATATACCTTGAGAGTGAAGTTGTTCGACAACAACCTAAATATGCACTCTTTCTCAATCAATACATAATAAATAAGCACAATCAATTGAGAGTTCATCCTCCAAAAAGGGATGTTCAAAGGAAAAATTATATTAAAATATAACGGGAGTTCATCCTCCAAAAAGTTCAATCAAACCCTAGATGATGAATTAGCTATTCATAAAATTATGTGAAAATACAATACAAAAATTCATAACCAACAATGAAAAATAGGAAAAATAAAAAGGGAAAAACTCGTGGTTGAATCTTCCTCCTTGCTCTTAGTGTGTTCTTGCCTCCTTAGGTGTTGTCTTACCCTAAAATAGTGTCTCTTCCTTCAAAAGGACGTTTTATCATGTATTTATATCAATTAGGGTTTGTATGGGGCGGCCTTGTGCTCTCCTATTTTAAAAAAGAGAAGTTGAGTCGCATGCCTAGGGTTCGTGCAACGCGCATCCCCTAAGCATGCTCCCAGCTATTGTTTTCTTCTTTGTTTCTTTTGCGTGCCAAGTTCAATACCAAAGTTCCTTACTTCACTTATTTTTATTCAGTCATTTCACGCCTACCTTTCATGCAATGCACCAATTGTGGTACACTTTCAGCTCTTTCCTCTCAACTTCTTTTTGTATCAAATCATACGATTTTTGCCAACTTCCATCCAAACTCATTCCTACACACAATAAATATGTAATGAGTATATTTTATGTTCATAAGCATGCAATCCCCCACGATTCACATAAGAAACAATATGCAAACATACTCAACTAATCCTACAATTTTGCCTAAGTATTCTCTACTGATCATGAGCACTCTACTTATCGTAATTCTCTCTTGAGCAACTACAATATTGTACTAGTTATATTCTCTCGAATTACGTTAGCTCGCACTTTTTCACCGCTCACTATGATCACGTCAAAGCTTCACTATCTTTACTCCTACTTTTAAACCCATCGTATTGATCTCTCATATACGTTGGGAGTGACCGTATTTGACAACAACCTAAATATGCATTCTTTCTCAAGCAATGCATAATAAATAGACACAGTCAATTTAGAGCTCTTCAATTAACTAAAATAAGCACATAGTTGAACAAATAGGGATATTCAAAGGAAAAATTATATTGAAATATAATTGGAGTTCATCCTCCAAAAAGTTCAATCAAACTCTAGATGATAAATTATCTATTCATAAAAGTATGTGAAAACACAATACAAAAAATAATAACCAACAATGAAAAATAGTAAGAAGAAGGGGGAAAACTCGTGGTTGAATCTTCCTCCTTGCTCCTAGCGTGTTCTTGCCTCCTTAGGTGTTGTCTTGCCCTAAAGTAGTGTCTCTTCCTTCAATAGGATGTCTTATCATATATTTATTTCAATTAGGGTTTGTGTCGGGCAACCTTGAGCTCTCCCATTTTTAAAAGTAGAAGTTGAGTTGCGTGTTTGGGGTTCGTGAAACGCGCGACCCCTAGTCACGTTCCCATCTATTTTTTTTCTTCTTTGTTTCTTTCGCGTGCCAAGTCAAGTGCCAAAGTGCCATACTTCATTGGTTTTGATTCACTTTCTAGGCCATTTAACGTCTACCTTTCATGCAATGTACCAATTGTGGCACGCTCCCAGCTCTTGCCTCTCAACTTCTTTTTGCATTAAATCATCCTATTTTTGCCAACTTCTACCCAAACATATTCCTACACGCAATAAACATGTAATAAGTATATTATATGTTCATACGCATGTAATCCCCCACGATTCACATAAGAAATAATATGCAAACATACTAAAAAATATGCACTTTTCATCATTTATCACAAAGTAACCACTGATCCAATTAAATTGACATGTTTGCCCCCAACTAAAATATGGAACAGAATTCCAGTAATCAATACTGGAGTTCGAAACCTTGACAAGCGAAACCCTAGTAAACTATGGTGGTATTCGAATATTTGCTGAATTTTCAAACCTATGAATGATTCTTAGTTTCTGAACATTTACTATTGCAAAATCCAAGAATTCCTGATTGTTGAACTTTTAGTATTGCAAAACTTCAATAATTTTGAACCTATACTAGTTCAAATTTCGAACTCCATGAACAAATTCCTAGTTTTTAAATTTTTACTGGTGCAAAATTTAAAAAAAATCCAGGAAGAATTCATGATTTTTGAATTCACATTATACTTTAGCAAATTTTAACCTTTAAATACAAAAGCCATAAAAATTAATGGGTTTTGAATTTTTACTAGTGCAAAATTTTAAAAAATTCAGGAACGATTCATAGTTCGGACTTATATTTTCGTATTAATAAGTGGATACTTTACCAATAAAATTTAAAATATAGCTAAACTCTAATAGCCAACCTAAAAAGTGGCTATTTACCATGATCATCCTTCATTATCTAAGCCATTCTTTAATTTAACTTCCTCTCTTTGTATTGGTGAAAATACAATTAGTTACAGTTGAAAAATAAGATGAAGAAAAATAAATAAATATTCTTCAGGATGAGGCGCAAATATCTCGCTCTCTTTAAGGATTTTTAACCCACTGCAGTGGCATCTTTACTAGTCTAATAGTAATACTCTTGACTTGTCCCCTCTAGGATTGTCACGACCCGAAATTTCCACCGCCGGGACCGTGATGGCGCCTAACATTTCACTTGCTAGGCAAGCCAACGTTAGAGATTAAACCAATCCTTATTCCATTCAGTAATTAACATCAAATTAGCTAAGATGAAATATAGTGAATGCGGAATAATATCAAAATTGTATTAACTACTACCACCCGGATCTGGAGTCACAATTCACGAGCATTCTAGAATTCACTACAAGTAATAGTTTGAAAGAAATACAATTGTTTGGATGAAAGAAATAGTAAAACAGAAAAGATAGGGGGGGATTTCAAGGTCTGTGAACGCCGACAGATCTACCTTGAGTCTCCGGATAGCGGATCCAACAGCTAAAATCTCGATCAACTCGAGCCAGTACCAAAATCTGCACAGAAAGTGCAGAGTGCAGTATCAGTAACACCGACCCCATGTACTGGTAAGTGTCGAGCCTAATCTCCACGAGGTAGTGATGAGGCTAATGCAAGACACCTACAAATCAACTTGTACAATTTAACAGTGTATATACAAATAACAACAATGAAAAACTAGACAGGTAATATCAGGAGGGGAAAACATGCTGAGGGAAATATGGGATAAAGAACTACATCAGAGTGATGACTGGAACAACCAATATAATATGAATCAACAGGAACAGTGAATACAGTAAAGGAAAAATGCACGGCATCACCCTTCGTGCTTTTACTCTCAACCTCACCATAAAATCAATAGAAACGGTACGACATCACCCTTCGTGCATTAACTCTCATATCATGGCACGACATCACCCTTCGTGCATTAACACTCACAATACAACACGACATCACCCTTCGTGCATTAACACCCACAATATGTCACGGCATCACCCTTCGTGCATTAACACTACCCCTTACCTTAATGCAATGAACAATTAACAACAGGGAGATAGAATAACAAATACAAGCCTTACTTCAACATTTGGTGTCACAATATCAATCTTAACTTCAGAGTCAATATTCAATTATCACCAGAAGATCCATAAACATGATAAGAACAATCAACTTAACAATACTAGTCTAAACACGTAGCAATTAAGCATGGAAAAAAGAGATAATATGAAAAAAAAATGAGAGAAACATAGAAAACAGGTAAATTGGCGGCGCACAAGTACTCGTCACCTCACATATACACCGCTCACATGAATTTCACATAGCAAATAGTCTGAGATTCCTAATTCCCTCAAGTCAAGGTTAACCACGACACGTACCTCGCTCTAAAGGTCACTCAATACTCAATCACAGCTTTTCCTCTAGAATTCACCTCCAAACCACTTGTATCTATTAAAAAATGACTCAATAATATCAAATATTGCTAAAGAAATCAATTACATTGCATAAATTTAAATTTTTCCAAACTTCCTCCAAAGAGTCAAAAATCGACCCCGGGCCCGCTTGGTCAAAACCCGAGGTTCGGACCAAAATCCGTTTACCCATTCACCCCGAGCCTGGATATATAATTAGTTTTAGAATCCGACCTCAAATTGAGGTCTAAATCTCCAAATTTCATAACCCCTAGTTTCTACCCCAAACCCCCAATTCTACCATGAGAACTCTAGATTTTAGGTTATAAATTCATAAAATGTAATGGGTAATTGAAAAAAAATAGTTTAGAATCACTTACCAACACTTTGGGGAAAAAAATATCTCTTAAAAATCGCCTCTAGCACGTTTGGTTTTTGAAAAGTTGAAGAAATGGCTCAAGTCCCGTTTTGGGATTGTTTATGCACTGGGTGACAGTGTTCATCGCGTTCGTGAGGACACTGTCGCGTTCGCGAAGAGTAGAGTTGCCAAGCTTACGCGTTCGAGAGTCCCCCTTCGCGTTCGCGAAGGCTACTCCCCCTGCCCTTCACTTTCGCGAGACCTTGCTTGCGTTCGCGATGAAGGAAAGACTGACCCCTCCCCCAGGTCCCTAACACTACGCGTTCGTGATGAGCTGGCCGCGTTCGCGAAGGGTAAAGCCCCCATTGCTTCACTTTCGCGACCAAGCCTTCGCGTTCGCGAAGAGTAAAAACTCACCCTGACCAGCTTACCCTTCGCGTTCGCGAGAATACCTTCGCGAACGCGAAGAAGAACATACCAAAACAACTGCTGCAGCAAAAATACCAGATTTTTCAAGTCCAAAACATCCCGTAGCCTGTCTGAAACTCACCCGAACCCTCGGGGCTCCAAACTAATCATGCACCCAAGTCTAAAAATATCATACGAACTTGCTCGCGTGATCAAATCGCAAAAATAACACCTAGAACTACGAATTTAGTACCAAATCCAATTAAATTTTCAAGAAAGCTTTAAAATTCCTATTTTTACAACCGGACGTCCGAATCACGTCAAACCAACTCCGTTTCTCACCAAATTTCACAGATAAGTCATATATATTATATCGGACCTATACCAGACTCCGGAACCAAAATACGGACCCGGTATCAACAAGACCAAACATCAACCAATTCTTAAAAACCATTAAACTTTCAGACTTTTAATTTTTATCAAAAATTCATAACTCGAGTTAGGGACCTCCGAATTCGATTCCGGGCATGCGCCCAGGTCCTATATTTTGATACGGACCCACCGAGACCGTCAAAATATAAATCCGGACCCGTTTATCAAAAATATTGACCGAAATCAACTAAAATCAACTTTTAAGGCAAAAATTCTTATTTTCATCAATTTTTAACATAAAAACTTTTCGGAAATACGTCTGAACTGTGCACGCAAATTGAAGAGGGTAAAAATGAGATTTGTAAGGCTTAAGAGCGCAGAATCGAGTTTTAAAATATAAGATGATCTTTTGGGTCATCTCAAGGATACAACAGCCCGGCAACGTCGTATGACTCAATTAAACTCTGGATAAGTTGTTGAGTCCAAGACTCCACCAAAATGAACACATTCTTTCAATAAAATAATATTCTCTTCCGTAGAGAATAAGTTGGAGACTTGGATTTTCTCCTTCTCTTAATTCTCTTTTTCATTACACTAATTTCATTGTTTTTCATGCACACTACTATTTATTCTCTCATGCCAAACATAAGAAAGAAACACCACTATTTATAGGTGTAGACTCTCTTTCATGAAATAAATAATAAGGTGGTAGGATAATAAAATTGTAGAACATGGTTGGTAGTTATAAAATTTAATCTTTAGCAGATAATTAGTGGTAGATCATGGCATTAGTGATTTCATGAGTTACACCAAAGATAATGACCATTTTCTTGCCAATTTATAGCCGCTACCTCACAAAAAATAAAGCACTTTAATATTATGGCTTTAATATTAAAATGCACACAACACCACTACTTTGCTTTATATTTCCATTTTGTTCCACTCTTCACTTTATTCTTGCATAAATTAGATTTCAATGAGTTAATTCAAAACTCAAAAGCCAGAGAATAAGTTGGAAAATAAATGCCGATCCCAAAGTAAATGACAATTTACGTGCGAAAAGAATCCAGCAAAATCCTAATTATTTGTAGCCATATGCAGCTCCTTCTATTTTTGCAAATAGTATCAATTTGTTACATGTCAAGTTTTGATTATACGAGAAAGAATCCAGCAGAATCCCAATTACTTGTAACCATTTCTTGTGCCTTGTGTAAAAATTTCGATGGGTACAAACCAAAAATATGATATCAATTACATGACCTTATTTTGAATTTCATCATGAAATAGAATTTTTTTCATCTGTATTTTAATTTAAAACTTTTTACTTCAAATTTAATTTCAAAAAAAATCGTATGTTCATTAATATGTATGTCTAATTATGTGCCTCAATCTAAATTGTTTAAAGTGCACATATAGCCGATTTCAAGCCCCCATTTAAGCTACAGCCGAAGTTTCTAAATTCTTTAAAGTTTAGCCGCTTTATATCAACTTCAAACGCGGGAGTTTAAAGTTCAGACATATGCATCTGGTGTTAGACTTTGAAGTTTGGCTTGCCAAAGTAACTTTAGACAATTTGGAAGCAAACACACTTCAGACATTTTTGCATAAAGTTCAGGCATAGACATGCATCTTATTTCTCTATATCGTTTTCCTCTAGCCAAACTGAGGGTTCATCCCTTCTAACATTTTCAAGTTTTTCCAACAATATACACTTGATTTAAACTCACTTATCGTATTGTGAAATTCACACCCATTTGATTTAAACTCACTTTTTATATTCGAAATTCGAAAATCACCCATTCAAGCTAGCAACAATAGTGATTTCAATGCTGGAAATCCTTAACCGACTACAGATGCAAACTTTCTAAAAGGGTGGCTGCGCCTTTAAGGAATTTTTTCCTTCCTATACAATATTTAAAATTTATTTACCAAAACTATTTAAATTTTATATATTACCCGCCCTAAATAAATATTTCTTACAATTTATATATAATTCATTATTAATGCCTTAAATTAGAGGATTCTTTGCTTGAAAAAGGGCATAATTAAAGAGAACGAAGTCCAAATTGTCATTCCATCTAAATAAGACTCCTTCCAATTGTGTATTACATATTTTATGCCGTAATTAGCACAACTCTTCTCTTTCTTTGCCATAATTACCTATTTTAAAAAAGAATAATGTATGGTACAACACATGTCACGACCCCAATTTCCCTCATTAGTAGCATAAAAGAAATCAATATATTTGCAGCAATTCAAACATAGGAGTATGACTGTCACGACCCAAAATCCTCTATAGGCCGTGATGGCACCTAACGTCGTCGTCAGGCAAGCCAACGGTGAATTTTTAACTTAATTACTCATTTTAATATTTTTAAAATCATAAATCACATTAAATAAATAAAGTAAAATTCTGGTACTCGGTCAAACCCTTAATCCTCTTTACCAATTTCCGTATAAAGTATAAATTACAAGATAAAATGATAATAATTGTGTGACTACAATAATGAACATCCACTAGGAATCCCCAAAACCCGGTGTCACAAGTGCATGAGCATCTACTAAGAAATATAATAAAATACAATATTTGTCTGGAATACAAGTTAGACAGGAGAATGTAAGTAACTCTGATGGAGACTTTGTATGTTGCAGATCATAACATGGAATGCATCTCACCATAAAGTCCCCGCAATAGATGTTCCTCTGCGCCCAAAAGATCACTAGAAATATATATATACCTGCACAATAAGTGCAGAAGTGTAGCATGAGTACGTAAATCAACGCGTACCCAGTAAGTATCTAGCCTAAACTCGGAGAAGTAGTGATGAGGGGTCGACATCGACACTTACTAGTGGTCCAATATATCAAGTGCAATAGAAAGTAAACAAGTATGAGGCATGGTAAAAGTAAATAAACAGTGTAAACATATATAGGTACGTAGTACGATTCTCCTCTAAACAGTAAATACAAGCTCTCAGTTATCGGTCACCTCCTCAACCAGAGTATATATGTAAAGTGGTCCCCACCGGATATATCGTCACAACGCAAATCAGGAAAGTTCATGGATACGATGGCTTCTTGTCAAATATTACGCACGACGCTGCCAAGGCGAACGGTCTGATCCCATAAGAGTAATTATGGAAATGTCGAGGCGAACACCCCGATCCCATAATAATGTGTACATTGCCGAGGGTCGAATGACATGAACCATAGATGCATCTATTATACTGCCGAGGCGAACGGCCCGCTCCCATGAGAATATGATAATGCCGAGGCAAACAGCCCGATCCTATTAGAATATGAATCTTTAACGGGTCCTTGACCCCACTCACGAAGATACGTGTGAGTTATAAAATGTAAAGAAGCTTTTCAATGAAAACGCACAATGCGAGAGAATTTCGTAAGGGAAAACATAATTATTCCGCGGCTAATCAAGTAGTTCATCAAATCTCTATAATAGCGAGTCTATCACTCTACGCAAGCCTAGTCTCAGGTCGCAACGCGAAATAAGGGAATTATACATGCAAGGATAACTCAAATAATACAATTAAAGTATGGCGTGAACCTAAGTTTACCCAGACATAATCAGGAGTTCTAGTACATGCACGGACACTCGTCACCTCATACGTGCGCAACTCCCACAACATGTAGCATACAACAAGAACAGCACCTACGGGATAAATTTCCCCTCACATGGTTAGACAGAAAACTTACCTCGCTCCGAAGTTTCATAACCAGCTCCAACGCCTCTCTAGCTCCTCAAACCAACGCCCATCGGTCCGAAACTAGTCAAATAATGTTCAAACCAGTAAAAATGTACTCTAATACTCATAATTAATCGATTTATAACAATCCACAACTCCGCTCGAAAAGTCAATAAAGTCAACCCTCGGGCCCACGTGTCCGGATTCCGAAATTTTTTGAAGATAAACTTTACCCATAACATTCAAATATATGATTTATTCCTAATTCCATTTCCAATCTCGTGGTTAAAATCCAAAATACTAAATTTTAGGTTTTCTCTTAAAATCCCAAAATTTCCATAAATTTCATGTTTAAATCCTTGTAGAATCCATGTAACTAGTTAACAATATGCGAAAATTTCTTACCTTGTAATAGATGATAAAAATCTCTCCTTGAAGCTCTCCAATAATCGCCCAAACCAAGAGAGAATTGAGGGAAATGAGCAAAAATCTCATACTTAACAGAGCATTATGCCCAGCTACTTTCGCACCAGCGGACCATTAGCTGCACCTGCGGCTCCGCACCTGCGTAACAATTCATCGCAGGTGCGGTCCCCTCTATAGCGAGCAAACCCGCTTTTGCGAAAGAATGTTCGCTTCTGCAAGCCTTCACTAGCCTACCCAGCTCCGCTTCTGCAGAAAATTTGGTCGCGCCTGCAGAAGCGCATCTGCGCTTAGGCCTACGCATCTGCGGAAAGCCATGCCTCTTCACCTTTCGCTTTTGCGCTCCCTTGCCCGCATCTGCGAGCTCGCAGGTGCAGTGGATTCCTTGCACATGCACATCCAGCTAGCCTCAATTTCATGCGTTTCTACCACTCTTGGGCCACTCCTGCGGTCTCGCACTTGCAGCCAAAACCTCACAGGTGCGATCACATCAGAACTGAAACTCCGTTTTTTTCTCAACTCCAAACCTTGATCCGTTAACTATCCGAACTTCGCCCGAGGCCCCCAGGACCTCAACCAAACATACCAACATGTTTTAAAATATGATACTAACTTAGTCGAAGCCTCAAATCAGGTCAAACAACATCAAAATTATGTATCGACGATCGAAACCTTTCTTTAAACTTTCAAACATTCAAACTTCGTCGAGCGCGACTGAATCATGCTTAAACATTCCGAAATGATGCCAAACTTTACGCACTAGTTACAAATCACGATACCAACATATTCCAAGGCTTAAAACTCCAAACGGACATCGATAACATAAAAAATCACTTCAAATCAAACTTAAAAAATCTTTAAACTTTTAAAATGCCAACCTTCCATAATTAGCACCAAAATACTCCCGGGCGACCCAATACCCAAGCCGAACATACGTCCAAGTTCGAAATCATCATACGAACCTATCGGAGCCTTCAATTCCTGATTCCGAGGTCGTTTACTCAAAAGTCAAACACTTGGTCAACTCTCCCAACTTAAAGCTTCCGAATTGAAATTTTTCCTTCGGAAACAACTCCGATCTTCCGAAATTCAATTCCGACCACACGTACAAGTCCTAATACATGAAGTGAAGCTACTCAAGACCTCAAACTGCTGAACGACGCGCTAGAACTCAAAATGACCGGTCGGGTCGTTACATTACTGAAATAATATTTAGAGTCTCAAAACTCAACAACTAACAATAAGAAAATCTCCACAACTCAGTATATATATAATTGCCCAAAACCCGGTGAAAATATAAGTCACAAGCTCTATAAAGTGATACTGAATATCTCTATACATCAGTGGCTAATAAAGGATAAGAAAATAAAATAACTAGGTAGAGGGGGACTCCGAGGCCTGTGGACGCCGACAGGTATACCTTGAAGTCTCCAAAACTGAGCTCTCGCTAGTGCCTGGTCTGGTAAGAGGTACCTGGATCTGCACAAAAAGATGTGCAGAAGCATATCATGAGTACACAACAACAATACCCAATAAGTGCCAAGCCTAACCTCGGTAGAGTAGTAACGAGGTCAGGTCAAGACCCTACTGGACTAAATAAGAAACTGAACAGTGTATAACAGTGAAACTAATGACAACAATAGAAATGAGACAATTAAAGAAGCACACCGAGAATAGCTATACTGAACTAAGGCAAATAGTACTTCACAAAAGAAACCACGGGATACTATAATACGGAACAAAATAACAAAAACACAAGTGAAGAAAAAGAAAGTATCAACAAGAGTTACTACCGAGGTACCGTCTCGTAGTCTCAAATCACAAATCAATTCACAATCTTTCCTTATATAACCGCGGGAGCCTTGCATTTAGTTTTGAAAATCATTTTCTCGAAATAGCATCCCGCGTTTCAGTCTACCTTATCACACCACATGGCTTCTAGTAGTTCCCCTACTAGCCACGCATATCAAGCCCACCTTATCTCACCGCATGCGTTTCAACCCAAAACCTTATACCACCGCATGTGTATCAATATCACAACGTATCACAAATCGCACCTCAATTTCCCAATATCACAACTTGCCAAAAGAAACCAACAACAACAGTATTTTCACAATAAAGAGTCCATGGCTCAACCACAATATACACAAGAGTCTCAACAATAATAATCGGTAGTGAACAACTCAACAAGAATAGTATTTCACAACTTAACACTTTGCCTCAATGCGAATCACAACCTTTATAACTCAATACCAATTTCAACAACAAGATATTCCTAGAATAACAACTTTAAATAAAGAGTTCAATGATTAAATAATAAATACGGAATAAAAGAAACAAGAACTTCAACTAAACATGTAGGGCAATTAGCATGTAAGAGATAAGACAAGTAGAACATGTGAAAATAGACTAATAATGAAGAATATAACATGTTAAGATAACTCAATTAAGGCATGAAAGGAATCTACATAGCTAAAACCGGTAAAATTTGGTTTAGGTAAGCCAGGGGCTAAGCGAGAATGCCCTATCTAAGAGCCTACTTCATTCTGATCTTTCTGCTCTTGGGGATTCCCCCTTTTCTGCCTTTCTATCTATACTTCCATATTTAGCCCGTGTACACACTCGTCACCTTGCGTACACGGCTTTCACACATCACAATTATAACAAACAATACCAATCCTAAGGGGTAATTCCCCCACACAAGGTTAGGCAAGATACTTACCTCAAAACACGCTAACTCAATCCAGTAGTTGGCCTTTACCTCGATTATCCAACTCCGAACGGCTCGAATCTAGCCAAAATGACTTTATACCATAAATATAAACTATAGGAAGCTAATTCGGATAATAAAGTTACGATCTATGCAAAGAAATAAAAAGTCAACTCAAAAACTCAACCCGGACCCCCATCTCGGAACCTAACCAAAATTACAAAATCCGAACACACATTCAATAACGAGTCCAACCATACAAGAATTACTCAAATTTGACCTCAAATCGCTTTTCAAAACTCAAAAAATTTAGTCTATGAAGTTTTTACCATTTTCTCCCAAATTTCCAACTCAAATCCCTAATTAGATGATGAAAATAGTACTACCTCTGTTCCAGTTTATGTGAACCTATTTCCTTTTTTGGTCCGTTCCAAAAAGAATGACCCCTTTCTAAATTTGGAAACAATTTTGCTTAAACTTACAGTTCTACCCTTAATGAGAAGCTTTTATAACCACACAAATACTCTGGGTCCCTTTTCGAATTGTTTAGGACCACAAATTCCAAAAGTCTTCATTTTTTCTTAAACTCTGTGCCCAGTCAAACAGGTTCACATAAATTGAAACGGAGGGAGTAATAGATTTATGAAATATAGTCCAATCCAGGTTAGAATCACTTACCCCAACAATCTCCTTAAAGAACCCTCGAAAAATTGCCTCACACCGAGCACTTTAGGTCCAAAATATGAAAAATGAGATGAACCCTCATTTTTGAAATTATATTCTACTGCCCAGTGATTTCTTCTTCGCGAACGCGGAAAGTGCCTTGCGTTTGCGAAGCACAAATTAAGCTGCTGCCAAAATTTCTCTTCCGCGAACGCGATGGCCAAATGATCCCCAAGCTTCGCGAACGCGAAGCCTCATTCGCGAACGCGTAGACCAAACGCATGAGGTCCCCAGCCTGCCTCTCTTCTTCGCGAACGCGACTCCCTGCCTGTGATCGCAGTGCACAAATCCACTGAACCTTCGCGAACGCATGGCATATTTTGCGAACGCGAAGGGTAAATTTCTAGCAACCCCCGAAGACTCTACGCGAACAGGGAAAAACCTTCGAGAACGCGTAGAAGGAAACCAGACCTGTAGAAAACCAGTAGCTTCAGCAATCCTTAAGGTTCCGAAATGCGCTGAACATGGTCTGAATTACACCCGAGGCCCCCAGGACCTCAACAAAACATATCAACAAGTCCTAAAATATCGTACTAACATGCTTGAAGCGTCAAATCACATCAAACAACACTAGAATCATGAATTGCACATCGATTCAAGCCTAATGAACTTGTGAACTTCTGAATTCCAAAACTAATGCCGATTCATACCAAAACAACTCCGATTGACTTCAAATTTTGCACACAAGTCGTAAATGATATGACAGACCTATTTCAAATTCTGGAATCAAAATCTGACCCTGATATCAACAAAGTCAACTTTCTGTCAAACTTTCCAACCTTCCAAACATTCAACTTTCCAACTTTCGCCAATTCAAGCTGAAACGACCTATGGATCTCTAAACCAACATCCGTACACGCTCCTAAGTCTAAAATCACCATATGGAGCTATTGAAATCATCAAAACTCCATTCCGAATTCATCTACATAGAAGTCAAACTACAGTCAACTCTATCAACTTAAGACTCCAACTCACGGACTATGTGTCTCATTTTACTCCGAAACTCATCCGGAATCAAACCCAAACACCCCGGCAAGTCATATAATCACAATATAACATAGAGAAAGCTTTAATTAGGGGATTGAGACTAAAATACTCAAAACGACTGGTCGGGTCGTTACAATAGGATACAAATTAAAAATAAATTTCTTACAAAATTTGATATATCTACAATAACATACTGTCACGACCCAAAATCTCACCCGTCGTGATGACGCCTATCTCGATACTAGGCAAGATGTTAATGCCACTAAACCATAATTTCTTTTAAGTTTGAAAATATAATATTTAAATACAATACAAAATCTCCCAAATACAAATACGAACACTCCCTAAAACCTGGTGTCACTGAGTACATAAACATCTAATATGAATACAAATCTGGAAAAGTACGGTCTACAATAGTCTAAGATCAAAATACAGTAATACATAGATAGGAAAGGAGAGACAAGGTCTGTGAAACATGGCAGCTACCTCTGGCAGTAATACAAATCAGCTGTACGGAAGAATCAACACATGCTATGTCCGAGAACACCTGGATCTGCACACGAAGTGCATGGTGTAGTATGAGTACAACCAACTCAGGAAGTAATAATAATAACTAAGGAACTGAAGATAATGACGAGCTACACAATTATAGTTCACTTTCATTAATTCCAGCAAAGAAAAGACATGCTTTCAAATCCAGCAGTTTAAGTCAAATCGATTTTATGCAGTTCAAGTTCATATAATCTGGATATAAAATCCTTCAGAGATTTCACAACAATGACAGATAGCAACCAAATGCAATAACAAATGCAAAGCAAGTACAGCCTCTCAAGCAACAGTCATTCAACTTATCATAACGGCTCAACCACTCGGCTCTCAACCCTCAGCACTCACACTCAATGGGTACCCGCGCTCACTGGGGTTGTATAGATTCCAGAGGGGCTCCTACAGCCCAAGCGCTATAATCTGCATGGAAAATTCATGTGCTGCACGGACAACTCACATGCTATAATATAAATATCTGGATCTGCAAGGCCAACTCACGTGCTGCACGGCCAACTCACGTGCTATAGTATAATATAAGAATCCGCACGTCCAACTCACGTGCTGCACGGCCAACTCACGTGCTATAGTATAATATAAGGATCTGCACGACCAACTCACGTGCTATAGTATAATAAAAGGATCTGCACGGCCAACTCACGTGCTATAGTATAATATCTCATAATCAGGCCCTCGGCCTCACTCAGTCATAAAGCTCTCTAGTCTCTAGGGCTCTTAACAATCATGAAATCAGCCCAAACAACAATGATATGACACATCAATAATGAACAATAGAGACTGAGACCAAATAATCAAGTAACTATGACTGAGTACAAAACAACAATTTAAGCAAATAATTCAATATGTACACGACCTCTGTGGGTCCCAACAATACCAACATATAGCCTAAACATGGTTTCTAACATGATTTATAGTCAAATTTCCAAAACACATAGAGAACACATAATTATCAACAAGTTATTCAACTTTACAGTTTTTACGGGACAGACCAATTCACAATCCCCTTGGTGAACGCCCACACGTCCGTCACCTACCATGTGCGTCACCTCCAAAATAATCACATGATACAAAAATCCGGGGTTTCATACCCTTAGGACCAGATTTAAAATTGTTACTTACCTCAAACTGTGTAATTCTTTATTACGATATGCCCTTTCCACGAGAATTGGTCTGTGAAAGCCTCGTATCTAGCCACAATTAATTCAATTCAGTCAATACCCATTATTGTAATTAATTCCATAAGGAGATACTAATTTTTCCAATAAAATTTGAAATTAACTCAAAAATCGCCCGTGGGACTCACGTATCGGAACCCAACAAAAGTTACAGAATATGAACGTTCATCCAACCACGAGTCCAACCATATAAATTTCACCAAAATCCGACACCAACTCGATCCTAAAATCTTCAATTAAAGCTTATGAAGGTTTCTACCATTTTCAACCCAATCCTTACCCATTTGAACTTAACAATCTTTCCACAACCTTATTGGTATGCATACATAATACTCTTACAGCCAAGAAGCATACTATAAATCACCCATTTATACTCCAAACCTGAAATTGAAGAATTGAGAAAAGGAATTCTTACCTCTTTGAAGCCCTAGCAAGATCCTTGTGAAATCTTCAAACCTTGAACAAGAATTGATAGATAAATGACTAAGTCTTCACTTTCTCTCTCTAAAATGCTCTCACCTCTCTCTAAAATATCAGATTTTGGCTCAAAAATGAGCTTCAAGGGCTATAAATCAAAATTGGGTCGGGTAAAAAATTAGAAAGAATGGAAGCTCTGACGCAGTTATGCGGTCGCATATGCGATCGCATAACAGGTATGCGGTCCGCATACCGGCCGCATAATTTGGCCTCCAAATCTAGGCATTACTGACCCGATCTGTGGTCATTATGCGGTCCGCATACTTGTTCTGCGGTCGCATAATGCACCGCAAAACAGGTCTGCGGTCGCATAGTGCACTGTAAATTTTTCTCA
Organism: Nicotiana tabacum; assembly: GCF_000715075.1. Lineage (NCBI taxonomy): Eukaryota > Viridiplantae > Streptophyta > Magnoliopsida > Solanales > Solanaceae > Nicotiana > Nicotiana tabacum. The sequence continues at coordinate 72,258,845 of NC_134098.1, read as the reverse complement.
AATGATATAACTACCCGACCGGTCATTTTGAATATTTGCACTTCGTTCGATTGTTTGAGGGCATGAGTAGCTCCGTATGATATACTTTGACTTGTGTGAATCGTCGGTTTTGGGTTACAGGTATTTCGGAATCGAATTGGAAGAAAGAATTTCATTGTTGAAGCTTTAAATTGGGAGAGTTGACCAAAATTTGACTCTTTAGCATTTGACCTCGGATTGGAATTCTGATGGTTTCATTAGCTTCGTTAGGTGATTTTGGACTTAGGAGCATGACCAGAATATAATTTGGAGGTCCGTAGTAGAATTAGGCTTGAATTGGTAAAATTGGAAATTTGGCGATTTCGGTTGGCAGTGGAAAATTTGATATCGGGGTCGGAATGGAATTCCGGAAGTTGGATTAGGTTCGTAGTGTCATTTATGACGTGTGTACAAAATTTGAGGTCATTTGGATGTGGTTTGGTTTGTTTCAGCATCTGTTGCCGAATTTGAAAATTTAGAAGTTTTTAGGCTTGAATCCGATGGTAATTTGGTGTTTGGATGTTGTTTTGAGTGATTCGAAGGTTCGACTAAGTTTGTATGTTGATATATGACTTGTTGGTATTTTTGGTTGAGGTCTCCCGAGGGCCTCGGGGTGATTCCGGGTGGTTAACGGATTTGTCGAAATTGGAATTTGCAGCGGGAGCTGCTGCTTCTGCTATTTCCGCACCTGCGGAAGGAAGAGTCGCAGGTGCGAGGCCGCTGGTGCGCGTGTGGAGTGCGCAGGTGCGGGTAATGCTAGGGTAGGCAGGTTTCGCAGGTGCGAGTTGGAGGTCGCATCTGCGAGCCCGCAGGTGCAAAACCTGGGGCGCAGATGCAGAAAGGGCACTGCTGGGCAGGCTTCGCAGAAGCAGAGGAAACGCACAGATGCGCCTTCGCAGGTGCGACGGGTTTACCGCAGATGCGGAGCCTGGGCGGATAAGTGAGTTGCGCAGGTGCGGCTCCTTGGATCGCAGGTGCGGTCGCGCGGGTGCGAGAAAATGGCCGCAGGTGCGAGAAGCCTGGGCAGAGGGTACATATTGCACACTTAGCGAATTTTTGGGCATTCTTCACGATTTCTATTCGGATTTGGAGCTTTTTGGAGAGTTTTGAAGAGGGAATCAATGGGGTTTTCATTGAGGTAAGTTACTTGAGCCTAATACTCGTATATATGGAGATTTTTCCGTTGTTTAATCATTGTAATTAGTGAAAATGAGGGGTTAGGGCTTGGAATTTTTGGAGAGTAATTAAAGGATGTGAAGGACCAAACGATGTCGGATTTTGAAAAATTTGGTATGGTTAGACTCGTGAGTAAATGAGATTTCTAGTTTTTTGAATTTTGTCGGATTTCAAGACGTGGGCCCGGGGGCTGGGTTTGAGCCAATTTCGAATTTTGGTCTAATTTGATAGTTTTTCTTGTGGAATTCATTCCATTAGCGTATATTGATGGTATTGTACTAATTGTAAATAGATTTGGAGCATTTGGAGGCCGAGTTTAGAGGCAAGAGCATTGCGGGGTTGAGATTTGACCGGTTTGAGGTAAGTAACGATTGTAAATCTAGTCCTGAGGGTACGAAACCCCGGATTTTTGTATCATTCTACTATTTTTAGTGACGCACATGCTAGGTGACGGGCGTGTGGGCGTGCACTGTTAGGGATTGTGACTTGGTCCGTCCCGTAGCAACTGTAAAGTTGAATATTAAATGGAAATTATATGATACTTATATGATTTAGAAAGAATTTCTGTAAATTGGGCTGAATGCCATGTTTGGGCCTTGTGTCAGTACTATTTGGACCCTTATGGGCTTTTTCTTACTATCCTCTCATTGTTTTCGATTGAAAATCTATACTCAGTCATGTTTATGCTTGTTTACCGCATAACTCAGTTTTATGACTCTATTTTTGATGCATATAAATGTTTTGGGCCGAATGCCCTGTTTTACTGAAATGCCCGAGTGGCTTGAGAGGTTTATGACTGAGTGAGGCCGATGGCCTGATTTGTGAGGATATTTATGGGATCGGGCTGCACGCCGCAGCATGTTGATATCGGGCAAGGGCCTGATTGTGAGGATGAGTGTGGATCGGGGCTGCCCGCCTGCAGCATACTTTATTATTATAGCACGTAAGTTGTCCATGCAGCACGTGAGTTGTCTGTGCAGATTATAACGTTTGGGCTGAAGGAGCCCCTTCGGAGTCTGTATACACCCCCAGTGAGTGCAGGTACCTATTGAGTGCGAGTGCCGAGTGCTGAGTGACTAGGAGGCATGCGTGATTCTGAGGTATGCCCGAGTGGCAAAAGTGATTGTGAGGTATGCCCGAGTGGCACGAGTGACTGTGAGGTTTGCCCAATGGGCTATATATGAGTGATGTTTTGCCCGAGGGGCTGTTTATGATTTAATCATTTTGCTCACCTTTGCATTTTCCTCTGTTTGAAAACTGTTGAAAAATATCTTTAAATGATTTTTACTGGAACTGGGTTAAACAAGATGTTTCGATTCAAATCCTGATTTTAAAAGCATGTGGTATTTTACTGAGATCTCCCGATATGAATGTTATATGCTTTACTGCTCGTCACTACTGCTCAGCCTTTATTTATTGTTATTACTTACTGAGTTGGCGTACTTACGTTACTCCCTGCACCTTGTGTGCAGATTCAGGTGTAGCTGGACACGGTAGCGATTATTGAGTGTTCTGGTTGCAGATTTTCTTGGAGATAGCAAGGTAGCTGTTTGGCGATTGCAGCCCCTGCTCTTCTCCCTCTTATCTTCCTCTAGTTGTATTTAGCTATTTTCCAGTCTGAGTTAGCCTTGATATTGTTAGACAGATTGTAGTAGATGCTCATGACTAGTGACACCCCGATGTCGGGCTATTCCTTCCGCACTTTGTTTTTTGATTGGGAACTCCTTTACGAAGGGTTTTATGTTAAATAACATTAAAATTATCTTTGAAACGAAAATATCAGTTTATTTTGGAAATGAGTCGGCTTGCCTAGTTCCACGATAGGCGCCATCACGACAGGGGTTAGTTTGGGTCGTGACACTTTCCCCTCTCCTTATCCACTTTGCGACCATTATGCGGTCCGTAGAGTGATTCTGCGACCGCATAGTGGTCGCAGAAATGACCCTTTTCCGACAAAATTTTTCTTTACACATCGGTGCATTGTTCAACCCAAAAAGTCCGAGCCGCGGCGAGCTTGCTCGCCGCGAGAAATTTCTATAATCTTTGTACTAATTGATCTACCTCGGCACTACCAAACCTTAATTTTCTTAGCAAAATTTCTCGAGGGTCATTACACATAAGTCAACATCTGGTCAACCTTTTCAACTTAAATTCTAAACCTTGGAACTAAGTGCTCCAAATCATTTCGAAACATCATCGGATCCAAACCATTCACCCCGGCAAGCCAAATAACAACTGTAATTCATAATTTGAGCAGTATATGGGGAAACGAGATTATAATACTCAAAACGACCGGTCGGGTCGTTACACATACATACTAAAAATAAATTTCATACAACTAATTATACAGTATACAATTTATCTACAACTTTTATACATCATTCTTACCCATCTAAATACAACTACAACATCATACAACTTAAATACAATTTTCATAATTATTTTTATATAATATGTCTTTTGTATATAATTTGTATATATTTTGTATGTGATGTGTTCTTATGCTTCTTCTTCAAATTTCAATCTGAAAATCCAGCCAAATCAAATCTAATCTTCACCAAATACCCTCAAAATCGAGATATAGATTTCATAGAATATTCCCAATCGTTTGCAAAAACACGCAATTCAAACAAATAATATATTTTTTTAAAATCCGAATTCGAAATCAAGGTTTTGAAACTTTTTTAATGGTTGTCAATTATGGAGAGTCAAACACCTCCAAAATTTATTGATTGACAATTTCAATTCGACCAATCGAGCCAAATAATTAATATCCAACTGCTTTAGTCCTCTATCAGAACGCCAACAAGAAAAGGGGAAGTCCTGAAAAGATCCAAACTCCAGCCATGACAAAATTCAGATCGATAAAAAATTAATCCCTTTCTTCGCCATTGTTAGAGAAAATTATAAGCTTTAGAATAAAAAAAATTATGTAGAATCGGTGTAGAAAGAGGGTTGATTTTAAAGAGAGAAAGAGGAAAAAAGTACTATGATTGGGGAATTTACTAAATTATTGGGCTACAATCAAGCACGACTCATTTAAAACTAATTTGTATATAATTGATAAATTATATATGATCATATAATTAAGTTAAAACTTGATTAGGGATGGTAAATAAGTTTTATATATAGTATAGATAGGTAAAATTTCCAATATTAGCATTCTGCAAATAAGTTGCCTGGCCAAATAATTGAAAAACTACCAGTTATGTCAATTTATAAGTAGCTTATTACAAAAATTGGTCAATTCATAAAATATTATTAATATTAGCCAATTAGCTATTTGTAGCAAAAAAAGGTCAAATTTTTATTTTCTTTTGAGTGGGTGTTATTAGAATAGATTTGGTACATATTAACGAGCTTGAATCTCAGTTTTGGGATGATTTGGTGGAGTTTTGAGGTAGTTTGAATTGAAAATTCGAAATTGAAGATGAACATGAAAAACAATGATATGTGTATCACACTGTGTATCAATTGTGTATCATATATGTGTCATATTTATATCAAATGTGTATCACATGTATATCCATGTATACATGTGTATGAGATACATGCGTGATACATGTTTGATACATGTGCCGCAAAAGGATTTTTTGAACTTGATTTTAACGGTGAATTTTGATACCAAATCAGTCCAAATCACCTCCAATCTTCCTCAAATTTTGTATATGGACTCATCTATATATTTTCAATGAATTTCAACCATACCCATTGAAAAAGGTCCTCTTTTGCTTAGATTTTTGGAAACTTTTATATATACTTTTTTGTATTTCATCACCTTATTTGCTACCTCATTCATAAAATTTCCTTTCCGTCTTGCATCTAATGTTACTAATCACGCTTTAAAATATGGAAAGAGATCTTTGCGTGTGATTTTTGGAAAGAAAAAATCTTATTTATTTGGGTTTTAAATTTTTATATATGTTTGTCTAGTTTTGGCAAGTATATGATTAATGTCTAGATGTTGGTAAGTTGGGACTTATTTGGGACATTTATGTAAGATTCCAAAAAAATATAATTGGGCAAGATTTATTTATTTATTTTACAAAATTCTAGTAGCATCAATCAATTAACAAACATAGCACATGAAATTTTACATTCCATAATAGAATCTTAGCTGGGCGCAATCAAATTCCAACCAAGATTCCTTCTACCCAGAAAACACTCTATTAAATATATCAATTCCAAAATATTCTGCCATAAAACACTACTATTAAATATATTATTCCTTATTTTTCACCTAAAATGTGATACGTTGCTGACGTACTTTCACCCCAAAATTATAGCCATTCATTTATACAGGGTATTACAAATAGTATGTAATTTATATAAATATATATACACACACAGTATTAATGGTATTTATAATAGTGTATAAATGATAATGGTATTCTAGTATATTAATATTATATTTTATTATAAATTCTTCCGTCACTATATATATATAAAGTATTGTAATAGTATATAATTATGTATAATGTTACGATCCTAGTAGCTTACCTTCTAATTCAGAATTTCAATATTAGAATATAATTCAATAGGTCGTTAAAGTTAGTTAGAGGAGGGTGGACACACTTTCTGTTAGTTAGTTATAACTACTTTTTCCTCCAATTGTACAAGTATATAGAGACGTATCTCTGTGATTGTAAGCATCTGTTTTGGAATAAGATCAATAAAGTTTCTTCTCTCTTTCTCTTCTTTCACCAACACTCAAACTCCAATTGAGTTCTAGAGATTTTGTTCAAGAGCAATTCTTCCCAATTTTACTCTTTAGGTCTCTCTTCCTTCTTTTTCTTAGCTCGTAATTCTGGTATCAGAGTTGATGATTCATTGGACTGGAAATGGACGATCCCAGTACTCGAATGGCTGAATTACACAAAGACGTTGATGCTCTCAAAGGATATGTGGAGACTGTAGTCAATTCTGTCATAGAATTGACAAATTCTATTGAGACAAGATTTGCGCAGGCTTTGGAGGAAATCAGAAGAATGATGATCAACAATGGGGAAAATCCTGCACCTAATGGTCCAGTGTTAGGCAGAGATGAGGAAATGCTTGAAGCTCGAGTACCCAGATCTACTGAAAATCAAAATCATGTCAGGAACTATCAAGTTGATGTTGCTATTTCCAGATTCAATGGAACTGGGTTGAAGAATTGGTTTTATAAATACGAGAAGTTCTTCGATGTGGACGAAACTCCTGAAGGATCCAAGGTCAAACTGGCTTCTTGCAAGTTAGAGGGCAGGACACTTCAGTGGCACCAAAGCTTCATGAAATCTAGGATGACTAGAGAAGGGCCTCGATGGGGAGAGTATGTCAGATGCCTTTATGCCAGATTTGGTGCAGAACTATTTGATGATCCTATGGATGATTTTAAGAATCTCAGGCAAGTAACTTCTGTTCAAGATTATATTGATAATTTTGATGAATTACTCAATAGAGTTGAATTGCAAGAGGAGTATGTTGTTAGTTATTTTTTAAGAGGGTTAAAACCAGAAATTGGCCTACTTGTTAAGATGTTAGGTCCTAGATCCTTGGCCAAGGCCATTAGCTTGGCCAGAATTCAAGAACAAACCTTGAAAGTTCAGAAACAAATTTTCTCTATTAACCCTATTCTTCCTACCCCCAGAAATATTCCAAGATTTCATCCTGTAAACTCTTCTCCTTAAGGATATAACCAGCCTTTATCTAAACCCAACCAAACTTTTCCAAAACACCAACATTCTTATTCGAGTAGCTCTAAACCACCTTATAAAAATCCTAAGTTCTTGACTAGTGCTGAAATGGAAGAAACGAGAAGCAAAAGGTTGTGTTTCCATTGTGATGAGAAATACACTGTGGGACATGTATGTAAGAAGAAGAGGCAATTCTTTTATATGGAAGTAGAAGAAGGGGATGAGTTTGTAGAATTGGAGGCAGAAGTCATGTTGGATCCGTCAGAGTTATTGACTATGATAGTTCAAGGTCTTAAAACTGACTCATAAGGTTCTATTTTGCCTCATGTATCTGTGCACTCCATGAATAGTGCACATTACTTCGGGACCAGGAGGATGACATTATCAGTTAAAGGGAAGGCAGTCCATGTGCGCTGTAACAATCCGACCGGTTATTTTACTTTCTAGATCCCATGTTCTCCTAATTAAGACTTTATGTATGTGCTTTTACTATTTTATGACTTATGGGGATGGTTGGTTTAGGTTTGGAAGGATTCGGATTGAATTCGGATCACTTAGTTCCTTAATAGTGGCATAAGGTGGCCAAGTTTTACTTGAGTCAAAATTTTGGATAAACGACTCCGTAATTGGGATTTAAAGGTTCCAATAGGTTCGTATGATGATTTTGGACTTGGACGTATGTTCGTATCGGTTTTCGGGTAATCCGGGAGCATTTCAGCGCTTAATGTGGAAAGTTGGTTTATTGAAGGTTTTCTAGTTCTTTAAATTTGGTTTGGAGTAGACTTTGGTGTTATCAAGGTTCGTTTGGGATTTTGATCATAGGAATAGGTCTGTATGATGATTTATGACTTGTACGCAAATTTTGGTGTCATCCGAGTAGTGTAAGCATAATTCAGACGTGTTTGGGGAAGTTTGAATGTTTGAAAATTTAATGAAAGGTTTTGACCGTCAATTCGTAGTTTTGATGTTGTTTGACAAGGTTTGAGGCCTCAACTTAGTTTGTATCATGTTGATGTATGCGTTGGTGAAGTTGGATGGGATCCCAAAAGGCCTCGGGTGTAAATCGGATTGGAATCGGACTTAGTTTTGGACTTGGGAACTGCTGGTGGCTTCAGATCTGGTGCAATCGCACCTGCGAGGAAATAGCCGCAGGTGCGAGCACGCAGAAGCGGCCCATTGGTCCTAGAAGCGAACTTTGGCTGGAGCTGGGTGGCCGCAGATGCGATAGAGGCTCCGCAGGTGCGAAAGTTGGCCGGCTGGCAGAGATTGCAGGAGCAAAGGAAGTCCACAGAAGCGGAGGGAGTCTACAGAAGCGGACTCGCAGAAGCATGTCTCCGTCCGCAGACGTGAGAAGGCTGGAGGCTGTGGGGGATCGCATATGCGGCTTTTTGACTGCGTAGTGAGTGTATTTAATTCGGGACTTAGCCTATTTTTCACACTTTTACTTAGTCTTGGGCAATTTTGAGAGCACTTTTGTGGGTGATTCTCATCAACATCACAAGGTAAGTAAACTCCACCCATTTTTAAGTTAAATATGCGAATTATAGGTGGATTAAACATGAGAAATTAGTGAAACTTGTGAAATTTTGTGGAGAATCTAGGGTTTAAGTAAAATTTAGATTTGATCATGGATTTGGTTATGGAAATTGGAATAAATTATATATTTGAGTTCGGGAGGTCATGGGTAATATTTATACTCAAAAATTTCTGGAATTCAGGCGCGTGGACCCGAGGGTGAATTTTAGGAATCTTCCAAATTGGGTTGGGTAATTACTTTAATAGCTAAATTATAAACTTTTGAGCATATATTTATCATTTTATACGACTTTTGATTAGTTTTGGAGTCCTCGGCGTCGTTTGGGGAGTTCTAGTGGGGTTGAAGAGCCGGATTGAGGACTTAGAACCGAGGTAAGTCTCTTGCCTAACCTTGTATGTCACGACCCTAATTTTCCACTTTAGGATGTCGTGACGGCGCCTAGTCTCTAACACTATGTAAGCGTAACACATGCTGATTTAATAATAGAATTGAACTATTTAATCATTTATCATAAACTATTAAATGACATACATAGCCGTAAGCGACCAATATTTATACATTTTCCAAAACCGGTAGTACGGAGTCATAAGCACTACTAAAACACACTAGAATTTCTAAACAACAATATTGTTTTGAATTATAATTTAACAGTAGCATAATGAAGTAAGATGGTGACTCCGAGACATGCGAACGTCAAGCAGGTATACCTTTAAGTCTCCCTCCGCGCAGATGCAGCTCTCAACAACACAATCAGAATACCTGGATCTGCACAAAAATGTACAGAAGCGTAGAATGAGTAAACCACAACGGTACCCAGCAAGTATCAAGCCTAACCTCGGTAGAGTAGTGACGAGGCCAGGTCAAGACACATACTAGACATAGAAACCTGTTCAAGATATACATAAGCTAACAATGGAAAGAATATCAATATAAGACCAATATCGGAAAAAATATTGATTTACAACCAACAATGAAGTAATAGAAACATAAATGGCAGCAGGTAGTAAAGAAGTAATAAAGAAACAACATAATCAGAACACCGATGAGATTTAAATGAGCTCAAATAACGAAAAAAATAGATGACAACTCAAATAATTAAATTGCTCCCAACGCATGGACTTACAACAAGAATTACCCTGAGGCACCACACCTCATAAATCACAAGTTAAGAACCACAATTTCCAAATCTTACACATATGGCACCTCGTGCCCAAAATAACAATCACCTTCGCATGGCAAAGCCCACGTGCTACCATGTATTTTGCAACCATGATAAATATTAATTTAGATGAATGAAAGATATATTTAGACACCATAAAATATAATAACAATCTTGAATAAAGTAAGGTGTCAAATGAAATAATGAGTTTATTTTAGAAATTAAATAAAGTAAAATAATATACTATTTATATGAAACAGGGTATAAGATGGGTTTAGTTTAGAAATCAATAAAATTGAGTAAAAGTGTCACTTTTAAACAAAGCAAAACATAAATTAAATTAACGAATTAAAATAGAATTTGTTAAAGAAAAATATGATAAAAATTTTAAATAAAGTAAATATCTAACAGGGTGATGAGTATAATTTGAGAACCCAATTATAGTGAAAGTGCGATAACCATTTAGAATAATAAGGCACCGAGTGAGATAACGAGTTCTATCTTAACAGGCACATAGAATAAAGCATGTTAATAATTCTTTTATTTAAACCATTATGTTACCAACAACTCAACAGAATAGGATATAGTGACTCCACACAATTAAATTCACATTGACAATCAATTCACCAAGTTATAATGGAGGCACAGATTGGCATGTTAAAGCAACACAAAAAATCACGTAGAATGCATGACTCACACAAGAAACCAAAATCATTCCAACACCAAGATAACAACGAATAACCAAACACAATTAAAATGTGGATGAATGATTGAAGGAAGAACAATGACCTCAAATCAACAAGTTGTTCCAACATGAAATGTACAATGAAAATCACAACCGAGGTACGTCTCATATTCACATTACACAATTCCAATCACAATCTTTCCTTATATTACTGCGTGAGCCTTACATTTAGTTTTGACAATTATTTTTCCCGAAATAGCTACATGCGTTTTAGCCTACCTTATCTCACCGCGTGGCTTCAAGTAGTTCCCCTACTAGAAACACGCATATCAGCCCACCTTATCTCACCGCATGCGTATAAACCCCTAGCCTTATACCACCGCATGCGTATCGATATCACAACACAATCACAACTCGCACCACAAGTATGCATATGCCATAACTTGCCACAAAGTCAATAACACCAATATTTCCGCAACAAATAGCCCATGGCTCAAGCACAATGTGTACACGAATTTCAACAATAACAAAATGAATGAGAATGCTCAACAATAAAAGGTATCTCAACAATTAACAACTTCGCCTCAATATGATAACGGCTATTACAACTTCAATTCCATTAACTCAACAAGATGATATTCCACGAAATAACAACCTCAATTAAAAGTGATTCAACAATTAAGAGGTAACAAGACAATAAGGAAGGAAATAACTTCAACTAAAACATATAAGAGCAAAATGGCAAGTAAGAGGTAAAACAAGTGCTAACAACGTCAAATAGAGCATGTAAGAGTAGATTAACAATGAGAGATATAATATGTTATGACAATTCAATTAAAGGCATAAAAAGAGTCTAGTTAATCTAAACCGGTCAAATACCACATATAGCCTGTGTACCTACTCGTCACCTTGCGTACACGGCTTTCACATAACACAAATAGCACAATCAACCCAAATCCTAAGGGGTAGTTTCTCCCACACAAAGTTAGGCAAGATAATTACCTCAACAAGGCCAGCTCAACCCTCCGGAATATCTTTCGCCCTAAAATTTGCCCCCACAAAGCTCAAATCTAATCAAAAATAATTTAATAACATCAAACAATGCAAGAGAAACCAATTACAATAAATAAAGCTATGATCTTTATATTTTTTCCAAAATGTCAACACCGAGATCACCTTGGATTCTTAATCCAAGCTTACCTGAGCGAAGCCCGAACCAATACAAGCTCACACGAACAAAAACTGACTCAATCAGAGTCCGATAGCTCAACCAATTCGCCAAAATATCGCTCTTGGGTATTCATAGCCCAAGAGTCCAACCCACACTAGTTGGGCCTCATATCTGCCGAAAATGCTCCTCCAAAACTTGCCAAATTCGAGTATGTTGTTCTCCTAATATAGGAGAACAAAACTCTAGAAGAAATCGGGAAATAAACGCCTCTAACGCATTTTTAATTTTTAAAATTTAGGACATAACCCAAGGTCTTGATTTAAAGAATTAATTGAGTTTTCAATTAAAATCATGGATTAAAGTTTAAACTAAGGGAATGAATCAAAGAAAAATACTTAGATTATGATTTATACCTTACCCCATGGAAGAAAATTGAAGAACATCCTTGAATTCTCCCAATCTCAAACTTCCAAGATGAGAAAAACTCCAACAACATTAATAGCCAAAAACACCTAGTTGTGCAGCCTTGTTTCTTGTGCCAAACGATCCTGAAACTCGCTTTTGATGCCTCCTAAAATTTCAGTCAAGTTAGGCTTTTGAATCACTCCATTTGATCTTATAATGAAGGAGATATGCTGGTTTCAATATTTGGGAATAGTGCAGATTTTTAAATATAAATTCAGTGGCAATTTCATAATTAATCTGAAAAATCTAGCAACCCAATTCATAGTAAAATGACCATAAATTCCTCATACGATGTCGAAACTTGATGATTTCAGTTGCTATGGTTCCAAAATTACGATACATATATAATGGTTTAGTCGAAACATGAATCAAAGACCGTTTGCTCAATATGGTAACATTTATGCTCAAATCGACGTTGAAACCAAAAACAATCACCATACAACCAAACTTATCCAAAACTCATCAGAATTTAACCAAACTTTGTGGACATGTCCAAAATCATCATACAAACTTATTGGAATAATTAAAATCCGATTTCGAGTTCGTTTACCCAAAAGTCAAATATTAGTCAACTTTTCTAACTTAAAGCTTCTAAAACGAGAATCATTCTCCCAAATCAATCCCGAACCACTTGAAAACTGAAACCAACCATACACACAATCATAATACATAATACGAAGGTACTCAAAGTCTCAATCACTGAATAGAACGCTAAAGCTCAAAATGACTGGTCGGGTTATTACATTCTCCCCCACTTAAACATACGTTCGTCCTCGAACGTGCCAAGAGTCGTTCCAAAACCATCAAAGCGCCATATACCCTCACCATACACATAACCATGGATGATCCCACGTCACCCCAACCCATATAAGCCAGACAACACCATCTAACAGAGGATCCTTACTTCAACCTTAGTCCATAAACCTTAAAACCCAAATCCCCAACATCCGGAACTCATTATATGACTTGATTCTTGCATCTATGCACCGTATAACTCTGAACAAACTGTATCAATCTATAACCATATCTCAAGACTTAATCACATGATATACCACATAACTCAAATACTCATAGCAATAACTTTCGACCGCAATAGTTGCTCGATAACCAACCCGACACCGGTAACAAACCTCATATCAACTAAAATCTTGTTATGAACCTTCGTACACTGCCAATGATGAAAAAAACATACCAAAACTCATAACCATCCATCAGATTAACAAGTCGTGGAGCTCTCTTACCCGATAAGAACCATAGCCAAAATCTAAGCTGACTAGTAACACAATTCTTGCAAACATACCTTAATCAAATCTGATGGCACTCATTTCAGGCCCAATAACCTCATCTCATCTAGTACAAGCTACTCGACCGACTTGTCAAAATCCTACTTAGAGCCACATACCATGCAATCTGTGCACCAACGAATAATAACTCAAATATACCCAATAATGGAAAGAGAATGGAAATAAAGAAACCATCTCGCCAGCTCAACAGATACCACCACGAAGCGCAATGCTATCAATCCACCACACAAGGGGAAACATAACACACGAAATAAGCATAAAGGATCACATCCTAGCATAACGCTGCTGCGATGCATGACCCAATCCGACACCGCTTCACCTGGAATACGTCGAGCCATGATACTCACAATCAACAACCATAAGCATATCAACATCAAACACACGAAGCGCGTGACCATAATTAGAGATATGGATATCACTATATACCAAAAATAGGAAGACCATATCCAAGGCACAATCAACCATTCAACACCCCAAGAGCAATCTCACTCGAATTTTGCTACAACGCCCAAACATAACCGCATCGGTGTGTAGATAACCAACATATCACAACCCATCGCAGCATAGGAGAGTAACACATGAGACATATCAGAACACAAATATGATTCACACTAACCGATAACATACTCCTCCATAATAACTGTGTTGAGTAGATAAATCCGGCCAAATTTAGAACACACATCCTTATTAGACCTACAAGTAGCCTCCAAATCAATTCTGATCCTTACGAAGTAGGTAGATAGCCTCCGAAAAGCCCACAATAACATATCTATAATACATACCATCAGTTGCCAACCTCTTAATATATCTTCACCGTTCACAACCATGGAACAATCTGCCCCAAGAACCCTTTAGTCTTCAAATCCCTAGAATACTAGAATCTCCATATCCGATCATAACTACACCACTCAAATAACTGACATATTTCTCACATAAGAGAAGCCCACGAGAAGTACTTCTATAATTTTTTCATACCACAAATCAAAGTCAGGACATCAGCAGTCGATCAACCAGGTGATTACCGTAATACCAGTCAAAAATCCGCAAGTCGAAACACAATGCGCCTTCTAGAGTGCGCACCCTTCTTAGGTGGTATCAAATAATACTATCATTCTTCTAAACATCTGAAATCGTCTATGCTATCTAGAACTCGTGGCCCCATCCAGGCAAAAACCATAATATGCAACACGTTCCTTATGCCAGTAGCAGACATCTAGCTCAAGTTGTGGTCGACACTATCAAGAACTCTTCGAGGCCAGTCCGCACATCACCAAGCCATTAGAACTGAACTTCCCCAACTCAAATAAGTCATGCAAGCCATCAAACCTAAAAGTATTGCCACAGAATGCTAGTGAAGCATTACCACACAAAAAGACCAGTTACCTTTGTTGCTATGCTGACCCAACACCACCAAGCTGACCCATTTCTTCTAATCCTCCTCGACTTGTCTTTAGGTTAACACTTTCCCTTATCAGTACACGATGATCCTAAGTCAAAGCTCGCTGCGGAAGATCCTAGTACGAACCACGTCGCCCGAAAACCCATAAACCACTATATTTCCTCCAGAGCACCCAACAATGCTGCAACCGAGATACCCACTCTGAAGAGACCTTCTGTGAATCTGAAGATTATTTTCTAACCTTTCTGATACTGGAATACAGATTTAGCAATGATACAGATATACTGCAACTTCCAGTACCATCCCATGAAAATCTCATATCTTAGTCATGAACAATTCCAGGGAGATATCGACTTAGTTTCTTACTTTAGAGAATTCGGAAATACTTGATAAACTATAAATCTGTGTCTTCTCATCTCTCAAGTGTTTCTGTGAGCGAGGTAAATTTCTCTACTCTTATGGGATCGGTCTATTCACCTCAGTAGTGAAATAAATTACTCTTATGCGATCGGGTCGTTCACCTCGGCATGATGGTAACAATACTCTTATGAGATCGGGTCGTTCGCCTCGGCAGGTTGGTAATAATATTCTTATGGGATCGGGCCATTCGCCTTGGCAGTACTGAGTACCACTATTCCTATGGTATCAGGTTGTTCACCTCGACGACTTCATGCTCAATAATTGGAACTGGATTTGGTTTGCTAACTAATGAGTTAGTGCCTTCAAGGCCGATTATGACATATTTAGGGGTTTGATATACACTCTTGTATGGAATTACTATAGTTACTTTTATTTGCTTTTTTGCTATTGTCGTACACTCACCATGTCTACTTTATGTATTTTCATTATTATTTGACCTCTAGTAAGTGTCAAGTCGACCCCTCGTCACGACTTCTCCTAGGTTAGATCAAATACTTACTGGGTATGCATTATTTTCCGTACTCACGCTACACTTCTGTACTAATGTGCAGGTACTGGTATAGGTACTACTAGTGGTCACACGGGCACGTAGCTGATCTTCTATGGAGACTTAGTGGTGAGCTTCTTGCCTTGCTACGATCCGCAACACCGGAGTCTCCTTCTACCTTGACTATTATTTCTATCTATTACCTTTCAGACAGTAGTTGTATTAGTTTTGTATATTTTCTAGATTACTCATGCACTTGTGGTACCGGGTTTTGGGGAATTTTAGCATTTATGTAGTGTTGTGCTTATCTTTTCTATTACTATAGTGGATGTACTTATCACACTGGTATTTTGTTGAGAAAAGAGTTTGTACGGTTGCATGAGATCTTACTTATTTTGTTCTTTTAACAGAAAAACTTTTGTTTTCTATTAAAAAGGGGTAATTGAATTGTAGCTTCACTTGTGGTCTTGCCTAACGGCGGCGTTAGGTGCCATCGCGACTTACTATTGGTTTTGGGTCGTGGCATACTCATTGATACCGTGTCACGCTCCAATATTAGGAAGCGCGACCGACGCTCAACCGAGTGAACCCGGCCGAGCAAGCCTGTTGGATTTTCTTCTACCCAAACTCATCCATGAATAAAGAGGAGATGTATTCCATAAATCAAACTTTCAAAATATTTCATTAGCAACTCCCATTTCATTTCCATTAGCAACTTCTTTCATAATTTTCCAAAATATTACGAGTTTATATGATTAATGAAAAACATGATTTCCAAATACCAACATTTTTAATTCAATTCCCCACATTAAATACCACCCACAACTTGTCTGCGGAGCCTTTAAGTACAACAGAAGAGAAATATGGAAATGCCGATAACAAGGCCACAGCTATACCTCAACCACAAAGTACATGAGAAGCAAAAGATACATGACCCCGAAATGAAGTGGGGCTCACCAAGTCAGCTGAAGAGAGTGTACCGCTATCACTGACTAATACTACCTGCTGTAGAACTACCTGCATCCATTAAAGATACAGCACCCCCGGCAAAAGGGACGTTAGTACCGTCGAATAGCACTAGTATATATAGCTAAAAGTCCTCTTTCAACATAGAATGCCCATATAAGAAAAGGCAACACATAGAAATAGCAAGTCACAATCAACAATATCCAAATGTCCAATTAAAACATAATAATTTTCAAAATATGAACTTCATATACAATTTTTTTGGTTGGGAGATCATTAGTACCGATATACCACTGTTCACGATATCACTATTCACAATACCAATGTTTACAATACCAGTGTTCACAATACCGATGTTCACAATACCAGTGTTCACAGTACCAATGTTCACAATACCAATGCCATCGTACTTTTAGCACGGAGTCCGATCACGACCCGACCAATGTTCACAATACCAATGCCATCGTACTTTTAGCACGGAGTCCGATCATGACCCGACTGGTTAGGCTATCTCATTTAAGCCATCAACCACAATTACTATCATTACCAATACCACCGTAATTTTAGCACGGAGTCTGATCACGACCCGATCGGCTAGGCTATCTCCTTAGAGAATCAACCACAATTACTATCAATACCAATACCACCGGAATGTTAGCACGGAGTCCGATCACGACCCGATCGGCTAGGCTATCTCCTTAGAGAATCAATCACAATTAATATCAATACCACCATAATTTTAGCACGAAGTCCGATCACGACCCGATCGGCTAGGCTATCTCCTTATAGAATCAACCACAATTACTATCAATACCAAATACCACCGTAATTTTAGCACGGAGTCCGATCACGACCCGATCGGTTAGGGTGTCTTATTTGAAGACATCAGTCAAAATCTCAATTTCAATTAAGAGGAATAATTTTATCACATCAATCTCATCCCAAATAAAGGGAATAATCACAATCTACCCCTACACCGGTACGTGTAGTTTCAGGTGTGGGTCTTATGACCCACACTTCCTCGGTTTTGCTAATGATGCTCCCAAAAATATATTTTTTTATTTGATTTGCATACAAAGGTAACATAAATACAATTGTGCTCACCTAAACATCTTTCACATTGTATAAATTCTCATTAGTATTTCCAGTCACTCACAACAACAATACTTCATTGGCTCATTAGACAATTCACAAGATTCTTTATTCCTCGCACGATGGCCGTATTTTATATTCCATACTTTCACCTCTTTCAATTTCAAAGATCACCATCAAATATCAACATATAGAATATTCCAGAAATCATATACTTCATATCCATTTCAAATGGGAACTTCGAACACAAATGGTTTCTTCCCAAAGAATGAGGCATACCAACCAACAATAGAAACACACATGAAAAATCATAAACAATCAATACACCATTTATTCTTGCAATATTTTCCCCCAGAAATGACAACGTACAATTTCAACACATGTGTATATAGAACTCGAATCACACTGGATATATTTATAAAGCAAAGCATTAGTTAAAAGAGCCACTTATGGGCATGAATTTCGTACAAAAGCTTTTAGGCAATTCTATTTTCGAAATCATTTTTAAACAGTTGAGTTGAGGCTCATTTCATAATCCTTATCACACTCTCTCATTTCATTGGCACCAGTAGCCACAATTATAACTTAAATTCTTGGCACGTTGGCCACACTCTATATTCCCAATTCACTTATTTCATCTTCAAGCATCTTTATAGATTATCAACCACAAGACATTTTTAGTCAAGACTTTAGGCACACATATGAGCAATTAAGAGGCTTAAGAACATTGAGATTTTTTCACACAATTTGGCATCATAACCTTCATTTGGAACACGACTCAAAGACATAGCATTTTAATATACAAACTATACTTTGAAACTTATGGAAACATTGTGGAATTCGATTCTAAGAGAGAAAGTTTAGCCAGCATACCTTGATGGAGCTCTTTAGTGATATTAAAACCACCAACTACTCTTACAACTTCAATCTACTTCAACACAATTCAATTGGACCAATATTAGCAAATATTTCCAGGTTTTTGGTCATTTTGGCATTTTATCAAACACCTAGAGTGTATAGTATTCAACTACCTCTAGTAATGGTATTTCTTCATCCAACAATACCTCCGTACGACCAACAAGAGATACTACAACATCGTTTGTCCACTAACTACCTTTTTAGCACCAGTATAATCATCAATGAACTCACATCTACCAAATTTTACTAATTAACTCATTACAATATCTCTATCACACCCAATAATATAGTTTAAGTATTTATGGCTTCCAATCACCATCTCATAAGTGCTATTACTTATTCCTTGCTTATTTATTCACTAACAATCCATGCATGTAGGTTTAAGGGTGAAAGATTACCTCTTGTAGACCAAATCTTGAAAGTCAACTTTTGGGGTGTTCTTGAGATTTTGAAGAAATCCTATGGAATCCAATACAAAACCTTGTTGTAACTAGTGATTGAGAAGTGAAATCATCCTAAAAACACACTTAAAAACTCACCTTACGTGTGTATTGGAAGCCTTGGCCGGATGGGTGGTGGAGAGAAAGCCCTAGTCTTGAAGAAATGAATTAGCCCCTCTCTCTACCCATCTTTGGGGTTATTTAATGGGCCCCTACTTGTGCGGTTGCGCACCTGGGCAAGTGACCGCGGATCTGGCCGCGCACCTGAGGCAGAAACTCTCAAATATGCTCGGTCACGCATCTGGGCAAGCATATGATACAGGTCCAGTAAAATGGCCATAACATTCTGTATACAAATCCAAATGATAAATGGTTTGAGGCGTTGGAAACTAGACTCAAAGAGATTTAATTTGATAGGTTAGAAACTATATAACTCTTCATATCTTGAGAGTTATGCTCGTTTGAAGTTAGGTCTTGTGCGAACTCACTTGAAACTTTATCCCATCATATAATTTTCAACTTGACTTAGCCTTAGGGCTCTTCTTAGACCATAAACCATTCTTAATGCACATCATATATATATTATCATGATCAATTGATATCATTCAAATTATCAGTCTTTTTCATACCCGATTTAATGTAATTAGCACCTGCCAATTTTCTTAATGGTCTTAAAACACTTCGAAATTTTCCGGGGTGTTACATTCTCCCCCACTAAAGAACATTCGTCCTCGAATGTTTTACAAGTCATTATTAGTCATAGTATTATTCTCGTTTCACCTTAACCATCATCTTTAATCATTCTTGACTTAATATAGATCTTAGATATTCTTCCAACATTTCAACTTCCTTAAGGCCCCAAAATTTGGCTAACTCCCAAATTTTTCAGAAATTTCGGCAGAGTGTCCTCTGCAATTGGGCCTAATCACTTGCCAGATAATCACCAAAACTAGTCCTAACAATATATATATGAACCAACGACGCAACATAACATTAAAACAATGCCAATCGAGGCCTCACGAACAGTATACTACCAAAAAGGAACACCTTTAACATCATCTATACAAGTTAAACATAATTCATAGAAGGTAACTCTTAGCATTTTCGTAGAACACAACTTTATAAATACATTACTATTCAAACAAATGAGGGTACTTCTTCTTCATTTCTTCCTCGGCTTCCCAAGTAGCCTCTTCAACCTACTGGTTTCGCCATAACACTGTCACGGAGGCAATTTCTTTATTTATCAACTTTTAGACTTGCCGATCAATATTAGAAACTGGAATCTCTTCATAAGTCAATTTCTCATTAAGCTCAATAGTCTCAACCGGAACAATGAGTGTCGGGTCTCCAACTACTTTCTTCAACATAGACATATGAAACACCGAATACATGGAGGACAATAATAGGGAAATATCCTACTCGTAGTTTGGCCTATTTCCTTCAAGATTTCATAAGGCCTAATGTGAATACACATACTTTACCTTCCATAACAATTCACCTAATATATTCATAGAGAAAATCTTGAGAATAACCCGTTCACTTTCTTCAACTCTAAATCCCTACGCCGAACACCCAAAGTAAACCTTTGGCGACCTCCAACAATTACTCTAAGATGTGCTACCATGAATATGACTATAAAATTTCCTATCTAATATATTTGATCACGGGATGATGCTTCTTCTTTGACATGTTTGAACCTTCAACCCCCATAGGTTACTATAAATAGGAACAACGAGGTCCGTGATTGGGCTGGAAATTTTCAAGAATCCATCAATGTGCTAAGCAGGGCATTTCAGGAGGTTATATCCTAAGAGACATGAAGGTTACTACCAATAGCGCGGGCATGGTTAATCATTATGATGACATAATTGATTTGACAAATGAGGCATAGAGTTGCCTAGTATGCATTGATAATATGGGGACCATGTTCATGATTTAGAGATTTAAAAGAAATGAGTCATGAAAAGGACACAACAATTATTTCATTCCATATGTGCCGCCTTGTTCGGCAATAATAGGCCTCAAAGAGAAATAGCCAAGTACGTGATACCAGTCACCTTTTGGAATGTAAAAAAAATTAGTTCAACTCGAAATGAGAATATTTTGGCACCCCGAATATGATATGGGTTTCAAAATGCATGAAATTGCATTATGGTCTTAACATTAACTGACACAAGGAATCTCTGTCACAAGCCCATGGGGATGAAAAAGAAGTTGAACACTTGTGAGATTATTATCATTCTTACAACTTAACCTTTGCCAATAGTTGGTCCTATATGAGAGGACTGGAGATACGACGACTTATATTTCAAATCAATATATTCATAATATGTGCTCTTATGTTACTAAACAGTGAAAAGCATTCGTGATACTATTCCTAAAGGAGTAAAGTGAATGTTCCAACCATAGGAGCCACATACCGGAGAGAAAAATAGTGGCTCAAGAAGGATCTCAACACTAGGCCGCTATACATTGGATTTGATACCACATAGGTAAATTTTATGATTGTGCTTGCATAAGAACAAGTGAGCAGATGTTATCTATTTGAATCAAAAGGTTCTGTAAGAAATTCATCAAGTATAGTCTCTTGTTGGGAATTTAGGAAAGCAAGTGGGAAGTATTAATCCTAGAGTTATAACTCAATTCAAGGACATAATTATATAGCTCAATTCCACAAGAGATTATAAATAAGAGAATTTGTGATAGAGTGGATTCACGAATAATGCATCTCGTACAAAGAGTAGGTACATGCAACATTTTGTGATTCAATGTTTTGGTTAAAACCATATTTATGTAGGCCCTTTCAATATGGATGTACATATATAACAAGAAAAATAATGTGGTGTTCATAATGATGTACTAAGGAGTGACTTACTTGATGACTTTAGATTGACAGGGCAATACCTTAATTGAAGCCCCTCTACTCCACATCAAAAACATACATTAGTACCATAGTGACATACCCCCGAATGACATCTCATACACTTCACACAATGAGGATGGGGTCCGCTAAACTGACTCACGCCACTTACCTGATATTTACCCTTTTCGCATACATCATAAGCATTCCCCTTAGTCTTCCTCCAAGCCTTCATGGCGGGAGTAACAATCGCAGCAACAGCTCGTTGTATGGACTTTTGGAATTGCCCAAATCTACCATCCCTAACACGCTTCTGAGCATACTCACAACATGATGCAAAAATATTTTTGCCCGCATATCCGGCAGACCTAGATGGGCGTATCCAACCTAAGGGAATTTGTTCTTCTTGTACCCCCTTTTTACACAACCATAACATGTTTCAAGAATCATCTAACATAAACCCGAGTGGCTAAACCTGAGTGGCTCTTCTTTCATATCAAATATTCCGGCTTATTGATGCCAATAATCCTCTTTCATTTCTTAGGTGCTCTCACCACATAATCTGGTGGCATGGTAACATTAAACACTTTAACTAGTAATTGGTTCACTCAGCTGAGCACCGATCGCGCTCCCCGAGCAAGCCTGTTAGATTTTCTTCTACCCAAACTCATCCATGAATAAAGAGGAGATGTACTCCATTAATCAAACTTTCAAAAGATTTCATTAGCAACTCCCATTTCATTTCCATTAGCAAATTCATTCATAATTTTCCAAAATATTACGAGTTTATAGGATTAATGAAAAACATGATTTCCAAATACCAACATTTTTAATTCAATTCCCCACATTAAATACCACCCACAACTTGTCTGCGGAGCCTCTAAGTACAACAGAATAGAAATATGGAAATACCGGAAATAAAGCCCCAACTATACCTTAACCACAAAGTACATGAGAAACAAAAGATACATGACCCCGAAATAAAGTGGGGCTCACCAAGTCAGCTGAAGAGAGTGAATCGCTATCACTGACAAATACCGCATGTTGTATAACCACCTGCATCCATTAAAGATGCAGCGCCCCCGGCAAAAGGGACGTTAGTACCGTCGAATAGCACTAGTATGTATAGCTAAAAGTCCTCTTTCAAAATAGAATTCCCATATAAGAAAAGGCAACACATAGAAACAGCAAGTCACAATCAACAATATCCAAATGTCCAGTTAAAACATAATAATTTTCAAAATATGAACTTCATATACAATTGTTTTGGTTGGGAGATCATTAGCACCGATATACCACTGTTCACAATATCACTATTCACAATACCAATGTTCACAATACCAGTGTTCACAATACCGATGTTCACAATACCAGTGTTCACAATACCAATGTGCACAATACCAATGCCATCATACTTTTAGCACGGAGTCCGATCACGACCCGACTGGTTAGGCTATCTCATTAGAGACATCAATCACAATTTCTATCATTACCAATACCACCGTAATTTTAGCACGGAGTCCGATCACGACCTGATCGGCTAGGCTATCTCCTTAGAGAATCAACCACAATTACTATCAATACCAATACCACCAGAATGTTAGCACGGAGTCCGATCACGACCCGATCGGCTAGGCTATCTCCTTAGAGAATCAATCACAATTAATATCAATACCAATACCACCATAATTTTAGCACGGAGTCCGATCACGACCCGATCGGCTAGGATATCTCCTTATAGAATCAACCACAATTACTATTAATACCAATACCACCGTAATTTTAGCACGGAGTTCGATCACGACCCGATCGGCTAGGCTGTCTTATTTGAAGACATCAACCAAAATCTCAATTTCAATTAAGAGGAATAATTTTATCACATCAATCTCATCCCAAATAAGGGGAATAATCACAATTCACCCCTACACCGACATGTGTAGTTTCAGGTGTGGGCCTTATAACCCACCCTTCCTCGGTTTTGCTAATGATGCTCCCAAAAATATTTTTTTTGATTTGATTTGAACACAAAGGTAACATAAATACAATTGTACTGACCTCAACATCTTTCACATTATATAAATTCTCATTAGTATTTCCAATCACTCACAACAACAATACTTCATTGGCTCATTTGGCGATTCACAAGATTCTTTATTCATGGCACGATGGCCGTATTTTATATTCCACACTTTTACCTCTTTCAATTTCAAAGATCACCATCAAATATCAACATATAGAATATTCCAGAAATCATATACTTCATATCCATTTGAAATGGAAACTTCAAACACAAATAGTTTCTTCCCAAAGAATGAGGCATACCAACCAACAATAGAAACACACATGAAAAATCATAAACAATCAATACACCATTTATTCTTGCAATACTTTTTCCCAGAAATGACAACGTACAATTTTAACACATGAGTATATAGAACTCGAATTACACTGGATATATTTATAAAGCAAAGCATTAGTTAAAACAACCACTTATGGGCATGAATTTCGTACAAAAGCTTTTAGGCAATTCTATTTTCGAAATCATTTTTAAACAGTTGAGTCGAGGCTCATTTCATAATCTTTATCACACTCTCTCATTTCATTGGCACCAGTAGCCACAATTATAACTTAAATTCTTGGCAAGTTGGCCACACTCTATATCCCCAATTCACTTATTTCATCTTCAAGCATCTTTATAGATTATCAACCACAAGACATTTTCAGTCAAGACTTTAGGCACACATATGAGCAATTAAGAGGCTTAAGAACATTGAGATTTTCTCACACAATTTGGCATCATAACCTTCATTTGGAATACGACTCAAAGACATAGCATTTTAATACGCAAACCATACTTTAAAACTTACGGAAACATTATGGAATTCGATTCTAAGAGAGAAAGTTTAGCCAGCATACCTTGATGGAGCTCTTTAGTGATATTTAAACCACCAACTACTCTTACAACTTCAATCTACATCAACATAATTCAATTGGACCAATATTAGTAAATATTTCCAGGTTTTGGTCATTTTGGCATTTTATCAAACATCTAGAGTGCATAACATTCAACTACCTCTATTAATGGTATTTCTTCATCCAACAATACCTCCTTACCACCAACAAGAGATACTACAACATCCTTTGTCCACTAACTACCTTCTTAGCACTATTATAATCATCAATGAACTCACATCTACCAAATTTTATAAATTAACTCATTACAAAATCTCTATCACACTCAAGAATATAGTTTAAGTATTTATGGCTTCCAATCACCATCTCATAAGTGCTAGTACTTATTCCTTAATCATTTATTCATTAACAATCCATGCATGTAGGTTTAAGGGTGAAAGATTACCTCTTGTTAACCAAATATTGAAAGTCAACTTTTAGGGTGTTCTTGAGATTTTGAAGAAATCCTATGGAATTCAATACAAAACCTTGTTGTAACTAGTGATTGAGAAGTGAAATCATCCTAAAACACATTTAAAAACTCACCTTAGGTGTGTATTGGAAGCCTTGGCCGGATGGGTGGTGGAGAGAAAGCCCTAGTCTTGAAGAAATGACTTAGCCCCTCTCTCTACCCGTCCTTGGGGTTATTTAATAGGATCCCACGTGCGCGTCCGCGCACCTGGGCAAGTGACCGCGGATCTGGCCGCGCACCTGAGGCAGAAACTCTCAAATATGCTCGGTCGCGCATCTGGGCGCGCATATGATACAGGTCCAGTAAAATGGCAATAACTTTATGTATACAAATCCAAATGATGAACGGTTTGATGCGTTGGAAACTAGACTCAAATAGCTTTAATTTGATTGATTATACACTATATAACTCTTCAAATCTTGAGAGTTATGCTTATTTTAAGTTAGGTCTTGTGCGAACTCACTTATAACTTTATCCCATCATATAATTTTTAACTTGACTTAGCCTTAGGGCTCTTCTTAGATCATAAACCATTCTTAATGTACCTCATACATATATTATCATGATAAAAAGATATTATTCAAATTATCAGTCTTGTTCATACCCGAATTAATATAATTAGCACCCACCAATCTTCTTAGTGGTCTTAAAATACTTCAAAAGTTTTCGGGGTGTTACATACCGGTAGTACACATAACTTCTTGGATCTCAACACTACCAAGAAGTTAGATTGTGTTCTGATTGCCATAGCTCTTTCTACAGTATCAATAGCTAATGGTAACAAAGATTAGAGTCATTATGTTTGTAAGAACCTGGTGTGGAAAATGCAAGGAGTGTCTTTTGATTCTGACATGCTTGTGCTACCTATTGGGGGATGCAATATGGTCCTTGGTATTCAATGGCTGGTCCCCTTGGGTGATATCCTATGGAACTTCAGGAAGGTTAAAATGGAGTTTACTATCATGGGTAAGAAGGTTTCTCTAAGGGGTATTCAACCTCCTGCTGCTAAGCTCATCCAGTCAGGTAGGATGGACATGCTTCTTGCTAAACCGGCTGAATTATGCATGATCTCAGTATGAGTTCTGATAGAAGAATCTCAGAGGGGAGCTGCTAGCTTGTTTTCATTAGAAGCTCAAGCTCAAGACCATGAGAAAACTGCAGAATTGCACTCAGTCCTGCTGAAGTACAATGATATATATGAAGAGCCCAAGGAACTACCACCTTCAAGAGAACATGAGCACAAGATTGTTCTAAAAGAAGGAACTGCCTCAATCAACAAAAGGCCTTACAAATATCCAGCTATTCAGAAGGATGAAATTGAGAAAATGATAGATGAGATGTTGAACTCCGGAGTACTCAGGCACAGTACCAGTCCCTACTCTTCCCCTATTGTACTGGTAAAGAAGAAAGATGGAACATAGAGGATGTGTGTGGATTATAGGGAGTTGAATAGTTGCATAGTGAAGGATAAGTTTCCAATCCTATTATTGAAGAATTATTTGATGAATTACATGGGGCCAAATACTTTTCAAAGCTAGATCTAGGGTCGGGATACCATCAAATTAGGATGTTTGAGTCTGACATTCCTAAAACAACATTTAGGACTCACCATGTTCATTATAAGCTCATGGTAATGCCCTTTGGACTAACTAGTTCTCCCTCCACATTTCAGAGTCTAATGAATCAGATATTTCATGATCATCTCAGGAAATCCATTTTGGTTTTCTTTGATGACATTCTTATTTATAGTTTCAGTTGGTCAGATCATTTGATCCATTTGGAAGAAGCTTTCCAGATTTTAAGGTCACATGTGCTATTTGTCAAAAAAAGCAAATGTACCTTCGAGGCCACACATATAGACTATTCCGGTCATGTTATAACTGAGAAGGGAGTAGTTATGGACCAACATAAAGTATCAATTGTGTTGAGTTCGCCTCAGCCAACCACCTTGAAGGGACTTAGAGGTTTTTTTAGTCTTACTGGCTATTACAGAAGGTTCATCAAGAATTATGGTTTGATCGCAAGACCACTACATGACCTACAGAAAAAGGGAAACTTTGTTTAGAACTCTTTGGCTACTAAAGCTTTTGAGCCATGGAAATGAGCTATTACCTCAGCTCATATTCTAAACTTGCCTAACTTCTTTAAGGAGTTTGTGGTGGAGATTGATGCTTTAGGTGAGGGCATTGGTGCAGTCTTGGCTCAAGACAACAGACTAATAGCTTTCTTTAGTAAGGGATTGTCAGGTAAAAATAAAGTACTGTCAGTTTCTGAAAGAGAACTTTTGTCTTTGGTGACTACATTCCAGAAATGAAGTCCTTATCTTTTGGGTAGACACTTTATGATTAAGACTGACCATCACAATCTTAAGTATCTACTGGAGAAAAAGATTACTACACCTAGCAAGCTATTAGGTTATGACTATACCATTTCCTATAAGAAAGGGAAGGGAAATATTGTAGCAGATGCCCTTTCAAGAAAGGAGGAAGCCATACAGCTATTTAGTATTTTTGGAATTTCATCAGATTTGTTGGAATCTGTCAAGCTCAGATGGAATCAAGATCCACATTTGCAAAATCTAATACAAAATATTTAGTCTACCTCAGCTCCTAAACCTTATTACTCATTCACAGGTGGTGAATTGAGCAGGAAGGGAAAGATGATGGTAGGGGTTGACCCTGCTCTAAGGAAGTAATTACTGACATTCTATCATGACAGTTTTATAGGAGGTCACTTTTGAATCACTGCTACATACAAGAGGATAAAACGTGATTTTTACTGGAAGAGAAGATGAAACAAGATGTTTACAAACATATAAGAGAGTGACACTTGCCAAAGGTGCAAGGGAGAGAATGTAGCATATCCTGGCTATTCCAGCCTTTGCCCATTCCATAAAGAGTTTGGCAAGATATTTCTATAGATTTCATAGAAGGTTTACTTAAAGCATCTGGCAAGGAGGTCATCTTTGTGGTTGTTGATAGGTTGAGCAAGGCTGCTCACATCATGGCACTCAAGCATCCCTATACAGCTCTAGAGGTAGCTCAGTCTTTTATGGATGGGGTGTTTAGGCTGCATGACATGCCTAAAACTATAGTCTCAGACATGAATAAGGTGTCCACAAGCAAGTTTTGGCAGGAATTGTTTAAGTTGCAGAAAGTTTCACTCTTAACTTATTCTGCCTATCATCCTCAAATAGATGGGCAGACTGAAGTTGCCAACATATATTTGGAGTGCTATTTGAGGTGTATGACTTTCGAGAAACCCAAGGAGTGGCCACTCTGGTTACCCCTAGCGTAATGGTGGTATAACACCACTTTTCACTCAGCTACCAACATGACTCCCTATGAAGCAGTTTATGGGCAAAATCCACCACCACTCCTACCTTACATGCCTTTTGACTCTCAGCTAGAAGTGGTCGATAGGAGTTTGCAGGCTGCGGAAGCTACCTTGAAGGCTCTGAATAATCATCTAGAAAGGGCCCAACATAGGATGAAGATGCAGGTAGACAAGGGAATAACTGAAAGAACTTACAATGTGGGGATTGGGTTTTCATAAAGCTACAACCATACAGGCAACTTTCCCTAAAGGATCATGCCTATCAGAAGCTATCGGCCAAGTTTTTTAGACCATTCAAAATACTGGCCAGGGTTGGTTTTGTTGCTTACACCTTGGATTTACCACCTCATTATAAGATTCATCCCACCTTCCACATCCCATTGCTTAAGAAGAAACTGGGTAATCACGCTACTTCAGTGACATTACCTGTGATGCACTCTGAATCTGGTCATGTTCTATTAGAACCTGAAGCCATTGTGGACAGGAGGTTGGCCAAGAAACATGGCGAGGCCATCGCTCAAGTTTTGGTGAAATGGTTGAATGCCCCACCAGAGGATAGCACTTGGGAGGATCTACAGTCTTTTAAGCTGAAGTTCCCTCATTTCAATCCTTGAGGACAGGGATTATTGAAGAGAATGGTATTGTTACGATCCTAGTAGCTTATCATCTAATTCAGAATTTTAATTTTAGAATAGAATTCAATAGGTCGTTAGAGTTAGTTAGAGGAGGGTGGACTGCACGCGACACTTTCAGTTAGTTAGTTATAACTTCTTTTCCCTCCAATTGTATAGGTATATAGAGATGGATCTCTGTGATTGTAAGCATCTATTTTGGAATAAGATCAATAAAGTTTATTCTTTCTTTTTCTTCTTTCACTAACACTCATACTCCAATTGAGTTCTAGAGATTCTGATCAAGAGTAATTCTTCCCAATTTTACTCTTTAGGTCTCCCTTCCTTTTTTTTCTTAGCTCGTAATTCTGGTATATATATATACGGTATAATCATGATTAATAATGTATAAAGTAACAATGTTATACAAGAAGTCCAACGCCTTGCTTCTGTTGTGTGATGTCTGTATTGGGTGCCTAAAAATAACTCTCTTTCCTACCAAAAGAATCGGCGAAGAAAGGATCAGAAGTGACTGAATAAATATTGACATCATCAGTGTTGGCATATTCAAAAATTCTTTACTTTTAGATTGAATTGAAATCAGATATAGGTATTTATTAGAATATGCTATAAAAGTAAAATAAACTGAAATTCGTGTTTTTTATGCCAATAGTTACTTTAAAAAGACCTGCCATGTAAAAACCTCCCAAATAATTCCCTTAAATTCCACAATCCTGAAGGCCTAAGCCGGGGGAAACCAGCCCAGGATAAGCTAAAAATATTGGCCCATATACTGCAGTTAAAGGCCCAAATTCAAACAGTTAGAAACTAGTCAAACAACATCCGGCATATTCCCGAGGAATTTGTCTTAGGCTAAAACATCTAAACTACAGAACTCCAAATTGATTCTCTGTTAATGATTAATAGAAATACTCAAAAAGGAAATCAATTGATGCAACCTCGAAGAGAAAGAACATTCTTTATTACTCATATATCAACAAGATATTACTACTGTATCTTATACTCCGTCCTATCCAATTTAATTGATTTTTTTGGTCATTTTTGTGGTTTTCAATATTTAATTTTTTTAAATATCAAGAAAGAATTAATTTTTTTTCAAAGTTGTCTTTGGAGTAAGGAATCTAGGAGTATTTGTTGTATTTTCAATGAACAAATTAAGGTTAATATGGTCAATTGCATTGTTAATTAATGTTAAAAGATAGATTCCTTAGTATGTACGAAAAAAATAAAAAATAATTACTTAAAGTGGACCAAAAGGAACATAGAATTACGATACAGTAACAATATTTTTTAAATATAACATAAATATAAGCAAATATAGACTACCTAAAACGTCTTATTCTTGAATTCTTGTCTAGGTTATGTGTTGGAGTATATAATTGGAGGAAGGAAATTAAGCTTTGACTACCTAAGATGTCTTATTCTCGAATTCATATTATTCCAGGAATAGTTCATTGTTGAATAAGCTCTTTTATGATGTTCATTGGAGCAATCTTCTTCTCTGTATCTATTTTTTAAAAATGAAATCACACATATTTACCTACAATTCTGAAAGTAGAAGGACGAAGCAACACTAAAGTCTATCATTTTGATAAATGTATTAAGTTTCTTGTACTCTTTTTTCTTTTAATTTGTTTTCACATTTTATAAATATTTCTGCTACTCGACGGTAGCGGCTGGTCTGGACTCTGGTATAACGAAACAAGTTAAATTAAAGATAAACATGTAAATTGAAGGAAGGAAATGAAGTCTTTAGCACTATCTACAATGACCTATTCTTAATTCATTTCTCCAATAATTTATATAATCTGTCTTAGTATTATAAAATTCTTCATATAATGAATAGCAATAGTTATCTATTAGCTCACCAAATTATATTTTTAATATACAAAGATAGCGTAGACAAGAAGAAAACTACTTCCTAGAGGCGTGTGTAATGACAACCAACATGTTACACGGATAATACCGTTTGACCGCTTTTTCTTCTGCTTTCCAGCGTGGCTGTGCCGCTGATTTTGCAAATGCTTCTCTGTTTTATTTCACTCAGTTATTCATGATTACCCCAAAAGAATTTTATTAAAGTAATTTACTTTAAACAAAAACAAAAACATATTTACGCCTTGACTTTTGCAATAAATTGTTTCGACTAGACCCGGCAAAATTAAGCTCGCATAACACTTATACTATCACTAGATAAATCTTCTAAGTTAGGACAGCCTGGTGCACTAAACTCCCGCTATATGCAGGGTTTAGGGTCCAGAGAAGGGCCGGACCACAAGGGTCTATTGTACGCAGCCTTACCATATATTTCTGCAAGAAGCTGTTTCCACGGCTTGAACCCGTGACCTCCTGGTCACATAACAGCAACTTTACTAGTTACGCCAATGTTGCTCTTTGTAAATCCTCTAAGGTTAAGAACTTCAAATTGTAAGAGTACATAATAAACTGTTGTCACTAAATCTATTGACTGATAAAGAGAACAAGAATCTTATTTGCATAATTTGAAACGAGTATAGACTTTTTATTTTTTAAAGCGTGAATATTGTGCTCTTATATTTTGCATTTTCCTACTCGTTTTACTTGAACACTAGCAAACAGCTCCCACAATAGCCGCGGAAATTTGCTATTCTGCTGTTTCATGGCTCACCTGAAAGCAAAGACAACTTGTCAACTTGTGCCCACGTTTTGCAGAACCTTACACACCTATATACTATATAATGAACCAAAATACTGACCAAAAATCAAACAATCAAAAAGCCAACCAACCCCAACCACCCCCTTTCCCCTTTTTCTTTCAAAAGAAAAAGAACCTCCCTTTCATTGTTCTTTTTTGACATGGTACTCTTGGTTGAAAAGATTAGCCATTTTCTGAAACATCCCAACAGGCTGGAGAATCAACATCACAATTCAGAAGCCCTGTTGGCTTCTACTTTGCAAGTTTTTCGATCCGATGTATCGAAAATCTTGAACAAAGTCTTGCCAATTCCAGAACTCGGGACAGAACCAGAATTCCAGTTCTTGTCCATGGCCTGGATTCAGAAGTGCCTTGAAGCAATTCCAATGATTCATAGAGCTTTTGCAAAGCTTGTGGTTGAAATAGACCACCCAATAAACAGATGGGGAAAATCACAAGTTGAGGAGTACTTGGATTATACCTTGAATTTGCTAGAGCTGCTGAATTCTGTGACTTCTGGTGTTTCCCATTTGAGTCATGCTAAGCTTTGCATCTCTCATGGATTGAGCCAAATGAAAAAAGGTTCTAATTCATCGGCTTTAGAACATTTGAAAGAGATTCAGCCTCATGATCTTGGCAAGGAATTTAAAGTTGAAGGGAAGATAACAGAGAATGAAGAGAGTTCTTGCTCAGGAAAAGATTTGATCATTCATCGATGCTTGTGGATTTTGAGGAGCATTTCTTTGTGGGTTTTCGGGGTTTTGTTATCTGTAATATGCAGTGATGTTAAACCCTACATGGAATTGAGGATATCAGCTGGTTTGTTTGATGATTCTTTGATCAAAGGCTGGGATTCTGTATTAGCCAAGGAAATCGCAGAAAATACTGGTGTGTCAAAAGAGGTGAAAGAGATAAATGAAGTGGTAACTAGTTTGAGAGCAGCAGTGGCAAATGGTGAAGTTGCAATTGAACTGAGAAGAAGATTGGAGGATTTTGAAGAATTGCTGCAGACCATTGGGAAGAAAACCAATGATCTCTTCACAGAAGTTCTAGGTGAAAGGAGTAAATTCCTCGATAGCCTTCAGCACACCAGAAAATAGAAATAGCAAGTAGATTCTTTGGTAAATTTGTGCATGTATAAAGTGGTTGTGAATAGATTATTAATGTAATATATGTAAACTATATAATTTGTCAATTAATGCTTTACAAGTGCTTGGCTTTCTCTGTCTTTTTCCCTTTAAATTAGGAGTTTTTTCATTCCCAATTTTCTACCCCGAGACCTCGTTATGGATGAACAGAGTCCCCATTCATCCCACTACACTCCTTAGGTAAATATTTCTACTTGTTTGGTGGGTGAAGTTGTTTGTGTGTATCCCATTAGGGTCTAGAATCCCTTGATGGAAAACACAAAGGTTGCAAAATGAAAGGGAATTTTACATTTCATCTCTAGTGAAGAGCTAAACAGTGAAGAAAAGGCAACACTTAGAGAAAATATACTCGAGAAGAAGACTGATAAAGGTATGACCAAGAACATCCATTCCATTAACTCAAGAAACAAATAGCATGAGGGAGATGTGAATGGGTCCAGACACCAAAAATCAGTAAAAATGGAGAACTGAACTCTTCTATTCTCCATCTTAAACGCCCTGTCAAAAGGCATTTGTCCAAAATCAAAATTTAACCAGCATATTCATCTTGCTCAAGCCATATAAGGGATCATTAAGTCATTGACAAAATCACAGGTTTAGATGAACCTGTTTTTAACATGAAAACTGGTTCAATATCATTTGACCTGACATGTGCCTACTATCAAAGGAGGGGACTGAATCCCGAAAAACATTAGTCACTTTGAGCCGACTTGATTCTCTGAATTGCTTGAAGGAGATTCCTGCTCAGGTTTCTTCCGCTTTCGACCAATTGTTGGAAGCCTAAGGTACACATAATAAAAAGGACCATCAATATCAAATGCACAGCAAGAAAGTTTATACAAACTACCATCAATTTCGTTAATAGGACGCCTGCAAAATTTAGTTACCATGCTTTTAACTGGGACCTTTTAGGTGTGACAACGCATGTGATGTATTTAGCCACCAAACATGTATGTAAGAAGCAAGAAAATAAACTCCAAAAAAAAAAGAAAGATATAATACCCCAATTGCAAGGTTGTATTGGAATCTTCGTCATCTACTCCATCTTCACATGCTGTGTCCGAGTCCAGACTCTCCTCGCCCTCTTTTATAATTGGATACTTCTTTTCCAATGGATGGTATTCGAGATAAGGTGGAGGTAAACTTGCACTTAGAGGAAATAACCCTCGAAGCTCTTCTACCTGCAGCTCGTGAGAAGCCAAAAGCAATTGTATCAGAAAGTAACCACGTGAAACCTAAAGGGGGGAGTTATAGACTGTAAAGCAATAGAAACAAAAACTAAAGCTTGTCTTGCCTGTCTGCGTAAGGTTTCACTCTCCAACACAGCCCTCTCCTCCTGGATAGGCATCATCCAAAAAGAAACATGAGCAGAACATGAGAAAAGCTCATCCTGTACTTCTAATCTTTTCTTGCTGGAATAAAAAATATAAATATTTCAACTGTATGATGCGGTTTACCTGCCTCCTTGAATTCTCTAGTTGCTGTATCAGCAATTCTTCCTAGAATGTCGAATATTATGGCTCAGATTTCAAGATTCAACAAAATAGATATATTCTGGGAAAAGCTGACTACATCTTGTGGCACTAATAACTGAATAATCAAAGCAAACTTCACACCTTTCTGTCCTTTATGGCTAATAGTCCTTCATTTAGTTGATGTTCAAGCAGCCGTAGTTCATTCAAACCCAAACCATTAAGGTCCTTGCCTAACAACCGCCTGAAATAACAGTCAATCACATATATAAACTTAAACCATGTTCAAGTACTAAATATCTTTAAACAATGATTTGCATAATTAAAAGAGCCATACAGCTGTTTTATCTTGAGCTTTGAGAGTTCGTCTTTAAGACTCTCCACCTCTTTCTGTTCCTGCTTCTGCACGTGTGTCTGCAGCTGCGCCTGTGGCTGTGGCTGCTGGTTGTCCTTGTTCAAGAAAAAAGCAAAAGCGAACAAATTCAGAAACCTCTACTGATAGGACCATATCAATAGATAAGGGACTGTTTAAACACGATTAAGTATACACACTATCACCACACCCAACCCTCCACCATGGTACAAACAAATAGAAGCATCTATTTGTGCATGTCAGTGTGTATAGACTACTTTGAAGAGTAAAAACAATCATTTTTATCAAAAAATGTATCAACACAGATCAGAAATCAAGATATAACTTATAACCTGGATAAAATGAGTTACCACACATGCCTGTCCGGTAATGCAAGAACTCCACAAATTTTGATGTTGTAAAATCATTTAGCTTCATCTCCCGATTATTAATTAAAATAAAGCTTTTTGAAGAAATGTTACCATTTCATGAAGAGAGGAAGGCTGTGGTGAGCCTGTTTGGATACTGAACATTCAAGTGATTACAAATTTACTCCTTTCTGTCAGAGCAAAGACCACTCAGGTTCAAACTAATTCAATACACATGTCATTAAACACAAGTATCGGCCTTTATGAAGAGAAGACTTCACCCAAAAGAAAAAAAAGGAATCTACTTACTATCAGATATCACAATGAAATTGTTAACAATGAAAAGTTTTCCAGAACGAAGATGAATATTCTGAATCTCTACCACTACAGCTCCTTGACCTACTTCAAGTTGCGCTTTATTGCATCTTGTCCTTCAATTATGTGTAATTTCCCGAGACATCTTATAAAGATGAAAACCAGAAAACTGAAGTTCATATATTTCGAGTTCCGTAAGGTAAACATACAGAACTACCTGATTCCAGTCTCCAGCTCAAGTATTTGCATTGGAAAAACAAAACAAAACAAAAAAGTGTCATTCTCTCTAATAGTGATTCATAACTTATTTATCTCTATGATCAGTATATTGTAACTTTTATTGATGCATTCCAGCCAGAATTAACTGCTGATCTGACCAATAAATAGGTGCTGTCTATATTTGACGAGTTGAACTCCAGATTTTAATCTTATTGATAGTGCTCAGACACCAGAAAGAAGCCCAAAACAAAGTCTGTGTGACATCTTTTCAATTGCAAACAAGAAGTCTAAGCAGAAAGAGAAATCTTAAAAAATTACACTGAGACACAACTAAACAACAAAATATGGGACATGCTAGGGTCCACCAATTGACCAAAGAGGAGTCCACATAGTATCAACAATGGTAAGCAAAAGTTTAGAGTGCATTGCCAAAATTCCATTCTTTGAGCACGGGGAGAAGGGGGCAGAAAACCTCCCCGGATAGTTAATACTGAAGTGAAGACAAATAAGAGATTATTACACAAAAAATCCTACTAAGGATGCCCATGATCCTCTTAACACAAAAAGCATGAATATTATTGGAGAAAATAGAGAAAAGTATGTAGCCTTAGAATATGAACAACAAATCTGAAAACCCATGCACTCCGAGAAATGTTTCTTCTTCATACTATCAAAAGAGATAGTATGAAGTAAGGGTCTACCGGAAACAACCTCTCCATCTTCACAAGGTAGGTGTAAGATCTGCGTACACACTACCTTCCCCGGACTCCACTTTGTGGTGGGATTATACTGGGTCTGTTGTTGTTGTTTGGTACTATCAAAAGAGAAAACAGATAAGAATTCCAAAATGTGTTTTTTTTTAACACTTCCTACTAGAAGTTGCAGAAAACCCAGCCACCTTTCACCATCCCCCTAGAAGAGAACTCTCTGGTACTGCGCAATTTGTCAAAAAGCATGATTACACCAAGAACATAAAACAAATAATAGCGAAAACACTCTTATTGGCAAGAGTTTTTATTAATTTGCTTTTAAGAAAAGTTACAGATTTTCATATCGAATGAAGAGTAACAAAACTCAGCATATTGAATCAGAGGACAGTGCGTTATACATATTTGTATAGCGCCACAATCATAACTAAACAGGTGAAGATCTTCTACCTCTGACTTCCTTTCTATGGCAGAAATCTCTGTTGAGGCTACACATCTGTTGTATCTCGAAAGAGTCTGTTTCATGCTGCATGTTGACAAAAATTAGTGTACCAAATTATGGATAAGCGATCGCAATTAATCAAAGTCACATCTTCTGTAATGCGAGAAAGCCATATTCAAAGGAACTTTCTCCGGACGCAAATATTTTCACTTTTCTTTGCAATGCGAGCAACACAAAAGAACAAGAACAACAACAACAATAACATACCCAGAGTATTCCCACAAGTGGGGAGCAACACAAAAGAGAGAGAATTTTCCAAATCAATATCCCCTAATTCACAAGGGCTAGGATGTTGACAACCAGATAATAGACATTCTGCATCGAGATTACTGCACCAGACCACTGTGGTATGGTACATGAAAGTAAGATAAGAAACTTCAAGTTCAATAGAACTTGTTCAAATTGCCTCTTAAAGTCAAACAGAAAATGGTAAAGGTAACATCAACATCAGAAATCGATGAGAGGAGAGAGTTTTAACAGCTTTCTTCATAGGATGCAGGGATGATTCTGTTTACACATAACATTTAGAAATTAACCAACTACCTTCAAATTGAGAAGAAAACAGAGTATGCAAAATTGCATAGGCCTACCTACATGGTAATCTTATCTTATCCTGAGCAGCATTGCACCCTAGAGGATCAATCAAAAAATCAGGAATAGGAAAAAGGAAGAAGAAATTTATCAAGTGATTGTCAATGAAAAGGTATCACTAGCATTATTACAAGAAACAATTCTAATTTATTGCAGAGAATAGGAAATTTTGCAAGAAATACACAATGGTGAAAAATGTGCTCCAACCAATAATCAAATTCTTTCTATGTGAACTTAAAATACTAGAATAATTTCTAGGAAGTATCAACACAACCTAAAACACTAGACATGGGAAATTCATGAAACCCAGTGTCTGGCTATATTTTTGGTCAATGTTAGCATACACAAAGATAAAGAAACCACACCAAGTAACCTGATAAATCTGCCCAACAAGGCTTAAACTGAAGAAAAAAAACTAATATCTTTCTACTACTACATTATTCTACACAATAAAAGTAAACAAATCTAAAGTGAAGTCAACATAATCAGAAATTCATTACTACGATAAAAACAAGAAACAACAGCCACACATGCAAACCATAAAAAGAAGAAAAAAAAAAACACAACCCAAAATTAAAATCAAATCTCATTACATACATGCAACTAAATTAAAGCCCCCCCAAAAATTTCAGATAGCTAGATTTCAAAGAAGAGATGAAAAAACATACCTAGTACTAGCAAACTCAAAAAGCTTGCCAGTACTGGAGAAAATAATAACAGCAACTTCCGCATCACAAAGAACAGAAAGCTCATTGGCTTTCTTCAACAAGCCAGCCCTCCTCTTTGAGAATGTCACTTGTCTATTATTTACATTCTCTATCAATTTTATGTCTATCTTTCCTCTCCCCATCTTTCTTAATTCCCCTCAAATTAAAAGCCCAAAACAGAACTCTTCAATTCTTCCCTCACACACAGGTGTTCTTTTTTTGGAGAGGAATTTTTATGTGATTATAGATAGAGAGAAGAGGAAAGAAATTAGGAAGAGGGGTTTTGTGCTAAAAAAGAGAAAAGGGGGAGGAAAGAGAGTTGCTAAAAAGAGAAAGAAGAAGGGAAGATAGAGAGACGTGAGAGAAGTCCCCCAAATGGCAAGAGACTCTGGAAACGGCAAACGCTGCATGGCCAATTCTATGCTTTGCATGACTCTCTCTCTTCCCCATTTGCTTGCCACATTTAGTGTGCGTTTTCTTTTATTGGCTATTCCTTCTGGGCCCCACTTTCCATTTTTTCCATAATTTATTGGGGTCTTTTTATATAACAAGTACTAGTACATATTTATATTTTTATGGAAAAAGTTGTATTAGTAGTATTTATTCAGTTACATGTATGCACAATTTTGGCTTTATTATTACTATTTAGAGAGTTGATGATATTATTAATTCATAATACATTTCATTTTTAATTAGTATTATGACTTTTAGTATTTTTATGTAATTCTTGAATACTTATGGTTCACACTAATATTAATTAATTTAACTATCATACTTAAAAATTAAAATTAACTACATAAATAGAACGGAAGAAGTAATTAGAAATAACAAGGAATAGGGATCTAGGGTAAACATTTTGCGTGAGAAAGAATGGGGTAAATATAATACTATGTTAGAATTCTTCTTGCCTTCTTTTTCTTTTTTTCTTTTTTCTTTACTGGTGTTGGAAATTGGAATCCTACTAATATGGAAGTTTTTTCAACCGGTTTTAAGTTATTTCTGTATGGTCTTCTTTATTTTTTCTTCCTATATCGAGCTTTTCTTGTGGTGTTAGAATTCTATTAATGTTTTATTTCCTTTTTTAGAAGTTCTTTAAAAAGTTTATTGATATTTTTCATCTTTTATTTATTCTTTCTATAAACAGAATAATGAGTGAGATCGCATTTGCATCACTATGATTTGAAACCTTACTTAAATTAGTACTTTACTAATTCGTCGATTTTATAGTTTTGGTGAATATTCCATACTGGTCAGGAACTATATATGGCACGAATTTGCGAGCTTTTAAGAGAAACAGTATTCTCTTTCCAGATAAATCCAATTTCAATTTAAACATTGTTAGTTTAAGGGTGTATTGATTAAATATAGTGAAACTTTATATAATTTGACTTGACTAATCTTTACGGTGTTAGAATTCACCTTTCTTATTTCCTATTCTTTCGATAGCTGTTAGAAAACTTTTACATAAATTGCTATATTTTCTTTTCTTACACCACCTTATTTTATATGCACATTAAAATAAAAGTAAAAAGATACTTGTATTTATGTGCAATGGCGGATCTAGTGATGCTTCCCCTGAATTAGATTTGGCAAATTATATGGCGGATCTAGTGATGCTTCCCCTGAATTAAATTGAAGTTATTACTAATTAGACATCTAACATATGTCCAGAATATGCATACCACCACCTCCTCTCCATTTAAATCCGGCTACTACCTTTTAGACGTACCTATACCTATTTGAGGTGTCTAATCGGTGACAATATGAGTTGAGGAGTTATTTAATAATTAATTTTCTACCCTTCAAGTTTTTGTCCAAAATATGTAACTTTCTAAAAAATCAAGAAGGAATGTTCTTTTTCCAAATTCACCATTGTTTATCACTCCTTCCGGTCCACAATAAGTGTCCAATTTGCCTTTTTATTTTGATCCAAAATAAGTGTCCATTTATATAATCAAGAAAAAAATTAATTTATTTTTTCAAAATTACCCTTATGTACGTAACCCTAAAAAGTCTTTTACTCCTCACATTAATTATGCTGTAATATTTAATTAAGAATAGTTTAGTCACACTATCTATTTTTGTCTAGAATTATATATTTTCTTAATGGGTGTGCCCAAGACAAATTGGTCACTTATTGTGGACCGGAGGGAGTAAATGATTTGAATAAATTCTTAAATTACTCCCTCCGGTGCACAATAAGTAATTTTTTGGCTGTTTTCACACAAATTAAGAAATTCATCTTTTAACATTAATTAACAATGAAATTGACCATATTAACCTTTAATATCTCTTCACATAAACACTCATAACACATACTCCAACACTATTTACTCCAAGGGCAATGTAGGAAAAAAATAATTAATTCATTATTGAAATCTGAAAAAATCACTTATTTTGGACCATAAGAAAAGAGCCAAAAAATTACTTATTATGGACCAGAGTTCTTAATTAATGTTGAGAACATATAGAGGGTAATTTAGTCAAATAACTTTCTTTCATTAAAGTTACTAACTATTTTTTAGTGGGTGTGCAAAAACCTTAAAATTAATTTCTATGGATCTGAGGAGTATTACATTTCCATCCTTCAAATCGTTTGAAACTTCAAACTATTAGGCCCCGTTTCTCCATAAAAACAAAATCAAAAAAATAAAATTAAAAATATATTTGTACATAAAATTTTGTAAATTTTTCAAAAATGCGTAGTCGTCGATTTTACCACCAGAATGCCTATGAGATAGTGGTCGGCCTTTCGAATGCCTTCTTCCTGACTTTTCTGAGAAATCCTTTACGACTATACTATAAAGGACGGGTGTTCACCTTTGGAAACTTAGCTACTTAAGTCCTTCTCAGAAAGTCAAAGTAAAGGCGAACAACATTCTGTTCTACAGCTACAACACTGAATATTTCTTATTAATATTAAACATCTTAATAGTAGAACTACTTTCGTACTACTAAACAGGGAAATCTTGGGTTCCCATTGTTTGAATAAACGCTGCTTATTTTGTTGGGTTCCCATTGTTTGAACAAACCAAAGTAAACTAAGCCTAAGCGGTCACGACATCTTGTTGATATTGATTGAGGAGTTTGATGGAATTTAGCTGACTCATTTTCAAAAATCAAAAGGTCGTTTCGACCACTTTTTCATAATTATTTTTCTCCACTCACAAAATTGCAATATTTTTTCAAGAGAAATGCATGTCCAAACATAATTTCAAATTTCAAATACTACTTTTTCAAAAATTATAATTTTTATGTTCAAACGCCTATTTAAAATCATTTTTTTGTGGACCAGAGTCTCTTCTTGTTTTCTTTATCTTTTGCCAAATTTATTATGAAAATATAGGTTGATAATAGTGGCTATGAAGAGTCAAATTGATTCACATGATCCGAGATCAATGTACTTTTTTAAAAAGAAAAAATATTAATTATAACGATCCGACCGGTCGTTTTGAGCATTTACACTTCGCTCGATAGTTTACGGGTATGAGTGGTTCCGTATGATGCATTATGACTTATGTTAATCATTGGTTTTAATTTTCAGATTATTCGGAATCGAATTGGAAGAATGAATTTCATTGTCGAAGCTTTAAATTGGGAGAGTTGACCAAGTTTGACTTTTTGTGAATTTGAACCCAGAATAGAGTTTAGATGGTTCTGTTAGCTCCGTTGGGTTTTTTTGGACTTAGGAGCATGTCCGAAATATTTTTTTAGGTCCGTAGTGGAATTAGGCTTGAAATGGCGAAAGTCGATTTTTTAAAAGTTTGATCGGGGGGTTGACTTTTTGATATCAGGGTCGAAATCCGATTTTGGAAATTGGAATAGGTCCGTAATATGAAATGTGACTTGTGTGAAAAATTTAAAGTCATTCCGGATTGATTTGATGTGTTCCGGTACAAGATATAGAATTTGAAAGTTCAAAATTCATAGATTTTGATTTGAGGTGTGATTTATCGTTTCGATGTTGTTAGATATGATTTGAGGCCTCGAGTAGGTTTGTATTATGTTATGGAACTTGTTGGTATATTTGGTTGAGGTCCCGGGGATCTCGAGTGAATTTCAGACGAGGTTCGGATCAATTTCGTTGCATATTGCATTGTTGAAGGATACTGGTTCTGGTATTGTTGAAGGATACTGGTTCTGGTATTTTCGCACCTGCGGAAATGGACTCGCAGGTGTGATGGTCGCAGAAGCAGCGAGGAGGTCACCAAAGCGAGGGAGTTCTGGTTGGGCAGTGCTCGCAGGTGCGCAATGTTTTCTTCATATGCGAAGTCACATCTGCGCTTGGCTTTCCGTAGAAGCGGCCTGGCTCGCAAATGCGCCCACTTTTCTGCAGAAGCGGGGGTCGCAGGTGCGACCTCTTGACCGCATCTGCGAAGGTGCTGGGCAGAACCCTTTAAGTTCGGGGTTTCGCTATTTTTCAC
The DNA here is from genome assembly GCF_000715075.1 of Nicotiana tabacum. Lineage (NCBI taxonomy): Eukaryota > Viridiplantae > Streptophyta > Magnoliopsida > Solanales > Solanaceae > Nicotiana > Nicotiana tabacum. The sequence goes on along the minus strand of NC_134098.1, from coordinate 72,216,199 downwards.
CATTTTCGAATTTTGGAGCTCGGTTTGGGCGATTTTGGAGGAAAATTTTCCACACAACTTTGGGTATGTGTTCTTAACTCCCTTGTGATTATAATCCATGAATTAATCCTCGTTTCCGGCGTTAGAATATTTATTTTTCGAGAGAAATCGGAGGAATTTTCTACAATTTCATAAAATAAATTTTCGAGATTTGAACACCGATTCGATGTCGGATTTGAGTGAAATTAGTATGGTTGAACTTGTAATTGGATGAGTTATTGGATTTTGTGAGTTTCGTCGAATTCCGAGATGTGGGCCCCACTGGCAATTTTTGGAGTGTAATTTCGGATTTTATAGAAAATATGAGAATTTTGATATGGAATTAATTTCTATAAATTGTGTGGACTGAATCAAATTTATTGTGGATAGATTCGAGCCATTCAGGAGTTGATACGCATAAAATAAAATTTCTGGAGCATTGTTTAGCTTCCTCGGTATTGGATCCGTCTTGTTCTAGGCAAGTAACTCTTCTAATAGCTTGGTTGTGTGCAAATGGGTTGAGTTAGAGAGATTCGGTTCTGATAGCTTGGTTGTGTACAAATAGGTTTCGAAGAGTTCTCAATGATTTTTACCACGGTGTGAGGAGTATATTTCCTACCGGCGTGAGGAATATGTGGTGTATAGTGAATTTCTCCTGGATGAAATCAAATGGAAGGTCCTTGGCTAATTGAGTATGTAGTTGCTTGTGACTCAGAGTGGACAATGAAGTTCTCGTATTTTTTTTTCATATGATGGCATGGTATATGCGGTGTGTTGTGTGGGATTGAGATTTACGTGAGCGGGATAACAATTCTGTTTGGAAGGGAAGGTCATAAAATTTGTAAGCAGCATGGACGGTTTTAGATGACTAGGTATATGATATTATTATTTGGTATTGCTTGATGAGAGTGTACATTTCAGAAGGGACAATTTGATTTGAATTATGGATACTTCATTGGTATTACGGCACTCTCCTGGTTGATCGACTGCTGATATTCAAATTTTTCTATATGGCACGAAAGAATTTTAGAAGTATCCCTCGTGGGATGATCGTGTATGAGAGATGTGTTAGACATTCTGGCGGTGGATTTGGGATCAGATATGGAATTCATGTGTTCTATGGATTTGGAGACTAGTAGTTCTCAAGAGCAGGTTGTTTTCATGGTTGTGGACTGTGAAGTCATGGCCGGAGCTAGCTAGATGATAATATGTGTTATGATTCAGTCATTGTGGGCTTTCAGAGGGTTTATTTATCCATGTGTGGGTGCTCGGAGTTGATTTGGGGGTCCATTGGTAGGCCCAATTAGGACGTGTCATTCGGTTGTTGTTGAGCTTATGTTCGGTGAGTTACTCTTCTATGCTACGAGGAGTTGTGATTCAATGGTTGTATGCACCCATGGTGCAGTTCTATTGGGGCCTATAGCGGAATTTGCGCGAGATGGGTATTTGGGTGATGCATGAATGGTTGCGTATTGGTTATGTTCTTTCGAATTTGTGTGGCATTGTGTCATTTGCTTCTACATGGTTATGGTAATGCACTTTGAGTACTTAATGTCGGATTGTGCGTGGTTATTGATTTTGAGCATGGTGGCTGAGGTATTTCATGTGGATCAGTGTTTGGATGGGGTCGCGCATGGCGGCAGAGTTATGTTGAGATATGATCCGTTGTGTTAGATTCATGTGATATGGTTCTACGGTATGTGATGGATTTTCAGCATTCGATTGTGGTGGTACTTGTTGAACTTGCGGGACGGTTCTCTCGTTTGAGTCATTTTTCCATTATTTGAGTATATTTGGAATGTTGCTTATTGGTACACGGATTGCACGGGTTATAGCTTTAGATTGTATTGATGCGTCATGTCGCTAGAGTGGTCGAGTTGGATGAGATGAGGTCATTGGACCAAGAATGAATACTATCGGAATTGATTACAGCATGGTTGGAAGGATAATATCGAAAGTCGTCTTGGAAATTTGCTATAGTTCTTGTCGAAGAGGATGGAGTACCATGACTTGTCGATCTGATGAATGGTTATGGGTTCTGCATGTTTCTTTCATCATTGGAAGTGTATGAAGGTTTAGAACGAGGCTTTGTTTGATATGAGGTTGTTACCTGTATTGGGTTGATTTGAGCAGCTACTATGATTAGAAATCTTTGCTTTGAGCGTTTGAGCTATGTGGTATTTGAGTTTTGAGTATGGCTATGGCTTTTGCTACAGCTTTTTCAGACTTATACAATGTGTAGGTTGTGGGATTCAGATCTTATAAGAAATTTCGGATGTTGGAAATTGGATTTGAAGGCTTATGGGCTAGGTTGAATTGAGAAATTTCAGTTATGTTGCGTTATCGGACCTGTATAGGATAGGGTGACGTGGGGTCACCCTCGGGTATATGCATGGCAAGGTTATACGACGGTTTGATGGCTTTAAGAATAACTCTAGGCACGTTCGAGAACAAACATATGTTTAAGTGAGGGAGGATGTAACGACCCGACCGATCATTTTGAGCATTTGCACTTTGCTCGGCAGTTTACGGGCATGAGTAGCTCTGTATGATGCATTATGACTTATGTGAATCATAGGTTTTGATTTTCAGATTATTCGGAATCGAATTGAAAGAATGGATTTCATAGTCGAAGCTTTAAATTGAAAAAGTTGATCAAGTTTGACTTTTTGTGAATTTGAACCAGGAACGAAGTTTTGACGATTCCGTTGGCTCCGTTGGGTGATTTTAGACTTAGGAGTGTGTCCGGAATTTTTTTTGAGGTCCGTAGTGGAATTAGGCTTGAAATGGCGAAATTCGAATTTTTGGGAAGTTTGACTGGAGGGTTGACTTTTTGATATCGGGGTCGGAATCCAATTTTGGAAACTAGAATAAGCCCGTAATATGAAATGTGATTTGTATGCAAAATTTGAAGTTATTCCGGATTAATTTGATGTGTTCCGGCACAAGATATAGAATTTGAAAGTTCAAAGTTCATAGATTTTGATTTGAGGTGTGATTTGTCGTTTCGATGTTGTTAGGTGTGATTTGAGGCCTCGAGTAGGTCCATATTATGTTATGGGACTTGTTGGTATATTTGGTTGAGATCCCGAGGGCCTCGAGTGAGTTTCGGACGAAGTTCAGATAAATTTCGTTGCATATTGCATTGTTGAAGGCTGCTGGTTCTGGTATTTTCGCACATGCGGAAATGGACTCGCAAGTGCAATGGTCGCAGAAGCGACGAGGATGTCGCAGAAGCGAGGGAGTGCTGGCTGGGCAGTGCTCGCAGGTGCGTAATATTTTCCGCAGATGCAAAGTCATATCTGCACTTGGCTTTCCGCAGAAGCGGCCTGGCTCGCAAATTCCCCACTTTTCCACAGAAGCGGGGTCGCAGTTGCGACCTCTTGACCGCATCTACGAAGGTGCTGGGCAGAACCCTTTAAGTTTGGGTTTTCACTAGTTTTCACCATTTTCGAATTTTGGAGCTCGGTTTAGGCGATTTTGGTGAGGAATTTTCCACACAACTTTGGGTAAGTGTTCTTGACTCCCTTATGATTATATTCCATGAATTAATCCTCCTTTTCGATGTTATAATATTGATTTTTTGAGAGAAATCGGAGGAATTTACTACAATTTTATAAAATAAATTTTCGAGATTTGAACACCGATTCGGAGTCAAATTTGAGTGAAATTAGTATGGTTGAACTTGACCTTGGATGGGTTGTCGAATTTTATGAATTTCGTCGGATTCCGAGATGTGGCCCCGCGAGAGATTTTTGGAGTGTAATATCGGATTTTGTGGAAAACATGAGAATTTTTATGTGGAATTAATTCCTATAAATTGTGTGGATTGAATATAATTTATTGTGGCTAGATTCGAGCCGTTCAGGAGTTGATACGCAGAATGTGATTTCTGGAGCATTGTTTAGCTTGCTCAGCATTGGATCCGTCTTGTTCGAGGTAAGTAGCTCTTCTAATCTTGGAGCTGAGGGTATGCACCCTGATTATATGTGTGTTATGTATTTGGTATTGAGGTGATGCACATGCTAGGTGATAGGCGTGTGGACGTGCACCATGTGAATTGGGACTCTGTTGTTTCTATGACACTGTATAGTGGTCCTACTTTGTTGATATCCGTATTTTCACCATGTGATAAAGTAATTAAGCTATCAATCATGCTAGATATTATGTTTAGGCTTTATGACGATATTGTTAGGACCCATAATGGTCGTTTCTTGCTGTCATTTCACTGATTACATTGATATTTCGTACTCAGTCATATTCATGCATTTATATCATATCTCAGTCTCAATTGTTATTTATTAATACATCATATCATTGTTGTTGGACTAGTTTCATGACATTGTGAACCCGTGAGTGAGGCTGGAGTGATTGATGACTAAGTAAGGCATGGGGCCTGTTTGTGAGGATATTGATACTATAGCACGTGAGTTATCCGTGTAGCACGTGAGTTGTCCGTACAACACGTGAGTTGTCCGTGCGCATCCAGATATTGATATTATGGCACGTGAGTTGTCCGTGCAACACGTGAGTTGTCCGTGCGGTTTATAGCGCTTGGGCTGAAGGAGCCCCTCCAGAGCCTGCATACCCCCAGTGAACGCGATTGTTATTATTGAGGGATGGATCTTCCCTAGACATGGATCTTGTCCGAAGCATTATATACCTGGAGATGGATCTTCTCCACGAGCTGGATTGGCCCTACTCAGTACTGAGTGACTGATGATCAGTTGATGTGTATATTCCGGGATGGATCTTCCCTAGGATGGATTGACCATATACAGTACCGAGTGATTGAGCATGATGAGTGGAATGTGTGAGAAAGTGAGATTGAGTACTCTGAGAGTGTGAGTACATGAGTTCATCTCTGAGATACATTGTATTGACATACACACATGACATACATGCACCGAGATGTATTTTCCTTATGATGTACGGTATTACATTATTCATGATTTCTCACACATGTTGACAGATGGGCATAGTGATGCATTTGTTTTACTCTGGTTATCTGGAAAGAAAATAAAATATCTTATTTATTATTATTGAAAGAATTTTTGAAAAAATTATTGTTTTCAAACTTATTCATATTTTTGGCAACTTTGGTAAACGATTTGGGTTTTCACTGATAAACTTGAAAGGCAGAACTATTTTTGGAAATCATGTTTTTGCTGAGCATCTTATCTCTGAGTTATTTCTTGTATTATTTATTTTACATTGTTATGAACTGTTGTTGGTAATTGGTGGTGGACTCGACCTTAGTATAAGCTCGTCACTACTTTCAACCTAAGGTTAGGTTTGTTACTTATTGAGCATATGGGGTCGGTTGTACTCATACTACACTTCTGTACCTTGTGTGCAGATGTTGGTTCCTGATGTTGCTGTGTTCGATGGGAGCTGGATTGATGATGTACCTGCGTCCCGGTTGTAGCTGCCCCTTGTTCGTGGTAGCTTTAGGTCTATGGATCTCTGTTTATGTATTTTTCAAACAGACTATGTATTTAATTCATGTCATCTTTGTAAACTCTATTATTAGAAGTTCATGATTTGTACTACCAGTTCTTGGGGAATGTATTAGATTCATATATTTCTTTACTTAATTGCTTAATTAATTATTATTGGAATTGGTTAGTAGTTAACTGACTTACCTAACGGGTTGGGTTAGATGTCATCATGACTAGTCAAATTTTGGGTAGTGACATTAATTGAGCTAAAAATTACGATTGAAGTGCGACTAAAAGTACAAGATTATAAGATATTTTGTAACCAAACAAGAAAAACTTAACTTTTCACAATAAAGGCAATTTAACAAATTGAAGGCAAAGTTTTTTGGGAATAAATGGAACTGAGAAATTTATTTATTCTTGGAATTGGAGAACTAAAAGTTATAAGCATCAAGTCATTTTACTTCTTTCCAAAGAAATGAAGGAAACAGAGTTTGAATTTGGAAACCAATTTCCTTATCGTTTTTGGCAAAGTGGTCCGCCATTCTATAAAAGAATTGGAGTTATTATTTCTTGTAATCTGGCTTGTCTTTCTTGTTTTGTCTGAGGGGTTTGTCATAAATACTCTTACATTTGGATTTTGAGTAGTCGAAAAAGTAACTTTTGCTATTATTGTGCCTAAACGTATCACTCCCTATTATGCTTATATGTCTGGTACTTATTGGTAGAGGTGTTCAAGAAAAATGATAAGTCATTGAATTGAAATATTGAATCAATTCAACTAAAAAGGACAGATACATATGTAGTTTGATTTGATCTGGATGCCTTGGTCATTTCAGTGGATCGGGAAAACCTTTTTTCTTTTCATTTGCGTATTCTTTTGAATGAAAGCTCCATGTTGGTGATAAGAAAAGCATATTGGAAATCAAATCTATGATACAAGATGAGAGTTGTACAAGTACAACTAGCACAGAAAACTAAATCAAGCTGACGTAAAATTGATATGCACATTAATTTTTTATTTGTTGAGCACTTAATTATAATGATTGACAATATTCAATTTAATTGGTTATTAGGCGAATTACTAGGTACACAAATATATTAGAGTGGTACAAGTTGTTGAAGTATAAAATCCACTTAACCCAGCTGCCGCCGCCGCCTCCACCGCCGTCCTTACCCTTTTTGGTTGCTCTTGCTTTATTTTAGGAACAGAGATTTCCTCCTTTTTTGCTTGCTCTTGCATGCTAGGAATAGAGATCTTTTGGACAGAAGAGAAAGAGGTTTATGGCTCTGTTTTAGGAAGAAAAATTTGGATGGAAGAGGAATCAAAAGAGAAATAGGGTTTTGGCTTTATTTTAGGATATTTCTTACTTCTTAGAGACGTTTTTTCAAAGTGCGTATTAACCTGATACAAGCTATAGAAATTAAAGGAAAAGCTAAGTATCCTAAAGAGCAAAGTGAGAGAATTGCTCTTGAACAGACCACTTAGAGAGACAAATGATTCAGAGATTTTAGAGAGAGAAAGAGAGATATTTTATTGAGAATCAATTACAATTGAATAAGCATTACAACGGTCTTGATCTCAGCTTATATGAAAAGGGAATGAAAGGGAATCATCTGTAACTAACTTGTAACTAACTTACGGAAAGTTCCTCCTCTAACGACCTAACTAACTCTCTGCACACGTGCACCTCACGTGACTTCTACCAACTCTCAGCTGAACTAAAATTGATACAATATGGAATTCAAACTAATCTATTATGGATCGTAACACCACTCCCTCCCTGAAACAATCCTTGTCCTCAAGGATTAAAAGAAGAAAATTTGAGCTGGAACTCTTGTCAATCTTCCCAGGTATTGTCCTCAAGGGCAACATTCAACCATTTGACTAGATCCTGTGTTATAGATCTGCCATTCTTGGGAGCTAATCTTCTGTCTAAGATGGCTTCAGGAGCAAGCAGGACATGGCCATGTTCAGCATGAACAACTGGAAGTGTAGTAGAAGTTGTGTGAGTACCTAACTTCTTTTTGAGCTGAGAAATGTGGAATGCGGGGGTGGATCTTTGACTGAGGAGGCAAAGCCAAAGTGTATGCAATTTGTCCAACCCTTTGGATGATCTGAAAAGAGCCAAAGTATTTGGCTAATAACTTCTGAAAGGAATGGCTCTTTAGAGACAATTGTCTGTATGGCTGCAACTTAGCATAGACCCATTCACCTACTGCATAAGTTCTATCAGTCCTGCCCTGTCAGCCTGGGACTTCATCCTGCTTTGAAGTCTTAATAAGTGAGACTTCACAGCTCTAGTTGTGGCTTCTATCGCTTGTAACCTTCTGTCAACAACATCCAGCTAAGAATCAAAGGGCATATATGGTAGCAATGATGGTAGTTTCTGCCCATACACCATCTCATAGGGTGTCATTTTAATGGGTGAGTGATAGGTAGTGTTAAACCACCGTTCAGCTAATGACAACCACTTGGGCCACTCTTTTGGTCGATCAAAAGTCATACACCTAAATTAGCATTCCAAGCACCTGTTAACCACCTCAGTTTGACCATCAGTCTGAGGGTGGTAAGTAGTTGAAGTTAGCAAAGAAACCTTCTGCAATTTGAACAACTCCTTCCAGAATTTGCTAGTGAAGACTACATCTCTGTTAGAAACTATAGTCTTAGGCATTCCAAGGAGTTTAAAAACATCATCGATGAATATCTGGGCCACCTCCAAAGCAGTGTAAGGGTGCTTTAGAGCCATGAAATGGACAGCTTTACTTAATCTATCAACCACTACAAAAATGACCTCCTTGCCATGGGCTTTTGGCAGTCCTTCTATGAAATCCATGGAAACATCTTACCATATCTTATCAGGAATAGGTAAGGGTTGCAACAACCCTGGGTAAGCCACATTCACATTCTTACACCTTTGACAAGTGTCACACTCCCTCACTTAAGAGTATACTACTTGCTTCATTTTCCTTCAATAAAAGTCTTGTTTCAGTCTGCTCAAGGTAGCAATAATCCCAGAGTGTCCTCCAATTGAACTGCTGTGATATAAAGCTATCAATTTTTTCTTCAAATCTTCATTGTTCCCCACCATCACTCTACCATTTCTACTTAAGATCCCTGCTTGAAACTTATAGTATGGCTTGACTGTTAATGTGGTATGCAAGTTTTGTATCAGCTTCTGTAAGACAATATCATGCTGCCATGATTACTTGACCTCTTCCAATAAGTCCATCTGTATTGCAGAAATGCTACAAAGCTGCACTGCCTCATCCTTCCTAGACAGAGCATCTGCAACAATGCTTTCCTTCCCACTCTTGTAAGATATACTGTCATCATAACCAAGCAGTTTAACTAGCCACTTATGTTGACTTGGTGTAGTAATTCTCTGCTCAAGTAGGTACTTAAGACTGTGGTAGTCAGTCTTAATTGTAAAGTGTCTACCTAGCAGATAGGGCCTACATTTTTGCACTGCACATACCAAGGCCATGAGCTCCCTTTCATAAACTGACAAGGACTTGTTTCTTTCTGATAATCCTTTACTGAAGAAGGCTATTCGACCATCTTGAGTGAGCACTGTACCAATGCCTTCTCCTGATGCATTTGTTTCAACAATAAACTCCTTAGAAAAATCCGACAGAGACAAAATAGGGGCTAAAATGATCATCTCCTTTAGTGTTTTAAATGCTATAGTTGCAGCTTCATTCCATGCAAAACAACCTTTCTTCAATAGGTCAGTTAAAGGTCTAAAAATAGAACCATAACTCTTTATGAATCTTCTGTAATAACTTGTGAGAACCAAGAATTCCCGTAAGGCTTTGATGTTGGTTGGTGGAGGCCAACTGAGTACTGCTTACACCTTTTGAGTGTCCATAGACACCCCTTGATAAGAGATCACATGACCCAAGTAATCCACTTGAGTTTTTCCAAAAGAACATTTGCTTTGCTTGACAAATATGACATTGATCCTTAAAATCTGAAAACTTTTCTCCAAATGTGAGAGATGATCCTCCCAAGAAGAGATGTACACCAAAATGTCATCAAAGAAAACTAAGATGAATTTCCTGAGATAAGGAATAAAAATTTGATTCATCGAACTTTTAAAAGTAGAGGGGGCATTAGTAAGCCCAAAGGGCATGACCAAGAACTCAAAGTGGCCATGATGGGTTCTAAATGTTATCTTGGGAATGTTATCTTCCCATGTCCTAATTTGGTGGTATCCTGATCTGAGGTCCAGCTTTGAAAAGAATCTGGCACCATGCAGCTCATCTAATAGCTCTTCTATCACTGGTATTGGAAACTTGTCCTTAACTGTATAGCTGTTGAGTTCCCTGTAGTCTACACATATTCTCCAGCCTTCATCTTTCTTCTTGACCATGACAATGGGTGATGAATATGGACTGGTGTTGTTCCTAATCACACAAGCAGACATCGACTCCTCAACCATCTTATCAATTTCTTATTTTTGTATAGTAGGATACCTATAAGGTCTAATATTTACAGGGGAAGTGCCCTCCTTTAAGACAATCCTATGATCATGCTGTCTTGGTGGTGGCAGATCTTTAGGAACATCAAACAGATCATTATACTCCTTCGATAATTTTTGAAATTCTTCCTTGTTTACTACCATATCTACATGTTCTCCTAGTCCCTACAAGCAAGGTTCAGTTTTACATTCTGTAGCTAAGACTCCTAATGACATCATTAATAATTCAGCAGGTTTGGCCAAGAGTTTGTCCATTTGATCTTGTCCTGCTATCTTCATAGAAGGAGATTGAGTGCCCCTTAGTGACACCTTTTGACTTCCAATCTTGAATTCCATATTCAACTTCCTGAAGTTCTATAGAATGTCACCCAATGTTACCAGCTATTACACTCCCAAAACCATGTGACAACCACCAAGAGGAAGAGTCAGCATCTTAGACATGAATTGAACTCCTTGCATTTTCCAAATAAATTCCTTGCAGATGGCTTTGCTGTACATTCTATTCCCATCAGCTACAGATACAGCAAATGGATGGATCATTGTTAAATAGCACCCTAGTCTTTTTGCAGTATTAAGATCCATAAAGTTGTGGGTATTGCTAGTATCAATCAAGATCTTCACTGCTTTGCCTTTAACTGATCTAGTCACTCACATAGTTCTAAACATAGTTCTGAACATAGTTTGTACAGAAATATGAGGTAGGATTGCACCATCAGAATCAACATCATAAGCAAATTCTTCCATGTTCAGTAATTCAGAGGGATCAAACAAAATATCCTTCTCACCATTCCCTTCTTCCTCAGGTTCTACCACCTCAATAGAGAACAATTGTATTCTTTTTGCACATACATGACCTAGAACATACTTCTCATCACAATTAAAGCATAGTCCATTAGCCCTTTTCTCCTTCATTTTATCAAGGCTCAAAAGTCTTGGGTTTCTGTAGGATGGTTTAGTTGTTCCTAAGTAGGAACCTTGATTTTTTTGGAAAGATGGATTTGGTTTAGAGTGGTTTGGGTGTGGGTTCTGTGAGTAAGTAGGATTGGTAAAGGGTTTATGCATTGGGCTAGGTGTAGAAAGAACATGAGCAATTTTTAGAGTTTGTTTTTGTATGAATAAAGTTTGTTCTTGGATTCTAGCAAGGCTAATAGCTTTCTGCAAAGATCTAGGTGCAAATCACCCATTGGATCAACAAACAATTCTGACCCAAACCTTGCATACAAACACCTCACATACTCCCCCCAATTAGGCCAATCCCTTGACAGTCGAGTTTTCATGTACACTTGATGCCATTGAAGAGCTTTCCCAGCCAAACGACAAGAAGTCAACTTCACCTTCGAAACTTCAGGGGTCTGATCCACCTCAAAAAATTGCTCGCACTGATACAACCAATCATGAAACCCAGTTCCATTAAATTTAGGGAATTCCAATTGATGGCTCCTAGTAGGCAGCTCATATTCCTCCCTTCGTTGAGCCCTTTCTGCTGTTGCTGTTATTTTTTCTATAGAAGATCGTTTATTACCTCCACTCATCAATAGAATCTTCTTAAGTTCTTCCATCGAGAGTGCAAGTATTTCATCCACAGATCTATGCAATTCTTCCACTGATCCAGCAATTCCCATGAATGATCCTCGAAGACCATCCAAATCTTGACGGAGTTCCTGAATTCTGGTGTTATGTTCGCCCATTTTCGATTCACAGATCCAAGGAAAATATCCGCTCTAATACCAATGATACAAGCTATCGAAATTAAAGGAAAATCTAAGTATCCTAAAGAGAATTGAGAGAATTTCTCTTGAACAGACCACTTAGAGAGAGAAACGATTAAGAGATTTTAGAGAGAGAAAGAGAGATATTTCATTGAGAATCAATTACAATTGAAGGAGCATTACAACAGCCTTGATCTCAGCTTTTATGGAAAGGGAATGAAAGGGAATTAGTATAACTAACTTGTAACCAACTTCCGGAAAGTTCTTCCTCTAACAGCCTAACTAACTCTTTGCACACATGCACCTCACGTGACTTCTACCAGCTCTCAGCTGAACTAAAATTGATACAATATGAAATTCAAACTAAGCTATTATGGATCGTAACACAACCCTTGCTGATTTTTAGGTGTAGAAGTAGGCTCTATGCATGGGAAAAATTACATTGTATATATAAGGTAAAATTTATTATTTACCTCTACATATTATATTTTGAATACCCTTGAAACAACCCAAAAGCATAGCTTAGCGGTCAAGGGGATTCAAATTCTTTGTAAGGTTATTGGTTCAATTCCCACTAGCTACAATCTTTTTTAACTTTTTTTTTGAACCCCCTTAGCGGAAATCCTACCTCCTCCACTAGCTCTATGGAGGCTCGCATGATTTTATAGCAGGGTTAAAATGGAAGTAGATGTGCCAATTTCAGTTTCTTATAAGTTCTATTTTGATTTCTGAAATTCCTCAGTGGATGCATGCCTTTTATTTCATCTGTAAAGGTACATTTGAGTTGTTTATAAAGTTGCTTAGTTTTTCAAATGTTCTCAATTATGGGTGTGTTTGGTATGAAGGAAAATGTTTTTCATGAAAAATATTTTTCTCGAAAATATTTTCTTAGAAAATGAGTGGTTTTATCACTTACTTTTCCTTGTTTGGTTGGTGAGTGGAAAACTTTTTCCGAAAAATATTCTCTAGTAATTTGTTAGAAAGTAAAACATAATTTTTATGCTACTCTCCTCACCCCCTTTCCCCCAAGTCCCCATGTTTCCTGTGCTCCCCCCCTCTAAATACCCGACGTTTTCAGGATTCTATTTTCTTCAAGAATTTAATTATTCTTCTAAAAATTCGCACAAACCAAAAGGAACTAATGTGCTGCTTTACTTTTTTACGCAAAAACAACGTTGAAATTAGTGCTATATAAATAAAAGAAAATGCTCTTTTTTTGGTTGAAAAGAAAGTACTCTTTCTACAATATGAAAATAAAGTACTCATTTTGTTTGAAATGAAAGAAAATACTCTTTCTACATCATGAAAAAAAAATATTCATTTTGTTGAAATGAATGAAAATACTTTTTCTACTTCATGAAAAGAAAATACTCTTTTTGTTGAAATAAAAGAAAACGGTTTTTACTACATTATTTTGTTGAAATGAAAGAAAATACTTTTTCTACATCATGAAAAGAAAGTACTTTTTTGTTATAATGAAAAAAAATACTTTTTTATATCATAAAAAGAAAATACTCATTTGTTGAAATGAAAAAGTACCCTATCTATAACATGAAAAGAAAATACTATTAATAATATTTCTATTTAGGGTGGGATGGGGATGAGGGTAGGGGGTTTGGGGGTGGGTTGGGAGTGTGGATGGGATGAGGGCGAGGTTGGGTAGGTGGGTGGGGTGGGGTGCGTTTATGTAACAACCCGACCGGTCGTTTTGAGCTCTACCGCGTTGTTCGACGGTTTGAGGCCTTGGGTTGCTTCATTTCATGTATTATGACTTGAACGCATAGTCGGAATTAAATTTCAGGAAGTTTGGAGTTGATTCGGATGGAAAATTATCAATTCAGAAGCTTTAAGTTGGAAAAGTTGACTAAGGTTTGACTTTTGAGTAAACGACCTCGGATTGGAGTTTTGATGGTCCCGTTAGGCCCGGATGGTGATTTTGGACTCGGGCGTATGTATTTCATTTGGATATTTCTAGAAGGTTTGGCACTAATTGGCGAAAGTTAGAAATTTGAAGGTTTAAAATGTTCGTAGATTTCATCGGGAGTTGATCTTGATGATATCGGGTTCGGATTGTGATTCCGAAAATTTGAATAGCTCCGTTATGTCATTTATGACTTGTGTACAAAATTTGAAGTCAATCGGAGTTGTTTTAGTATGAATCGACATTAGTTTTCAAATTTGGAAGTTCATAAGTTCAACAAGTTTGATTTGAGGTGCGATTCATTGTTTCGATGTTATTATGTGTGATTTGCAGCTTCGAGTAAGTTCGTATCATATTTTAGGACTTGTTGGTATGTTTGGATGGGGTCCCGGTGACCTCAGGTGTGTTTCGGGTGAGTTTTGAACAAGTTTGGGTATTTCGGCACTTTGATGATATTCTGGATCGAGTGAAGTGCGGAGGGCACATTTTGGAGTGCTGAGGCAAAGCTCCATCTATGCGAGGGGCAGTGGAAAATGTGCGGACCGCAATAGGGGAAATCCGTAGGTTTGATGGTTTGATTTTAGAAACTTATATCTTTTAATCTATAAGAAATTTGGAGATGATCCAAAAATAAAAGTTGTAGCCCTTTGAGTCTAGTTTTCCGAAAGTTAAACCATTTATTATTTGAATATTTGTATCAAAAGTTATGCTCAATTTACTAAAGCCTGGTAGTTCAAATATTGCTGAAGTGCGGCCGCACAATTTTGTATCGCGGCCGCAGAACCTAGAAGTGTGGACCACACAAAAAATGTGCTGTTAGCATTGTGGGAGATTAGATTTTGTACTTTATAAATGAGGGTTAGAGTATTATTTCATATTTGTACTTTGGGAGCTCGGATTGAGGCGACGTTTCGTGGGGTTTTCAAAAAATTCATCGGCGTAAGTGATTCTAACTCGGATCTGGTTAATATACATGAATATATCATTGTTTTCATAATTTAATTAGTGTTTTGAGATGAAAATTTGGAAAAAATTGTAGAAACTTCATAGGCTTTAATTTGAGGATTTGAAGGTCGAGTTGTGATCGGATTTGACTAATTTTGGTATGGTTGGACTCGTGGTTGAATGGGTTATCGGATTTTGTGAGTTTAGTCGAGTTTTGAGAAATGGGCCCCTCGATGACTTTTGGTTGACTTTTCGAGCGGAGTTGAGAATTTGTATAAATTGTTAAATTATTCGCATTGGAGTATATTTTGATTGATTTGCACCTTGTTTGACTAGTTTTGGATCGTTGGCTTTGAATTGATGAGTTAAAGAGGCGTTGGAGCTGGTTATGGAACTTCAGAGCGAGGTAAGTCTCCTGTCTAACCTTGTGAGGGGAAAACTACCCCCTAGGCGATGTAATTGCTATGTGCTACTTATTGTGGGTGATATGTACGCACGAGATGACGAGAGTCCGTACGTGGCTAAAGCATGTTTATGTTCGGTAGACTTAGGACTTTATCATGTAATATTTGAATTATTTGAACTCATTCTATTGGCTTAATTAATTGAAATTATAATTGAACTTGATTTAGAAATTACATATATATATATTAGGCCGAGCCTTATTACCTTGAGTTGTTGGCAAGTTGTTTGAGAATCGGTAAAGGTTATTCTCATTTGTGTTCATATACTGTATCGCAAGCACGTGCCTCGTAATTCAAAAATTCCTTTCCTTTCTTGTGGAGCGGGCTGAACGCCTCGGTAGGATCATGTACCACGTTCTTATGGGAGCGGGTCATTCGCCTCGGCAGTATAATAGATGCATCTATGGTTCGTGCCGCTCCACCCTCGACAATGTACACGTTATGATGGAATCGGGTCGTTCGCCTCGGCAGTATCATATTCCTTCTGGGATCGAGTCGTACGACCTTGGTATAATCATGCATTATATCGCTAGCAGTCAGAATGTTCACGAGATTATCCTTCCACTAATGCTCGACACTTTATATGGTAGTTCCTTATCTGTTTGATATTGACACTTGATATTTCTGAGCTATTGAGATAGAATACAAGATCAAGAAATTGATATCGTTAGAAGGAATTTTGGAAGATTGTGTTAGTTACAGATTTACCTCACTACTATTGTTGTGCTTCTTATCTGTTTATGATTTACCATATTGATGTATTGGACCACTAGTAAGTATCGATGTCGACCCCTCGTCACTACTTCTCCGGGGTTAGGCTAGATACTTACTGGGTACACGTTGATTTACGTAATCATGCTGCACTTCTGCACTAAATGTGCAGGATCTGACATGTTCATTTGGTGATCATCTTGGCACGTAGGCGCAACTGTTGAGGAGACTTTAGGTAATCTGCATTCCAGGCTACGCATCGCAGTCCACAGAGTCTCCATCGTACTATTTATTTTATCCTGTCTCATTTACATTCTAGACAGATGTTATATTATTATTATACTCCTTAGTAAATGCTCATGCATTTGTGACACAGAGTTTTGGGATGCTCTAGAAGTTGTTTGTGATTTTGCTTAGCATTTACACACTTTTATTATCTATTCTGTTAAAATTTTAAGTTTCCATGATTCTAATGCGTCTTTATCTAATAGAATTCACGATTTAAAAAATAATAAAGTTCATAATTAAGATGGTAGTTCACCGTTGGCTTGCCTAACAGCGACGTTGGGCGCCATCACGACCTATAGTGACTTTTGGGTCGTGACAGCTTGGTATCAGAGCTCTAGGTTCATTTGGGTCTCACGAGTCATGAGCAAGTCTAGTAGAGTCTGGAGGATCGGTACAGAGACGTTTGTACTTATCTTCGAGAGGCTACAGGGCTGTTACGAGCACTTCCCTTCTTGATTCCTCTTCGTGCGATTTGATTCTATTGAAGCTTCTGCCTTCATTACCTTCCAACTCAATCTTATGTGATGTAGAGCGTTTGTTATCAATTGGGCATCGAGGAATTTTAATGGTACTGCAGATGTGGTGCATGATTTTTCTCCCTACGTATTTGATTGGGCTATTGTCGTCGCCTCGTAGAGGGATGTTATGTCATTTTCAGCGCAACGATAGTGTCGCCTATGGTTTGCGGCTATGCACGGTGCATTATGATGTTCATGGTGGATAGTGACTAGGTCTACGGATTTTATTTGGATTGGTGGCTACTGTACTGAGGAAGATTGAATATGGCGGAGAGGAGTTTGCTTGAAATGAAGAGGGGTGTGAAAACTTGATTATCGTTTTGGGATGCAATGTGACTTCGAGTTTGGAATGTATTGTCGGACTTCCAGTTGATGTCAATGGGGAATGAACAAACTTGTACAGCTGGTGGATGAGCATGGGCTCAAGAGGGTCTACTGATTTTGTGAAAGATGCCGTTATGGAATGTAGTTGTACCCAGTGCAGCGTCGTTGGAAGATGTCGGTATGGAATTCCACAGGTGGGTTATCTCCTATGAGCAGGTTAGCGGTTGCGCGATTTTGATAAAGTTCCTACGAAGAGTTCTACTTACTACCCAACAGAAGGTCGAATATGCGATTGTGGCTGATAATTCGGAATGTTCATGAAAAGTTTAACAAGGGACTACGAGAAATCTGGCGGGTTGACGGTGCGAGATCATGGTAATTCTGAAGGGGGAATCTTTGTGAATTCTAGACTTATGTGCTTGTAGCTTAAAGCTAAGTGGGGGAGCCCACCATCTACGATTGGATCACATGGTTGTCGGCTTGTGCGGTCTATGGTTATCAGTGCATTGTTGGACTAATTATGATTGAGAAGAGAAAACATCATGGGTAATTCGAGTAAAGAACTTGATGAATTTGTGCTATATTTTGCCTTATCGGTTTATGTGCAAGTTTTGGGAAGACTCAGAGTTTATGCTTCTTGTGGATGTGATGTACAAGGAAACAAATTCAGCCGGATGCTTCTTTGAGGGGGTGTTCATGTGCTAGCAGAGCGTTGGAGTTTAGTTATCTTTGGGACCAGGTCATAGTGGATGACTCTCAAGAACAGTCCTAGTAGGTTCAAGAATTAAAGTGCAATGCATAAGGATTTTGGGTTTGTTGTGTGGTTGAAGACGGGGATTTTGCAGAAGAGTGTGAATAATACTTGGGGGAATTTCATATGTTATCATCGAGTCTGCAGGGTAATATTGAAGGAATGGGAGAAACAGTTTCAGATTCACGGAAGGTCTTTCAGAATGGGTGTACCAGTTAGAGATGCTATTGTGCGCGTGGGGAGGGTATGATATGGTTCATGGATATTGAGATGATGTGGTCTCGTGAATTGGGTCACTCAGGATGAGTGTTGTTGAGTTTCGTATGTTTTTGATTGGATCTATTATTATTTCTAAGGCAAGTCAAGAGTAAATTGGAAGAAATTGGTTCAGTTAGTAATGGTTGAATCAACATGATTGTGGAAATGATTAGTTCCTTTGGCGTGTTAAGTTATACATGTGGTTTGTGGTTGTACGTGCGGTCTTGACAACAACCATAATGTTTTTGATTTGGGAGGTATTGGATTCAAATGGCCTTGTTGTGTAAGTGGATTCTGGAAGAGTTATGGCGGTTTAGACCACGACTTGAGGTTTGTATTTTCTGCGATTATGGGAATTCAGGTGCCTATTGCAATGGTTCTTCTGAAATGAGTTAAGTGAAAGGATTCTAGCCAATGAAATGTTTGTTCTACTAGGGGTTCAGGGGTCATGATGAAGTTCTTGTACTATCGCGTAGCGACATGACAGTGCAGTGAGCAATATGGAAATTGGAAGTTGAGGATCAAGGTTACGGTTCAGTTTTGTTAGGAATGTCCTGAGCTCGGAGGAGCGGGAGAGAGGATTCAGAAGTTCATAGTAAGCTGGCATAATCTTAGTATCGCATGAGAACGGTGTCATGTGTAGGAAGCATTGTGTATTGAATTGCGGATTCTTGATCTGCTTTATAGGATTAGTACGGTTAGTGGTGGGAAGGTGTAGACTTTGATACCTGGTGAGGAAGGTCGTAGGAGCATATCCCACGAGAAAATTGTATAAGTGTGACATGTTAGTCACTGATTGATAAAGATTGAAACCAAGTATGAAGATTATGGTACTATCGCTAATGTGAGAGTTTATGCCTGGAAGGCGCTCTATTCCTTTGGTTGTGGACTGGGGGGTTGTTCCGGATTGGACTGTTGCTCGTGTGTGTCATGAGTAGGGCCATTGTGGATCCTTGAAGGGTTGTTGGCTCAGTATGGTATGATTAGAATTGGCTTGAGGTCCATTGGTAGGTTTAATATGAATGTGTGCTCTACGTCAAATCAGGTGTGTTCATTCGGCATATCACTGCTTACGGAGAAGTCTTCGGGCATTGGATGTTATTCCCGTCGTCAGCTATTCCATGTAATACTCTATTGTGCCAGGTGGGTTGTGAGACGACTTGATTATTCGCACATGTGTTGTGATCCTGTGTAGCTTGTGGTGTTATATGAGTAGGATGGCTCTCGAGATGCAGGTCATTTATTGCACCTT
Source organism: Nicotiana tabacum (assembly GCF_000715075.1). Classification (NCBI taxonomy): domain Eukaryota; kingdom Viridiplantae; phylum Streptophyta; class Magnoliopsida; order Solanales; family Solanaceae; genus Nicotiana; species Nicotiana tabacum. The sequence goes on along the minus strand of NC_134098.1, from coordinate 72,197,115 downwards.
AGTCGTGCTTGGGTTTTGTAGTGTATGGCGCTATCCGTCTCCCCAGGGTTGTTGATCGCGTCCAATTGCACACCTCAAAAGAGGTCTGAAATGGTCGATAGCAATTATAGAAACCCAACTAAGAGTCAGGGTCGAATCCATAGGGAGCTAAGATGGGAGTTAGTGGGGTATATATTTCAATGTGCGTGATTGAATTATCGAGATTGCACTTCCACAAAAAGATTGGTTTTCTATTTCTAATTTTTACTCTATTGATTGCAAAATAAAAAAAGAATACTAGAGATAACTGTTTTTTGGGTTTTTTTCCAAATTGATAAAAAGCCTAGGGATGTGACCATTACCTAGGTGTTTGCCTAATGGGATAAAGACTTTAATGCTTGTTCTGTTGACTGAGGTGTATTATAGCTATCAACTCTAAATTTTCCACTTAATACCTCTCGGTCAGAGAGTGGTTTTGCTCAATTTGGCTTTCTTAAAACCAAATGGGTATCACACAAAAAAATTGATAAAAGCTCAAGTCGGGTTACTACTATCTCTAGGTTGAACTCTTTAATTGGGTAAATCAATCTCTCAATTAACCCAATTTCTTGTTAGTCAAGTTATCCTAGACTAGGTCTCTCCTTCTCAAGAAGAGACTAAGTCAAATAGGCATGAACTAATATTTGCAACCATTAATTCCTCAAATTAAAGCATGAACTAAGCTAAATGATAAACACCCAATCATAAACAAGCACTAAATTAAATACCCATAAGGTTTACACATTAGAGTTGGGTCACAACCCTAGTAAAAATCTAGCTACTCATACTTTGGTTTGAAGAAAATGAAGAAGAAAGACTAATTAAACTCATAATGAAAGATTAAGATGGCTAAATCTATTGTAAAATACACCAAAGCAAAGTAAACTTCCAAAAATGGCAAAGAAAAATGGATACAGTAATTGCAGAGGTTCAAACTTGACCTAATTTCGTGAAACTCTTCTATTTATACAAGGCTGAAAATCTCGGACAAAAATACCCCTCGGGAGGTTCTGCGGCCGCATAATTCCATGTGCGGTACGCAGATTTCATCATCTGGCAGGAGCAGGAATTCTGCGGCCGCACAATTTTGGACTGCGGCCGCGAAGCAACTTTTCTGAGATCCACAGATTTAGAACAGCGGTCGCAAGACAATCTTTTGCGGTCCGCAATGCTAGGGCTGCGGCCGCAAGGATATCTTCTGTGGACGCATAAATATTGTGCGGTCCATAATTCACTGAGGTCCTGGACTTGGAAATTTGCATACTCTCTGATCTTGAACTCTTAGCCCCGTTTTGCGGCCGCACAATTCATGTGCGGTCCGCTATTTGCACAAATGTCTGCTAAATTTTTCTTCTTAGTTTGCGGCCGCAGGTGGAATTCTACGATCCGTAATTTCTTCTGCGGACCACATATTGTGTGCTTCTGTGCCCTTTGTTTCCTTGTGCTTGGACTACTCCCATTTGAGTCGGATTTCATCTCGAGGGCCCAACTTCCAGCATTCCTGCAATTTTGCACAATTTCATTAGTTTTGGGAACATAATTAAATGCTTTTGGGCTAAAACAAAAGATAAAAGGCATTAATAAGCAGTTAAAATCCCCACTTATCAGTTGTATTATGCACTTGGCGTGCTTGTGGTCGATAGTCGGGCATTTCGTAAGTATAAGCATTAGGGCTTTATAGGTGTTTCCTTATTGATTGTTTTGTGTGGATCGGGTGGCACGCCGCCACGGGTATGTGTGTGGATCGAGTTTTGCGCCGCAACGATGTCACATTCGGATCGGGTTGCACGTCGCAACAGTGTCATGTTTGGATTGGATTGCATGCCGCAACAGTGTCATGTTTGGATTGGATTGCATGCCGCAACAGTGTCATAGTTGGAAGTACGGTTCCTTAGACTTATTTGTGTGCCTTGTTTCTCATCTCTGAGATAGGGCCATACCATCGGTTTGGCCGTTTTATTCGTTACGCGGGCTGGGTAGTTCCTTATCGGAGTTCGTTCTTCCTTATGTGTCATATTTGAGATGTAGCTTGTTGGCACTTTGATGGAGATGTATGAGATTTTAGATGGTGTTTTAGGTGGCTTATTGCCCGAGCAACTTGTACTGGGTGAGACAAGGTTGTTGGACCTGAGATCGGTGCGATCGGATTTAAGTAGGGTATATTAAAGAGAAAATATTGTTATTCAGTTCAGAATGAAGTAATGGTTCTTGTTAGGTGAAGAGACCCCATGATTTATTGTTTTGGCAGGTGGTTATGAGTTTCTTTACATCTCTTTCGTCGTGGAGGTATTGCGAGAGTTGGAATAGGGCTTACATGTGCAATGAGGCATATTGCGGGCATCGAATTTGTGAAATTACAACTATTGTGGTCGGATGATGTTATTATGGGCATGTGAATTATGTGGTTCATGGTGTGATTTTAGCAAAGGTGCATGATCATATTTTGGTACAGTGTGTAGTGAATGATGCGGTGTTCGTATGTTAGAATCGGGTCTCGTGGAGAATTTCGGATGTTGGAACCTGGTTCTAAGGCTTGTTGGCTAAGAAAAAGGAAGGATCTTCAGTCTGGCTCGAGCTAATGTGCTCACCTAGGTTGGGGTGGTACGTTTTGGTGCACGAGGTGTTAAACAATGATTTTGGACAACTCCAGAGCAGTTCTTGGCGCGTTCGAGAAAGAACGTATGTTTAAGTGGGGGAGAATGTAATGATCCGACCGGTCATTTTGAGCTCTAGCGTGTCGTTTGGCAGTTTGAGGCCTTGGGTTGCTTCACTTCATGTATTATGACTTGTAGGCATTGTCGGAATTGAATTTTGGGAAGTTCGAAGTTGATTCAGATGGAAAATTCTCAATTCGGAAGCTTTAAGTTGGAAGAGTTGACTAAGGTTTGACTTTTGAGTAAACGACCTCGGATCGAAGTTTTGATGGTCCCGTTAGGTCCGGATGGTGATTTTAGACTAGGGCGTATGCCCGGAATTTCATTTGGATATTTCTAGAAGGTTTCGGCACTAATTGGCGAAAGTTAGAAATTTGAAGGTTTAAAATATTCGTAGGTTTCACCGGGAGTTGACCCTTATGATATCGGGTTCGGATTGTGATTCCGAAAATTTGAATAGCTCCGTTATGTCATTTATGACTTGTGTGCAAAATTTGAAATCAATCGGAGTTGTTTTGGTATGCATCGACATTAGTTTTCATATTCGGAAGTTCATAAGTTCAATAAGTTTGATTTGAGGCGCGATTCGTTGTTTCGATGTTATTATGTGTGATTTTCAGCTTTGAGTAAGTTCGTATCATGTTTTAGGACTTGTTGGTATGTTTGGATGGGGTCCCGGTGACCTCGGATGTGTTTCGGGTGAGTTTTGAACAAGTTTGGGCATTTCGGCACTTTGATGATATTCTCGATTGAGTGAAGTGCGGAGGGAACATTTTGGAGTGTTGAGGCAAAGCTCCATGTGCGTCCGCAAACTCTCAGAGTGCGAGGGCAGTGGAAAATGTGCGGACCGCAATGGGGGAAATCCGCAGGTTTGATGGTCTGACTCTAGAAGCTTATATCTTTTAATCTATAAGGAATTTGGAGATGATCCAAAAATAAAAGTTGTAGCCCTTTGAGTCTAGTTTTCAGAAAGTTAAACCATTAATTATGTGGACATTTGTAGCGAAAGATATGCTCAATTTACTAAATCCTATTAGTTCAGATACTGCTGAAGTGCGGCCTCACAATTTGGATCACGACCGCAGAACTTGGAAGTGCGGACCACACAAAAAATGTGCGGTCAGCACTATGGGAGATCAAATTTTGTACTTTATAAATTAGGGTTAGAGCATTATTTCACATTTGGGCTTTGGGAGCTCAGATTGAGGCGACGTTTCGTGGATTTTCAAGAAATTCATCGGGGTAAGTGATTCTAACTCGGATTTGGTTAATATACATGAACATATCATTGTTTTCATCATGTAATTAGTGTTTTGAGATAAAAATTTGGGGATAATAGTAGAAACTTCATAGGCTTTAATTTGAGTATTTGAAGGTCGAGTTGTGATCAGATTTGACTAATTTTGGTATGGTTGGACTCGTGGTTAAATGGGTTATGGGATTTTGTGAGTTTCGTTGAGTTCCGAGAAGTGGGCCCCCCGTTGACTTTTGGTTGACTTTTCGAGCGAAGTTGGAAATTTTTATAAATTGTTAAATTATTCGCATTGGAGTATATTTTGATTGATTTGCACCTTGTTTGACTAGTTTTGGATCGTTGACTTTGAATTGAGGAGTTAAAGAGGCTTTGGATCCGGTTATGGAACTTCAGAGCGAGGTAAGTGTCATAACCCAAATTTCTCTCCGTAGGATGTCGTGATGGCACCTAGTCTCTAAGACTAGGTAATTCTAACAATTTGCGGAATAACTTAATATAAAACTAAACTCAAATCTCAACACATGAAATATAAATAAAAACTGCGATTCAAATAATTACAACTCTCAAAATCCAGTAGAAATAAGTCACAAGCTTCTAAGAGAAAATACTAAGTGTCTATGTACATCAGAGTCTAAAGAGAATAAGGAAAACAACATAATAAGGATAGAGGGGGACTCCGAGGTCTGCGCACGGTAACAGATATACCTTGAAGTCTCCACGTACGGTCCGGCTCACTAGTACCTGCCCTGGTAGGAGGGACCTGGATCTGCACAAAAAGATATGCAGAAGTGTAGTATGAGTACACCACAACGGTACCCAGTAAGTGCCAAGCCTAACCTCGGTAGAGTAGTGACGAGGTCAGGTCACGGGTCCTATTGGAATAAAAGGTAATGAGGCAAAAAATATAATAATACAATGAAGTGACTGAGAAATGAACAACGAGAAATTTCAGAAAGGTAACAGCATATCAAATAGAGGAAAACAACAGGGGCTCTCCTGAGGTATCACTTCGTAGTCCCAAATGTAAATACACAACATGGGAATCTCCCGAGGTACCGCCTCGTAGTCCCAAAAGTAAATATGCAACGGGGGATCTCCCGAGGTACCGCCTCGTAGTCCCAAAAGTAAATATGCAACAAGGGGATCTCCCGAGATACTACCTCGCAGTCCCAAAAGTAAATACACGATAGGGGGAGCTCCCGAGGTACTGCTTCGTAGTCCCAAAATTAAATACACAACTCATAACCTATGGAAGAACGAATTTACAGCAAGGAATCATACAGTTAAAGACTGAATACAAGATCATGGAAGCAAGTAATTCTACTAAGCATTTTGCACAAATTTCAAGTAAAGGTTAAGACAGGTAGATATGCGATACTAGGCTAAACATGACAGCTACACATGCTAAGGCAACTCAGTTGAGGTATTTTAAAGAAGACTACTTAGCAAGAACTGGAATTTCCACAATTACCCCATGTACGCACTCGTCACCTCGCGTACACGACGCTCACATATCATAAATTGTTACAACAATATCAAATCCTAAGGGGATTTCTCCCACACAAGGTTAGACAAGTCACTTACCTCATATCAAGCTCAATCAGTCAATGAGAATGCCTTTCCCTCAACTTTCAGACTCCGAACGGCCAAAATCTAGCCAAAAGCAATTACATACTATAAATACAACTACAAAAAATTAATTTAAATAATGAAACTATGACTTTAGCAAAGAGTCAAAAAATCACCTCAAAAAGTCGACCCATGCCCACGTCTTGGAATCGGGTAAAATTCACAAAATATGAATACCCATTCGATATCGAGTTCACGCATGCAAAAATTACTCAAATTCGACACCAAGTCGCCACTCAAATCCCCAAATCAAACTCTCCAAATCCCTAGCCTCAAACTCCCAAACTCCACCTTAAATGTGCACAAAACTAAGTGGGAAATCAATGGGGAAACAGGATTATTGATTAAAAATGAGTACAAGAGACTTACCTCAAGAAATTCCTCGAAAATGCTCTCAAAAATCGCCAAGACCCAAGCTCAAAATGTTTAAAATGAAGAAAACTCGCGAACCCTTGTATTTAAGTGTTCTGTCCAGCACTTCCGCTTCTGCGAAAACTTAGCCGCATTTGCGGCATCGCAGAAGCGACAACATACTTGCTTCTGCGGTTTCCCTCGATCCTGCAGTCTCTTCATCTGCTCCTGCGGACTCGTTTCTGCAGGCCTCCCAGCTGCTTCTGCACTCCCAGCTTTCTTGCCAAATTCCGCTTCTGCGGTTCAAATTCCGCTTCTGCGGGTGCGCATCTGCACAAACTCGTTCGCTTCTGTGATCACTCTTTCGCAGAAGCGACTCCGATTCTGCGGCCTTCACACTGCACCTGCGACCACAAGCTATTTCCTCCAGCCCTGCATCTGCGCCCAAATGCTCGCTTCTACGAGCTTGCACATGCGGTTAATCTTGCGCAGGTGCGATTACACCAGAACTAGTGCACTTCAGCCATTCTCACAAGTCCAAATTGATCAATTCACCATCCGGAAATCACCCGAGGCCCCTGCGACCTCAACCAAATACACCAATAAGTCCTGAAACAGCATACGAACTTATTTAAGTCTCTAAATCACATCATACAACGCTAAAAATATGAATTGCACATTGATTCAAGCCTAATGAACTTTAAAACTTCAAACTTCTACATCCGACGCCGAAACCTATCAAATCAAGTCCGATTGACATCAAATTTTGCACATAAGACATGACTGACATTACAGACCTACTCCAACTTCCGGAATCGGAATCCGACCTCGATATCAAAAAGTTCACTCCCGGTCAAACTTCCCAAAAATCATCTAACTTTCCAACTTTCGCCAATTGACGCTAAAATGACCTACGGACCTCCAATACATCATCCGAACATGCTCCTAAGACCAAAATCACCCTACGGAGCTATTGGAATCGTCAAAACTCCATTCTGGAGTCGTATTCACACAATTCTAACTACGATCAAATCCTATGATTTAAACTTCCCCTTTTAAGGACTATGTGTCCCATTTCACTCCGACACCTAAAACAAATCCTCCCGGCAAGCCACAAAATGCAAAAATGAAACCGAGGGAGCAATAATTAGGGGTTTGGGGCTAATATTCTCAAAATGACTGGCTGGGTCGTTACATCCTCCCCCTCTTAAAACAAACGTTCATCCTCGAATTAGTATAGAGACATACCTGGAGTGGTGAAAAGATGAGGATAACGGCTGCACATATCATGCTCAGTCTCCCAAGTCGCCTCATCTACCGGATGACCCCTCTACTGAACCTTCACAGAACCTTCCAAGAATGGAAATGTGGAATACTGGATAAACTGCAGAGAGACTAGGTGGTAGTGCAAGTCTATAAGCCACCTCTCCAACCCTCTCAAGAATCTCAAAAGGCCCGATATACCTAGGGCTCAACTGGCCCTTCATTCCGAACTTTATAACATCCTTCATGGGTGAAACCCAGAGCAAGACCCGCTCCCCAACCATGAATGCAACGTCGCGAACCCTCCAATACGCATAACTCTTCTTCCTGGACTGAGCTGTATGAAATCAATCCTAAATCAATATAACCTTTTCCAAGGCATCCTGAACCAAGTTTGTACCCAATAGCCTAGCCTCGCCCGGCTCGAACCAACCCACTGGAGACCGGCACCATCTACCATACAAAGCCTTATATGGCACCATCTGAACTCTCGACTAATAGCTGTTGTTGTAGGCAAACTTTGCAAGTGGAAAGAACTGATCCCAAGAACCCCCAAAATCCATCACACACGCACGAAGCATATCCTCTAATATCTGAATAGTGCACTCGGACTGTTTGTCAGTCTGAGGGTGAAATGATGTACTCAACTCCACCCGAGTATCCAACTCACGTTGTACAACTTTCTAGAATCGTGATGTAAACTGCGTACCCCGATCAGAGATGATAGATACCGGTACGCCATGGAGCCTGACAATCTCGCGAATGTAAACCTGAGCCAGCTGTTCCGAAGAGTAAGTAGTAACCGCAGGAATGAAATGAGCTAACTTGGTCAACCTATCCAAAATCACTCATAATGCATCGAACTTCCTCTGAGTCCATGGGATCCCAACAACGAAATCCATAGTGATCCGCTCCCATTTCCACTCTAGAATCTCTAACTTCTGAAGCAATCCACCCGGTCGTTGATACTCATACTTCACCTGCTGGCAATTTATGCAACGGGCTACATATTAAACTATGTCCTTCTTCATCCACCTCCACCAATAGTGCTTCATCAAATTCTGATACATCTTTGCGACACCTAGATGAATGGAGTACCGCGAACTGTGAGCCTCCTGGAGAATCAACTCACGCAGACTATCTACATTAGGCACACATAGCTTGCTCTGCATCCGTAATACACCGTCATCTCAAATAGTGACTTCCTTGGCATCACCGTGCTAAACTGTGTCCTTAAGGACAAGTAGATGGGGGTCATCATATTGACTCTCCCTGATACGATCATAAAGAGAAGACTGAGAAATCACACAAGCCAAAACTCTGCTTGGCTCGAAAACATCCAATCTGACAAACTGGTTGGCCAAGGCCTGAACATCCAAGGCTAAAGGCCTCTCTACTACTGGTAGATATGCTAAACTGTCCAAACTCTCCACCTTGCGACTCAAGGCATCGACCACTACATTGGCCTTCCCGGGATGATAGAGAATGGTGATATCATAATCCTTAAGCAGCTCCAACCATTTCTAATGCCGCAAGTTAAGATCCTTCTGTTTAAATAGATGTTGTAGACTCCGGTAATCAGTGAAAACCTCACAAGGGACACCGTACAAATAATGCTGCCAGATCTTCAAGTCATGAACAATAGCTGCTAACTCAAGGTCATGGACAAGATAGTTCTTCTCATGCACCTTCAGCTGTCTAGAAGCGTAGGCAATCACCCTACCGTCCTGTATTAACACCGCACCGATACCAATGCGTGACGTATCATAATATACCATATAGGACCCTGAACTAGTAGGCAACACCAACACTGGGGTTGTAGTCAAAGTAGTCTTGAGCTTTTGAAAGCTTTCCTCAAGACTAGATGAATACTATTACTACTTGGCATTTCCTGAGATGGGTGCGCATTACAGAAGGTGCATTGTGTCTTGACTTACAGATGTTCATCGGTATTGCGGTACTCACATGTTTGATAGATTAATGATATTCCAATTATTGCTATATGGCATAGAAGAATTATGGAAGTATTCCTCGTGGGATGATTGTGCATGAAAGATGTATTAGTCATTCGAGTGCTGGAGTTGGAACCAGTTACGGTGATTCATTTGTTCTATGAATTTAGAGACTGGGAGTTTTCAGAAGTATATTGTTTCAGGGTTGCAACCTGTTTGAGGTGAGTATTTTATTTAAACTCAGTTGAGACACTAGTTGTGTTAATTATTTATGATAGCTACACGCTATGAGTGCCTATATGTGAGGTTTGAGCCCATGTGTGGGCAACGGGGCAAGTATTCATACTCGGAGAAATGCTTAGGCTATGATATGCCTAGAGTTGACTGTTAAGCGTAAAGTTATAATGTTTCTTGTATTCGTACCTTTGTTGAGAACTATCTGGGATATACTTAAGGTTACAAAGAGGCTAATTCCCTGAATAAACTTGTTAGTTACTATTTCTGCGTTAACTTGCCGATTTGAATTGTGATAGCACACTTTGCACTATTTGATTGCTCCTGTATGATATGCTTGGATCGGAGGCCTGTGACCATGTAGTGCAGTTGATGTTAATGTGAGCTCTAGGAGAGCTGGTTACCGTTATTAGATTCGTGTGTCTTGGTTCTACTATATATGATGAGCTCATAGCATTGCGGTTGTGGTGGTTCTGATTGAACTTGCAATACGGTTCTCTTCTTTGAGACATTTCCCATTTTTGGGTACACGGATTGCGCAGTTACGGCTTGAGTTATATTGGTGTGGCATGTCTGTGGGATAATTGTGTTTAATAATATAAGGTCATTGGACCTAGAATGGGTACTATCAGGTTTGATTACAGTATATTCAGAAGGATAATATTGAAAGTAAGCTTAGAAAGCGATTATGGTTCTGGTTGGGGCGAAAGAGCTCCATGACTTGTTGATCTGATAAGGGGTCATGATATTATGCGTGTTTATTTCATTATCAGCATTGTATGAAGGTTTTGTTATGAGGTTTTGTTTGATATGGGGTTTAATACTAGTACCGGGTTAGTTTTGAGTAGTTACTGTGATCGGGAATGGTGATGCGAGTATGCTAGTTGTGTAGTATGTTATGTGATTATATCTGGGGTTATGGTTATGGCTTGATACAACTTGTTCAAACTTATACAGTATGTAGATGTGAGACTCGAGTCTTGCAAGAAATTCTGGATGTTAGAAATTGGGTTCTAAGTTTACGGGCTAAGGTTAAAGTAATGATCTTCAATTGCGTTGTGTTGTCAAGCCTATATAGAATAGGGTGGCGTGGGATCACCCCCGGGAATGTGCGTGGTAAGGTGGAATAGTGATTTGAAGGCTTAGGAAACAACTCTTGGCACGTTCGAGGACAAACGTATGTTTAAGTAGGGGAGAATATAACGACCCGACCGGTCATTTTGAGTATTTATGCTCCTTTCAACTATTTGAAGTCTTGAATAGCTTCATATGATGTATTATGACCAGTGTGTATTGTCGGATTTGGTTTTCAGGTGTTTCAGGATTAGTTCGGATGAATGAAATTCATGTTGGAAGCTTAAATGAAAAGGGTTGACCAGAGTTTAACTCTTGTACAAACGACTCCGGAATGGAGTTTTGATGGTTCCAATAGCTCCGTATGGTGATTTCAAACTTAGGAGTGTGTCTGAATATTTATTTTGAACTCCGTAGTAGAATTTGGCTTGAAATGGCGAAAGTAAGAAACTGAAGGTTTGGAAGTTTGACCGGGAGTTGACTTTGTTGATATCGGGTTCAGATTGTGGTTCTGGAAATATCAGTAGCTTCATTACGTCATTTATGACTTGTACACAAAATTTGAGTTCATTCCGAGTTGAATTGATATGGTTCGACACGAGTTTTGGAAATCGAAAGGTTAAAATTTTTCTAAGTTTGAATTATGGTGCGATTCGTCGTTTTGATGTTGTTATATGTGATTTGAGGCCTCGAGTAGGTCCATCATATGTTTTGAGACTTGTTGGTATATTCGGATGGGGCCCCAAGTGGCTCGGGTGTGTTTCAGGGTGAGTTGTGAACGAATTTGGGCATTTCGGCACTCTCATGATGTTTTGGGAACAGTTGGAGTGCGGGGGCACATTTTGGAGTGCTGAGGCAAAGCCTCATGTGAGGACCTTAGAGGAAAATTGCAGACCGCAGAAATCCTCTTGCGGCAGCAGAAAGGGGATTCTGCAGGTTCGATGGCCTAACTTCGGAAGCTTATATTATTTGATCTATAGGGAATTTGGAGATGATCCAAAAATGCATGTTGTAGCCCTTTGAGTCTAGTTTTTCGAAAGTTAAACCATTCATCATTTGGATATTTGTACAGAAAGTTATGGTCAATTTATTGAAGCCTGGTAGTGCAGTCACTGCTGGACTGCAACCGCACCATTTGGGTTGCGGCCGCAGAACCTGGAATGTGCGGACCGCACAAAAATTTTGCGGTCAGCACAATGGGAGATCAGATTTTGTACTATATGAACGAGGGTTAGAGTATTATTTCATAATTAGACTTTGGGAGCTCGATTTGTGGCTATTTTTTGTGAGATTTTCAAGAAATTCATCGGGGTAAGTGATTCTAACTCGAATTTTGTTAATATACATGAATATATCATTGTTTTCATCATTTAATTAGTATTTTGAGATGAAAATTGTAGAAATTTCATAAAACAAATTTTTGGGATTTGAATGTTGATTCAGAGTCAGATTTGAGTGAAACTAGTATGGTTGGACTCGTAATTGAATGAGTTGTTGGATTTTGTGAGTTTCATCAGATTCCAAGAAGTGGGCCCCACTGCCGACTTTTCGAGTAGAGTTGGGAATTTTTATAAATTGTTAAATTGTAAGTATTGGAGCATAATTTGATTAATTTGCACGTTGTTTGACTAGTTTCGAATCGTTTGGCTTGGAATTGAGGAGATAGGAAGGCGTTTGGAGGTTGATACGCGCGGAATGGAATTTCTAGAGTATTGTTTATCTTGCTTGGCATTGGATTCAGCTTGTTTGAGGTAAGTAACATTTCTAAACTTAGAGCTGAGAGTATGAACCCTGAATATACATGTTATGTGATATGTTTGGAGGGGACGCATATACTAGGTGACATGCGTGTGGGCGTGCACCGTAGAAATTGTGACGTAATTGATTCCGTAGAATTCTGTAGTCAAATAATCTTGGCATTATCCATGTACTTTCATCTGTTAAAGAAATTGAGTTGAAAATTATGTTAAAAATCATGCTAAGGCTATATGCCGGATTTATTGAGACCCATAGAGGTCGTATTGCTATTGAATTATTTGTTTAAATTGTAATTTCATACTCAGTCATGTTCATTCATTTCATATTATATCTCAGTCTCTGTTGCTATTTATTGATACATCATATCATCATTTTTGGGATGATTTTCATGACATTTTTGAGTCCGCGAGACTGGAGAGATTGACGACTGAGCGAGGCCGAAGGCCTGATAGTGAGGATATATATGGGATCGGGCTGCATGCCGCAGTAGGCCATATTGACTTTATATACTCAATTATTATATGGATCGGACTGCACGCCACATCAGGTCTTATAGGCTTTATTATTATCGGATTGGGCTGCATGCCGCAGCAGGCCAGATTGGCTTATTATAGCACGTGATTTGTCTCTGCAGCACGTGAGTTGTCCGTGCAGTACGTGAGTTATCTGTGCGGATCCAAATATTGATACTATAGCACTTGAGTTTTTCGTGCAACACGTGAGTTGTCCGTGAGGATCCAAATATTGATTCTATAGCACGTGAGTTGTCCGTGCGGATTATAGCGCTTGGGCTGAAGGAGCCCCTCTGGAGTCTGCACCACTCCACAATGAGCGCAAATGATATTTTATTGGGGATGGAATTCCTAGGGTATGGAGTTGCCTTATTTATTTATTTATATTTGAGATGGACTTCCTAGGGCATGGAGTTGCCTTATTTATTTATTTATAATTTCCCTGACATGGATCTTTTTCGAATTACTTATTATATTTGGGATGGAGTTCCATAGGCTAGATTGGCCCTGTATAGTACTGAGTGATTGAATGTCAGTTATTATGTATATATATGGGATGGATCTTTTTTGGGCTGGATTGGCCATATACATTACTGAGTGATTGAGTACTCTGAGAGTGTGAGTACATGAGTTCATCACTATGCTACATTGCATTAGACATTCATACTTGATATGTAGGCATAAAGAAGTATTTTTCCTCATGCCATCTGATAATGAAATTTCTTATCTGTCATAGAAGTTTTTGCGAAAAATCACAGATCTCAAACTAACTCATATTTCGGTGACTTTCGGCAAAAGATTTGAGTTTTACTGTTATACTTGAAAAGAAAATGTTTATTTTCCAGAACTGTATACGAGCTGAGCATGTTATTATTGAGTTATTACTTGTGCTGCTTTAAATTTTATTGTTATGAGATGTTATTGGTTATTGGTGTGGACTCTGACCTTGGTACAAGCTCGTCACTACTTTTAACCTAAGGTTAGGTTTGTTACTTATTGAGTACATGGGGTCGGTTGTATTCATACTACACTTCTACACCTTGCGTGCAGATTTCTGATGCTGATGTTGCTGCGTACGTTGGGTGCTGGATCTGAAGATGTACATGCGTTCCAGTCATTGCTGCCTTTTGATCATGGTAGCTTTAAAATTTTTAATCTGTTCATGTATATTTCAGACAGATGACGTATTTTTATTTCACACAAGTTTTTGTAAATTCTAATCTTAGAATCTCATGATTTGTACTACCAGTCCTTGTGGAGTGTATTAGAGTCAGTTAAATATTAATTGAATCGGATTGTTGTTATTTGGCTTACTTAGCGGGTGAGGTTAGGTGCCATCACGACTAGTTGAATTTTGGGTCGTGACACCGACGAGTCATGTAACTATAATATAACACAGAAGAGACAATAAATAGGAGATCAGGGCTAATACACTCAAAAATAATCGGTCGGGTCGTTACACATAGGTTGGGTTTCCATCTCTATTGACAACATGCCGGCCTTAACCCCATCTCTCTTGGGGTTTGAAGAATTAATTTTCTTCCCACAGGTTTAGTCAGAGGATCGGCCAAATTTATCTCTAACTTCACATAGTCAATGGAAATTATTCCATCTTTCAACAACTGTTTTATGACATCATGTCTCAATTTCATGCGTCTACTTTTACAATTATAAGATTTATTCTTTGCAATAGCTATTGCCGTTTGACAATCACAATGCATAGACACATGAGGCAATACGTCCTTTATTAAAGTAATATTAGCTAAGAAGTTTCTTAGCCACTCAGCCTCTGAACCAGCTAACTCCAGAGCCACAAACTCTGATTCTATAGACGATCTAGCAATGATCGTCTGTTTAGCTGATTTCTATGATATTGCACCACCACCAAGGGTGAATACATAGTCACTAGTGGATTTTTGTCTCATCTGAATCACAGATCCAGTTTGCATCACTGTACCCTTCTAAAATAGAAGGAAATCCACTATATAGGATACCATAATTCATGGTTCCTCTCAAATATTTCATTAGTCTAGCTAATGCAGACCAATGCTCGTTGTTGGGATTATGAGTATATTACTCAGTCTACACACAATATAGGCTATATTACGCCTTGTAAAATTCATTAAATGCATTAGACTCGCAATAACCTGAGCATATTTAGACTGAGCAACTGGGACACCATTATTATTTTTCAATTTAGAGTTAGCATCAAAAGCAGTTCTCACAGATGTGACATTAAAATATTCAAACTTCTTAAGAAGTCTCTCTGTGATGACCCAAAATGTCATCTTTAATTTAAACATTATTTCTATATTCTTAAACCTCAAATAGCACCATTCAGCTTTTCTTGACTTGCATGCGCAGTCCGTATTATTTTTCGGAAATTTTTATGTGAAAAATGGATTAAAATATGAAATAGAGCTCTAAAACTCAACTGAGTTGACTTCAGTCTACATTTTGAGCAAACAGACCCGGATCAGTATTTTGACAGTTTTGGTAGGTCCGTATCGTGATTTAGGACTTGATATCGGACTCGGATTGAGATTCCAAAAATTGGAATGGCTCTGTTATGTCATTTATGACTTGTGTTCCAAATTTGAAGTCATTCCGGATTCGTTTAATATGTTTTGGCATGAGTTTTGCAAATTGATGAGTTTGAAACTCAAAAGTCCGAATAGAGGTGTGAATTGTAATTTTGATGTTATTTGACGTGATTTGAGACCCCGAGTAAGTATGCGGTATGTTACGGGACTGGTTGGTATAGTTGGACGAGGTCCCGAGTGGCTCGGGTGAGTTTCAGACCATTTTGGTAAACATTTGCAGGTCTGGTTCTGGTGTTTCGCATCTGCGACTTTTGGAGCGCAGGTGCGGCCTCGCTTCTGTGGAGGCCTTGTCGCTTTTGCGAATTTGGGAGCCTGGGAAGCCTTCTCGCTTCTGCGAGCAAATGACCACAAATGCGCACATCGCTTATGCGGCTAGGCAACCGCAAATGCGAAGAAACCGCTTCTGCGGCTCCTTCATGCGCTTCTGTGCAGCCGCAAATGTGGACACCCATTTGGTAAGCTCTTTTCGCAGATGCGAAAATGCTGGACATAATACATAAAATCGGGTGTTAGCCATTTTTACTCATTTTTGAGTTTTGAGTCTCGGATTTGGGCGATTTCAAAGGGTTTTTTTTAAACGACTTCAACTTGGGTAAGTGTTCTATACCTGAAAGTGATTATATTTCATAAATCCATGCTTATATTCATCCTTTATTTCGGATTTAGATGGAAGAAATTGGAAATTTTGTAAAACCTTCCAGAGAAGAAAAATTTAGGATTTGAAAGCCAATCTGATGTCGGAATTCGATAATTTTTGTATGGTTGAACTCATATCGGAACGGGTATTCGGATTTTGTGAGTTTTTTGGGATTCGAGACATGGGTCCCACTATCGATTTTTAAAATGAATTTCGGATTTTAATCCAAAAAATTAGTAATTTCATATGGAATTAATTCCTACGATTCGAGTTGAGTATATTGAATTGTTTGTGACTAGATTTGAACCTTTCGAACATGAATTCGCAAGGCAAAGGTTTATTGGAATCTTGAAATTGGTTGCGAAGCGAGGTAAGTATTGTGGTTAACCTTGACTTGAGGGAATAGAATCCTTGAATTATTTGTTATGTTAAATTCATGTGAACGACGTATAGGCGAGGTGACGAGTGTCTATACGTCGTTAAATTAATTATTTGCATAATTATTTGAAAATCATTAATTATTTTAAATCATGAATTAATTATTATATTAATTGTTTCTCTCATATTCCTTGCTCAATATTATGCCTTGAATCCATGCTATAATTGCTACATGCTTATTTGATTTATGTGACTTAATTGCTACTTGACATTTAGCATACTAATTATTAAATTGCCTATTTCCTCCTTAATTTCCACAATTAATTGCTACTTGTCATCACTTATTTCTAAATAAATCATAATTATTGTATGCTTGTTGTCTTATAATTTCATATTAATTGTTGCATTTATTGGAGTAATTTCTTTTATAATAATTGGTAAATTATATTATTGGAGGAGCGGGTTGCACGCCGCAACAGAAATGAAAGTGAATATATTGGAGGAGCGGGTTGCATGCCGCAATAGAATTGATTGAAAAGATATATTGAGGATCGAGTTGCACGCCGCACCAGGATTAAATGAAAATGAATATATTGTGGGATCGGGTTGCATGCCGCAACGGAATTGAATATGAATATATTGTGGGATCAGGTTGCATGCCGCAATAGAAACTGATTGAAATAATAATTGGTTATGACTGCCGAGTTGGCTTCAACGGTTGAATTGAGTTACATGTTTTATTTCTATAATTGTTGTTATTATTATTATTGCGTATAGGTTAATGTAAGTGACCTGCTTTAGCCTCGTCACTACTTCGTCGAGGTTAGGCTCGATACTTACTTGGTACATGGGGTTGGTTGTACTCATACTACACTCTGGACTTCTTGTACAGATACCGGAGTTGGTCCTAACGGCATACAATAGATTTGCTTGGATTCAGCTATTCGCAGGAGACTTGAGGTATCGCTGCATGGCGTTCGCAGTTCTGAAGTCCCCTTCCACTTTATCGTAGCTATGTATTTCTTTCAGACAACTTTATTTTCATTCAGACCTTTATTTGTATTATTCTAGTAGCTCGTGCACTTGTGACACCAGTTCTGGGATGGTATTTAGACATCGCTATTATTATGGATTATTCACTTTATTTCAAAATTTATTTCCGCATTTGTTTCTTTATTATTAATTAATTTAAAATTATTTTAAAATGTCTAATGTTATTCTAACGTTGGCTTGCCTAGCAAGTAAAATGTTAGGTGCCATCACGGTCCCGAAGGTGAGAATTTCGGGTCGTGACAATTTGGTATCAGAGCACTAGGTTACATAGGTCTCACGAGTCACGAGCAAGCTTAGTAGAGTCTGAAGGATCGGTATGGAGATGTCTGTACTTATCTCTTAGAGGCTGTGAAGTTTAGGAACAATATCACTTCTTTCTTATTCTGTCATGCGATTTTATTCTATCATCGATGATTGAACCATTCTACTCTTATTCTCTCGCACATAGTGAGAACACGTAATACATCTACCGACAGACAGAGACTAGAGCCCCCGATAGCAACTATGACCAGGGGTAGATGTAGAGGCCGAGGTCGTGCCAGAGGCCGAGGTAGAGGCAGAGGTAGAACTCAGTCTAGAGCGCGAGCTGCAACACCTGTTGTAGAACCTCAGGTGGATTTGGGAGCGGATGTTCCAGCTCAGACTATACCTGTTGGACCAGTTCAGGTCCCGGAAGGCCATAGCTACTCCAGTGCTTCAGGACGCTCTAGTCCGTTTGGTTAGCCTTATGGAGGGCATGGCTCAGAATGGTACATTTCCAGTAGCACCAGCCGTCTCGTAGGCTGGGGGAGGATCACAGACTCCCACTACTTCAGCTCCGGAGCAGATGGCTCCCCAGTATCAGGCTCCAGTATCCCATCCAGTTAGGGTAGTTCAACCAGTTGGTGCAGGACAGGCCGGTGAGAGGCCTGCTTTGTCTTCTGAGGCTTTGTTGAGGTTGGACAAGTTTACCAAGCTATTTCCAATCCATTTCAGCGGTACACCTTCTGAGGACCCACAGGACTTTCTTGACCGCTACTATGAAGTATTGCAGAACATGGGGATAGTCGAAAGCAATGGGGTTGATTTTGCTGTGTTTTAGATGATTGGTTCCCCCAAGAGGTGGTGGAAAGATTATGTATTTACTAGACCAGTTGGTTCGCCTGCACTTACCTGGGAGCAGTTCTCGCAGCTATTCCTAGAGAAGTTCCTTCCTATCATACTGAGGGAGAATTACCGCAAGCAGTTTGAGCGTCTCCAGTAGGGCAATATGTCAATCAGTCAGTATGAGACCCGTATTGTGGATCTAGCCCGTCATGCTCTTCTTTTGCTTCTTTCCGAGAGAGAGAGAGGGTGATGAGGTTCATTGATGGACTCGTTTAACCTATCAAGCTACAGATGGCCAAGGAGAGTGGGAGTGAGATTTCTTTTCAGACGACTGCTAATGTTGCCAGGCGGATCGAGATGGTTCTTTCACAGGAGAGAGGGCCAGTGTCAGATAAGAGGCCCCGTCATTCCGGTAATTTCAGAGGCGCCTCGTCTAGAGGCAGGAGTACTTATGGTAGGGGTCATCCTCCCAGGCCATTTAATTCAGCACTTCAAGCATCTCACAGTGCTTCAGGGAGTCATGGTCCTATTATGCCTTACTCCAGGCAACCGACATTTAGTGCACATCCAGCTCCTATTAGTGCACCACCACACCAGAGTCACTATGGCGGCTCTCTGACCCATTCGGGTCAGCTTCAGCTTCAGCAACCACGACAGTAGGATGGGTGTTATGAGTGTGGGAACATTGGTCAGATCAGGAGGCATTGCCCTAGGTTGTTGAGCAACAGATCTTAGTAGAATTCTCGTGCCATCATACCGGAACCGACTGCTCCACCGCTCGCCTGACTAGCTAGGGGCAGGGGTCAGACTGTTAGAGGTGGAGGCCAGCGAGCTATGGCCTATCCCAAAGATGTAGTTCAGACTGGTGGGGCCCAGCCCCAATTCTATGCTTTCCCAGCTAAGCCTGAGGCCGAGTCATCTGACGCCGTGATCACATGTATTGTTCCAGTTTGTCATAGAGATGCTTCAGTTTTATTTGATCTAGGATCTACTTACTCTTATGTGTCCTCCTACTTTGCTTCATATTTGGTTGTGCCTCGTGATTCTCTGACTACGTCTGTATATGTGTCCATGCCGGTGGGAGATTTTGTTATGGTAAATCACGTCTATCATTCGTGCGTGGTTACTATTAGGAGTCTTGAGACTTGTGTGAATCTTTTACTTCTAGACATGGTAGATTTTGACGTCATACTAGGTATGGATTAGCTGTCACCTTATCATGCTATATTGGATTGTCATGCCAAGACAATGACCTTAGACATGCCAGGGTTACCTCGAATAGAGTGGAAAGGGACTCTTGGCCATTCCGCCAGCAAGGTTATCTCTTATGTGAAAGCTCAGCGTATGGTCGAGAAGGGGTTTCTAGCTTATTTGGCTTATATTCCCGATCCCAGTGCAAATGTTACTTCTATGGATTAAGTCCCAGTTGTTTGTGAATTTTCAGAAGTATTTCCTGCAGATTTGTCGGGGATGCCACCCGACATGGATATTGACTTCTGTACTGATTTGGCTCCGGGCACTCATCCCATTTCTATTCCACCATACCGTATGGTCCCGTCGGAGTTGAAAGAATTGAAGGAGCAGTTACAAGACTTGCTTGATCAGGGATTCATTAGACCTAGTGTCTTGCCCTGGGGTGCACCGGTGTTATTTGTTAAGAAGAAAGATGGTTCAATGCGGATGTGTATAGATTATCGGCAGTTGAACAAGGCTACTATCAAGAACAAGTATCCATTGCAAGAATTGATGACTTATTCGATCAGCTTCAGGGGGCCAAGGTGTTTTCAAAGATCGATTTGAGGTCTGGTTACCATCTGTTGAAGATTAGGGCATCAGATGTCCCTAAG
The DNA here is from genome assembly GCF_000715075.1 of Nicotiana tabacum. Lineage (NCBI taxonomy): Eukaryota > Viridiplantae > Streptophyta > Magnoliopsida > Solanales > Solanaceae > Nicotiana > Nicotiana tabacum. The sequence goes on along the minus strand of NC_134098.1, from coordinate 72,176,811 downwards.
ACAGCTTTTCAAACTCGGTATGGGCATTATGAATTTCTAGTGACGTCATTTGGGCTGACAAATGCTCCAGCAGCATTTATGGATTTGATGAACCGGGTGTTCAAGCCCTATCTAGATTCCTTTGTGATTGTATTTATTGATGACATCTTGATTTACTCCAGCATTCGAGAGGAGCATGAGCAACATCTTCGGATTATGCTTCAGACTTTGAGGGATAATCAATTATATGCCAAATTTTCAAAATGCGAATTTTGGTTAGACTCAGTTGCCTTCTTGGGGCATGTTGTAACGGTAGAAGGCATAAAAGTGGATCATAAGAAGGTTGAGGCAGTTCAAAATTGGCCTAGACCTACTTTAGTTACTGAGATATGGAGTTTTCTGGGTTTGACAGGTTATTATCGCCGCTTCGTGGAAGGGTTTTCATCTATAGTAAGCCTGTTGACCAAATTGACCCAAAAAGGTGTTCCATTCAGATGGTCAGACGAGTGTGAGTTGAGATTTCAGAAGCTCAAGACTGCTTTGACTACGACGCCAGCGTTGGTATCGCCCATAGGTTTAGGATCTTATATGGTGTATTATGATGCATCTCGCATTGGGCTTGGTGCAGTATTAATGCAGGATGGTGATGAGTGGTGATTGTACCACTTATTTTAGTCTCTTTTCTTTAGATTTTGCGTCCTTTAATTATAATATGAGGTTGTTTATGGTGTGTATTGCTAGATTTTAAGGTAAATGATGCCATGAAGAGAGTTGAATTCAATTGAAGTGGAATTGAGCAAAAAAGAGTTGAAACAATGCAAAATTCTTCAGTGATTCCGCATCTGCGGAACACTGGTCGCTTTTGCGACCTCGCATCCGCGAGGAAATGGCCGCATTTGCAGAAGAAGGCCTGGAAGGCAGAAACTGCTTCTGTGATCGATTCACCGCATCTGCGCTCAAAATTCACATCTGCGATTGCGAATCTGCGTGTGCAAGTCCATTTTTGCGGAGTCAGTGTTCACTTCAAAGTTCACTTATGCGATAGGCTATCCGCATTTGCAGAGCCGCACCTGCGAGGATACTTCTGCAGGTGCGGTCATCGGGCTTCAGACCTGGACAGGATTGACAATTCATATTTTCTAAAACTCCAAACCCACAAATACATGACCTAGCTTATTGGAAACACATCTTTGGCATATCTTTGGCTTACTTTTCAGTCCTTAGACTATAGAAAACAAGTTTTGGAGCTAGGGTTCTTGCACACACACTTGGGTCTTGAAGATTTGAAGCTTTTGGTTGAGAATTTCTTACTCATTCATGCTCATTTCTTCATTTCCTTGCTTTGTATTAAATATTTAAGTGTGTAGTATTTTTTCCAACACTTGAATCTTGTTTATGAAAATATTCATATTTAAAGCGTGGATCAAATATCTTGTTGTGCTTATGTATTGAACGATTTTTATTTATTATGAAGTGAGTTATTGTTTCTTTAATTATTGTTATTCCTTAATGTTTCCAAAGGGATTACCTAACCCCAGGACTCGCCCATTAACCTCGAATTAATTTTGGGAAAGATGATTTGGGGTTGGGAAAGATTAATTAACAAAAACTTGAGGCTTTAACCCTCACTTTATAGATTCTACCTAGGGATAGGATTGAACTACTTGTAGCCATATCCGGGTGTGCTTAATCTCTTAATTGTTTTAGGGATAATTCAATTAGGAAGTCTTGTTAGTCTTTGGAAAAAGCTAATATAGAATTATTACCCGAGGCTAATTAACATAAACTCGCTCATATTTATAAAATCGTGAAATACATTGGATCGTTACTTGAGTGTAATTCCCAATGCATCCATGCTTGTAGCCATTGATCATTTTATTTGCTTTCTAAGTTAGTTTATATTTCCGCATTTAGCTATAATATTTTCACAATCATATTTTAAGTGTTTGGCTTAGAATAATAAGTGATAATTCTCTTACACGCTTAATCGCCTACATATTGTTCTCTGTGGGATTCAACCCCGACTCATAGTTGGGTAAATTATATTGCATGCGACCGTGTCCATTTACTTTTTAGTAGTGGATTTGGACGTCATCAAAATTGGCGCTATTGCCGGGGAACAATATGGCGTATTTAGGTTGTTTGAGAAATAAGCGTACGTGCTTTGGTCCAAACTTGCGAATTTTTTTGTAATTATTTTCTTATCTTTATTTATCTTATTGTTTGTTTCTTGTTTATTTTCTTAGTTTTTGAAAAAAACAAATGGCATCATATAATGAAAATTTGTCGGATGGTAGTTGTTCATACTTTGATAACCCTTGTCCTTATTGTGTAAGATCACACTCGTGGCAAAATTGTTTAAATTCTCCCGAGGCCGGATTGTGCACACAATCTCTAACCCATGAGTGGAGTATTTGTGATAAGTGTGGTCGTCAAAATGGTCATTGGGATTATTGTGCTTATTTGTCCTTCCCTTCCCCAAACCCCCGCTATGATGATTCTACTTTTTGTGATGACAAGTATAGGGATATGGGAGTGGAAGAAGTTGAGCATGGTAAAAATGGAGAGTTCAAGCTCATATTAGAATGCCTACTTGAAGGAGGAAACAAAGAGTAAAATGCTTTGGAGGAGCTTTTGGAAAATAGCCTCCAAAATGATTTGGCGCTTGAAAGGTTGAACTCACAAATGGGAGAAATGCTTGAAGCTTTAGAGGTCCAAAAAGCCTGGGGAGTGAATGATAGCCAAGAACCTTCCTTAGAGGTTAAAGCCAAAAATCCTTCTTTGGCACTTGATCAAAACCAAGAAGAACTCTCAAATGCCCAAAATGAGAAGATGATGCTCATGTTGGAGGCCATTCTTGAAAATGAGGAAAAGCAAAGCTTGGCACTCGAGGACTTAAAACAAGCACTACATCGAATTGATGAGACTATCCGCACTTTGGAAGATCAAATGAAATCATTGATTGAGGCTCATTATGCCTATCAATTTGAAAGTGTGGAAAGAGGTCAAGAAGAGTCCGACTTCGAGGAAGAAAGTGAGCTTTATTTAGAGGAATCAAGAATTGAGCATCCGCCAACCGACTTCATACTTGTCAGTGGTGCCAAGAAAAATATGAGATTGGAGTCAACTGGTATAATTGAAAATATGGTTGAGATTGACTCTAGTCCGGGGGAAAAAGAGGATGTCAAAATCCAGGAAGAATTGCAATTTGGAGGTTTGATGTCACATTTCAAGCATTTTTCAACATTGGAATGGTGTGGTGATATGGGAATTAAACTACACGAGTCAATGAGGGATTGTGAGGAGGAGGCAAAGGCCATACATCTTACAATTTGAGGGAACAAGAAGGCAAAATGACATTCCTCACATGAAAGCCAAGAAATGCAAAATGAAGAAATTAAAGTTTGGCTTGATCATCTACCTACCACCCCCCACCGCTGATGGTCACAAGCTTGATTCCTAGTTAGGTGCCCAGTTCATATCGTCCAAGTGGCGATAAAAGTGGTAAAGTTGATTCGCGTCATGCCACGACATTAAATGTGGCGCTTGGTGGGAGGCAACCCATCGTTTTCAAAATTTTTGGTCGTTTTTGAAATTTTCTTTTTTTAGAATAGTTTATTATGTTATTTTTGACTAATCTGCAAAGTTTCGAATTTTTTGGAGTTGAATTAAGGGGTTTGAAGTGTTAGAACAAGCCAAAACAGTGGCTGCCCAGATCTGTCCAGCTGGTGAAACCGCACCTGCGGACACAATCACGCAGGTGCGCTTCCGCAGAAGCGAGACACTTGGCGCAGATGCGCAAACCACACAGGTGCGATGACTTAACCGTAGAAGCAGCTTCGCAGAAGCACCTCTTTTGCCGCAGGTGCAAAAATCGGGCAGGTTTAATGAATCAAGCCCTCATTTCATCAAGTATACTCTAACCTTTTTTCCCCCCAAACTCAAACTCCTCCATATCTCACATACTCAAATTCTCCATTTCTCTCGGTTTCTACTAGTTTTGCACAAGACAATCAGGTACTCATCACCACTCTCTCTCAGCTGCCTTATTTTCAATTTTCTTCTTCTTTTTCTTCTTCTTCTTCCCAGTCTCTCCCCCACAGTCCCGTTTTCTTTTCCCACTCTTGATTAGGGTTGATATTAGGGTGAGGAAATTGGTTGAGAGTATGTTAGTGTGTGCTATTGTTGATTAACAATAATTGTGGGGGAAATCTGAGTACCCAATTTGTGTAAAGAAGCATAATTTCTTACTGCTTGCAATGTGTTCGACGAATTGTCCATGAGAATTTTTTTTACTAAGTACCACAAAATCAGTCTTAATAGAGTCGTATGTTCATGTAGTGCACTAATTTATAATTCTTGAGTATAAATTATGTGCTAAAATCTTGTTTAAGAAGTGAAAATAGTCGAAAATTCTGGGCATTTGAACCCACTGATGAACACCGCAGATGCGCGAGATGTGCCGCAGATGCGGTCTCACACCTGTGTTGAAAGTTCCGCAGGTGCAATTTCTGGTCAGCTCGGTAAAACCGCAGAAGCAATAGGAAACCCGTAGAAGTGGGACCGCACCAGCGATGGCTTTTTCGCAAGTGTGGAAACTGGGTAGATTTTGCAATTCTAGTAGCTTTGCAACTGGAGCTTCCGGGGCCCATTCGACTTGATTCTTTGGCCTAATTGCATTGTTTTGAATTTCTTAACATGATTCTAATGCCCGACTAACATTGTTTTGAAGGTACTTTGAGCTAAAATGGACCCAAACATGAACGAAAATACTCCGCTTGATCATGAAATTGAGGAGGTTGTGGAGGAACAATTTGATAATTCACGCTTCATGTCTGCTGACTGTCATCGACGGTATTATGACAACCTTCTCACAAAAAATATTTTGCTTGAAAAGGGGATCGCCGAGGAGAAATTGGCCGAGCTACTTCCAGAATTCTATGGCCGTCTACAAGCCTCCGACTGGTCTTGCTTCATGCCTACTCCGTGCAAAGCCAATGAGGAGTGGTTCATGAGTTTTACGCTAATCTTAAACGTACAAACTTCGCCGACCCACAACTCACCATAAGGGGCAAAATAGTGAGGTTTGGGACTGAATATCAATGACATGCTAGGGCTTCCTGACCATCCACTTGAGCCGGTGCGAGAAAAGGATCATTGCAACAATGAAGAATGGCTTGTTTCTAAACTCTATCCCACAAGAATGAGAGAAAAATGGGCCAACAAGAGAAAGGGTTTGAAATCGATCGACTTCACAGCTGAAGCCAAAATGTGGCTCTATATCCTCTGCAACAGGGTATCACCCTGTGAAAATGTTTCAGATGTCTCATACACCAGAGCCTTGATCATTGCATGCATTCTAGACGACATTCCTGTGAATGTTGGTCACTATATCCTGCTGGAGCTGAGAGAGTATTTTCTAGATGACAAACCAGGGTTGATGTTTCCTTCACTGATTACAGAGTTGTGCAGGCGGGCAGAGGTTGAGGTGTGCAACACCGATCATTGGTTTTCGGCCGGCAAACCCTGTCATCCGTTAAGAGTAACGAGCGAGGGTAGTGCAGTAAAGAGCAAGAAGAGGAAAGTCACCACTGTTGTCGGACCGGAGTCATCCTCACAGGCAGCATTGCCTGAGGGATCATTTGGGATGCTGAACTCGCATCTTGGCGTTATCCGTGATTTAGTGTCACAGCTCCCTAGTGGACCCTCACACCCCCAGCCTAGGCCCGAGTACTTTACCAGGGAAGACATGAAGACCTACCTAGATTCACAGAAAATGCAGGCAGAGTCTCATGAGAAGGTGGCAGCATCTGTTAGCAGACTCGAGGCAGCCTATGGTAACTTGGCCAAGGCACATGTAGACCTTCAGTCGGATTTCCAAAAGGAGAAAGCAAAAAACAAGAAGAAGGGCAGGTTTATGATCAAGATGTGGAGAGGCATCAAGGCCATATTCAAATGGGGGTAGCCGAACATGAAGATACCTGTTGAGGACGACAATGATAGCGAAGAGTAGTACTTCATGTCGAGTGTTACTGGTGATGATGCTGATGATACTGATGATGATGAGGCCGAGAGTTATTCACGGCAATGATTAGCCTTTCTCCCGCAGTCTGCTAGTCTGATGCAGACCTCAGGGAGACCCTCAAACTACTCTTATTTCATTTTGATATTGTGCAGTGAGGACGCTGCAATGTTTTTAGTTGGGGTGGCTTTAGGGAGTATACTTTATTCGTACATTGATACTTAATTTGTGCCCTTGCCGGGTTTATGTTGTGGTATGGATATTGTGTGCCATTGCCGGACGTGTTTTATTATTGCTTATCATGTGCTCTTGCCGAGCGTAGTTGTGATTGGTTATATATTTGCAGATTAGTCACTTTTGTATGTGTGTTAGTCTTTGTTAAAAATTATTCTTGTGTTTACTTCTATCAACTAGAACTTTCCCCGGTTGGTCTTTCAATGCTAATGTTAATTATGTTTGGTTGGAGGGATGACCTTAGGCATTCTTTATGATCTTTGAAAAAGACTCTTTAGCCTTTCAAGCCTACCATTGCATAAATATTATCACTAGTTTAACCCATTTGAGCCTTTAACCTTTTCTTTGGCCACCTCATTCCAAACCTTTACCCTTTTGTGAAATAATTCCCTCTTTTGAACCCGTCCCTCTTTGAATATTGAGAATGAGGCTAAAAGCCTATGTTGGGGTGTTGGTGTCAAGTTGGAAATTGGTAAGATTGTACATTGAGTGTAGAAACATATACCTCAAAGTTGTTTATATGAAGATACTCAAGCTCCAAAAGAAAGTAGTTATATATATAATAAAAAAAATATGGAGTCTTGAGAAAATTAGAGAGGTACTTTAAAGTGATTCTATGTTGGTAACTAGTCTTGAGAAAATTAGAGAGGTACTTTAAGGTGGTTCTATGTTGGTAATTAGATGTCAATAAAGGGCTATTTGATTTTTAAAAAAAGAAGCAAAGTGCAAAAGAAAGACAAATGTGAGTAGTGTTCAAGGAGGGTGTAGTCACTTGTATCCCAAATGCTTATCCGACCCTTCCCTAAACCTACATTACAAGCTTAAAAAATCCTTATGGGATCTCCAACCGAATGTTCTTGAATAGGCGACGAATTAAAATAAGGGCAAGCTTATGGCATGATATTTTGTAACACTTGAAATTCTTTGTTGGGAGTGAGTGTCTTTGTGCATTTGTCCCTTGTGTTGTTATTGTAAATATGATGATTTTGGGAATTTCTTTCTCGTGAGGGCACATGGATTAGGATGGATTGGTGACATTGATAGATTCCGAATTATGTAAATTGAGCATATGTAGTAGAAAATTGCTTTTGAGTCACTTCTTGAGGCGTTTTGTTGTCACTTGATTATTTTGAATCTACTTTGCATTTCTTGAAGTTGTTTCTAAATGAGGGAGCTATTTGGTTAAGATTCACATGCTTGAGCCTAATTATTAGTACCAACCAAATCCATAAGTATGGTGCTTAATTGGAGAATGTAATTTGTAAATGATAGCAGTAGTACTTGTGGTTTAAATGGTAGAACCTCATTAAATTGTTGGTTTTGATTTGCTTGAGGAGGAGCAAAAGCTTTAAGTTGGGGGTATTGATGAGTGGTGATTTTACCACTTATTTTAGTCTTTTTTCTTTAGATTTTGCTTCCTTTAATTATAATATGAGGTTGTTTATGGTGCGTATTGCTAGATTTTCAGGTAAATGATGCCATGAAGAGAGTTGAATTCAATTGAAGTGGAATTAAGCAAACAAGAGTTGAAACAATGCAAAATTCTTCAGTGATTCCGCATCTACGGAACACTAGTCGCTTTTGCGACCTCGCATCCGCGAGAAAATGGCCGCATTTGCGAAAGAAGGCCTGGAAGGCAGAAGCCGCTTCTGCGATCGATTCACCGCATCTGCGGTAGCGCATCTGCACTCAAAGTTTGCTTCTACGATTGCACATCTGCGCGTGCAAGTACGCTTCTACGGAGTCAGTATTCCCTTGCGGAGCCGCACCTGCGAGGATACTTCCGCAGGTGCGGTCAACGGGCTTCATACTTGGACAGGATTGCCAATTCACATTTTCTAAAACTCCAAACCCATAAATACATGACCCAGTTTATTGGAAACACATATTTGGCATATCTTTGGTTTATTTTTCAGTCCTTAGACTATAGAAAACAAGTTTTGGAGCTAGGGTTCTTGCACACACACTTGGGTCTTGAAGATTTGAAGCTTTTGGTTGAGAATTTCTTACTTATTTATGCTCATTTCTTCATTTCCTTGCTTTGTATTAAATATTTAAGTGTGTAGTATTTTTTCCAACACTTGAATCTTGTTTATGGAAATATTCATATTTAAAGTGTGGATCAAATATCTTGTTGTGCTTATGTATTGAACTATTTTAATTTATTATGAAGTGAGTTATTATTTCTTTAATTATTCTTGTTCCTTAATGTTTCTAAAGGGATTAGCTAACCCTAGGACTCGCCCATTAACCTCGAATTAATTTTGGGAAAGATAATTTGGGGTTGGGAAAGATTAATTAACAAGAACTTGAGGCTTTAACCCTCACTTTATAGATTCTACCTAGGGATAGGATTGAACTACTTGTAGCCATATTCGGGTGTGCTTAATCTCTTAATTATTTTAGGGATAATTCAATTAGGAAGTTTTGTTAGTCTTTGGAAGAAGTTAATATAGAATTATTACCCGAGGCTAATTAACATAAACTCGCTTATATTTGTAAAATCGTGAAATACATTGGATCATTACTTGAGTGTAATTCTCAATGCATCCATGCTTGTAGCCATTGATCATTTTATTTGCTTTCTAAGTTAGTTTATATTTCCGCATTTAGCTATAATATTTTCACAATCATATTTTAAGTGTTTGGCTTAGCATAATAAGTGATAATTCTCTTACACGCCTAATCGCCTACATATTGTTCTCGGTGGGATTCGACACCGACTCATAATTGGGTAAATTATATTGCATGCGACCGTTTCCATTTACTTTTTTGTAGTGGATTTGTACGTCATCATATGGCAGAGTGATTGCATATGCGTCACGACAGTTGAAGGTTCATGAAAAGAATTACCTTGTTCATGACTTAGAATTGGCAGCCATTGTTCATTCGCTGAAGATTTGGAGGCATTACCTTTACGGTGTCTCGTGTGAGGTATTCACTGATCATCATAGTTTACAGTATCTGTTCAAACAAAAAGATCTCAATTTGAGGCAGAGATGATGGTTGGAGCTGTTGAAAGACTATGATATCACCATTTTGTATCACCCCGAAAAGGCCAATGTGGTGGCCGATGCGTTGAGTAGAAAGGCTGTGAGTATGGGCAGCATTGAGTATATTCCATTTGGTGAGAGGCCGTTAGCTGCAGATGTTCAGAGTTTGGTCAATCAATTCATGAGGTTAGATGTTTCAGAGTCCAGTTGGATTCTAGCTTGCACAGTCGCTCGGTCTTTTTTGTATGAGCGTATCAGAGAGCGACAGTATGATGATCCTCATTTTCTTGTCCTTAAGGACATGGTGCGGCACGGTGGTGCCAAACGAGTTGCTGTAGGGGAAGATGGAGTTCTACGGATGCATGGTCCTATTTGTGTGCCTAATGTGGACGGATTTCATGAAATAATTCTTGAGGAGGCCTACAGTTCCCGGTATTCTATTCATTCAGGTGCCGCAAAAATGTATCAAGATTTGCGGCAACATTATTGGTGGAGGAGATGAAGAAGGATATAGTTGCATATGTATCTCGGTGTTTAAATTGTCAGCAAGTCAAGTACGAGCATCAGAGACCTTGTGGTTTGCTTCAGAAGTTAGAAATTCCTGAGTGGAAGTGGGAGCGTATCACTATGGATTCTTTTATTGGACTCCCACAGACTCAGAGAAAGTTTGATGCAGTATGGGTCATTATGGACAGGTTGACAAAGTTAGCACATTTCATTCTAGTAGCAGTTACCTATTCTTCAGAGCGGTTAGCGGATATTTACATCCGCGAGATTGTCCGCCTTCATGGTGTGCCCATGTCTATCATTTCTAATCAAGGTACGCAGTTCACCTCGTACTTCTGGAGGGCTTTACAACGTGAGTTAGGCATGCGGGTTGAGTTGAGCACAACATTTCATCCACAGACAGACGGACAGTCAGAGCGCACTGTTCAAATATTAGAAGATATGCTTCGCGCTTGTTTTATAGACTTTGGATGTTCTTGGGATCGGTTCTTGCCACTGGCGGAGTTTGCCTATAATAACAGCTACTAGTTGAGCAATCAGATGGCTCCATATGAAGCATTATACGGGAGGCGATGTCGTTCGCAAGTTGGCTGGTTTGAACCGGGAGAGGCTCGGTTGTTGGATACCGATTTGGTACAAGATGCCTTGGATAAGGTCAAGATTATTCAGGATCGACTTCGCACAGCTCAGTTTAGGCAAAAGAGTTATGCCGACCGTAAAGTTAGTGATATTGCATTCATGGTTGGAGAAAGAATATTGCTCCGGGTTTAACCTATGAAAGGTGTAATGAGATTCGGAAAGAACGTCAAGTTGAGCCCTAGGTACATTAGACCCTTTGAAATTCTTGAAAGGGTGGGTGAAGTAGCCTACAGGCTTGTACTACCACCTAGTTTATTTGCAGTTCATTCGATGTTCCATGTGTCTATTCTCCAGAAATATCATGGTGATCTGTCCCATGTATTAGATTTTAGCTCATTCATATTGGACAAGGATTTGACATCTGAGGAGGAGCCGGTAGCTATTCTAGCCCGGCATGTCCGACAGTTGAGGTCTAAGAATTATCCTTCAGTTCGGGTGCAATGGAGAGGTCAGCCGACTGAGGCAGCTACCTGGGAGTCCGAGTTGGACATACGGAGTAGATACCCACATATTTTCACCAGCTCAGATATTTTTCTAATTTCGTTCGAGGACGAGCATTTGTTATAGAGGTGGAGAATGTGATGACCCAAAATGTCATCTTTAATTTAAACATCATTTCTGTGTTCTTAAACCTCAAATAGCACCATTCAGCTTTTCTCGACTCACGTGCATAGTCCGTATAATTTTTCGAAAAGTTGTTATGTGAAAAATGGATTAAAATGTGAAATAGAGCTTTAAAACTCAACTAAGTTGACTTCGGTTAATATTTTGAGCAAACAGACTTGGATCAGTATTTTGACAGTTTCGGTAGGTCTGTATCGTGATTTAGGACTTGGGCATATGCCCGGAATTTAAATTGGAGGTCCCTACCTTGAGTTACCGTCATTTATTGAAAATTTGAAGTTTGGAAGGCTAAAGGTTTCCAAAGTTTGACCACGGATTTGACTTTATTAATATCGGACTCGGATTGAGATTTTGAAAATTGGAATTGCTCCGTTATATCATTTATGACTTGTGTGCCAAATTTAAAGTCATTCCGGATTCGTTTAATATGTTTTGGCACGGGTTTTGCAAATTGAAGAGTTTGAAACTCAAAAGTCCGAATCGAGGTGTGAATTGTAATTTTGCTATTATTTGACGTGATTTGAGACCCCGAGTAAATCTGCGTTATTTTACGGTATTGGTTGGTATAGTTGGACGAGGTCCCGAGTGGCTCGGGGGAGTTTCGGACGTGTTTCAGACCATTTTGGTAAATATTTGCTGGTCTGGATCTGGTGTTTCGCACCTACGACTTTTGGAGCGCTGGTGCGGCCCCGCTTCTGCGGAGGCCTTGTCGCTTTTGCGAATTTGGGAGCTTAGGCAGCCTTCTCTCTTCTGCGAGTAAATGACCGCAAATGCGTACATCGCTTTTGCAGCTAGGCGACCGCAAATGCGAAGAAACCGCTGTTGCGGCTCCTTCATGCGCTTCTGCGCAACCGCAAATGCGGCCCAGTTTCCGCAGATGCAGACACCCATTTGGTAAGCTCTTTTCGCAGATGCGAGATTTTTCTCGCAGATGCGGATATTTATCCGCAGATGCGAAAATGCTGGACATAAAACAGAAAATCGGGTGTTAGCCATTTTTACCCATTTTTGAGTTTTGAGTCTCGGATTTGGGCGATTTCAAAGGGTATTTTTTCATGACTTCAACTTGGGTAAGTGTTCTATACCCGAAAGTGATTATATTTCATAAATCCATGATTATATTCATTATTTATTTCGGATTTAGATGGAAGAAATTGGAATTTTTGTAAAACTTTCCAAAAACAAAAATTTAGGATTTGAAAGTCAATCCGATGTCGGAATTCGATAATTTTTGTATGGTTGAACTTGTATTGGAAGGGGTATTCGGATTTTGTGAGTTTTTCTGCGATTCGAGACGTGAGTCCCACTGTCGATTTTTAAAATGAATTTTGGATTTTAATCCGGAAAATTAGTAATTTCATATGGAATTTATTCCTACGATTCGTGTTGAGTATATTGAATTGCTTGTGACTAGATTTGAAGCTTTCGAACACGAATTCGCGAGGCAAAGGTTTATTGGAATCTTGAAATTGGTTGCGAAGCTAGGTAAGTGTCGTGGTTAACCTTGACTTGAGGGAATAGAATCCTTGAATTATTTGTTATGTGAAATTCACGTGAACGACGTATAGGCGAGGTGATGAGTGTCTATACGTTGTCAAATTAATTATTTGCATAATTATTAGAAAATCATAAATTATTTTAAATCATGAATTAATTATTATAATTAATTGTTTCTCTCATATTCCTTGCTTAATATTATGCCTTGAATCCATGCTATAATTGCTACATGATTATTTGATTTAGGTGACTTAATTGCTACATGACATTTAGCATACTATTTATTAAACTGCCTATTTCTTCCTTAATTTCCACAATTAATTGCTACCTGTCATCGCTTATTTCTAAATAAATTATAATTGTTGTATGCTTGTTGTCTTATAATTTTATATTAAATGATGCATTTATTGTAGTAATTTTGTTTATAAGAATTGGTAAATTATATTATTGGAGGAGCGGGTTGCACGCCGCAACAGAAATGAAAGTGAATATATTGGAGAAGCGGGTTGCACGCCGCAACAGAATTGATTGAAATGAATATATTGGAGGAGCGGGTTGCACGCCGCAACAACATTGATTGAAAAGATATATTGAGGATCGAGTTGCACGCCGCAATAGGATTAAATGCAAAATGAATATATTGTGGGATCGGGTTTCATGCCGCAACGGAATTGAATATGAATATATTGTGGGATCGGGTTGTACGCCGCAACGAAAACTGGTTGAAATAATAATTGGTTATGACTGCCGAGTTGGCTTCAACTGTTGAATTGAGTTACCTGTTTTATTTCTATTATTGTTGTTGTTATTATTATTATTATTATTATTATTATTATTATTATTATTATTATTATTATTATTATTATTATTATTATTATTATTATTATTATTATTATTATTATTATTATTATTATTATTATTATTATTATTATTATTATTGCGTACAGATTAATGTAAGTGACATGCCTTAGCCTCATCACTACTTCGTCGAGGTTAGGCTCGACACTTACTGGGTACATGGGATCAGTTGTACTCATACTACACTCTGCACTTCTTGTGCAGATACCGGAGTTGGTCCTAACGGCGTATAGATTTGCTCGGATTCAGCTATTCGCAGGAGACTTGAGGTATCGCTGCATGGCATTCGCAGTTCTGAAGTCCCCTTCCACTTTATCGTAGCTGTGTATTTCTTTCAGACAACTTCATTTTCATTCAGACCTTTATTTGTATTATTCTAGTAGCTCGTGCACTCGTGACACCAGTTCTGGGATGGTATTTAGACATCGCTATTATTATTATGGATTATTCACTTTATTTCAGACTTTATTTCCACATTTGTTTTTTTATTATTAATTAATTTAAATTTATTTTAAAATGGCTAATATTATTCTAACGTTGGCTTACCCAGCAAGTGAAATGTTAGGCGCCATCACGGTCCCGAAGGTGGAAATTTCGGGTCGTGACACTCTCAACATAATATTCTTGTGACAATATTATGCCATCTTCACTCCTTATAATTTTAACTCCCGATATTATATTTACTTCACCCAGATCTTTCATATCGAAATTAGTAGACAAATATAATTTAGTACTTTGCACAATATTTAAACTTGTACCAAATATAAGTATGTCACCAACATATAGACATATTATCACATAATCATTGTCTACCACTTTGGTAAAAACACATTTATCCACCTCCACTGAAGAAAAATCGTCTCTCAGTAAGACTTGTTCAAATTTCTCATACAACTGTCTATGAGTTTTTTAAGGCCATAAAGAGATTTAATTAATTTATAATTTTTATTTTCTTGTCCAGGAATGACACAACATTCAGGTTGAACCATATAAATTTCTTCTTCTAAATCACCATTTAAAAAGCTGTTTTGACATCCATTTGATGGATAAAAAGCTTACGGATTGAAGTTAAGGCAATTAAAACTCGAATAGAAGAAATTCTAGTCACTGGTGTAAATGTATCAAAATAATCTATATTTTACTTTTGAGAAAATCCTTTTGCTACTAACCGAGCTTTATATTTATCTAAAGAAAAATATTCTTTCATAGGCCTTTTGCTCATTTTTGTTCCTCTTTAGAGGTAATTTCATTTTTTGTTTCAACATGTGTATGAGAAATTTTATTAGATAGTGGATAAATGTCACAACCCAATTTTTCCTTCGTTGGGTATCGTGATGGAACCTAGTCTTAGGGACTAGGTAAGCCTAACATTTACTGAATAACAACAATAATTATATAACATCTAACGATTTTTGAAATAGAAATCAATATAAAATTTACAATTCCCAAAACCGGTAGTACAAGTCATAAGCTCTACAGAGTTTGCTACAATTTACTAAGTACAACTGTTTGAAATAAAGTAAACAGTGTGAATACAAATCAGAAGGTGACTCTGAAGCCTGCGGACACAGCAACAGGTTTACCTTGAGTCTCTACAGCAACAGTCCGCACAGCTAGCTAATGATCAACTGACTTCGAAATACCTGAATCTGCACAAAAATGTGCAAAAGTGTAGTATGAGTACACCACAGCGGTACCTAGCAAGTATCAAGACTAACCTATGTGGAGTAGTGACGAGGAACAGTCAGATACCTACTGGACTAAATAACCTGAACAAGTATAAGTATAGGAACAATAGAGTATAGTTCTACATAAAGACTACACGAAATGGCAAATAATATGGTAATTTTAGTAAGAAAAGAAAACAACAACTATCAGCGGAACACCATAGTAATGACATAGAAGAACGAACGGAAAACACAGCCTAAATCCGATGAACACAATTAAAAAAAGGGCAGGTAGCAGCTAGATGAAAACAACCACTTTCACACCAGCTTTTAGTCAATAAACTTCACGAGGTACTGAACCTCATACTATTCACAACTCACGGGTCTCAATACCTGAACCCTAACATTGGGTATCCTATGCCCTCATTTCACTTCATAACCGCACTGACGACTCACGTGCCAAATAGAGCCATTCTCACATAAAAGGCAAGTAACAAGGGTGTGCATCTATACTCAGCAATATCAAGAAAACCTCTTAACCGATAAGAGTGCTCAACTGCGTGTATGCTTGTGCAAGTGTCCTAACATGGTTCATGCCAGCTAATAAGTATAGGAAAGGAAATGGACAGCACATAAAATGTTTTCTCACAACTTTCCACAAGATAAAACTTACACAGGTAAGTGTACCACTACACAAACATCAATAACAAGAATTTCCTAAGCCATCACAAGTCATCACAGATCAATCCCTGACACAACCCACCTTTTCTCTCCATGTGTGCAATAATAAAGTAAATGCCTGCCTTGTCTCGCCTCACGTGCATAATAATGTTCCCACCTTATCTCTCCACATGCGCAACCCACATATATATAGCCCGCCTTGTCATGCCGCATGTGCAAATATCAGTAGTAATAAAAGCACGGCAGAAACCTCATGCAACCCCATAACAACAACCGCACGACAGAAACTTAGTGCATCACAATAACAACCGCACGACAGAAACCTCGTGCATCACAACAACAAGTACTACAGTAATAATAACACTAATACAAGGGTACGATAAATAAATCAACTCAAAAATTCTAGAACTCAAAGAAACGGAAGAACAAGTTCACAAGGAGTAGTCATAATAGGGAATGCTAGTCATAATAAGAACAACTCAACAAGGAAAGAAATAATATGTAACAACGGCCCGCAATGTACAGTTCAACAACAAGGGAGCTAACACAAGTCGAATGATTCCAAATAAGGACAAGTCAACTAAGATATAGGATGTCTAAACTTCTTTTAAGGTCGGGCAATTACGAAAGAGACACAACAAATTCAATTAAGGATAAGCAGCAGAAAGATAATCATATTTCCAATGAACAATTACAGAAGAGATAATTATAACTTCAAATAAAGATAAGCAGTTAGGGGAAAGATAACATGACAATAGAAGAGATAACAATTTCAGTTAAGGCACAAATGAATCAAATAAACAACAAGAGTGGATCATAAAGCAATTAACTCTAATTAAAGCAGGTAGAGGTGAAACCAGTAATTAAGAAACGTATTCATACCAAAACAACTGCATATTCAGTAAATACAAGAACCTAAGAACCCTAAAAGGCCAACTTTCCACAAATAAGTCTGAGCACGTACTTGTCACCTCGCGTACATGAACTACAATTAGCATAGAGACTCAAATCCTAAGGGGTAGTTCCCCCACACGAAGTTAGGCAAGATACTTACCTCAAAGAAGATAGACCGATACTCAAAAATGAACTTCTCGGGTGAAATTGCCTCCGGACTGCTCAAATCTAACCAAAATGACTTCAAAGCACAAATAAAACTCATAAGAAACTATTCCGGATCATAAAGCCTCAATCTTTATCAAAATCTAAAAATTGACCCAAACATCGACCCCCGGGCCCGCACCTCGGAACTTGACAAATTTCACAAAACCCGAACACCCATTCCGATATGAGTTCAACTATACTAAAATTATCAAATTCCGATACCAATTCGTCCCTCAAATTATGATTTTTCATTTTGAAAATTTTCTTCAAAAACCACCATTTTCCTCAACTCAAAATACAAATTAAATGATAAAAATGAAGATATAATCATGGAATATAATAAATTTTAGGTGAAGAACACTTACCCAATCGATTTTCTTGAAAAACCCACAAAGAATCGCTCAAAATCGAGCTCTACAAGTTTAAGATATGATAAAAATGGCCTAACCCTCGATTTGGAAAATATATTCTGCTGCCCAAGTATTTGTACATCGTGATCGCGGAAGAGGAGCTGTGATCGCGAAGAGGAAATGGCTACTGCCCGGAATTGGTGCTGTGCTATCGCGAACAAGCATGTGCGATCGCGAAGAAGGAAAATAATGGCCCAGGAACTGGGCTACGCGAACGCGTGAAGCGGCACACGAACGCGAAGGAGGGGAAATCACACTTACGCGTTCACGGATAGAGCAGTGCGAACACGTAGAGGAAATGGTCACTAGCTCCCAGCTCCTAGTTTCTACTACACGAACGCGATGGAGCAGATGCGAATGCGAATAAGGGGAAGGCAGGCTTCCGCGATCGCGGAAGGTGTTATGCAAACGTGGAGAACAAATAATTCATCCTCCAAAATTACACTACGCGAACGCGGAGGAAGTGACGCAGACGTGATTAAGGAAATCAGGTGAGAGAAAACAACAGTCTAAAAATAGAAGGAAATGGCCCACGGCCCATCCGAAACTCACCCGAGGCCCCCGGGACCCCGTCTAAACATACCAACAGGTTCCATAACCTAACACGAGCTCGCTCGAGGTCTCAAATCACATCAAACAACGTCAAAACTAAAATCACACCATGAATCAAACTTATGAACTTTCAAATCTTCCAACTTCAAAAATTCGCGTCGAAACCTATCAAATCAACCCGGAATGACGTCAAAATTTGCAAGCAAGTCCCAAATGACATAACAGAGCTGTTCCAACTCTCAGAATCGCATTCCGACCCCGATATCACCAAACTCAACTCTTGGTCAAACCTCTCAACCTTCAAAACTTCAACTTTTCCAACTTTCACCGAAATGCTTCAAATCACCCTATGGACCTCCAAATCCAAATCCGGACGCATGCCTAACTACAAAATCACCATACAAAGTTGTTTGTCAAGACCCAATTTCACCAATAGGTCATGATGGCGCCCAACACTACAGCTAGGCAAGCCAACTAGTAATTTAAACACATATTCAATCCTTTTTAAAATTAACCGAATAATTAAACTCTTCTTACTTGTAATAATCAAGACAATGTGAAAAGATCTGGTAAATTAAAATAACTAAGAAAATAATTAAATCCAAAAATTCTACTAATGTGTGTGCCAAGACCTGGTGTCACAAGTGTTTGAGCATCTAGTAGATTATACAAAAATTATAAATATTGTCTGAAATAAAGTAGATAGAAATAAGTTTTTTTTAGGAAGAGGCACTGGTTGCTGCAGAACGGCTCAGAAAGCAGCTCACCACTAAGCCTCTGGATAACGCGGGTGCGCGTCGATACGATAGCACCTGTCTCAAGTCCTGCACAAAAAGTGCAGCAAGTGTAGCATGAGCATGTAAACAACGTGTACCCAGTAAGTATCAAGCCTAATCTCGTAGAGGTAGAGACGAGAGGTCGACTTTGACACTCACTAAGGGTCAATAATAATAATTAAAATAAAATATGGAATTATTTAAATCAACATGATTCACAGAGTTAACAATAATTTTATTTAACCAACAAAAATAATTAAATTATTTCAAATGCAATAATTTCCAATCTATTAATAAAATTCACAAGCTGCAATTAAAATATCAAGGTATCGTGTAATTATTATTATTATTAGGCACGATTTCTGCCGAGGTCATATGGCCCAATCCAGAGTATCGTGTACACTGCCGAGGGACGTGCAGCACGATCCATAGATGCATCTATACTGCCGAGGCGTTCGGCCCGCTCCACAAGAAAGGAGGATATTTTCTTATGTACCTCCGGAATGGGAGTATATTTATTATAAGATTAATTCGAGAGGATGAGAAATTATTTTTAATAATTAATTAATTTAAACAGAAAATTAAGTATATATGAGATTTCCATCTTTTACTAACTTTCCCTAAAATTTCACAATATAGTTCAAATAATTTAATTAAATAAAGGATATAATTTCCACACATAACTCATGCTTTGAGTCCTAACTACCCGGACTTTAGCATAGATAGTAGCTACGTACGGACTCTCGTCACCTCGTGTGTACGTAGCCCCCACAATTAGCAACAATTATTATTTTAATCACCTATAGGGTAATTTTCCCTTCACAAGATTAGACAAGAGACTTACCTCAACTTGCTCTAGTTTAATTCACTAGTAGGCCTTTCCTCGATTATCCAACTCCGTATGGCTCGAATCTAGCCAAAATAATTCGATACAATCACTAAACATTATAGGAATCAATTTCATAAGAAAAATACTATATTTTTCAATAAAAATCAGAAATTAACTCGAAAATCGTCCGTGGGGCCCACGTCTCGGACTCCGGCGAAAGTGACAAAATATGAACGCCCACTCAACCACGAGTCTACCCATACCAAAATTACTAAATTCCGATAACAATTCGTCCCTAAAATTGTCAAATCTATCCAAGAGGGTTTTTCAAACTTTTTCAATTTAATTCACCAATTAAATGATAAAAACAGTGATGGATTCGGGTAATTTAACCAATATTGAGTTAAGAACACTTACCCCATTATTTTCTCTGAAAATCTCCCAAAATTCGCCTCAATCCGAGCTCCAAATCGGTAAAAATGGAAAATTTTCAGAACTTAAAACTCTCTGCCCAGTGATTTATTCTACGCGATCGCGAACTTCCTCACGCGATCGCGCAAAACAAATTTTTACTGCCCAAAAATAACCCTACGTGATCGCGGACTTGTCCACGCGATCACGGAGTTCAAACTTACAGGCCTACACGATAGCAAACCAATTCACACGATCGCGAAGCACAAACGCGCGGCCTCCCCTTCTGCTCCACTTACTCTACGCGAATGCGACGTTCTTCACGCGTTCGCGAATACCAAACTCCCACACCTACACGATCGCGGCCCTATTCACGCGATCGCGAAGAACAAAAATATCACTGGCTTAAACAAGCCTACGCGATCGCAAACTATCTCACGCAATTACGTAGAACAAAGTCACCTCTGCCCAAATTACCGTACGCGATGGTAGACGAACTTACGCGATCGCGTATAAGGAAATCAGAAAAAAAATACCAGCAGCTATCAGGAATCTCCCAAAGGCCAAAAATGATCCGTCAGCCATCCGAAACTCACCCGAGCCCCTCGGAACCTCAATCAAATATACCAACAAGTCCTAAAATATCATACGAACTTAGTCGAAACCTCAAATCACATCAAACGACGCTAAAACAACGAATCATACTTTAATTCAAGCTTAATGAAACTTAAAATTTCCAACTTCTACATTCGATGCCGAAACCTATCAAATCAAGTCTGATTGACCTCAAATTTTGCACACAAGTCATAAATGACATAACAGAGCTATGAAAAGTTTTGGAACTGGATTCCGACCCCGATATCAAAAAGTCAACTCCCCGGTCAAACTTCCAAACTTAAATTCCTCTTTTAGCCATTTCAAGCCTAATTTAACTACGGACTTCCAAATATAATTCTGAACACGCTCCTAAGTCCAAAATCACTATGCGGAGCTATTGGAACTGTCAAATCCCGATTCTAGGGTCATTTTCTCAAAATATTGACCGAAGTCAAACTTGGCCTTTGAAAGCCAAACTAAGGAACCAATTGTTCCGATTTCAACCCGATCACTTCCAAATTCTAAACCAACCATCCCCGTAAGTCATAAATTAATAAAAGCACATAGGAGGAGTTTTATTTAGGAGAACGGGGTTCTAAAAGTCAAAATGACCGGTTGGGTCATTACATTCTCCACCTCTTAAACAAACGTTCGTCCTCGAATGGGTTTAGAATTATACCTGGAGTGCTGAATAAGTGTGGATATCTGCTCCGCATGTTTTCCTCGGCCTCCCAAGTCGCTTCCTCGACTGGTTGGCCCCTCCACTGAAATTTTACTACAGAAATCCTCTTGGACCTCAACTGGCGAACCTGTTTATCAATAATGGCAACTGGTTCTTCTTCATAGCCCAAACTATTATCTAGTTGAACTGTGCTGAAGTCTAAAATATGTGATAGGTCGGTATGATACTTCCGGAGCATAGATACATGGAAAATCGAATGAACTCCTGATAGACTGGGAGGCAAGGCAAGCTCATAAGCAACCTCCCCAACTTGTCTCAACACCTCAAATTGGCCTATAAAACTTGGGCTCAATTTCCCCTTTTTCCCAAATCTCATGATTCCCTTCATCGGTGAACCTTTCAAAAGAACTGTTTCACCCACCATAAATGATAAATTACGCGTTTTTTGATCTGCGTAACTCTTCTGTCTGGACTGTGCTGTACGAAGTCGATACTGAATCAACTTTACCTTTTCCAAGGCATCTTTCACCAAATCAATACCATATAACCTAGCCTCACCAGGCTCAAATCATCCGATGGGTGAACGACATCGCCGACCATATAAAGCCTCAAATGGAGCCATCTCGATGCTGGATTGGTAACTGTTATTTTAAGCAAACTTGGCCAAAGGAAAGAAACGATCCCACTGGCCTCCAAAGTCAATCACATGCCCTGAGCATATCCTCCAAAATCTGAATTGTCCGCTCTACTGCCCGTCCGTCTGCAGATGAAAGGTTGTGCTGAGCTCTACACGGGTCCCCAATTCACTCTGTACTACACTCTAGAAATGTGAAGTAAACTGAGGGCCTCTATTTGATATGATAGAAATTGGCACACCGTCCAACCGAAATATTTCCTGAATATATATCTTGGCCAACCTCTCTGAAGTATACGTAGTCACAACAGGAATAAAGTGTGCCGACTTGGTCAACCTGTCGACAATGACCCAAACTGCATCAAGCTTCTGCAAGGTCCACGGCAACCCAACTACAAAGTCCATAGTGATGCGTTCTCATTTCCACTATGGTATAGTCATATTCTAAAGTAGGCCGCCTGGCCTCTTGTAACGACCCAGCTTGTCGTTTTAGGAAATTATGCCTCGTTCAGTGACTTAAGGTCTCGAGAAGTTTCGCAATATCTATTGTGACCTGCGTGTATGGTCGAGTTTGGTTTTCGGAAGATTCGGAATTTAATTTAAAGAAAATTTTTTATTTTGAAGCTTAAATGGAAAGAGTTGACCGGGGAGTTGACTTTTGAGCAAATGACCCCGAAATGAAATTTCGATGATGGCAATAGATTCGTATGATGATTTCAGACTTAGGCATATGTTCGGATTTGGATTTGGAAGTCCGTTGGACAATTTGACATATTTTGGCGAAAGTTGGAAAATATAAGATTTTTGAAAAAAGTCCGATCGAGGGTGAATTTTTGATAACGAGGTCGGATTTCGATTCCGTAAATGGGAATAGCTCCCTTACGTCAATTATGACTTGGGTGCAAAATTTGAAGTCATTCCGGATTGATTTGATACGTTTCGGTGCAAAATATAGAAGTTGGAAGATTTGAAAAACTTATAATTCGATTCAATGCGCGATTCATAATTTCGGTGTTTTTTGACATGGTTTGAAGCCTCGAATAAGTTCGTATTGTATTTTGGAACATGTTGGTATAATTGGTTGAGGTCCCGGGTAGCTCGGATGAGTTTCGGACGAGGTTTGGATCAAATTTTGACTTGTTGAAAATGCTGGGATTTCTGCTGTTTCTGGGCAAACCTGTTGGGATCGCTCCTGCGGAAATTTGGGCGTAGGTGCGAACATCGCAGAAGCAAAATTGGCTGGGCTGGACTGAGGCCGCAGGTGCGAAGAATTTCTCGCACCTACGTGAGCGCAGAAGCGGAAGCTCTTCCGCAGGTGCGAGGGCAACGCCGGTGGACGTCACAGAAGTGAGAATTGGCTCGCAAAAGCGAGCTCACAGGTGCGATAAAATGGTCTGCAGGTGCGCAAACTGGGCAGAATATTAAGGACCAAAAAGGTCATTTCGCCATTTTTCGTTTTGGGATTTTTTGAGCTCGGATTTGGGCGATTCTGGAGGGATTCTTCACAAGCTTGGTTGGAGTAAGTGTTATATATCCTAAAGTGATTATATTTCATGAATCTATGATTATATTCATCGTTTAATTCGGATTTAAATGGAAGAAATAAAGATTTTTACAAAATCTTCCATAAACGAAAATGTAGGATTTGGAGATCGAGTTGTTATTGGAATTCGATAAAAAAGAAATGGTTAAACTCATATCGGAATGGGTGTTCGGATTTCATGAAAATTATGTCGGGTTCCGAGGGGCGGGCTCCGCGTTGACTTTTGTTGACTTTTTGGAATAAAATTTTAAGTCGACGTATTATTATCCGGAATTGTTTCCGATAAATTTTAATAAAGTTATACAATTAATTTGGATAGATTTGAGCTGTACGGAGGCCAATTCAAGTAAGAGGGCTATTTTGGAATATCGGCCTAACATAAAAAAGGTAAGTGTCTTGCTTAAACTCGAGTGGGGGAATTACCCCTTAGGCATTGAGTCTTATGTGCCATTTGTGAAATATGAAAAGCCGTGTACGTAAGGTGACGAGTACGTACTCGGGCTTATACATACAAAATTCATTGAATTAAAGTCTTAGGCCTTATTGTGTAGTAAATTAGGAAATTGTTAAAAATTATTAAATCATCTGTTTGCCATGCCTAAATCCTTATTGTTGAATTTGTTTTATATGATAATTTGATGTGATTGTTACTTGAAATATTTATGAAATTTCATGAGTATTGTTGGTTTAATATTTCTTGGAAATTAATTCCAATATGATTTTTTTATGCAAATAATTAATTTAAGCGAGCTTAAGAATAAGTGTTAATATAATTATCTAAATTTGCATTAATGAAGGTTTTGCTTTATGCTGAGTAATTTCTATCTCTATTGATTGTTTTTGGGTGTTATATACATTATGTGGAGCCTTGGGCTATTTGTTGTGAAATTAATTGATTTTTGTTATATCTTTGGAATTTGGTTGTGGCCATTGGGCAAATTGTGATATGAATTGACTTTATTATGTTGTCATGTTAAATTCCCATGTAAATTGTTGTGTTGTGTGAGTTACTATTTTGGGGAGATAAGGGTGACATTTCACCGTTGATTTTATGTAGGTATAAGGGTGGTATTTCACTGTAGTTGTGTTGTTAGAATATTGGCTATAAGAGCGATAAGGGTGGCAATAGGAGCGATAAGGGTGGCTATTGATATTGTCTGGGCGGAGCGATAAGGGTAGCTATAGGAGTGATAAGGGTGGCAATAGGAGCGATAAGGGTGGCTATTGTCAGGGACGATATGTGATGATGTGGGGTTGTGGTGTTGATAATTTTCATGTGATGTTGTGATTTTCTTGTGTTTATTTTTATACCTTGTGCAACTTGTCTTGTTGTTGGTAAATTGATAACAATCTGATTTATGTTAAAATTGAGAGCCTGTGGCTATTGCCAGACGGATTATAAAATGAAATATGGGTACGAGGCGCCGTGAGTAAATAATGAGGATATTTTGCACGTGAATTGTCCGTGAAGTTGTGATATGAAATGTGGGCACGAGGTGCTGTGATGAAATGATAATGATAATTGGCACGTGAATTGTCCGTGCAGTTGTGATATGAAATGAGGGCACGAGGTGCCGGAAAAATATGATGATTTAATTATGGGCACAAGGTGCCGTGGAAATATGAAAATGGGCTAAGACCCGTATTTTTATGATTATGAAATGATGTGTCACATGGTGACTTTTTAATTGAAAGAAGTATATTCAAAATATTTATTTGGAAGAATTTTTAATTAGAAAGTATTATATGAAAGAATTGTGTTTGAAAGATATTTATTTGAGGAAATTATATTTGAAAGGATTTATTGAACGAATTATATTTGAAAAATAATTATTTGAGAAAATTATATTTGAAAGAGAGTTATCTGGAAGAATTATATGTGAAAGACATTTATTTGAAGGACTTGATTTAATTGGGTATAATTGTGTTTATTAATTGTTGAGTGATATTAATGGTATTCTTGTTGTCTGTTGTGCATATCACTGGTTGTTTTATCCTGCCCTTATTATTATTTGTTTCCTATTACTTTGTATATTATATTGCACAGGTTATTAGACTAGTGAGTGTCCTAATTGTACCTCGTCTCTACTCCATTGAGGTTAGTCTTGATACTTACTAGGTACCGATCGTGGTGTACTCATACTACACTTCTGCATATTTTTGTGCAGAGCCAGGTATTGGAGATATCAGACTTGAGCAGAGTTAAAGCGCGATCGTAAGGATTCAAGGTAGAGTTGCTTGGCCGTCGCAGTCCCTTGGAGTCTTTTCATTTCATTGTACTGTTAATTTGTAATCAAACAGTATTGTATATTCGGTCCTCGTGATCATTCCATGTATTCAGTTAGAGTTCGTGACTTAGTACTACCAGTCTTAGGAGGTTGTATATTCATATTTATTCCGCTGTTAGTTTTGGTTAGTTATTTAATTCAAAAAAAATGGCTTCAAAATGTAATAGAAATCGGCGTACCTAGTCTTAGAGACTAGGTGCCATCACAACGCCTGTGGTGGGATTTTGGATCGTGACACATTGGTATCAGAGCTCTAGGTTCATAGGTTCTACAAGTCACGAACGAGTCTAGTAGAGTCTTGCGGATCGGTACGGAGACGTCTGTACTTATCTTCTAGAGGCTACAGAACTGTTAGGAAATTTTCATTTCTTTCATTCCTGTCGTGCGGAATTTGTTGAATTTGGAATTTGAACCTTTGTATCTCCATTCTCTCACATATGGTGAGGACACGTGCTACCAGGTTAGCTAAGAAGGCATCCGCTCATACTGCTAGGGCTGCAAGAGGCCGGGGCCGAGATAGAGGTCGAGAAAGGGCACGTGCTGCGACTAGAGCACCTGTCAGAATAACAGTTGAGGAGCCACCAACAGCTCCACTTGGGGAACAGGTACCAGAAGCACCTGTTGTTACCCCAAGACTTCAGGAGACTTTAGCATAGTTCCTGAGTATGATTGGTACATTAACTTAGGCAGGATTGATCTCTGTTGCACCAAACATTTCGCAGATTGGTGGAGTAGCTTAGACTCCTACCACAACTCCAGAGCAGCAGGTTCACGTTGGACAGGTTCCGGGTGTAGTACCGGTACAACCTGTTATTCCAGTTTTGCCTGAGGTCAGGCCCGAGGCATCAGAAGAAGAACAAAAGATAATTGAAAGGTTTAAGAAATATGATCCACTAACTTTCAGTGGCACAACTACAGCAGATGCCCAAGGATTTCTAGAAAATTGTCACCGTATTCTCCGCACCATGGGTACTGTGGAAGTTAGCGGAGTTGCCTTTACTACATTTCAACTGTCATGCACAGCGTATCGGTGGTGGCAAATCTATGAAGAAGGAAGACCAGCCGATGCAACACCACCAACTTGGACTCAATTTTCGGAAATGTTCTTGAAAGAGTTTGTTCCCCAGACTCTCCGAGATGCGTGGAGCACAAAGTTTGAACGGTTGCGTCAGGGCACTATGACAGTGTCAGAATATGCTATCAGGTTCAGTGATTTAGCCCGTCATGCACCTATCTTAGTTCCGACAATCAGAGAACGGGTCCGCAGATTTATTGAGGGGCTCGATTATGATATAAAATATGTATGGCTCGAGAATTGCAAGCTGATACTCAATTTCAACAAGTAGTGGAGATTGCAAGAAAGATTGAGGGTGTTTTAGGCGAGAAAAGGGAGTCTAAGGAGGCCAAAAGGTCTCGAAGTTGTGGAGGATTCAATGGGTTTTCTCTTCAGCTAGAACCCATTATAGCGGAGGCTCGAGCAGTTGTTCAGCTCAGTCTGCACATCAAATTACTCGGAGTGCTCTAGTTTACAGTGAACCACCGACACGAGATTCTTACAGTGTTTATTCCAGTTATCCAGCACAGACTCAGTACGAGCAGCCACGACCTCAGAGGGGTTTTTATGAGTGTGGTGATACTAGGCACATCATGAGAGATTGTCCCAGACTAGGGAGGGGTGAATTTCATCAGAACACTCCAACTACAAGCTTTATTCCAGTCGATACTCCACGTGCACAGTCAGCTAGAGGTGGAGGACAGGCGGGTAGTGGGGTCCTAAGAGGTGGAGGCCCGACCCGTTGATTTAATCACTATGATTTGGCTGAGGCCAATACAACAGATGGTGTCATTACATGTACGATCCTGATTTTTATTATAAAAGGATATTTTCCTTAATTTGATTTGGTTCTGAATATTGAGGTGAGTCCTCCTATTATGCTCCACTTATGGGTGAGCTTCGTAAATTTGTGAACCACTTATATGTTTATCCCTGTTGGGAGATTTAAAGATGTGAGCCCGTGTCTGTTATTTTATTTTTGTACACCATTGAGGGTTATAAGTCCAAAAGTTATTTTTAGTATTCATTATAGTGGGATTAATGTGTTTCGGAATAATTGATCCCAATTTTTATGAATTATATTCCCTACCGGTATGAGGGTTCGTTATGTGTTATGAAAAATGTTTATGAAATTTATTGAAAAGAAGAAAGAAAGGAAATTGAAAATTCCAGTTGGCACAATGTGCAAAATACTTGTGATTTGGAGTTGAGGACGAGATCCTCGCATTTTTTAACATGATGTGAAATATTTAAACCGGGCTACAAGCCGCGATGGAAGTTATGTAAGGACGAGGTCCTTGTGGTGAAATATTTATGAGTTTAAAATTTTCCCTTTGTAAAATTTAATTGTACATTAGTAATAATATGGAGTCATGCCTGTTAGGCTTATTTGATAATTCTTGTATATTTTTCTGTGCATATTCAGCCATTTTGGTGCTATAAACATTGAGTTTTAACCTATGAGATGAGTGTCTATGTGGCATTAAATATGACTCATTAATCCGAGTAAGCAATCATGAGGTCTTCATGCCTCACATTCTGTTATATGTGTTGTGATAATTCGAAATAAGGTGGTGGTTAATATGAGATTAATTGATGATGCTAGAATTAATTATGAACAACTTTTAAGACCAGAGCTGTGGTGATGAGCATACATGTGATGTGCTTCATGTCCTGATATCATTATGATAATGCAGTGCTTGTAATGCTGAGATTGGTGTTATTGATATATACCTTATGGTATTGTGTTGGGTTGTGGATATGTTGTTAGGAGATGTTTTGGTGTTACTCTGGCAGGTGAATAGGCCCAATTACAGGGGAGACTCTGCCGAAATTTCTGAAAAAAATTTAGGACTTAGTAAAATTTGAAGGATTGAGATTTGTAAAGGAAGAGATAAATTATGTTATGTGTTTGAGGGCGAATGATCCTAAGCGGGGGAGAATGTAACACCCCAGAAAAGGTTTGAAGTACTTCAACACTATCAAGAAAATGATGTGTGCGTAGGCACGAGTTGCTATAGCCAGTTGAGACTAATACCATGTGTCGAAGTGAAAATCAGGCCTTTTGGAAATGATTGGAGAGTTAGGGAATTTGCTTTAAAGCTTATAAGAATGGAGAAAAGAAGTAATCTCAATTGAGATGGTGTCGTCGGACCCGTGTTAAATTTCGGGAACGTAGAATCACCCACAAGTATGTGTGTAAGAATACACTCAGTAATTTAAAGTCCTCAGAAAGATTCTTGGCACGTTCGAGGACGAACGTTTGTTTAAGAGGTGGAGAATGTAACAACCTGACTTGTCGTTTTAAGGAATTACGCCTCGTTCAGTGACTTAAGGTCTCGAGAAGTTTCGCAATATGTATTGTGACCCGCGTGTATGGTCGAGTTTGGTTTTCGGAAGATTCAAAATTTAATTTAAAGAAAAATTCTCATTTTGAAGCTTAAATGGAAAGAGTTGATCGGGGAGTTGACTTTTGAGCAAACGACCCCGGAATGGAATTTCGATGATGGAAATAGCTTCGTATGATGATTTTGGATTTAGGCATATGTTCGGATTTGGATTTGGAAGTCCGTAGGACAATTCGACATATTTTGGCAAAAGTTGGAAAATATAAGATTTTTGGAAAAAGTCCGACCGAAGGGTGAATTTTTGATAACGAGGTCGGATTTCGATTCCGTAAATGGGAATAGCTCCCTTACGTCAATTATGACTTGGGTGCGCATTCCGGATTGATTTGATACGTTTCAACGCAAAATATAGAAGTTGAAAGATTTGAAAAACTTATAATTCGATTCGATGCGCGGTTCGTAATTGTGGCATTGTTTGACATGGTTTGAAGCCTTGACTAAGTTCGTATTATATTTTGGGACATTTTGGTATAATTGGTTGAGGTCTCGGGTAGCTCGGATGAGTTTCGGATGAGGTTTGGATCGAATTTGGACTTCTTGAAAATGCTGGGATTTCTGCTGTTTCTGGGAAGACCTCTTGGGATCGCACCTGCGGAAATTTGGGCGCAGGTGCGACCATCGCAGAAGCGAGATGAAGCTCGCAGAAGCAAAATTGGCTGGGCTGGACTGAGGCCGCAGGTGCGAAGCATTTCTCGCACCTGCGTGTGTGCAGAAGTGGAAGCTCTTTCGCAGGTGCGAGGGCAGCGCCAGTGGACGTCGCAGAAGCGAGAATTGGCTCGCAAAAGCGAGCTCGCGGGTGCGATAAAATGGTCCGCAGGTGCGCAAACTAGGCAGAATGTTAAGGACCAAAAATGGTCATTTCGCCATTTTCGTTTTGGGATTTTTGGAGCTCGGATTTGGGCGATTCTGGAGGGATTCTTCACAAGCTTGGTTGGGGTAAGTGTTCTATATCCTAAAGTGATTATATTTCATGAATCTATGATTATATTCATCGTTTAATTCGGATTTAAATGGAAGAAATCAAGATTTTAACAAAATTTTCCAAAAACAAAAATTTAAGATTTGGAGATCGAAATGTTATTGGAATTCGATAAAAATGGTATGGTTGAACTCGTATCGGAATGGGTGTTCGGATTTCATGAAAATTATGTCGGGTTCCGAGGGGCGAGCCCCGCGTTGACTTTTGTTGACTTTTTGGAATAAAATTTTATGTCAGCGTATTATTATCCGAAACTATTTCTGATAAATTTTAATGAAGTTATAAAATTAATTTGGATAGATTCGAGCTGTCCGGAGGCCAATTCAAG
Source organism: Nicotiana tabacum (assembly GCF_000715075.1). Classification (NCBI taxonomy): domain Eukaryota; kingdom Viridiplantae; phylum Streptophyta; class Magnoliopsida; order Solanales; family Solanaceae; genus Nicotiana; species Nicotiana tabacum. The sequence goes on along the minus strand of NC_134098.1, from coordinate 72,146,518 downwards.
CAAGAGGGCTATTTTGGAATATCGGCCTAACTTCAAAAAGGTAAGTGTCTTGCTTAACCTCGAGTGGGGGAATTACCCCTTAGGCATTTAGTCTTATGTGCCATTTGTGAAATGTGAAAAGCCGTGTATGCAAGGTGACGAGAACGTACTCGGGCTTATACGTGAAAAATTCATTGAATTAGAGCCTTAGGCATTATTGTGTAGTAAATTGGGAAATTGTTGAAAATTATTAAATCATCTGTTTGCCATGCCTAAATCCTTATTGTTGAATTTGTTTTATATGATAATTTGATGTGATTGTTACTTGAAATATTTATGAAATTTCGTGAGTATTGTTGGTTTAATATTTCTTGGAAATTAATTCCAATATGAATTTTTTATGCAAATAATTAATTTAAGCGAGCTTAAGAATAAGTGTTAATATAATTATCTAAATTTGCATTAATGAAGGGTTTTTTTTTATGCTGAGTAATTTCTATCTCTATTGATTATTTTTGGATGTTATATACATTGTGTGGAGCCTTGGGCTATTTGTTGTGAAATTAATTAATTTTATTATATCTTTGGAATCTGGTTGTGGCCATTGGGCAAATTGTGATATGAATTGACTTTATTATGTTGTCAGGTTAAATTCCCGTGTAAATTGTAGTGTTGTGTGAGTTATTATTTTGGGGAGATAAGGGTGGCATTTTACCGTTGATCTTATGTAGGTATAAGGGTGGCATTTCACTATTGTTGTGTTGTTGAAATATTGTCTGGGTAGAGCGATAAGGGTGGCTATAGGAGTGATAAGGATGGCAATAGGAGTAATAAGGGTGGCTATTGATATTGTCTGAGCGGAGCGATAAAGGTAGCTATAGGAGTGATAAGGGTGGCAATAGGAGCGATAAGGGTGGCTATTGTCAGGGACGATATGTGATGATGTGGGGTTGTGGTGTTGATAATTTTCATGTGATGTTGTGATTTTCTTGTATTTATTTTTATACCTTGTGCCATTTGTCTTGTTGTTGGTAAATTGATAACAATCTGATTTATGTTGAAATTGAGAGCTTGTGGCTATTGCCAGGCGGATTATAAAATGAAATGTGGGCACGATGTGCCGTGAGTAAATAATGAGCATATTTGCTACGTGAATTGTCCATGCAATTGTGATATGAAATGTGGGCACGGGGTGCTGTGGTGAAATGATAATGATAATTCGCACGTGAATTGTCCATGCAGTTGTGATATAAAATGAGGGCACGAGGTGCCGGAAAAATATGATGATTTAATTATGGGCACAAGGTGCCGTGGAAATATGAAAATGGGCTGAGACCTGTATTTTTATGATTATGAAATGATGTGTCACATGGTGACTTTTTAATTGAAAGAATTATATTCAAAATATTTATTTGGAATTTTTTTTACTTAGAAAGTATTATATGAAAGAATTGTGTTTGAAAGATATTTATTTGAGGAAATTATATTTGAAAGGATTTATTAAAAGAGTTATATTTGAAAAATAATTATTTGAGAAAATTATATTTGAAAGAGAGTTATCTGGAAGAATTATATATGAAAGACATTTATTTGAAGGACTTGATTTAATTGGGTGTAATTGTATTTATTAATTGTTGAGTGATATTAATGGTATTCTTGTTGTCTGTTGTGCATATCACTGGTTGTTTTATCCTGCCCTTATTATTATTTGTTTCCTATTACTTTGTATATTATATTGTACAGGTTATTAGACTAGTAAGTGTCCTGACTGTACCTCGTCTCTACTCCATTGAGGTTAGTCTTGATACTTACTGGGTACCGACCTTGGTGTACTCATACTATACTTCTGCACATTTTTGTGCAGATCCAGGTATTGGAGATATCAGACTTGAGCAGAGTTAAAGCGCGATCGTAAGGATTCAAGGTAGAGTTGCTTGGCCGTCGCAGTCCCTTGGAGTCTTTTCATTTCATTGTACTGTTAATTTATAATCAAACAGTATTGTATATTCGGTCCTCGTGATCATTCCAAGTATTCAGTTAGAGTTCGTGACTTATTACTACCAGTCTTGGTATGTTGTATATTCATATTTATTCCGCTGTTAGTTTTGGTTACTTATTTAATTCCAAAAAAATGGCTTCAAAATGTAATAGAAATCGGCTTACCTAGTCTTAGAGACTAGGTGCCATCACGACGCCTGTGGTGGGATTTTGGGTCGTGACACCTCTGGTGCTCATATTTAACTTGCTGGCAATTTAGACACCTAGCTACATACTCAACTATGACTTTTTTCATTTGTTGCCACCAATAATGCTGCCTCGGGTCACGATATATCTTTGTAGCACCTGGATGAATAGAATACCGAGAACTGTGTGCCTCCTCTAAGATCGTTTTCCTCAGTCCATCCACATTAGGAACACATAGACGATCCTGGAGTTGCAGAACACCATCCACGCCAATAGCAACTTTCTTGGCACCACCCCGTAGTACCATTTCTCGAAGAACCATTAAATGTGGATCATCATACTGGCGGGCCTTGATCTGCTCGAATAGTGAAGACTGGGCCACAACATATGCAAGAACTCGGCTAGGCTCTGAAATATCCAGCCTCACAAGTCTGTTAGCCAAGGACTGAATATCCAAAGATAATGGCCTCTCCTTTGCTGAAATGAAAGCCAAACTACCTATACTCTCCGCCTTTCTACTCAAGGCATCTGCAACCACATTTGCTTTGCCCTGATGATACAGGATAGTAATATCATAATCTTTTAGTAACTCAAGCCATCTGCGCTATCTTAAAATTAGGTCCCTATGCTTGAACAAATGCTGCAAACTTCGATGATCGGTGTAAACTTCACAAGACACTCCATAAAGATAATGCCTCCAAATCTTAAGAGCATGAACAATCACAGCTAACTCCAAATCATGCACTGGATAATTCTTCTCGTGGGGTTTCAGCTGACGTGAAGCATACGCAATAACTCGCCCTTCCTGTATCAATACACAACCCAAGCCAACACATGAAGTGTCACAATACACTATATACATCCCCGAACTGGAAGGCAACACTAATACTGGTGCGGTAGTCAATGTTGTCTTGAGCTTCTAAAAGCTCACCTCACAATCATCAAACCATCAAAACGGAGTATCCTTCTGGGTTAATTTGGTCAAAGGTGATGCAATAGATGAAAAACCTTCCACGAACCGACGATAATAACCTGCTAAACCTAGAAAACTCCTTATCTCAGTCGCCAAAGTGGGATGATGCCAATTCTGAACTGCCTCAATCTTTTTGGGATCAACTTTAATACCCTAGCCCGATACAATATACCACAAGAATGCTACAGACTCTAGCCAGAATTCACATTTTGAGAACTTAGCATATAGCTTTTGTTCCCGTAGCGTCTGAAGAACCACTCTCATATGTTGTTCGTGCTCCTCCTTACTGCGCGAGTAGATCAAGATGTCATCAATGAAGACAATGACAAACGAATCAATATATGGTCTGAATACCCTATTCATCAAATCCATAAACGCTGCGAGGGCATAAGTTAAACCGAAAGACATCACCAGAAATTCATAATGACCATATCTAGTCCGGAAAGTAGTCTTCGGAACATCCGAATCCCGAATCTTCAACTGATGGTACCCCGACCTCAAGTCGATCTTAGAGAACACCCTAGCACCCTGCAACTGATCAAATAGATCATCAATATATGGTAGCGGGTACTTGTTCTTAATAGTGACTTTGTTCAATTGACGATAATCAATACACATTCGCATCATTCTATCCTTCTTCTTGACAAATAATACCGGTGCACCCTAAGGCGATACACTCGGTCTGACGAACACTTTGGCTAGTAACTCCTCAAGCTGTTCTTTCAATTCTTTCGGAGCCATGCGATATGGTGGGATAGATATAGGCTGGGTGTCTGGAGCCAAGTCAATACAGAAATCAATATCACGATCAGGTGGCATGCCTGGAAGATCTGAAGGAAATACATCAGAGAACTCCCGAACTACAAGCACTGAATCAATAGTCGGAGTCTCTGCAGTAGTATCCCGAACATAGGCTAGATAAGCTAAACAACCCTTCTCAACCATGTGTTTAGCCTTCATAAAAGAAATAACCTGATTAGATGCACTAACAGACGAACCCTTCCACTCCAACCTAGGAAATTCTTGAATAGCCAAGGTGACAGTCTTGGCATGGGAATCTAGGATGGCATGATATGGAGATAACCAGTCCATGCCCAGGATGATTTCGAAGTCGATCATCTTAACCAATAAGAGATCTGCTCTAGTTTCATAACCACAGAATGTAATAATATAGGACCGGTAGATCCGATTCACAATAATAGAATCACCCACAGGAGTGGATACATAAACATGAGTACTCAAGGACTCACGAGAAACACCTAGGAAATGAGCAAATAGAGATGACACATAGGAATATGTAGACACTGGATCAAATAATACGGAGTCATCTTTGCCGCAAACAGAAATAATACCTGTAATCACGGCATCTGAGGCCTCTACATCTGGTCTGACCGGAAAAGCATAGAACCGAGCTGGAGCACCAACTGGCTAGCCTCCGCCTGGCTGACCTCCACCTCTAGGACGACCCCTACCCACCTGTCCTCCATCTCTTGGTGGTCGGACGACTGGTGGAGCAACTGGTGTGGTAATCATAGGTTGTTGACCCTGCTGCACTGGTCTACCCCGAAGCCTGAGGCAGAATCTCCGCATGTGACTGGGATCCCCGCACTCGTAACAACTCTTCGGTGCAATGGGCTGCTGACTAAGAATCTGGCCCTGGTGACCTGAATACCCACTGGAAGAACCCTGAATGGCTGGTGGGCGATAAGAACTCTCTGGTATAGCACTGAAATAAGGTCACACTGGAGTACCCCGAGGAGGTGGTGGTGCTGGATATAGGGGTCTGCTGGACTGCCCTCTCACGAACTGACCTCTGCCCCCAGACGGAGCACCTATGAACTTTCCAGAATATCTAAACCGCTTATCTCTCATAACCTGCTCTCGGCTACGCTGACGCACACCCTCAATCCTCCAGGCTATCTCCACGACTAGCTCATAAGAAGTACCCATCTCAACCTCTCGAGCAATATTGGCCTGAATGCCAGTATGTAAACCCGCAACAAACCACTGCACTCTCTCCGCCTCAATAGGGAGTATCATAAGTGCATGGCGAGATAACTCAGAGAACCTCGCCTCGTAATCGGTCACTGACATCTGACCCTACTGGAGCTGCTCAAACTGAAACCGCAACTCTTCCCTCTGGGAGGGTGGAATATACCTGTCCAAGAAAATACGGGTTAACCTATCCCAAGTCATGGGTGGAGAATTTGCTGGTCTGCCAAGAAGATAAGACTTCCACCATCTACGAGCCCTGCCCTCTAGCTGAAAAGTAGCAAAGTCTACCCTATGAGACTCCAATATCCTCATGTTGTGCAGTCTGTCCCTACACCGATCAATGAAGTCCTGGGGATCCTCATGTCGCTCACCCCCAAAGACATGAGGATGTAGTCTAGTCCATCTATCCAATAGTTTTTGTGGATCAGCGGCTGCAGCTGGCCTGGGCTCAGGTGTAGCTACTGCCACTGGCTGGGCTCCACTCACGAGTAGTGCACCCTGGGTCTGATATACAGTAGCTGCCTACCCATGAGCCTGTGCGGTAGGGGTCTGTGCTCCCCCGCCCACCTGAGATGTGGTTGGGTCTGGCAAAAATAAACCGGCCTAAGTCATAGTGTCCATGAACCGCAGCATACGACCCATGACATCCTGGAATCCCGGTGCAGATATGAAATCCACCGGAGCTGGCTCTGCCACAGAAACCTTGCCCTGTTCCTCAATGATGGGATCCTCTGCTGGATCCACTGGTGGCCTTACTGGAACAGTCCTGGGACGTCCCCATCCCCTACCACGGGCGGGAGCCCTCCCTCGGCCTCTAACAACTGGGGGAGTAGCTCTTCCCTGGTCTGGAGCCTCGTTAGAGAGCGTTCTCACCATCTATGAGAGAATAAGAGAAAGATATTTAGTATTACATCAATCGCATGATGGAATTTGAAGAAAGGTAGTTTCCTAACATCATATAGCCTCTCGAATATAAGTACAAATGTCTCTGTACCGATCCGCAAGACTCTATTAGGTCTACTCATAACTTGTGAGACCTACGTGAACCTAGTGCTCTGATACCATGTTGTCACGACCCAATTTCACCTATAGATCATGATGGCGCCCAACATTACAGCCAGGCAAGCCAACTAGTAATTTAAACACATATTCAATCCTTTTTAAAATTAACCGAATAATTAAACTCTTCTTACTTGTAATAATCAAGACAATGTGAAAAGACCTGGTAAATTAAAATAACTAAGAAAATAATTAAATCCAAAAATTCTACTAATGTGTGTGCGAAGAACTGGTGTCACAAGTGTTTGAGTATCTAGTAGATTATACAAAAATTATAAATACTGTCTGAAATAAAGTAGACAGAAATACGTTTTTTTATTTTAGGAAGAGGCACTGGTTGCTGCAGAACAGCTCATAAAGCAGCTCACCACTAAGCCTCTGGATAACGCGGGTGCGCGCTGATAGGTCCAACGATAGCACCTGTCTCAGGTCCTGCACAAAAAGTGCAGCAAGTGTAGCATGAGTACGTAAACAATGTGTACCCAGTAAGTATCAAGCCTAATCTCGAAGAGGTAGAGACAAGAGGTCGACTTTGACACTCACTAAGGGTCAATAATAATAATTGAAATAAAATATAAAATTATTTAAATCAACATGATTCATAAAGTTAACAATAATTTTCTTTAACCAACAGAAATAATTAAATTCTTTCAAATGCAATAATTTTCAATCTATTAATAAAATTCACAAGATGCAATTAAAATATCAAGGTATCGTGTAATTATTATTATTATTAGGCATGATTTCTGCCGAGGTCATACGGCCTGATCCAGAGTATCGTGTACACTACCGAAGGACGTGCGGCGCGATCCATAGATGCATCTATTCTGCCGAGGCGTTCGGCTCGCTCCACAAGAAAGGAGGACATTTTCTTATGTACCTCCGGAATGAGAGTATATTTATTATAAGATTTATTCGAAAAGATGAGCAATTTCTTTTAACAATTAATTAATTTAAACAGAAAATTAAGTATATATGGGATTTCCATCTTTTACTAGCTTTCCCTAAAATTTCACAATATAGTTCAAATAATTTAATTAAATAAAGGATACAATTTACGCAAATAATTCATGCTTTGAGTCCTAACTACTCGGACTTTAGCATAGATAGTTTCTACGTACGGACTCTCGTTACCTCGTGCGTACGTAGCCCCCACAATTAGCAACAATTATTAATTTAATCACCTATGGGGTAATTTCTCCCTCACAAGATTAGACAAGAGAGTTACCTCAACTTGCTCCAATTTAATCCACTAGTAGGCCCTTTCCTCGATTATCCAACTCCGTATGGCTCGAATCTAGCCAAAATAATTCAATACAATCACTGAAAATTATAGGAATCAATTTCATAAGAAAATACTATATTTTTTAATAAAAATCCGAAATTAACTCGAAAATTATCCATGGGGCCCACGTCTGGGAATCCGGCAAAAGTTACGAAATATGAACGCTTACTCAACCACGATTCTACCCCATACTAAAATTACTAAATTCCGATAACAATTCGGCCCTCAAATCCTCAAATCTATCCAAGAGAGTTTTTCAAACTTTTCCAACTTGATTCACCAATCTATATATAAATATAAAGCAGGGCCGTTAGAAAGTGACGTGGCATCTCTTATTGATGAGGAAATGTATTTATCTATTTTCTTAGAATTTTAGGGATTTTTATTCTCTTTTCACACAATAAACTCAATTAATAAATCTAAAAAATTAATTTCCTGAAACGGTGCATTAATTTTCTTATTTTGCACCTATTACGTCGCCTCTCTTTCCTCATTATTATGTATCATTACAACTTTTTGTTGAAACTTCTCCTTTTTTCCCCGCAAGCGTCTTCTCAACCTCCTTTGTTTCGATTTCCTTCCTTGAAACATATGCATTTACTTTCTTCCTTTACTCACTTTTATTACTGCCTTTAATTATAGATTATCTTTATTCATTTCTTCCCAGCCTCCAAATCTTCTTCTAATCATTTTTTTGGTCAGGTTTAATTATATCTCACTTTTTGTTAACACCTATATATAATATTTCTAAGTGGTAAGATCAGAGAAAAAGACAAGAAGAAAGTACGTACATTTCTTTTTCCATTTTTACCTAATCTGAAACTTTTCGATTTTTATCTTCTTCGTCTTTTTTCATCTTTTAAATTTTTCCCTTTTTCTTATTTTGTTTTGTGGGTTTATTTTCCATTTTCTTTTCTTTATCGTAAATATAAGAAAATTTCAAAAAGGAAAATAAGGTGTAGAGTGTAGATTTTACATATATATTCCTATGGCCAAAGAACACGTATATATTTTTTTTCTTCTTTTTTTTCTAATTAGCTTTGTTCTTTTTATCTCCCCTTATTTGACGAATCCCGCTTGGTGAAGATTAAGCTTGGTGAAGATTAAGGATCAGACAATCGTGTTTAATTTAGAGTAGGAAACTGATATAAGAGAAATGACTTTCTTGAAAAGTTTTTTCTCTTCCTTTTTAAAGAAAATTTATGAATACTAGAATTAGTTAAATCGCCATTTGACCGAAAAAGCATAAAGTTTTTCAGGAAAAAATAGATAACAAAGATAACTATTCCCCGACCATTACTTGAAATGTAAAGACACTGAGTGAAGTTGAACACTAGGAATCTAGGATTGCCTTGATCATATATATTCTATCATAAATGTCTTTAAATCCTCCACACACACATATATATATAGACACAAATCACATCTCATGCATGTAAACAGTGAATAAAGTAAATAAAATATAATTTCCTTTTTCCCCTTTTAGTAATGAAGAAGTAAAATAATTTTTTTGTTGGAGAAATCTACTACTTCAATGGAGAAGTGTAATGTCACAATGAATATAGAAATTTCTATTGTAGTTTATAGATTACTTAATTTACAAAAGAAAAAAAATTGCTAATGACAACATAATTTTACTAATTATGAATGACGAAAAAGTTAAATCATATACTATGTGTTTTTATTACTAATTATTGTTTTTTTACCACAAAAATATTTTTTTACGAAATGGTTATATATATGAAGTTATTAAGCATATATCATTGTAGTTTTAATATCATTCTTTTTGTTGACTTCAAATTATTTTTTGTAAAACTGAGCTAACTGTTAAAAATATAAATATGTTCTACATATTCAGCTTATAGAATTAAAATTATAAAGGAAATTTTTAAATCTCAATTATTTATTTTATGACCGCGCAGAGCACGACAAATTCACTAGTTAAATGATAAAAACAGTGATAGATTCGGGTAATTTAACCAATATTGAGTTAAGAACACTTACCCCATTATTTTCTCTGAATATCTCCCAAACATCGCCTCAATCCGAGCTCCAAATCGGTAAAAATGAAAAATGGGACGCGATCGGTAAAAATCAGAACTTAAAACTCTCTGCCCAGTGATTTCTTCTACGCAATCGCGAAATTCCTCACGCGATCGTGTAGCACAAATTTTTACTCCCCAAAAATAACCCTATGCGATCGCGGTCTTGTCCACGCGATCGCGAAGTTCAAACTTACAGGCCTACGTGATCGCAAAAGAATCCACGCGATCGCGAAGCACAAACGCGTGGCCTCCCCTTCTGCTCCACTTACTCTATGCGAACACAACCTTCTTCGCGCGTTTGCGAATACCAAACTCCCACACTTACGCGATCGCGACCCTATTCACGCGATCGCGAAGAACAAAAATATCACTGCCTCAAACAAGCCTACGCGATCGCAAACTATCTCACGCGATCGCGTAGAACAAAGTCACCTCTGCCCAAAATACCCTACGCGATTGCAGATGAACTTATGCGATCTTGTATAAGGAAATCAGAAGAAAAATACCAGCAGCTATCAGGAATCTCCCAAAGACTAAAAATGATCCGTTAGCCGTCCGAAACTCACCCGAGCCCCTCGGGACCTCAACCAAATATATCAACAAGTCCTAAAATATCATATGAACTTAGTCGAAATCTTAAATCACATCAAACGACGCTAAAACCACAAATCATACTCCAATTCAAGCTTAATGAAACTTAAAATTTTCAACTTCTACATTCGGTGCCGAAACCTATCAAATCAAGTCCGATTGACCTCAAAGTTTGCACACAAGTCATAAATAACATAACGGGGCTATAAAAATTTTCGGAACTGGATTCCGACCCCGATATCAATAAGTCAACTCCCCGGTCAAACTTTCAAACTTAAATTCTTGTTTTAGCCATTTCAAGCCTAATTTAACTACTGATTTCCAAATAAAATTCCGAACATGCTCCTAAGTTATAAAATCATCATACGAACCTATTGGAACCATCAAATCCCGATTCCGGGGTCGTTTTCTCAAAATATTGACCGAAGTCAAACTTGGCCTTTTAAAGCCAAACTAAGGAACCAATTGTTCCGATTTCAACCCGATCACTTCCAAATTCTGAACCAACCATCCTCGCAAGTCATAAATTAATAAAAGTACATACGAGGAGTTTTATTTAGGAGAACGGGGTTCTAAAAGTCAAAATAACCGGTTGGGTCATTACACTGTATAAATCATCCAAAACCCATTTTGGAGCCGTTTACACAAAAGTCAAATTCTGATCAACTCTTACCTCTTAAGCTTCCAAAACTTGAATCCGTCTTCCGATTTGACTCTGAATCATCCGGTAACTGAATTCAACCACGCACGTAAGTCAATATACATAATACGAAGTTGCTCAAGACCTTATGCTGCCGAACGAGACTTAAATTCTCAAAACGACCGGCCGGGTCGTTACAATAAATATATTGAAAGAACTTAGCATTCTTTGTTTCAATTATAGTATTGCAATCAAGCACATCACTTTTTAAAATAAGAAATTTATATGCATCATTATGTTCAGCATATCCAATAAGCATGCAACCAGCAGTTTTAGAACCTATTTTTCTCTTTTTATGTTCAGTCAAAAGAACTTTAGCAAGGCACCCCCACACTTTTAATATTTCAAGTTAGGTTTATAACCCTTCCACAATTCATACGGAGTTTTGCTAGTTCTTCTATGTGGTATTCTATTTTGTAAGTGACATGCAAATAATATAACTTCACCCCATAAATTGTCAGGTGCATTAGAACTAACTAACATAGAGTTCATCATCTCTTTCAATGTTCTATTTTTCCTTTCAGCTACTCCATTTGACTCAGGTGAATAAGGCGGAGTTACTTTATAACGACCCGACTTGTCATTTTAAGAATTTATATTCCGTTTAGTAGCTTAAGGTCTCGAGCAGCTTTGAAATGTATATTATGACTTGCGAGGATGGTCAAGTTTGGCTTTCGCATAATTCAGGATTTAATTGAAAGAACAATTCTTGTTTTGGAAGCTTAAGTTGAAATAATTGACCGGATGGTGAATTATATGTAAACGACCCCAAAATAGAATTTTGATGATTCTAATAGTTTCGTATGATAATTTTGGACTTAGGAGCGTGTCCGAAAAATTATTTGGAAGTCCGTAGTGAAATTTTGCTTTAAATGGCGAAAGTTAAATTTTTGGGAAGTTTGACCGGGGAGTTGACGTTTTGATATCGGAGTCGGAATTCAGTTCTGAAAATTTTCATAGATACGTTTATGTCATTTATGACTTGTGTACAAAATTTGAGGTCAATCGAAATTGACTTGATAGGTTTTGGCATCGAATGTAGAAGTTAAAAATTCTTAAGTTCCTTAAGCTTGAATTGGGGTATGATTCATGGTTTTAGCATTGTTCTATGTGATTTGAGATTTCAACTAAGTTAGTATAATATTTTAGGACTTGTTGGGGTATTGGGTTGAACGTCCGAGGGCCTCGGGTGAGTTTCGGAGTGGTTTCAGATTATTTTTTTACTGCTGGTTTTTTTTACAGCAATGTGCAAAATTTCTGATGCGCAGAGCTGACTTTGGAAGCTTATATCTCGAAATATATAAGGAATCTAGAAATTTTCAAAACATAAAAGTTGTAGACCTTTTATTATAGTTTCCAGAATAATAAACCATTTATCATCTGGACATTTGTACAGAAAGTTATGATCGATTGACTGAAGCTGGTACTGCAGATTTTGGCTACAACAGTGTGCATCGCCAGAAATGTTTGTTGCATATGGCTAATTTTGGGAGCTTATATCTCTCAATATATAAGGAGCTGGGTGATGAGCAAAGCACGAAAGTTTCAGTCCTTTGTATCTAGTTTGCAGAAATGTAAACCGTTTGGCAATTGGAGTTGAGTACAAGAAGTTATAGTTGATACACTACAAGCTGTCGGGGAAGAGTTTTGGAAGAGTTTGATGTTTTCAGCATAAGCATGTAATGATCTAAAGGTTTATTTTTAGTTCTAGAGATAGAAATTCATTTTTAAGACTTCAGGAATTTTGATAATTAATTATAGGAGTGATCTGGAAAATTTGGTCTAATTTTATCAAGTCGCGATTGGGTTTTTAGCGCGAAACATGAGTTAATTATTTAACGAGCGAAATTGGTATCGCATTGAGCACATAGGCTCTGAATTGAGTTTCGATTGAATGACTAGGTTTATATTATTATTTGTGACTCATAAGAATAAGAATCGTCGAATTCTGAGTTCGTATGATGGAGTTAGAGCCTTTTTAGTGAAAACAATAACTGCTGGTGCAAGCAAGTTCTGGTGTGGACTTTTAGTGACGGATGGGAAGAAACTTAAGGAGCAAAAATGGTCATTTCCTTCATTTCGTTTTGAATTTTTGGAGTACGGTTCCGGGCGATTTTGAGGATTTCTTCACGACTTCGATTTGGGTAAGTGTCCTATATCCAAAAGTGATTATATTTCATAAATCCATGGTTATATTCATCATTTATTTCGGATTTAAATGGAAGAAATCAAGATTTTTGCAAAACTTTTCAAGAATGAAAATTTTAGATTTGGAGGTCGAGTTGTTATAGGAATTTGATAAAATTGGTATGGGTGGACTCATAATTGAATGAGTTATCGGATTTTGTGAGTTTCATCAGATTCCGATATGTGGGCCCCACGGGCAATTTTTGAGTTAAATTTTGGATTTTGTTGGAAAATTAGTATTTTCATATGGAATTAATTCCTATAATTAGTATTGACTGAATTGAATTAATTTGGATAGATTTGAGCTGCCCGAAGGTCAATTCAAGCAAGAAGGTTATTTTGGAATATCGGCCTAACTTCAAAAAGGTAAGTATCTTGCCTAACCTTGAGTGGGGGAATTCCCCTTAGGCGTTGAGTCTTATGTGGAAATTGTGTGATTGAAAGTCGTGTACACAAGGTGATGAGTACGTACTTGGTTTATATGTACAAATTATATCGGTTAAAATTCGTAGACACCCTTATGTATTATATTGGAAAATTGTTGGAACTTAGTAAATCCTTGAATTGCCATGCCTCGTTCCTTGTTTGTCGAAATTGTATTTTATATGATAATTTTGTGTTATTGTTACTTGGATTTTTATGTGAATTCCGTGTGCTTGTTGATTTGATATATTTCTTGGAATTAAATTCATTATTGAATCCTTATCTGTAAATAATTATTAAATAAGTTTAAAATGAGGCATTAATTTATATTTATTAAAATCTGTATTAAAGAAATTGTTGTCCTATGCTGAGTTACTTTTTCATCTCTGCTGTTGTTTTGAGATTTTATATACGTTGTGTGGAGCCTTGGGCTATTTTTGAGAAATTTATTGATTTTACTATATCATTGGAATTGGTTGTGGCCATTGGGCAAATTGTGATATGGATTGATTGTGTTGTGTTGTCGTGATAATATTCCATGTAAATTATTCTGTGATTTGAGTTATTATTATGAGGATATAAGAGTGGCATTTTACTGTTGATATTATGTGAGTATAGGGGTGGCATTTCACTGTGGTTATATGTGTTGGGATATTGTCTGGGCGGAGCGATAAGGGTGGCTATTCTACGGAGCGATAAGGGTAGCTATAGGAGCGATAAGGGTGGCTATTGATTTTGTCAGGGCGGAAGAATAAGGGAGGATATTATAGGAGTGATAAGGGTGGCTATAGGAGAGATAAGGGTGTCTATTGTCAGGGATGATATGTGATGATATGGAGTTATTGTGTTAGTAATTTTTATGTGATGATGTGGGGTTTATTGAGTTGGTAATTTTCATGTCTTGTAGTGATTTTTCTTGTATTTATTTTTATATCTTGTGCAACTTGTCTTGTTGTTTCGTTAAACTTGATAATAGTCTGATCTATGTTGAAATTGGGAGCCTATGGCTATTGCCAAGCGGATTATGTTATATGGGATCGGGTTGCACGCCACAACAGGTATGATTAATGTTATATGAGATCGGGTTGTACGCCGCAACAGATATGAAATGTGGGCACGAGGTGCCGGGGAAAATATGATGATGATATTGGCACGTGAGTTGTCTGTGCGGTTGTGATAGAGATATTGGCACGAGGTGCCGTGAAAATATGAAATTGGGTTGAGACCCGTATTTTATGATAATGAGATGAGGTGTCACAAGGTGACTTTTTTTTTTAAGAGGATTATATTCCAATTATTATTTGAAAGAATTATATTCGTAAGACATTTATTTGAAAGAATTATATTTGAAGGATATTATTTGAAAGAATTATATTCGAAAGATATTTATTTGAAAGAATTATATTTGAAGGATATTTAATTGAAAGAAGTATGTTCGAAATATATTTATTGGAAAGGATTATATTCTAGAGATTTCCATTGAAAAACTTATAGATGAAAGATGTATATTTTGAAGGACTTGATTATTGGTTGTACTTGTGTTCATTACCTGTTTGAGCAATATTTATGGATTTCTTGTTGCCTTGTTATTTACATCACTAGTTAATTATTGTTGCTATCACTGCTATTTGTTTTTCTATTATTTTTGTATAGTAAATTGCACAGGTTATTAGATTAGTGAGTGTCTTGACTATACCTCGTCACTACTCCACCGAGGTTAGTCTTGATACTTACTGGGTATCGACTGTGGTGTACTCATACTACACTTCTGCACATTCTTGTGCAGAGCCAGATATTTGAGATATCGGACTCGGACAAAGTTAGAGTGGGATCGCAAGGATTCAAGATAGAGCTGCTTGGTCGCCGCAGTCCCTTGGAGTCTTTCTATTTTATTGTACTGTTAATCATTATTCAAACAGTACTGAGTATTCGATCCTTGAGATAATTTCATGTATTCAGTTAGAGTTCGTAATTTAGTATTACCAGTCTTGGGAGGTTGTTTGTAATTATTTCTGTTGTTGGTTTTTGGCACCTGTATTGAATTCAAAAAAAAAAAGGCTTGAATTGTAATTATAATCGGCTTACTTAGTCTTAGAGATTAAGTGTCATCACGACACCTGTGGTGGGATTATGGGTCATGACATACTTCATGAATTATTCCATTCTTTTCATAAAATTCATTCAAAGATAAATATTCTCCACCTCTATCAGATTTAATTTTCTTGATTTTTCTACTAAGTTGATTTTCAACCTCAGTTTTATAAGAAATAAAAGCATTGAAAGTATCATTTTTGTTTCTAAGTAAATACAATTTAGTATATCTAGAAAAATCATCAATAAAAGTCACATAATATCTTTTATCACCTCTAGTCACAGTCAGCTTTAAATCGCCTAAATCAGTGTGAATCAAGGATAATAATCCAGTTTCTCTATTTACAGAAAAACAAGTATTTCTAGTACTTTTAGCTTCAACACAAATTTCACATTTGTTAATATTATTTGAGTCAAAACTAGATATTAAGCCTTGTGACTGCATTTTCTTTATATACGCGACATTAACATGTCCTAGACTAGCATGACACAAAGAAATTGACTCAACCATATAAGTAGAAGAAGATACATTTTTATTGCTGGTATCGAAAATATTTAGCACAAATAAACCATGGTTACAATATCTATTGCCCACAAAAATATTATTTTTGGTCAATACGACCTCATCATTCTCGAAAAAAACCTTCACTCTAACTTTTCCTAATAATCCCATAGAAACCAAATTGGTTTGGATATTAGGAACATGTAATGCATCACTCAATGCTAGAGTTTTACCAGATGTGAGTTTGAGAAGATTTTTTCCTCTCCCAAGAACGCGAATTGTCCTTGAGTCACCAATATAAATAGTTTCTTCTCCTTCCTCAATTTAGGTGTAAGACAAAAATTCATTTTTGTTTGCATAAATATGCCTAGTAGCACCAGAGTCTATCACCCAATCTCTCACATTAGCCACATTATTTATTTTTGAAATGACCGTAACAATTATATTATCCGCTTTAGTCAAATTTAATTTTGACTTAGCGAGATTGTTATTTATCCCAACTCTTCTCTTTCATTGAGGTTTATTTTTTTGAAGGTTTTAATATAAGCATTGGATATGTAACAATGTCTATTTACATACCTGCATTTTGACATTATTATCTGCCAAAGGTATGGATGCAATAACGTATTTGCAACACCATAGATATCTGGCAGGACAACTGGAGTAGCAGCGGGGACAACACCAAAGTTGGTATCAAAAATTTCCGTAGTGATATTACTTTCCACAGTTTCTTAGATTGTAGGGAAAATAACACTGGGGAAATGACAACAATACTGCAATAATATTATTTGTGAGCAAAAATATACGAATTGGCTTGAGTCATGCTGGGCACTGTCCTATGAAACTATTTCAGCAATGTAAAATATTTTTCCAAGATTAAACAAGCCTACCTCTATTTATTTAGAGGATACATGAATCAACAAAATTAAATAATAAATCCAGGAGGTTTGAAAGTTTGGAGAGAAATCAATAATAATAAGTAATGATTGTAGGAAGAAAGTAATGATTGGCTAACTATAAAGAAGGAAGAAGAAAGATGAATTCTCGATTGAGAATTGAGTGAGTATGATGGCTAATCCACAACCTATTTATAGGCAATTAGGGAGGTTGCATGTATAACAAGTGTGGAGAGTCTTTTAACACTTGTCCAAGTATATAAGTCCACTTGGCTTTAATATTAATAAGTGTACCTAGTCTTCCATGCATGAAGACACATGGTAGATTTGCATAGCCACTTGTCAAAGCCCTTCAACACTTGGCTTTAATGCTTCATGCAAGAAGCCACTTGGAAATAGATAGGACACTTATAAAATAAAAAGACACATGGCTATTTAAAATTTTGAAAATACTCTCATACCAATTTCAATTTAAACATTGTTAGTTTAAGGGAATATTGTCTAAGCCCTTATTTGGCCATAGATTTTGGCTTCATTTTATATGAAAAATCTCCCTCCAGGCTGTATATACGACTTTCATCAAATACGGCTTTCCGCAAAATTCTATATGTGTAACGACCCGACCGGTCGTTTTGAGTATTATAATCATGTTTCCCTATTTACTGCTCAAATTGTGAATTTCAGTTGTTATTTGGCTTGCCAGGGGTAATTGGTTTGGGTCCGGTGAGGTTTTGAAATAATTTGGAGCACTTAGTTCCAAGGTTTTAGAATTTAAGTTGAAAAGGTTGACCAGATGTTGATTTATGTGTAACGATCCCAGAGAAATTTTGCTAAGGAAATTAAGGTTTGGTGGTGCCGAGGTAGATCAATTAGTACAAAGATTATAGAAATTTCTCGGAACAATGCACTGATGTGTAAAGGAAAATTTTATCGGAAAAATGCCATTTCTGCGACCACTATGTGGTCGCAGAATCACTCTGCGGACCTCATAATAGTCGCAAAGTGGATCAGGAGAGGGGCAAGATTTGAGGAAAATCTGCGGTGCACTATGCGACCGCAGACCTGTTTGCGGTGCATTATGCGACCGCAGAACAAGTATGCGGACCGCATAATGACCGCAGACCGGGTCAGTAACGCCCAGCTTTAGAGGCCAAATTATGCGGCCGGTATGCGGACCGCATACCTGTTATGCGATCGCATAACTGCGTCGGAGCTTCCATTCTTTCTAATTTTTGACTCGACCCAACTTCGATTTATAGCCCTTGAAGCTCATTTTTGAGCCAAAATATGATATTTTAGAGAGAGGTGAGAGCATTTTAGAGAGAGAAGATAAAGACTTTGTCATTTATCCATCAATTCTTGTTCAAGGTTTGAAGATTTCACAAGGATCTTGCTAGGGCTTCAAAGAGGTAAGAATTTCTTTCCTCAATCCTTCAATTTCGGGTTTGGAGTAAAAATGGGTGATTAATAGTATAATTCTTGGGTGTAAGAGTATTATGTATACATACCAATAAGGTTGTGGAAGGATTGTTAAGTTCAAATGGGTAAGGATTGGGTTGAAAATGGTAGAAATCTTCATAGACTTTAATTGAAGATTTGAGGGTCGAGTTGATGTCGGATTTTGGTGAAATTTATATGGTTGGACTCGTGGTTAGATGGACGTTCATATTCTGTAAATTTTGTCGGGTTCTGAGAGGTGGGTCCTACGGGCAATTTTTGAGTTAATTTCGGATTTTATTGGAAAACTTACTATTTTCTTATGGACTTAATTACAATAATTTGCATTGACTGAATCGAATTAATTGTGGCTAGATACGAGACTTTCGGAGACCAATTCTCGTGGCAAGGGCATAGTGGAATAAATAAGTACACGGGTTGAGATAAGTAACAATTATAAATCTGGTCCTGAGAGTATCAAACCCCGAATTTTGGTGTCATGTGATTATTTTGGAGGTGGCGCATATGCTAGGTGACGGGCATGTGGGCGTACACCGAGGGGATTATGACTTGGTCCGTCCCGGAAAACTGTAAAGTTGAATAATTTATTGTTAGCTATATGATCTCTCTGTGTTGAAGAAATTTGACTATAAATCATGTTAGAAATCATGCTTAAGCTATGTTATAGTACTGTTAAGACCCGTAGAGGTCGCGTACTTGTTGAATTATTTGCTAATTGATGTCTTGTACTCAGTCATGATTTTTCTTACATGTTATACCTCAGTCTTTCTTGGTATTTGTTGATATACTATGTTATCTTTGTTTGGGCTGATCTTTGTGATTTTTGAGAGCCTAGGAGACTTGAGAGGTAGAGGACTGAGTAAGGTCGAGGGCCTGTTGGTGAGGTAAGGATATTATGGCACGTGAGTTGTCCGTGTAGGATATTATAGCACGTGAGTTATACGTGCAACACGTGAGTTATCCGTGCAGCACGTGAGTTGTCCATGCAGCACGTGAGTTGTCCGTGCAGATTATGGAGCTTGGGCTGTAGGAGCCCCTCCGGAGTCTGTACACACCCCCAGTGAGCGCGGGTACCCATTGAGTGTGAGTGCTGAGGGCCGAGAGCCGAGTGGTTGAGCTGTTGTGATAAGTTGAGTGACTGATGCCTGAGAGGCTGTACTTGCTTTGCATTTGTTGTTGCACTTGGTTGCTATCTGTCATTGTTGTAAAATCTCTAAAAGAATTTATATCCGGATTACTTGAAATTGAACTGTATAAAATTGATTTGACTTAAACCGTCGGATTTAAAAGCATGTCTATTCTTTGCTGGAACTACTGAAAGTGAACTATGACTGTGTAGCTCGTCATTACCTTCAGTTCCTTAGTTATTATTGTTACTTGCTGAGTTGATTATACTCATACTACACCATGTACTTTATGTGCAGATCCAGGTATTCCCGAATATAGCGGGTATTGATCATTTTGCGCAGTTGATTTTCAGGAGATTTTAAGGAAGCTGCCGTGTTCCGCAGACCTTGTCTCTCCTTCTATATCTCATTGTTTACTGTATTTGGTCTCAGACTATTATAGACCATATTTTCCAGACTTGTACTCATATTAGATGTTCATGTACTCGGTAACACCGGGTTGTATCGAAAATTACTAGATTTTTGGTATTGTATTAAACATTATATTTTTTTTTTCTAAATTTAAAGGAAATCGTGGGTTATTGATGTTGTCGGCTTGCCTAGTACTGAGATAGGTGCTATCACGACAGGTTAGGATTTTGGGTCATGACAATATGTATCTATGAGATCGAGTATGGAATTCTATTTACTCACTCTAAATTGAGTATCTGTTTCCCTCCCTTTCCTGCTAGGATGGAAATCCTGTATTTTACATATACAAATGTCCCGACCCAAAATCTACTAGTCGTGATGGCACCTAACCCAACCCGCTAGGTAAGCCAATTAACGATTATCCATTTTTAATTAACTTAATAAAACAATTAAAAAAAGGAATTATCTGAATCTTATACATCCCCAAGGACTGGTAGTACGAATCATGAGCTTCTAAAAATAGAATTTACAAAGCTGATATGAAGTAAATAAATCTTCTGTTTGAAAAGTACATAAACAGAGTTTTTATAAATCTAAGGCTACCATGGACAAGAGGCAGCTACAACAGAAACACAGGTACATCTTCAATTCCGGCATCGTCGAGCATAGCAACAACAACAACCAAAATCCGCACACAATGTGCAGAAGTGTAGTATCAGTACAACCGACCCCATGTACTGGGTAAGTATCTTGTCTAACCTCGTCGAAGTAGTGATGAGGCTTTGGTTAAAAGATGCTCACTAATAAAACCTGTAATATAAACTAACAATAGAACTATACTACAATATAACAGAATAGAGCACACGAAACGAATATACAAAGCAATAACGGAGTACTAGAAGAAAACACAATTCAACAGGTATCAATATCTCACCTAATCCTTTCCTTAGAGCGAAAGCCAATAAATCACAACAGTCACCTCAAAACTTTCATAAAGTGAGAAATATAATCAAGATATCAAATCCAACGGCACAGCAACACCCTTCGTGCATTTATCTCATCCTCACCAATTATGCGTAAAACAGTACCAACCAAATGACAGAAATGCCGATAATAAAAATAATAGTGTAGGAAATACGCAATCAGCTATGGAGAACTAGAATGTTCATGAGAACATCAGTAACAGACTGAACAGAAAACATAGAGGTAATAACAACGATTATGAAAAAAGGGGTGTAACTTCAACTAACTAACAAGGTGAAGGCATGAAAATAGATATGGAAAATAAGGAAGCGGACACATGATCTTTATAAATTAGCAAGTAGGGACAAGAACGACTAGTATGGAAGAAGACCTACACTTAAGTGCAACAAAACAGATGACATGGATGCAATCATAACAGTAGGAAGTAAGCATGATATTGGCAAGTTTAAGTAAATAGAAGGCATGGTAACACGACAACAAAGGTGATAGAGGATAAGACAGAACAGTAACAACATATCACATAAGAACCATGAACACGATAACAACAACTCCAGGTAAATACATAAAAATATCTGCAAGAAAGAGATATCACAACATAATGCATGTCTCTCATCCTCACTTGCACGGAAACACTCTTCCTGCCATGAACTCACCATAACATGACACCGTAATAATATCAATACAATGGCACGGCATCACCTTCGTGCTTTTACTCACATAACATGGCACGACATCACCCTTCGTGGTTTTACTCACAATGATATGACACGGCATCACCCTTCATGCTTTTACTCTCAATAATATGACACGACATCACCCTTCGTGCTTTTACTCTCAATAATATGGCATGGCATCACCCTTCGTGCTCTACACTCTTCCTTACCAAGCATATATATATCAATGACAAACAAGACAGGAAGCATAAATAACATCAAAGAGAGTATGTTAACAGATGTTCCAAACAAATCCCAATCATAACTTTTCGAGCCAACAATGATTCAATAAACCCTCAAGAAGCGTATTATTCAAATACTTCCACAATCTCACAAATGATCCACAACACAAGTATAGAATCTAGTATCCCAAGAAGATCGGCTGTAGCAATGTATTAACGATTAAGCATAGAAATGACCGAATTAGACACATTAATATATTCTCAGAATTCCATCAAATTTGATCAAGTTATAATAAGCTAAGTCTTGATTTTTATCATTTAATATTATGTTCTTAGTTTCTAAGAGTCAAGTAAGGCATGAAGCAGGAGATCACGAAATTCTACAAACATAAATGTAATATAGTCCATCCCCCGAGCATGATTAACCCTAGCACATACATATACGCTCGTCACCTCATATATGTATCACCCCCGCATGTGGCAAACAATGACAAATAGGAGGAAAAATTCCCTCAACAAACTTAGGCAAAACACTTACCTCAATTCGGCTAATTCAATACTCAATTTAGCTTTTCCTTTACCAATTCACCTCCGCTCGGCTCAATCTAGTCAAAGACGACTTAAACACATCACACAATGCAAGGAAAAACAACTTCAATTAATAAAGGTGTAATTTTTATTCAAATTCTAAAAAGTCAATAAAAGTCAACTCCCCGAGCCCGCACCTCGGAACTCGATAAAATTTGAAAAATACAAACACCCATTCCAGTACGAATTCAACCATACTAAAATTATCAAGTTCCGATACCAATTTGTCCTTCAAATCATCATTTTGCATTTTTGAAAGATTTTACTATTTTTCCCAAATTTTCCTTTAGATTCTCATGAATTTGATGTTAAATCATATATATAATCATGAAATGTAGTTGGGAAATGATTAAAGGTACTTACCCAATGATTTGGTATGAAAAGCTCTTCACAAAATCGCCTCTTCTCGGACCTAGGGTTCAAAATATACCCAAATAAAGCTAAGTCTTGGAATTCTAAGCACTTAACAAGTTGTAGATGTCGCATTTGCGATAGGGGGTTCGCAAATGCGAACAATGTATCGCAAATGCGAACTGGAGGGCCTCCTGCTTAGGTCGCAATTGCGACACTATACTTCGCAAATGCGAAGGCAAAAATTTCGCAAATGCAGCAGAGTTCTTCGCAAATGCAAACTCTCCCCAGCAACCCAGACTTCGCAAATGCGATGGCTGCTTCGCAATTGCGGCTGTCGCATTTGCGACCAATACATCGCAAATGCGATGATACCAGTACCAGCAATTAAAATTTATGAAAAATCAATCCGAAACTAATCCAAAACTCACCCGAGCCCTCGGGGCTCCAAACCAATCATGCACCCAGGTCTAGAAACACAACACGAACTTGCTCGCGCGCTCAAATCATCAAAATAACTTCTTAAACAACGAATCAGATGCCAAAACGCATGAAGATCAACTAAACTTTAAGAACTTCTAGAATCGCAACCGAGCGTCCGAACCATATCAAATCAACTCCGAATGGACGAAACGAACCTACTCGAAGCTTCAAATCACGCATAACAACCTCGAAACGATGAATCACACCTCAAGTCAAAATCAATGAACTTTGAAACTTCAACTTCTACAACCGATGCCGAAACCCCTCAAATCACCTCCGGTTGACCTCAAATTTTGCACACAAGTCACATTTGCCATTACGGACCTATTCTAACTTCCGGAATCGGAATCCGACCCCGATATCAAAAAGTCCACTCCCGGTCAAAAAATCCAACTTTCGCCAATTCAAGACTAATTCGACTACGGACCTTTAAATTACATTCCGGACGCGCTCCTAAGTCCAAAATCACTCAACGGAGCTAACAGAACTGACGGAACTCCATTCCGAGGTCAAATGCTAAAAAGTCAAACTTGGTGAGCTCTTCCAACTTAGAGCTTAAATTTTGAAGTTCATTCTTCTAAATCGATTCCGGATAACTTGAAAACCAACACCGACGGTTAATACATCATGCGGAGATACTCAAGTCCTCAAAACATCGAGAGAAGTGCAGATCTTCAAAATAACCAGTCGAGTCGTTACATCCTCCACCACTTAAACACACGTTCATCCTCGAACGTACCAGGAGTCATTCCGAAGCTATCAAATCACGGTGTAACCTTACTATGCATAAACGCGGGGGTGATCCAACGTCACCCTACTCCACATAAGCCCGCCAACACCACACCATTAGAGATCCTTATTTCAACCTTGGTCCTGAAACCTTAGAACCCAATCTTTATCATCCAGAATTCATTACAAGACCCGAATCCCACATCTACATATTGTATAAGTCTGAACAAGATGTATCAAGTCATAACCATAACCCAAGATGTAATCACATGATATACCCCATCACTTTGACACTCATAGTAGGAACTGTTGACCACCATTACTGCCCAAAACAAATCTGGTGCCGGTAGCAACCTCCTATCGATTAGAACCTCGTTCAAAACCTTCATACCCTACCGATGATGAAAGAAACACGCATAACCGCTTAACCACTCATCTGATTAATAAGCCAAGAAACTCACTCGCCCGACCAGGGCCATTGTCCACATCCTCAACAAAATATAGTGTTATTCTTCCAAACCTTCCTCATCCCAATACAATAGCACAAATCTCAGGTCTAGAAACCTCATCTCAGCCAATACGAGCAGCCACACCGACAAGTATCAACAATAATCATATGGAGCCCTACATAATCCTGTTCTGTACACTAACAAGTAATAACTCAGACATGACAGATAACAGTAAGAAAACTAAATAAGAAGACTACTAAGCAAGTTAAGCAGGCAAGGAAATTTTATCAACTATTTTCAACGAGGTGAAAGCAAAAATACACGAAATAGGAATAAGGAGTCACATTTCATCACTGTAACTTTGCGGCATGTAATCCGATCCCATCATATCAATCCTCATTGGGTACTCATCGAGCCATAATACTCGGGCTCACTAATCACATGTGCGTCAATATTAAGAACAACCGAGTGCAAAAAAATATAACTGTGGGAAAATCATTAGGAACAAACAATTATGAGAAAGACAAGCACAACTATGGTGCAATAAGCAAATCAACATCACAAAGGCCATCTCGCCCATAATGCCATGAGTCCTAAAATGAATCACAATATGCGCGCGAAGAATCATGTAACCCTCACAACTCGTCGTAGTATAAGAGAGAAACATATAACATAAACCAAGGAGCTAATAACATCCATTCCGCCCGATGATATACATGTGATAAAAACTACGCAAGAACAAACAAATCTGATCCGATACAGAATACACATTCTCATTAGGCTCAAAAGCAACTCCCAAACAAATTTTCAATCATCCCCAACATGTAATAAACCTTCCAAAAGTCTATAGCAGCCTTTCCATAACACCTATCATCAATTATCCAATCCTCTACATTTCTTCACAACTCGCAATCAAGGAATAGTCTGCCGACAAGAACATTCAGTCTCTTAGCCTCACGAATACCAGAATCTTCATACCCAATCTCAACACCGCTACTCAAATGGCTGATACGTGACTCATACTCCATCATCTCACGAAAAAACACCCATAAGTCAAAACACATCATACCTGCCAACGGGCGAACTCTCCCCCAGTGGAAACACATGGTGCCAGCAAAACCTTAAACACCCGAAATCGTCCGTGTCATCAAGAACTCGTATACTCCCCTCCGAAACTATCTGCAACCTTGTACGTGCAACTTTTCAACCCCACACGGCGCATCGCCTCTAACATGCTAACTCACAACACTACGAAAATCTCATAGTCAACTTTGAACCATAAGCAAATTGAACACCTCATCAACCGAGAATCTTTCATTTAACTTAATCCAGGAGAACACCACCATACACAATATAGCTTCTATACCTATGGTAAACACCAACCCAGGTCGTGGTCATAACCATGATAAATTCTTCAGAACTAAGTATCATATAATCGAGTAATCAGAACCAATCGCCTCTAACTCAACCGGGTCACGCAGGCTACTAACCCGAAAGTAACTAAATCCGATATGACCGCCTTGAGGGAACTTCCTGGGAACCTGAAACCATTTCTTGCATCACTCCAACATTGACATGTAGACCTTTCTTGGCAAGGAAATACTGTAGATCCGATTACCATTCGCTACCGATTTCAAGTCCGCCCGTAGACAAATTCAAAAGTATTTAAAGGCTACATAAGATCTGGAACTCGCTAGAACCTTCTCGATGACCACTCATCTTACTTTGATCTTAAATACATAGCTAATACGCGTCGAGCAACCCGTGCTTCACCAACATATGCCCATTCAAGCAAATAACCAAGCAATATCTCAGTCCGGAAACTGATACGGCCCATGATCCTACAATCCGATCTCCATTAGCAGACTCCACCACTTAGTTCGAAGCCATAGATCACCTCATCAGTAAACCAAAGTACCATATCTTCACAGCATGCCCCGATTTCGCATGACTATTTAGCTAAATACTTCAAAACTCATGCAATGCCAATCATAGAACACCCTGAAGACTGTGCCAAGCTCTTACCCATCATTGCAATAGTCAAACAACCTCCCCAAATTCTCTAAAATGATAACATATGCACTCCACCGAATGGAAACCTCATACGAGACACACGATCCAAACTCATCATGCAAGAGATGGTCCACCGGTTATACTCAAATAGACACCTTGCCATGAACCCACCTTAATCACAATACCCTAGCCACCAGTCAATCTTCCCAAATCTGTGCTTACCAACCAGACATATGAACCCACCTCATACCTCAAATGAATGACTAGAAGATTTTACACTGCATCTACTTCTGATGCTAGACAACACATTGCGATGATAATCAAGCATCCATAGCCCGTCGTAATCTATCTGCAGCATCACCGATCATCGGCGCATAGCGAATACTGAGTGCAAACCATCACATATGAGCAATTGGGAAGAGTCAAAGTCATAGATTTCAAGCTGAAACAAGGCTGTACGATAAGGAAAGAAGAAAGGGAAATTTTTCCTAAATACCCTATAGCCTCCCGAAGATAGGTATGGACGTCATCAAACCGATCCGCAGGACTCTACTAAATACTTGCTCATGACTCGTAGAACCTACTAACCTAGTGCTCTGATACCACCTGTCACGATCCAAAATCTACTAGTCGTGATGGCACCTAACATAACCCGCTAAGTAAGCCAATTAACGATTATCCATTTTCAATTAACTTAATAAAACAATTAAACAAAGGAATTATCTGAATCTTATACATCCCCAAGGACTGGTAATACGAATCATGAGCTTCTAAGAATAGAATTTACAAAGTAGATATGAAGTAAATAAATCTTTTGTTTGAAAAGTACATAAACAGAGTTTTTATAAATATAAGGCTTCCATGAACAAGAGGCAGCTACAACAGAAACGCAGGTACATCTTTAATTCAGGCATCGTCGAGCATAGCAACAACAACAGCCAACATCTTCACACAATGTGCAGAAGTGTAGTATCAGTACAACCGACCACATGTACTGAGTAAGTATCTTGTCTAACCTCGTCGAAGTAGTGACGAGGCTTTGGTTAAAAGATGCTCACTGATAAAAACTGTAATATAAACTAACAATAGAACTATACTACAGTACAACAGAATAGAGCACACAAAATGAATATACAAAGCAATAACGGAGTACTAGAAGAAAACACAATTCAACAGGTATCAATATCTCACCCAATCCTTTCCTTAGAGCGAAAGCCAATAAATCATAACAGTCACCTCAAAACTTTCATAATGTGCGAAATATATTCAAGACATCAAATCCAACGGCACGGCAACACCCTTCGTGCATTTATCTCATCCTCACTTATTATGCGCAAAACAGTACCAACCAAATGATAGAAATGCCGATAATAGAAATAATAGTGTAGCAAAACACGCAATTAGCTATGGAGAACGAGAATGTACATGAGAACATCAGTAACAGACTGAACAGAAATCATAGAGGTAATAACAACGATTAGGAAAAAGGGGTGTAACTTCGGCTAACTAGCAAGGTGAAGGCATGAAAATAGATATGGCAAATAAGGAAGCGAACACATGATCTTTATAAATTAGCAAGTAGGGACATGAACGACTAGTATGGAAGAAGACCTACACTTAAGTGCAACAAAACAGATGACATGGATGCAATCATAACAGCAGAAAGTAAGCATGATATTGGCAAGTTTAAGTAAATAGAAGGCATGGTAACATGACAACAAAGGTGATAGAGGATAAGACAGAACAGTAACAACATATCACATAAGAACCATGAACACGATAGCAACAACTCCAAGTAAAGACATAAAAAATATCTGCAAGAAAGAGATATCACAACATAATGCATGTTTCTCGTCCTCACTTGCACGGAAACACCCTTCGTGCCATGAACTCACCATAACATGAAAGCGTAATAATATCAATACAATGGCACGGCATCACCCTTCGTGCTTTTACTCACATAACATGGCACGGCATCACCCTTCGTGCTTTTACTCTCAATAATATGGCACGACATCACCCTTCGTGCTTTTACTCTCAATAATATGGCACGACATCACCCTTCGTGCTTTTACTCTCAATAATATGGCACGGCATCACCCTTCGTGCTTTACACTCTTACTTACCAAGCATATGTATATCAATGACAAACAAGACAGGAAGCATAAATAACATCAAAGAGAGTATGTTAACCGATGTTCCAAACAAATCCCAATCACAACTTTTCGAGCCAACAATGATTCAATAAACCCTCAAAAAACGTATTATTCAAATACTTCAACAATCTCACAAATGATCCACTACACAAGTATAGAATCTAGTATCCCAAGGAGATCAGCTGTAACAATGTATTAGCGATTAAGCATAGAAATGACCGAATTAGACACATTAGTATATTCTCAGAATTCCACCAAATTTGATCAAGTTATAATAAGCTAAGTCTTGATTTCTATCATTTAATATTATGTTCATAGTTTCTAAGAGTCAAGTAAGGCATGAAGCAGGAGATCACGAGATTCTACAACCATAAATGTAACATAGTCTACCCCCGAGCATGATTAACCCTGGCACATACATATACGCTCGTCACCTCATATATGTATCACCCCCGCATATGGCAAACAATAACAAATAGGAGGAAAAATTTCCTCAACAAACTTAGGCAAAACACTTACCTCAATTCGGCCAATTCAATACTTAATTTAGCTTTTCCTTTACCAATTCACCTCCGCTCGGCTCAATCTAGTCAAAGACGACTTAAACACATCACACAATGCAAGGGAAAACAACTTCAATTAATAAAGGTGTGATTTTTATTCAAATTCTAAAAAGTCAATAAAAGTCAACTCCCCGAGCCCGCACCTCGGAACCCGATAAAATTTACAAAACCCAAATACCCATTCCGATACGAATTCAACCATACTAAAATTATCAAGTTCCGATACCAATTTGTCCTTCAAATTATCATTTTGCATTTTTAAAAGATTTTACAATTTTTCCCAAATTTTCCTTTAGATTCTCATGAATTTGATGTTAAATCATATATATAATCATGAAATATAGTTGGGAAATGATTAAAGGTACTTGCCCAATGATTTGGTATGAAAATCCCTTCACAAAATCGCCTCTTCTCGGACCTAGGGTTCAAAATATACCCAAATGAAGCTAAGTCTCAGAATTCTCAGCACTTAACAGGTTGCAAATGTCGCATTTGCGACAGGGGGTTCGCAAATGCGAACAATGTATCGCAAATGCGAACAATATATCGCAAATGCGAACTGGAGGGCCTCCTGCTTAGGTCGCAATTGCGACCCTATACTTCGCAAATGCGAAGGCAGAAATTTCGCAAATGCAGCAGAGTTCTTCGCAAATGCGAACTCTTCCCAGCAACCCAGACTTCGCAAATGCGATGGCTGCTTCGCAATTGCGGCTGTCACATTTGCGACCAATACATCGCAAATGCGATGATACCAGTACCAGCAATCAAAATTTATGAAGAATCAATCTGAAATTAATCTGAAACTCACCCGAGCCCTCGGGGCTTCAAACCAATCATGCACCCAGGTCTAGAAATACAACACGAACTTGCTCGCGTGCTCAAATCATCAAAATAACTTCTAAAACAACGAATCGGAAGCCAAAACGCATGAAGATCAACTAAACTTCAAGAACTTCTAGAATCGCAACCGAGCGTCCGAACCATATCAAATCAACTCCGAATGGCGCCAAATTTTGCAAACAATTTCCATTTGACGAAACGAACCTACTCGAAGCTTCAAATCACGCATAACAACCTCGAAACGATGAATCACACCTCAAGTCAAAATCAATGAACTTTGAAACTTCAACTTCTACAACCGATGCCGAAACCCCTCAAATCACCTCCGGTTGACCTCAAATTTTGCACACAAGTCACATTTGCCATTACGGACCTATTCTAACTTCCGAAATTGGAATTCGACCCCGATATCAAAAATTTCACTCCCTGTCAAACTTCCTAAAAAATTCAACTTTCGCCAATTCAAGACTAATTCGACTACGGACCTTCAAATTACAATCCGAACGTGCTCCTAAGTCCAAAATCACCCAACAGAGCTAACAGAACTGACGGAACTCCATTCCGAGATCAAATGCTAAAAAGTCAAACTTGGTCAGCTCTTCTAAGTTAGAGCTTAAATTTTGAAGTTTATTTTTCTAAATCGATTCCGGATAACTTGAAAACCAACACCGACGGTTTACGCAAGTCATAATACATCATGCGGAGATACTCGAGCCCTCAAAACATCGAGAGAAGTGCAGATCTTCAAAATGACCAGTCGGGTCGTTACAACATATGATTGAGTCCTTGAGTTTTCGAACTAGTGTAAAAAGAAGTGCTTCGAATCATTGCTATTTGACTCTCAAAAAAAATTTGAAAACACTTTTTGTTTATGAATTATGATCATGTTTTGGGAAAAAAAAATTCAAGTTCCCAAAAACTGGGTGAAATATTTTCTTCCACTCACAAAACTTCAACTTTTCTTCAAATAAAATGCATATCCAAACATAACTTCAACTTTCAAGAATTATTTTTCAACACAACTCTTTTTTTAAATTTCAATCAAATCTATGTCCAAACGCTAGCTAAATATAGTAAAATTTTTATATACTTTGACTTGACTAATCTTTATGGCGTTAGAATTCATCCTTTCTTATTCCAATTCTTCGCTAGTTGTTAAAAGGGGTTTTACATAAGTTGCTATATTTTCTTCTTCTTTGTTTCCTTTTTGGTCTTTTTCTATTTTTAGAAATTTATTTTGCCATCTTTGCGTATGTAATTTGTTCTTTATTTGTGAAATATGCAAAGTTTTCTCTAATTGTTCTTTCATGTTTACGCCACCTTATTCTATATGCTCATAAATATAAATATAAATATAAAAGACATGTGCAATGGCAGATCTAGTTAGGCTTCCCCCAAATTAGATTTGGCTAAATATTTAGAAGTGTTTAAAAAGGTTTTCTTGGGACTCGCTTCGGGGCTCCCTCCACGGCAAAGCACTATCAAAATGCTTCGAGGCTTACGTCCCGAGCGTCCAACTGTGCGCCTGAAATACGCCAACGCTCAATGCTTGGGGCTCCCCTAACATCTTCTAATGCAAATTATGCGTCTAATTACCTAATTAGCACTGTTGTCCCTCAAAATTCTTTAACAAATAAATGGTTAAAGTTCTATTCATCTATAAAAATATGAAGATTAAGAGTAACTCAAAATAATGAGTCATAGTATTACATAGTATTTGCTAATTGAGAATATCGTGTGAGTGAGTATCATTTGAAGAGTCATAATTTACATCTTCACTTGCTATAGGTCTTCATATCTTAGTTCTACGTCTCTCAAAATTATCAAATCTTTTATTATTTTGCTATTTGAAAGTAATTTTATATTTATTCATAAGAAGTAATATTTTAAATTATAGTTTTGATGAAATTTAATGATTATTAACTTTTAGAGAGGTAAACTTTGTAGTTTGATAATATTTTTAAAAATAGTATAATTTTTAATCATTTGAAAGATAAGGCATTTTAGCTTATTTTTATCTCATAGTAACTTTAACACTATTTCACTATTTATGTTTATAAATAATGCTAGATATTTTATTTTTATGAGTCTTTTAATACCTTATAATATTCGTAAACTTTTGATGTATTTTATATATTTTTTGTGATTATCTTATAAAGATTCACGGGGCTTACACCTCGCCCATGCTAAGTAAAACACCCTGCCTTACGCCCTCACCTTTTAAATTATTGATATAAAGATATCATTAAAGTTGTCATATCTTTCATTTGGACACCTTAACTGAAATTATTAACTATTAGAAATCTAACCGGGGGCAGATTCATAGGGTAAAATGCGGGGCCCGTAAACCCATGGTCTTTTCGCAAAATTAAATATTTTATGTACATATTTTCTAAAATTGGTATAATATTAACTGTTGGCACCCATGCTCCAAGATGGTTGGATGATGCACTTGATTGAAAGTTGAGTTATTTACCAAGAGGCAGTGAGATCAACTCCCACTTAATACATTTTTTTTTTAGTAGTGCACCCATGTACGAGAAATTCTAGATCCGCCTCTGATCTAACGTACGTCTAAAATATATTTATTATACACATTTTGCTAACATGTAAAAATGTGTGTCTGGTATGCATTTAATTCTTTATAGCAGGAACATATGAAACTTTTTGTGAATATTGTGATTTAGTGGTTATGAAGAGTTAAATTGATTTACATGACTTTAAAGAACACATAGTAAGCTAGGAATATCATTAACGTGCAACCAAAAGTACAAGATTTAGAAGTTTTTGTAACCAAACAAAAAAAACTTAACTTTCACAATAAAGTAACTCAAGTCAAACAAATTGAAGGCGAAAATTTTAGGGAATTGGAATTAGGAAATTTCTTTATTCTTGGAAATAAAGAATTTAATGTTGTAAGCATTAAGTCATTATACTTCTTCCCAAAGAAATAAGTTTGAATTTTGAAACCAATTTCCTTGTCGTTTTTGGTGAAGTGGTTCCGCCATTCTATATCAGGGTTGGAGTTATTTTCTCTTGTGATCTGACTTGTCTTTCTTGTTTTGTCTAAGGGATTTGTCCTAAATATATTTTTACATTTGGACCTTGGGTAGTCGAAAAAAAAGTAGCTTTTGCTATTATTGTTTCTAAAACGTTTCACTTCCTAGTATGCTTACCTGTCTGAAGAAAAAACAAAAATGGAAAATTTGAACTAAGTCGACTTCAAAGACCGGCATATATTTAGTTTAACCTAATCTGATATTGAACAAGAAAAGGCATGAATATATGGAAATATAGACGTACTTTTATAGATAATTTAATCTATATATCTCTCTCTCTCTCTCTCTCTCTCTCTCTCTCTCTATATATATATATATATATATATATTCATAAAAGCACGAATGTTTGAACGCTAAATGTTGAACGACAAAAATATCCCTGAAATATTGACTGACTTTAATACCCTTCAAAATTAAATTAATTTCTTCAAACAAAACAATAGAATATGGGACAAAATTGTAACATTTAGTGCCTGAAATATAGGAGTTTGAAACTAACTAATACTAGTAGAAACTTTAAAACCATAAAACAACTTGAATCAAGTTATAGTGCCTAAAATATAGGAGTTTGTTACCAACTAATAGTATAATTTCTTAAAGCCACCTATCATTGGAAAAAAAGAAGAAGAATTTCTTAATCCAATATATAACGTAAATTTCCAATGCCATTCTAATTCCTTTTGGAAAATAATACTGGTCATTTGAATAAGCTTTGAAGTTCAATTGCTTCCGATTTTTCAAACAATATAAAAATCAGAAAGCTATCATATTGCTCTATAGCGAGGAATTATATTTTTTTGTATTTTTTATGTGTTGTTTATCTAATAAATTAAAACTATATATATATATATATATATATATATATATAAATACAAATGTTAAGACACAAAATATTGATTGGCAAAAATATCAACACCCGCACATACAAACTTTAGAGTTGCATGGTAAGCATGAATAGGTTTGAATATGAGTGTTTGCCTAACAGAATGAATTTTATTCCTTCGATTAAATTATCAATGAGTTTTCACTCTATATCTAAGATAAATAGTTAAAAAGAAACATTTACAAGTCAACAACAAGGATATGACATTTGGTTTGGTAGGTATGACGATCTTTAATTTTAATATATATACGCCAATTTGCAATTTAGAAACGCTAAATCTCAATTGGTGACTACTCCTAATGAATCAATCACTTTCAAAAATAGATATACTAAGTTACATCTCAAGGTTTTCTATGACGATTAATTTGAATGGAATGATAAGAATAAGGGTTGAACAATTTTCTAGCGATAACTTTTGTATAATATAATTTCTTTTGTATAATCAAAGAAATGTGTTTTCAATGTGTGGCTAAGAATTTAAATTTTTTAGACATAAAAATGTGTAATAATTGAAACAGAATAACGTCCAACTGAAAAAAGTGCCATGAAAGACATTGATAGCTAAATGACTTTTAAGCTTAGTTTTCTCCATTATCAATATATTTTTATTTTGAGATATACACTAGACGTCATATACCTAAAGACTTAATTAAAATAAATCATAACTTCACATAAAATAGTAAATAATAATGCATTTGTTAAGTTATTTTACCACTTCAATCACATAACTTTGTGACTCCAGAATATTTAGTTTTAATGTGTTCTCTATATTATGTCAAAACACTATTTATGACTTTTGGTTTGTCTAATAAATTATATTTTTCTATTTATTTAAGGAATTGATTTCATACTATATACATATACAATTGAAAGTTTATTGCTGTTAGTACACATTTCTCGTGCAACGCACGATCATAGATGCTAGTTTATTATAAAAATACGAATGTTCCACGCTAAATATTGAATGACTAAAATATCCTCAAAATGTTAATCGACTTTTATAGCCTTAAATATTTATATTATTTTTTGCAAGAACTCACGACCAAAGGATACAACTGGAAATAACACGCGTTAGG
The DNA here is from genome assembly GCF_000715075.1 of Nicotiana tabacum. Classification (NCBI taxonomy): domain Eukaryota; kingdom Viridiplantae; phylum Streptophyta; class Magnoliopsida; order Solanales; family Solanaceae; genus Nicotiana; species Nicotiana tabacum. The sequence goes on along the minus strand of NC_134098.1, from coordinate 72,111,543 downwards.
ATAAAGAGTTGTACTAGAATAAAGTATAATGGAAGACGGCTAGAGACAAGGGATCGGGATTTATTCCAAAACCAAATCGAAGACTATATTAGGCAGAAACGTGCGAGACTATATTCCGAAACCTTCTTTTGTACAAATATAATTACTACGGGGATACGTAATTTTTAAAAAAATTAAGTTGTTAGGCATGCAAAATATGAGGTAATTTAATTATGTTTACTACATTATCTATAAAATCTTTGTTATTTCCTTGAGAATCAAGCAGGTGGATTTAGTGATATCATGTTATAGATAGTAAAGGTTAAATACAGCCTCTATTTCTTCTACTTTTTGTTCAAGGTTTTATAGTTCAATGCACTATAATTTTGAGTAAGTTATTTATGCATATGTAGATTACGAAAGAGCACATCTTAAGTAGGCGTTTGGACATAAAAATTATAATTTTAAAAAGGTATTTGGAGTTAAGTGAATAATAGTATTTGAAATTTAAAATTATGTTCGGATATGCATTTCACTTGAAAAAATATTGCAATGTTGTGAGTGGGGAAAAAAGTTTTCCCGAAAAATTTGCAAAAACTTACAAACTTTCATGGACAAACACTGTCACGACCCAAAATCCTAACATGTCGTGATGGCGCCTATCGTGGTACTAAGCAAGCCGACATTTCAAAATATTTCCAACACTTTTAACAGAAAACGAATTAAGGCAGCTTAAACAATAAAAGTTCTCATAAACGGGTTAGAAACCCAAAACACAACGCGGAAGTTCCCAACTATCGGGGTGTCACAGAGTACATGAGCATCTATATATCACAAGCCTAGAAAATAAATACTGTCTATGATAGTCTGAAACTAAATACAATAAGCGAAAAGATAGGGAAGGAGAGACAAGATCTGCGAAACGCCGGGCAGCTACCATGAAATCTCCAAAAGATCAACTGTGCGATGGAATCAACACCCACCGTATCCGGAAATACCCGAATCTGCACACGAAGTGTAGGGTGTAGCATGAGTACAACCAATTCAGTAAATAACAATACTAAATAAAGAACTGAAAGTAGTGACGAGCTTCATAGTCCAATTACAATAATTTTCAACATAGGAAGGCAGGTATGCTTTCAAGTTCGATAATTAAGACCAAAATAGTAAATTCATGTCAAGTTCAACTGAAACAGAAGATAATATCTCTAAGAAATTTCAAGACAGTTATATATGATAGCTGAAGTGCAAAAATAATGAAGTCAAATGCATCCTCTCAGGCCAACAGTCACTCAATCTTCCCATTCACTCCAACCTCACGATCACTCATTCCTCACAGTCACTCGTTCCTCTCAGTCGCTCAGCACTCGGCACTCGCACTTAGTAGGTACCTGCACTCACTAGTGGTGTGTACAGACTCCGGAGGGGCTCCTTCAGGCCACGCGCTATAACAAGCCAATCATGGCATATATCTGTGAAACATGCTGCGGCATGCACTCCGCCATAAATATCCTCACAATCAGGCCCTCGGCCTCACTCAGTCATCAACCTCTCCAGTCTCTCGGACTCTCAGAAATCATAATAAGCTGCCCAAACAGCAATGATATAACGCATCAATAATGAACAATAGAGACTGAGATGTAATATACAAGTAAAACCATGAAGGAGTGCAAAACAGCAATTTAGCAGATAATTCAACATATACACGACCTCTGTGGGTCCTACAGTGCCAACACATAGTCTAAATATGATTTGTAGTTCAATTTCTATAACACTTGGAGAATATATAGATAACAACAAATTTTTCAACTATTCAGTTCCATGAAATTGACCAAGTCATAATTCCTACGGTGCACGCCCACATGCCCGTCACCTAGCATGTGTGTCACCTCAAAACCAATCACATAACACATATTATGGGGTTTCGTACCCTAAGAACCAAATTTAGAATTGTTACTTACCTCAATATGAGCAAATCTCTACTCCAACACACCCTTGCCTCGCGAAACGACCTCCAAAAATCTCGAATCTAACCATAAATAATTCGATATAATCAATATGGGCTAAATGAATCAACTCCATAAGAAAATGCTAAGTTATTAATCAAAAGTCAAAAATTGACTCAAAAACGGGCCCCTGGACCCACGTCTCGAAATTCGATAAAAGTCACAAAACCCGAAAGCTCAATCAATCACGAGTCCAACCATACCAAATTTATCAAAATCCGACACCAAATTGTCACCCAAATTCCCAAATCAAACTCTCCAAATCCCTAGCCTCAAATTCCCAATTTACACCTTTAATACACACCAACTAGGTGGAAAAATCAATGGGGAAGCAAGATTATTGATCGAAAATGAGCACAAGGGACTTACCTCAAGAAACCCCTCGAAAATACTCTCAAGAATTGGCCAAACCTGTGCTTGAAATGTTTGAAATGAAGCCAAAATCGCGAACCCTTGTTTTAAATAATCTGCCCAAGCTTTCCGCTTCTGCGGCGTCGTAGAAGGGACAATCCACCTGCTTCTGCGGTGATCCACTGGAGCAGGGCCTCCGCTTCTGCGGTCCTATCCCCTGCATCTGCACAATCATAGGTGCGGAAATCCTCATCGCACCTGCGTACCATCCATTTTTGCGCCCTTCACGCCGCACATGCGGCCCCGCAGGTGCGGAAAACGCCTCGCACCTGTGACCACAGTCCTCCCCAATCTTGGCCTCATATGCGCATCCTCAGCTCGCACCTGCACCAAGTCCCAGCAGACTCCCTGCTTCAGTCATGCACCAAGTCCTATGTTTTATCCTTTAACTATCCGAAATTAACCCGAGGCCCCTCGGGACCTCAACCAAACATACCAACCAGTCCTAAAACCTCATACGAACTTAGTCGAGCCCTCAAATCACATCAAACAACTTCAAAAACATGAATCGCACCCCAATTCAATCCTATTGAAACTAATGAATTCCAACTTCTACAAACGACGCTGAAACCTATCAAATCACGTCCGATTGACCCAAAATTTTGCACACAAGTCACAAATGACAATAAGGACCTACTCCAACTTCCGAAATTAAAATCCGACCTCGATATCAAAAAGTTCACTCCCGGTCAAACTTTCCAAAAATTCAACTTTCGCCATTTCAAGCCTAATTCTACTACGAAATTCCAAATCACAATCCGGACACGCTCCCAAGTCCAAAATCACCCAACAAAGCTAACAGAACCATCAAAACTCCTTTCCGGAGTCATTTACTCATAGATCAATATTCGGTAAATTATTTAAACTTAAGTTTTCAACCTTGAGACTAAGTGTCTCATTTCATTCTAAAATCCCTCCGTACCCGAACCGACTACTCCGGCAAGTCACATAACAGTTATAAAGTACAAAATGAGCAGTAAATGAGGGAACGTGGCTTCAACTCTCAAAACAACCAGCCGGGTCGTTACATCCTTGTCACGACCCAAAATAAGATCAGTCGTGATGGCACTTAACCCAACCCGTTAGGTAAGCCAATTAAGTACAATCCAATTTAATTAGGTTTATCGAGGAAAATAAGTGATAAAATAACTGAACATTTCTACTTTTCCCAAGGACTAGTAGTACAAATCATGAGCTTCTAAGATTTAGAATTTGCAAAGCTGATATGAAATAAAATACATCATCTGTTTGAAATATACATGAACAGATTAATGATTCTAAAGCTACCAAGAACAAGAGGCAGTTATGACCGAATTGCGGAAACATCTTAAATGCTAGCTCCCGCCATACACCGCAACATCAACATCCAAAATCTACACACAAGGTGTAAAAATGTAGTATGAGTACAACCGACCCCATGTACTCAGTAAGTATTTTGTCTAACTTCGTCGAAGTAGTGACGAGGATTTTTAGTAAAAAGATACTCACTGTTATAACCTGTGCAATATACTAACAATAGAAACAATTATAGAAAATAACAGATAAGGGTACAATGAAACAACTATGCGAGGCAGAAAAAGATTATTAGGAGAAATCACAAAAGCAACTTCATAACTTTCCTGGTGTGAGAAATATATTCAAGATATCACATCAAATGGAACGGTAACACCTTCGTGCATTTATCTCATTAAATTCATAACTTTCCTGGTGTGAGGAATATATTCAACATATCACATCGAGTGGCACGGTAATACCTTCGTGCACTTGTCTCATTCTTACTCAATATATATATATATATATATATATATATATATATATATATATATATATATATATATATATATATATATATATATATATAGATAAAATCAATTGGCACGGCAACACCCTTCGTGCATTTATCTCTTTCTCACCGAGCATACATATAACAGTACCAACTAGGTGGGAGAAATGCCAATAACAATAAAAGAAATAAAGTGGGAGGCACACAAGAAGCAACAACGACTACAAATCATATAGAAAAGATAGGTGCACAATAACAGCTCAAGATAAAGGCATGAAAGTATACACAACAAAAATATATCACAATATAATGTATGTCTCTTGTCCTCGCCTACACGGAAACACCCTTCGTGCCATGAACATATGATAATATAAAATAATGGCACGACATCACCCTTCGTACTTTTACTCTCATCGTCACCTGATAATGTAAATGAAATGGAACGATATTATCCTTCGTGCATAATAATGTATATGAATGGCACGACATCACCCTTATTGCTTTATGCTTTTCCTCACATGATAATATATACGAAATGGGACGACATTATCCTTCGTGCATAATAATGTATATGAATGACACGACATCACCCTTCATGCTTTACACTCAAATGAAATGGCACTGCATCACCCTTCGTGCTTTATACTTAAATGAAATGTCACGGCATCACCCTTTGTGCTTTACACTCAAATGAAATGGCACGGCATCACCCTTCGTTCTTTACACTCACATGAAATGGGACGGCATCACCCTTCGTGCTTTACACTCATCCTCTCATGAAAATGTATATGAAATGGCAAGACATCACCCTTCGTGCTTTACACTCTTCCTTACCAAGCACATGTATATCATTAATGTCACGACCCAAAAGTCCCACCACAGGCGTCGTGATGACACTTAGTCTCTAAGACTAGGTAAGCCGATTACAATTATATTCCGAGCCTTTTTTTTAAAATATATAATTTAATACAAGTGTAATGACCCGACTGGTCATTTTGAGTATTACATCCCCGTTCCCCCATTTACTACTCAATTTATGCTTTACAATTGTTATATGACTTGTCGGGGTAATTGGTTTGGGTCCGGTGAGGTTTCGAAATGAATTTGGACACTTAGTCTCAAAGATGATAACTTAAGTTGAAAAGGTTGACCGGATGTTGACTTATGTGTAAACGACACCGAAATAGAATTTTGATGATTCCAATAGCTCTGTATGGTGATTTTGGACATAGGAGCGTGTCCGAAAAATTATTTGGAAGTCCATAGTTAAATTAGGTTTGAAATGTCTAAAATAGAAATTTAAGTTTGGAAGTTTGACCGGAAAGTTGACTTTTTGATATCGGGGTTGGAATCTGATTCTAGAAATTGGAATAGGTCCGTTATGTTATTTATGAAATGTGTACAAACTTTGAGGTCAATCGAACTTGATTTGATAAGTTTCGGCATCGAATGTAGAAGTTGAAAATACTTAGTTTCATTAAGCTTGAATTGGGGTATGATTCGTGGTTTTAGCATTTTTTGATGTGATTTGAGGCCTCGACTAAGTTTGTATGATGTTTTAGGACTTGATGGTATATTTGGTTGAGGTCCCGGGGGGCCTCGGGGGAGTTCTTGGGTGAGTTTCAGATGGTTAACAGATCGAATTTGGACTTAGAACAAAGCTAGAAATTTTCTGCCTTGTGATGCAATCGCACCTGCGGAAATTGGCTCGTAGGTGCGAGCTCGCAGAAGGAAGAAGGGCATCGCATAAGCGTGAAGTCCGCAGAAGCGACACCAAGGTTGCAGATGCAGAGGAAGTGGAAGCTGTGCAAAATCGCAAAAGCGAACAAATTCTTCATGGAAATGAGTTCGCAGAAGCGGACTCTTGTCCGCAGAAGCGAAAAGGGTGCAGAAGTGGAAGAAAAACCCCATAAGCGATTAACAATTCCTCATGTGCGGAACCTCTAGGCAGTGTACAAAAACAAAGGGTTTCGATATTTTTGTCATTTTGGACCTTTCAAGCACGGTTTGGGGTGATGTTTCATAGGAAATTCACGGAAAAACTTAAGGTAAGTCACTTATAATCATTGTTAGTCAATAATATTGAATTATCATTGAGTATTTTGACTAGATTACGTATTTTTGAGGTGAAATTAGAGGACTTGGGCCTAGGGATTTCAAAATAAGATTTGAGGATTTGAAGGTTGAGTTGATGTCGGAATTTGGTAAATTTGGTATGGTTGGACTCGTGGTTGAATGGGCGTTCATATTTTGTAGCTTTTGTCGGGTTCTGAGATGTGGTCCCCACGGGCGATTTTTGAGTGCAATTTCAGATTTTGTTGGAAAACTAGTATTTTCATATGGAATTAATTCCTATAATTTATATTGACTGAATCGAATTAATTGTGACTAGATTCGAGGCATTCGGGGGCCGATTCGTGAGGCAAAGGCATAGCAGAATAAAGAATTTCACGGCTTGAGGTAAGTAACAGTTCTAAATTTGGTCCTGAGGGTGTGAAACCCCGGATTCTGTGATATGTGATTGGTTTTGAGGTGACGCACATGCTAGGTGATGGCGCGTGTGGGCGTGCACCGTAGGAATTGTGACTTGATAAATTCCATGGAACTGTGTGGTTGAATAATCTATTGATATCCATACATTTTCCACGTATTAGAGAAATCGAACTATAAATCATGTTTAAAATATGTGTTGACACTGTAAGGACCCACAGAGGTCATGTACATGTTGAATTATCTGCTAAACTGTTGTTTTGCACTCAGTCATAGTTTTAGTTGCACATTACATCTCAGTCTCTATTGTTCATTATTGATGCATCGTATCATTGTTGTTTGGGCTGCTTCTCTTGATTTCTGAGAGCCCAAGAGACTGGAGAGGTTGATGACTGAGTGAGGCCGAGGGCCTGATTGTGAGGATATTTATGGGATCGGGCTGCACGTCGCAACATGTTTCATTGATTTATGCCATGATTGACTTGTTATAATGCTTGGGCTGAAGGAGACCCTCCGGAGTCTATACACACCCCCAGTGAGCGCAGATACCTACTGAGGGCGAGTGCCAAGCGCTGAGTGATTGAGAGGAATGAGTGACTGTGAGGAAAGAGCGATTGTAAGGTTGGAGTTAATGGAGGACTGATTGACTATTGCTCTGAGAGGATGCATTGATTTCATTATTTTTGCACTTCAACTATCATATATCACTGTTTTGGAAATTTCTGAGAGATATTATCTTCTGTTTTAGTTGAACTTGATATAAAATTACTGTTTGGGTCTTAAATGTTGAACTTGAAAGTATGTCTACCTTCTTACGTTAGAAATTACTGTAATTGGACTTAGTTGTGAAGCTCGTCACTACTTTTAGTTCTTTATTTAGTATTGTTACTTGCTGAGTTGGTTGTACTCATACTATACCCTACACTTCGTGTGCAGATCCAGGTGTTCTCGGACACAACGGGTGTTGATTTCATCGCGCAGTTGATCTTCCAGAGATTCTGAGGTAGCTGCCGGTGTTTCGCAGACCTTGTCTCTCCTTCCCTATCTTCTTACTTGTTGTATTTAGCCTCAGACTATTATAGGCCGTGTTTCCCAGAATTGTGATGTATAGATGCTCATGTACTCTGTGACACCCCGATAGTCTGGAATTTCGTGTTGAGTTTTGGGTTTCTATCCCTGGTTATGAGAATTTTTGTTATTTAAAATGCTTTATTTCATTTCCTGTTAAAGTGCTGGGATTATTCCGTAATGTCGGCTTGCCTAGTACCATGATAGGCGCCATCATGATAGGTTGGGAATTTTTGTCTTGACAAGTTGGTATCAGAGCCTAGGTTACATAGGTCTCATGAGTCATGAGCAGGTTTAGTAGAGTATTGAGGATCGGTACGGAGACGTCTATACTTATCTTCGAGAGGCTGCCGAACTCTTAGGAAAATTTCACTTTCTTGTATTATGTCGTGCGAATTTATTGATTCCGGAAACTAAATTTCTGTTATTCTATTCTCTCACAGATGGTGTGGACATGTACTACCAGATCGGATGGTCAGCCACCAGTGCCACCAGCTAGGGCCACCAGAGGTCGAGGCCGTGGTAAAAGTCGAGGTGTAGCTCGTACGACAGTTGGAGCAGCACCTATAGCACCTCAGGCCCAGGTTGTCCCTGTTATGGCTGAGGATGAGCAAAGGAGATTTGAGAGATTTGGGAGGCTTCAGTCTCTATCATTTAGCGGTGCTGAGTCAGAGGATGCTCAGGGTTTCCTGGATAAGTGCCAGCGGATGCTTCACACGGCGGGTATTCTGGAGACCAGTGGGGTCTCGTTAACTAATTTTCAGTTCACTAGGGTTGCCTTCAGATGGTAGGAAGCTTATGAGAGGTGCATGCCGGTCGGTGCAGCACCACTTACATGGCAGGAGTTCTCCGTTCTATTCTTGGAGAAGTTCGTGTCGCAGTCTCGCAGAGAGGAGCTGCGCAAACAGTTTGAGCAGTTACTTTAGGAGGGGATGTCTGTGACACCCCGATAGTTGGGAATTCCGCGTTGAATTTTGGGTTTCTATCCCTGGTTATGAGAATTTTTGTTATTTAAAATGCTTTAATTCATTTCTTGTTAAAAGTGATTATTCTGTAATGTCGGCTTGCCTAGTACCACGATAAGCGCCATCATGACAGGTTAGGATTTTGGGTCGTGACAAGTTTGTATCAGAGCTACTAAAGGACTATGATATTACTATTCTGTATCATCACGGGAAGGCCAATATGGTGGCCGATGCCTTGAGTAGAAATGCGGTGAGTATGGGTAGCCTTGCATTCATTCCTGTTGGTGAGAGGCCTCTTGCAGTTGACGTCCAGGCCTTGGCCAACGAGTTCGTGAGATTAGATGTTTCGGAGCCCGGTCAAGTTCTAGCTTGTGTGGTTTCTCGGTCTTCCTTATATGATCGCATCAGAGAGCACCAGTATGATGATCCTTATTTGTTTGTCCTGAAGGACACAGTTCAGCACGGTGATGCCAAAGATGTTACTATTGGATATAATAGGATGTTGAGGATGCAGGGTCGTATTTGTGTGCCAAATATAGATGGACTGCGTGAATTGATTCTTGAAGAAGCCCACAGTTCGTGGTATTCCATTCATCCGGGTGCCGCTAAGATGTACCAGGACTTGAGGCAGCACTATTGGTGGAGAAGAATGAAGAAAAGTATAGTGGGGTTTGTAGCTTGGTGTTTAAATTGTCAGCAGGTGAAGTACGAGCATCATAGACCGGGCGGGTTACTTTAGAGACTTGAAATTCCGGAGTGAAAGTGGAAGCGTATTGCCATGGACTTCATAGTTGGACTCCCACGAACTTTGAGGAAGTTTGATGCTGTTTGGGTGATTGTAGATTGGTTGACCAAGTCCGCACATTTTATTCCAGTTTGTACTACTTATTCTTCGGAGCGGTTGGCTGAGATTTATATCCGCGAGATTGTTCGCCTACACGGTGTGCCAGTGTCCATCATTTTAGATCGGGGCACGCAATTTACATCACAGTTTTGGAGAACAGTGCAGCGAGAATTAGGCACGCAAGTTCAGTTGAGTACAACATTTCACCCTCAGAGGGATGAATAGTCCGAGCGCACTATTCAGATATTGGAAGATATGCTACGCGCTTGTGTTATAGATTTTGGGGGTTCTTGGGATCAGTTTCTGCCACTGACAGAGTTTGCTTACAATAACAGCTATCAATCAAGCATTCAGATGGCTCCGTATGAGGCTTTATATGGGAGATGGTGTCGGTCTTCGGTGTGTTGTTTGAGCCGGGTGAGGCTAGGCTATTGGGTACTGATCTAGTTCAGGATGCATTGGAAAAGGTTAAATTGATTCAGGAACAACTTCGCACGGTGCAATCTAGACAGAAAAGTTATGAAGACCAGAAGGTTCGCGATGTTGCTTACATGGTAGGAGAGAAGGTACTACTCCGAGTTTCGCCTATGAAGGGTGTTATGAGGTTTGGGAAGAAGGGCAAGTTGAGTCCTAGGTATATTAGACCTTTTGAAATACTTAAGAAGATTGGAGAGATGGCTTATGAACTTGCATTGCCACCTAATCTATCGGGTGTTCATCGGTGTTTCATGTATCTATGCTCCGGAAGTATGTTGGAGATCCGTCCCATTTTTTGGATTTCAGTACGGTGCAATTGGATAGTAATTTGACTTATGATATGTAGCCGGTGGCCATTTTGGACCTGCAGGTTCGAAAGTTGAGATCAAAGAATATAGCTTCAGTGAAAATGTAGTGGAGAGGCCAGCCAGTCGGAGAAGCTACCTGGGATATTGAGCGGGAGATGCGGAGAAAATATCCACACCTATTTGAGGCTCCAGGTATGATTCTGAACCCGTTCGAGGATGAATATTTGATGTGATTTGAGGCCTCGACTAAGTTCGTATGATATTTTAGGACTCGTTGGTATATTTGGTTGAGGTCCCAGGGGGCCTCGGGTGAGTTCGCATGGTTAACGGATCAACTTTGGACTTAGAACAAAGCTGGAAATTTTCTTCCTTCTGATGCAATCGCACCTACGGAAATTGGCTCGCAGGTGTGAGCTCGCAGAAGCGAGAAGGGCATCGCAGAAGCGTGAAGTCCGCAGAAGCGGACAGAACCTCGTAGAAGTGAGTCCGTAGAAGCGACACCAAGGTCGCAGATGCGGAGGAAGGGGAAGCTGGGCAAAACCGCAGAAGCAGACAGCTATCCATAGAAGCGAAAAGGGCACATAAGCGGAAGAAAAACCACAGAAGCGGTTAAATATTCCGCAGGTGCGGAACCTCTTGTCAGTATACAAAAACAGAGGGTTCCGACATTTTTGTCATTTTGGACCTTTCAAGCACGGTTTGGGGCGATTTTTCTGTGGGAATTCACGGGAAAACTTGAGATAAGTCACTTATGATCATTGTTAGTCAATAATATTGAATTATCATTTAGTATTTCGACTAGATTACGTATTTTTGAGGTGAAATTAGAGGATTTGGGCCTAGGGATTTGAAAATAAGATTTGAGAATTTGAAGGTCGAGTTGATGTAGGAATTTGGTAAATTTAGTATGGTTGGACTCATGGTTGAATGGGCGTTCATATTTTGTAACTTTTGTCGGGTTCCGAGACGTGGGCCCCACAAGCAATTTTTTAGTGCATTTCGAATTTTGTTGGAAAACTAGTATTTTCATACGAAATTAATTCCTATAATTTGTATTGACTGAATAGAATTAATTGTGACTAGATTCGAGGCATTCGGAGGCCGATTCGCGAGGCAAAGAATAGCAGAATAAAGAATTTCACTATTTAAGGTAAGTAATAGTTCTAAATTTGGTCTTGAGGGTATGAAACCCCGGATTCTGTGATATGTGATTGGTTTTGAGGTGACGCACATGCTAGGTAACGGGCGTGTGGGCGTGCACCGTAGGAATTGCGACTTGGTCAAATTCCGAGGAATCGTGTAGTTGTATAATCTATTGTTATATATACATTCTCCATGTATTAGAGAAATTTAACCACAAATCATGTTTAGACTACGTGTTGGCATTGCAAGGACCCATAAAGGTCGTGTACATGTTGAATTATGTGCTAAATTGTTGTTTGTACTCAGTCACAGTTTATTTGTATATTACATCTCAGTCTCTTTTGTTCATTTTTGATGCATCATATCATTGCTGTTTTGGCTGCTTATCATGATTTATGGGTGCCCGAGAGACTGGAGAGGTTGATGACTGAGTGAGGCCGAGGGCTTGATTGTGAGGATATTTATGGGATCGGGCTGCACGCCGCAGCATGTTTCATTGATTTATGCCATGATTGACTTGTTATAGCGCTTGGGCTGAAGGCGCCCCTCCGGAGTCTATACACACCCCCATTGAGCGCAGGTACCTACTGAGTGCGACTGTCGAGCGCTAAGTGATTGAGAGGAATGAGTGACTGTGAGGAAAGAATGATTGTGAGTTGGAGCGAATGGGAGGACTGAGTGACTGTTGCTCTGAGATGATGTATTGATTTCATTATTTTTGCACTTCAGCTGTCATGTATCACTGTTTTGGAAATTTTCGAGAGATATTATTTTTCTGTTTCAGTTGAACTTGATATGAAATTACTGTTTGGGTCTTAAATGTTGAACTTGAAAGCATGCCTACCTTCTTATGTTGGAAATTACTATAATTGGACTTAGTTGTGAAGGTCGTTACTACTTTCAATTCTTTATTTAGTATTGTTACTTACTGAGTTGGTTGTACTCATACTACACCCTGCAATTCGTATGCAGATCCAGGTGTTCCCGGACACAATGGGTGTTGATTTCTTTGCGCAGTTGATCTTTCTGAGATTCTGAGGTAGCTGCCGGTGTTTTGCAGACCTTGTCTCTCCTTCCCTATATTCTTACTTATTGTATTTAGCCTCAGACTATTATAGGCCATATTTTCCAGACTTGTGATGTATAGATGTTCATGTACTCTGTGACACCCCGATAGTTGGGAATTCTGCGTTGAGTTTTGGGTTTCTATCCTTGGTTATGAGAATTATTGTTATTTAAAATGCTTTAATTCATTTCTTGTTAAAAGTGTTGGGATTATTCTGCAATGTCGGCTTGCCTAGTACCACGATAGGAGCCATCACGACATGTTAGGATTTTGGGTCGTGACAACAAGTGTCGAAACCAAAAGCGAAAACAAATATAACAACCTCCCAAGACTGGTAATACTGAGTCACAAACTCTTACTAAATACATGTAATGATCTCAATGATCGAATATATAATATTGTTCGAATAAGAGTTGACAGTACAATAAAATGGAAAGACTCCAAGGGACTGCGACGACCAAGAAGCTCTACCTTAAGTCCTTGCGATCACACTCTAACCTCTGTCCGAATCCGATATCTCCAATACCTGGCTCTGCACAAAATGTGCAGAAGTGTAGTATGAGTACACCACAATCGGTACCTAGTAAGTATCAAGACTAACCTCGGTGGAGTAGTGACGAGGTACAGTCAAGACACTCACTAGTCAAATAACTTGTGCAATATAGCATACAAAAATAATAGAAAGACAAATAGTAGTGATAGCAACAATAATCAACTAGTGATATAAACAACAAGGCAGCAAGAACACCATAAATATTGCTCAAACGAATAATGAAGACAAGTACAACCAATTAATCAAGTCTTTCAAAATATACATCTTTTATCTATAAGTTTTTCAAATAAAAATCTTTAGAATGTAATCCTTTCAATTAAATATATCTCGAATATACTTCCTCCAAATACATATCTTACGAATATAAATCTTTCAAATAAATATCTTCCAATATAATTCTTTCAAATAAAATATTTCAAATATAATTCTGTGAAATAAATATCTTCCGAATATAATTCTTTAAAATAAAATCTTTCGAATAAAATTCTTTCAAATAAATATCTTTCGAATATAATTCCTTTCAAGTAAAAGTCACCATGTGACACATCATTTCATAATCATAAAAATTACGGGTCTCAGCCCACTTTCATATTTTCGTAACACGAGTCTCATCCCACTTTCATATTTTCACGGCATCTCGTGCCCATATTTCTATCAAAACTGCACGGACAACTCACGTGTCAATAATAAATTTATCATATTTCTTCGGCACCTCGTGCTCACATTTCTTTCATAATCGCACGGACAATTCACAAGTCAGAATACATAATAATATAATGAAATGACTGAGAAGTGAACAATGAGAAATTACAGAAAGATAACAACACAACAAGTAGAGGTAAACAACAGGGCACTCCCGAGGTACCGCCTCGTAGTCCCAAAAGTAAATACATAACATGGGGATCTTTCGAGGTACCACCTTGTAGTCCCAAAAGTAAATATGCAACCGGGGATCTCCCGAGATACAGCCTCGTAGTCCCAAAATAACTATGCAATGGGGGATCTCCCGAGGTACCACCTCGTAGTCCCAAAAGTAAATATGTAACAGGGGAGCTCCCGAGGTACCGCCTCGTAGTACCAAAAATAAATATGCAACAGGGGAGCTCCCAAGGTACCGCCTTGTAGTCCCAAAAGTAAATATGCAACAGCAAAGATGGAAAAATAACTAAGCAAGAATAACCTCTTCTTTATCCAAATTTCTGATAAATATATTAACGTCTCAATTTAAAATTATTTACTTAATTATTTGCAGATGAAAAATCCATAATGTAATTATTTACAGGAAATGTCAACTCAACAAGCACACAGAATTCACATAAAAATCAAAGTAGGAATCACACCAAATTATTATATAAAACAAATTCGACAAATAAAGAACGAGGCATGACAAATAAGGATTTAATAAGTGCCATCAATTTCTAATTTAATACTTAAAAATGACCACGACTTTAAACCAATCAAATTTGCACATATAAGCCCGAGTACGTATTCGTCACCTCGCGTACACAGCTTTCACATTATACAAATGGCACATACGACTCAATGCCTAAGGGGTAATTCCCCCACTCAAGGTTAGGCAAGATACTTACCTTTTTGAATTTAAGCCGATATTCCAAAATAGCCTTCTTACGTTAAATGACCTCCGGACGGCTCAAATCTAGTCAAATCAATTGCATAACTTCATTAAAATTCATTGGAAATAACTGCGGATAATAAAATGTCGACTTAAAATTTTATTCGAAAAAGTCATTGCGGGTCCCTCCTCTCGGAACCCAACAAAATTTTCACAAACTCTGAACACGCATTCCGATACGAGTTCAACCATATCAATTTTATCAAATTCCGATAACGAATCGACCTCCAAATCCTCAATTTAAGGTATAGAAAATTTCTACGATTTTCAACCCAATTCACTAATTTCATGATAAAAACAACAATAGATTCATGTATTTTAACCAAAATCGAGTTAGAAATTCTTACCCAAAGTTTTCCTTGAACATCTCATGAAAAATCGCCTCACCCAAGCTTTTTTCGTCCAAAAATGGAAGAGTGAGACGAAGTCTCATTTTTTGACTTTATTTTGCTGCCCAAGGGTTTGTTCTTCGCGTTCGTGAATGACGAACAAATTCTTCAACAGCCATTTCCAAACTCTTCCCAGATAGCCTCTAGTATAATGGTCATAACGTTTTGTACAAAGCTCCAAATGACAAATAGTTTAAATTTTTGAAAACTAGACATCAAGGGCTACAACTTTCATGTTTTGCTCATCTCACCAAGTCCTTATAGATTTTGAGATATAAGCTTCCAAAATCAACCCTTGGAAGTAGAAATTTCTTCTTCGGGATTTCCAAACTCTTCCCATACAGTCTGTAGTGTATCCACCATAACATTTTTTACACAAAACTAAATGCCAAACGGGTTGCTAATCCGAAAGCTAGACACAAAGGACTACAACTTTTACTTTTGGATCATCTCCGAATTCCTTATAGATTGCAAGATATAAGCTTCCAAAGTCGGGTGACGGACAACAGGAATTCCTTCTTCGCGAACGCGAGAGTTTCTTCGCGAACGTGAAGAACAAAATCCCAGAAGCCAAATCCTTCTTCGCGAACGCGAAGAACAAAACCAAACATCAGAAAACCAACATCCAAAGTAGCCCAAAATGATCTTATAACACCCGAAATATACCCGAAACACACCCGAGGCCCTCGGGACTCCAACCAAATATACCAACAAGTCCTAAAATACGATACGAACTTAGTCGAGGCCTCAAATCACATCAAACAATACTGAAACTAAGAATCACACCTCGTATCAAACTTATGAGTTTATGAAATTTCCAAATTCTATAACTTATGCCAAAACATATGAATCAATCCGGAATGACCCCAAATTTTGCACACGAGTCATAAATGATATAACAAAGCTATTCGAATTTCCAGAATCGAAATTCGACCCCGTTATCAACAAATCAACCTTCGGCCAAACTTATAAATATTTTAAAACTTCAACTTTTCGATTTTTCGCTGAAATGCTTCAAATTATTCTACGGACTTCCAAATCCAAATTCGGACATACGCCTAAGTCGTAAATCACCATACAAAATTATTAGAATCATCAAAATTCCATTCCGGAGTCGTTTGCTCAAAAGTCAAACTCTAGTCAACTCTTTTTATTTAAGCTTCAAACATAAGAATTGTTCTTTCAATTAAATTTCAATTCTTCCGAAAACCAAACTCGACCACATACATGGGTCATAATATATATTACGAAGTTGCTGGAGACCTTAAGTAGATGAACGGAACGTTAATTCTTAAAATGACAAGTCGGGTCGTTACAGTTAACAAGCAAGGTAGGAAGCATAAATAACATCAAGGAGAGTGTTTAAATGAATGTTCCAAATTGAACATCAATCATGGCTTTCAAGCCAATAACAATTCAATAAACTTCAAGTACTTTATTATTCCAGTATTTCAACAAGTCTCAAAAATGATCTTCAACTCATGTATAGAATTCAAAATCTCAAGAATAACGGTCGTAGAGTCGTATTTGTGATTAAGTATAATAACGACCGGATTTGGCACATCAATAATTTTCACAAAAGTCCGTCAGATTTTTAATCAAATTATAATAAGCCAAATCAGGGTTTCTAGCATTTAATTTCATATTCATAGAAATCTAGAAGTCAAAGAAAACATGAAACAAGAGTGTCACATAATTCTACAAAGCACAATAAATCGTATAGTTTACCCTCGAGCATGATTGACCCTAGCACATGCATATATGCTCGTCACCTCATATATGTATCACCCACGTATGTAACAAACAATGGCAATTAGTAAGAAAAACTTTCTAAACAAAGTTAGGCAAAATACTTACCTCAAACAAGCCAATCCAATGCCGAGCAAGCTAAAAAATTGCTCCAGGAATTTCATTATGCATGTATCCACCTCTGAACGCCTTCTTATTTCCTCAATTCAAAGCCAACGATCCGAAACTGAAATTCACCCCTTAGTGACACTACAACGATCCACTATTATAAGAAACTTTAATCTATAATATTAACATCCAATGTAACCAACATTACTAACCAATTCCATAGTTTAAGCCATTTAGATACTTGATCAAACACCTAGCAGGCATAAGTCTCTACACCCCTTAACCATATAATTAGTTCATCCAACTGCAACCATTTACCAACAATTTATCCCATCATCATTCTTTAACAATTTATACTCCCAACATCACATGCGTGACCAACCATTCACACCCAACCAATAAAATTCTATCAAATAATCACTTTTCAATCTCTACAATGGTTATGCATTTAAATTGGGAACTTATGGCTTCCAATCACCATCCCATGAGTTCCAATAATTAATACATACTCATATCCTCATAATAAATCCATGCATGTAAGTCTAAGGGTGTAAGATTACCTTTTGGAAAAAATCTTGCCAAAACCCTCTTTTGAGTTCATGAAGAAATTTCTTGAAGATCTAAGGATTTCATGGATGATTGAGTTAGTTTAAGGGTGGAATTGATGGAATGAAATACCAAATGAGTAGGGATTACTGTAATGACCCGACCAGTCGTTTTAAAAGTTGTAGTCTCGTTCCCCTATTTACTGCTCATTCTATACTTTATAACTATTATGTGACTTGCCGGGGTAGTCGGTTCAGGTCTGGAGAGATTTCTGAATGAATTGAGACACTTAGTCTCAAGGTTGAAAGCTTAAGTTGAAAAAGTTGACTGGATGTTGACTTATGTGAAAACGACCCCGGAATAGAATTTTGATGATTCCAATAGCTCTGTATGGTGATTTTGGACTTAGGAGCGTGTCCGGAAAATTAGTTGGAGGTCCGTAGTTAAATTAGGCTTGAAATGGCTAAAATAGAAATTTAAGTTTGGAAGTTTGACCGGGGAGTTGACTTTTTGATATCGGAGTCGAAATTCGATTCTGAAATTTGATTATAGCATTTATGACTTGTGTGCAAAATTTGAGGTCAATCGGACTTGATTTAATACGTTTCGGCACGAGTTTTGTAAATTTGAAACTTGAAAACTCATAAGTGCGATTCGAGGTGCAATTCATAATTTTGATGTTGTTTGATGTAATTTGAAACTCCAAATAGGTCCGTGTTATGTTACTGGACTTGTTAGTATATTCGGATGGGGTCCCGAGTACCCCGAGTGCGATCCGGATCGAAATCGGATCATTTTTTGGACTTAGGCAAATTCTGAAATTTACAGCTTCTGGTGTCATCGCACCTGCGGAGGGACTGACTGCAGGTGCAGACTCACATAAGCAAGTTGTGGCTCGCAGAAGCGGACAAAGGGCTGCCCAGTTGCAGTCGCAGAAGCAGAAAGAGCTCTGCAAAAGTGAAGCCGTTTCTGCGATGGAATGAACCGCATAAGCGAAGGTTGTGCAGAAGCGGGAGGCGAGGACGCACCTACAGTTACGCAGAAGCGGACCATTGTCCGTAGGTGCGAAGGAAGCTGTCCAGTGCTGCTTCGCACAAGCGAAAATGTGGTCGCATATGCGACTCCGCAGAAGCGACAATTGGTCTGCAAATTCGAAAATACTTGGACAGAACATATAATTCGGGGGTTGGCCCTTTTTACCCATTTTTGGATTTTATTAGCTCGGGTGAGGCGATTTTCAGGCGATTTTTCAAGGAAAATATCGGGGTAAGTGTTCTTAACTCAATATTGGTCAAATTATCTGAATTCATGGTTGTTTTTAACATTTAATTGATGATTTGAGTTGGAAAATTGTGAAAACCCTCTTAGTTTAGATTTGAGATTTGAAGGTCGAGTTGATGTCGGAATTTGATAAAATAAATATAGTTATACTCATGGTTGAATGGGCATTCATATTTTGTAACTTTTGTTGGGTTCCGAGATGTGGGCCCCACTAGCGATTTTTGAGTTAAATTTTGAATTTTGTTGAAAAATTAGTATTTTCATATGGAATTAATTCCAATAATTTGTATTGATTGAATCAAATTAATTCTAACTAGATACAAGGTTCCAATTCATGAGGCAAAGGCATAGCGGAGTAAAGAATTACCCGATTCGAGGTAAGTGAGTTGTCTAACCTTGTGTGGGGGAAATTTTCCTTAGGATTGGTATTGATATGATAATTGTGATGTGTGAAAAGTCGTGTATACGAGGTGACGAGTGTCTACACAGGCTAAATGTGGAAAACTCTAGTTTTAAATTGTGTAGATCTCTGTTACACATTAATTAAATTATTTTATCCGGTTATATTCATCATCATTGATCTATTTTTATATTTTAAATTTGCCTGACATTTTTCGTGCTAATTGCTTTACCTGTTTAGTTAAAACATTGTTTCTTTTATTTCGTGCTCAATATTTGAAAGTTGAATTTCTTAATTGAATTATTATTAATATGAAGTATTTGACATTTTTAAATTTGGTATTGAGGCAACGTGCTAAAAATTGTGAAATATTATTTTTGCTGAGTTATTCATTCCCGAATATTTTGTGAGATTTTCACTCATTGTAATTGAGCCATGAGCCCCTTATTGTGGAAAAATATTGTTGTTGTTGATTTATTTTGGCAACTTGAAATATTTCGGCACTTGAGGTGAAAATTACGATATATTGTGATATTGATACGCATGCGGTGGTATAAGGTCTGGGTGTTGAAACGCATGCGGTAAGATAAGGGTGGCTTGATAAGCGTGGCTAGTTGTCACGACCCAGAATTCCAACCGCCGGGACTATGATGACGCCTAACATTTCACTTATTAGGCAAGCCGACATTAGAGAAATTATTAAGCCAATCCTTATTCAATTCAGTAAATAACAGCAAATAAGGTAAAATGGAATACAACGAGTGCGGAATAATATAAAAACTTCATTAATTACTACCACCCGGATCTGGAGTCATAACGCACGAGCTACTATGATTTACTACAAATAGAGTCTGAAAAGGAAAAATACACTGTTTTGAAGTAAGGAAATAATAAATGATAAAACTAGGAAGAGACTCCAGGGTCTGCGGATGCCAGCAGATCTACCTTGGGTCTCCTGACAGCAAATCAAAGATGCTAAGCCTCACGATCATCTTGGACCGGTACCAAAATCTGCACAAGAAGTACAGAGTGCAGTATCAGTACAACCGACCCCATGTACTGGCAAGTGTCGAGCCTAACCTCGACGACGTAGTGACGAGGTTATGACAAGACACCCACATAATAAACTTGTGCAGATAACAGTATATGTACAGGAAAATAACAGTAACAGCTAAACATGTCCTATTGGGGAGGGGGACATGCTAAAGGGGCACATGATATAGGAGATACAGCGGAAATGATAACCAAAATAGTCAACATGCTTTTAACAAGTGAAAACAACTAACCACAATGAAGAAAATTGCACGACATCACCCTTCGTGCTTTTACTCTCAACCTCACAATATAAATCAATAGATACGGCACGACATCACCTTTCGTGCATTAACTCTCATAACGTGTTCGTGCATTAACACTCACAATATGGCACGGCATCACCCTTCGTGCATTAACACTCAAAATATGGTACGACATCACCCTTCGTGCATTAACACTCACAATATGGCATGGAATCACCTTCGTGCATTAACACTCATAACATGGCACGACATCACCCTTCGTGTAATAACACTCTCCCTTACCATAATGCAATGAACAAATAACAACATGGAGATAGAATAACAAGTACATGCCTTACTTCAACATTTGGTTCCACAATACCAACCTCAACTTCAAAATCAATACTCAATTATCACCAGAAGATCCGTAAACATGATAAGAACAATAAATTTAACAATACTAGTCTAAACATAAATAACATGATAAAGGAAGTTATAATTGCAAGAAACCAAGCCTGTGCCCGCATGCTTTAACCCGGCTATAACGCATAAGTACTCGTCATCTCACATATACGTTGTTCCCCAACATCTAAACATGTAGCAAATAGACAAACAAGTCTTATTCCCTCAAGTCAAGGTTAGACACAACACTTACCTCGCTCCAAAGGCCACTCAATGCTCAATTACCGCTTTTTCCTCTAGAATCAACCTCCAAACCACTCGTATCTATCCACAAACGACTCACTAATATCAAATATTGCTAAAGAAATCAATTACAATGCATAAATTTAGGTTCCCCAAACTTTCCCCCAAAAAGTCAAAAATCGACCCCGGACCCGCTTTGTCAAAACCCGCTGTTCGAACCAAACTCCATTCACCCATTCACCCCCGAGCCCGATTATATAATTTATTTCGAAATCCGACCTTAATTCGAGGTCTAAATTCCAATTATGCAAAAATTCCTAATTCAACCCAAACCCCCAATTTCCACCATGAAAATCCTAGATTTTAGGTTAAAATCTCATGAAATGTAATGGGTAATTGAAAGAAAGTAGGTTAGAATCACTTACCAACAATTTGGGGAAGAAAATCTTTTAGGAAAATCGCCTCTAGGTCTTATAGTTCTGAAATATTTGAAAGAATGACAAAATCCCATTTTAGGTTCTGTTTTGTATAACTGGGCGACAGTGTTCATCGCGTTCGCGTGAACACTGTCGCGCTCGCGAAGTGCTGCGCCTCAATGACTTACACGATCGCGAGAGGCTACATGCGTTAGCGAATGTTTAGCCCCCCTGACCTTCACGTTCGCGGGACAAGACCCGCGAACGCATAGTGTAACCTCAGTTTCCCCCAGTCCAGCTCATCTACTGCTACACGTTTGCGTGTGACAATTCGCGTTCTCGTAGAGCGATCCCCCCAATGCTCCGCGTTCGCGACAGTAGTCTCGCATTTACGGAGGAGAAAAACCCACCCAGCCCAGTTCACACATCGTATTCGCGAGAGTGCCTTCGGAACGCGAAGAAGAAAACCAGAAGGCACCTAAAACTACAGAAAACCCAGAATCTCTCAGTTCAAATCATCATGTAGCCTATCTGAAACTCACCCGAGCCCTCGGGGCCCTAAACCAAACATGCTCACAAGTCCTAGAACATCATATGAACTTGCTCGCGTGATCAAATCGCCAAAATAACACCTAGAACTATGAATCAGACACCAAATCAATGGAATTTTCAAAAAAACTTTAAAACTTCTATTTTCACAACCGAACGCCCGAATCACGTCAAATCAACTCCATTTCTCACCAAATTTGACAGACAAGCCATAAATATTATAGTGGACCTGTACCGAACTTCGGAACCAAAATACGGACCCGGTATCAACAAAACCAAACATCAGTCAACTCTTAAAATCATTAAAGTTTCAATCGTTTAATTTTTCATCAAAATTCCATATCTCGAGCTAGGGACCTCAGAATTCGATTCCCGGCATATTCCCAGGTCCCAAATTATGATACTGACCTACCAGGACTGTCAAAACATGGATCTGGGTCCGTTTACTCAAAACGTTGACCAAAGTCAACTCAAATAGTTTTCAAAGCAAAATTTCATATTTTTCACAGTCTTTAACATAAAAGCTTTTCGGAAAAATACCCGGACTGCACACGCAACTCGAGGAGGGTAAAAATGAGATTTTAAGGCTTTGAATCATAGAATTAGGTTTTAAAACATAAGATGACCTATCGGGTCATCACACTAGTAGGGGAACTACTAGAAATCATGCGGTGTGATAAGGGTGGCTAAAATGCGGGACGCTATTTCGGAAAAAATATTTTCTTTAAAATTAAATGTGAAGGCTCCCACGGTGATATAAGAAAATGAGATATTGTAAATTTATTTATGATTTGGGACTACGAGGCGATACCTCGGGAGTGCCCTTGTTGATATTTCTTTGTGGCTGCATTTGCCTTTGGTCATTTTGATGTTTTCCTTACAGTTGTAATTTTCTGTTTTCCTTCCGCGAGGTGTGATTTTCCCTTATTCTGTGTAGTTAAATTGTGACATACTACTTACTTGATTTATCCCCATTGTCATTTTTATTATTATATTGTTAAACTTTTCTTCCTATTTTTTATTTTTCCAGTAGGGCCTAACCTGACCTCGTCACTACTCTACCAAGGTTAGGCTTGACACTTACTGGGTACAGTTGTGGTGTACTCATACTACGCTTATGCACATCTTTTTGTGAAGGTCCAGGTACTTCCTATCAGACCAGGCATTCGTGAACTAGATGTACGCGGAGACTTTAAGGTATATCTGCCAGCGTCCGCAGACTTCGGAGTCCCCTTCTATCCTTATTGTATTGCTTTCCTTATTCTCTTTAGACTCTGATGTATAGAGACACTTAGAATAAATTCTTAGAAGCTTGTGACTTATTTCTACCGGGTTTTGGGAGTTGTGACTATTTGAATCGCGGTTTGATTTATTTTATATGTTGAGATTTGAGTTTTAGTTTTGTATTCCACATAATTGATAGGCTTACCTAGTCTTAGAGACTAGGTGCCATTACGACATCCTACGGAGGGAAATTGGGGTCGTGACAATTACTCACCTTGAAGATGGGGGAGTTGGAGGTCTTGAGAGAGTGGAGGACACCCCCAAAATTCGGCCAAGAGGAATGGGGAAAAATGAACCCCGAAATGAGTATATAATGTTTCGAGCGCCACAGGAAGCGTGGGGTGACCTGTGGCCTAGTTTCTAGAACCTTAAAAATCGCAGCACCAAGGCTAGTGCCCCACGCTACCCTGGGCGCTGGTGATGGAAAATCTCTTCTATTTTGCCCGGGTCAAGGTTATTTCGGCAATCACCACTTTCACACAAGATTTATTTAAGAATTTTCCCGAGGTATCAAACATAAAAATTACAAATCACACATCGATTCAAGCCAAATAAACTTATGAACTTCCAAATTCCAAATTCTACATTTGATGTCGAAACCTATCAAATCAAGTCCGATTGACCTCAAATTTTGCACACAAGTCATAAATGACATACAGACCTATCAAAATTTTCAGAACTGGATTCCGACCCCGATATCAATAAATTCAACTTCCGGTCAAACTTCCAAACCTTCCATTTCCAACTTTTGCCATTTCAAGCCAAAATCAACTACAGACTTCCAAATAAATATTCGGACACACTCCTAAGTCCAAAATCACCATACGTAGCTATTGGAACCATCAAAACTCCATTCCGGAGTCGTTTGCATAAAAGTCAAACTCCGGTCAACTCCTTTCATTTAAGCTTCCAACATAAAATTTATTCTTCCGAACTAATCCCGAAACACCTGAAACATCAAAACCGACAATTCACACACGTCATAATACATCATATGAGGCTATTCAAGACTTCAAATAGTTAAAATGAGCATAAATGTTCAAAATGACAAGTCGGGACGTTACATTTTCCCTCACTTAAATATATGTTCGTCCTCGAACGTGCGAAAAGTTGTTCCTAAACCTTCAAATTATTATTCCACTTACCACGCACATACCCGGGGGTGATACCACGTCACCCTATTCCATATAGGCTTGACAACACCCCATAACTAAAAATCACTAATTTAGCCTTAGCCAATAAAACTTGGAACTCAATTTCTAACATCTGAAATTCCTTACAAGACCCGAATCTCTCATTTACATACTGTATAAGCCTGAACAGGTCCTGCCAAGCCATAACCATGACTCAATATGTAATCACGTGATACACCACATTACTCAGATACTCACAATAATAACTACTGACTACCAATGCTTAGCCCAAAGAAAATTCGATACCGGTAGTAAACCTCATATCAATAAAACCTTCATGCATTGTCGATGATGAAGGAAACATGCATAATCTCTTAACTACTTATCTGATGAATAATTCGGGGAGTTCACTCGCCCAATCAGGGCCATTCCCCGAATTCTTAGCGAAAATATAGTATCATTCTTCCAAACATTCCTTATCCCAATACGATAGGGCAAATATCAGGTCTAGAAACCTTATCTCAACCAATATAAGTAGCACAATTGTCAAGCCACACCAAAAGTCATATAAAGCCCCCACACAATGCGATCCCGTACACCAAACAAGTAGTAATTCAGACATGACAGATAATAGTAAGAAAATTAATACGAGGGCTACTAAACAAGCTAAGCAATCAGGGAAAGTTTTAACATTTTCTTATGAACTATTTTCATACAAGTAAGAGCAAAACACATGAAATAAGCAAAAGGAATTACATCTCATCATAGTACAGTTGCGGCGCGAAACCCGATCCAATAACAGTAACCGGCTCTCCCAGAGCCGGTTCTTCAAATTCTTAGCGAAAATATAGTATCATTCTTCCAAACATTTCTTATCCCAATAAGATAGGGCAAATATCAAGTCTAGAAACCTCATCTCAACCAATATAAGCAGCCAGTTGTCAAGTCACACCAAAAGTCATATAAAGCCCCCACACAATGCGATCCCGTACACCAAACAAGTTGTAATTCAGACATGACAGATAATAGTAAGAAAATTAATAAGAAGCCTACTAAACAAGCTAAGCAATTAGGGAATTTTTTAATATTTTCATAAGAACTATTTTCATACAAGTAAGAGCAAAACACATGAAATAAGCATAAGGAATTACATCTCATCATAGTACAGTTGCAGCACGAAAACCGATCCAATAACAGTAACCGGCTTTCCCAGAGCCGGTTCCCCAAATTTTTAGCGGAAATATAGTATCATTCTTCCAAACATTCTTTATCCCAATACGATAGGGCAAATATCAGGTCTAGAAACCTCATCTCAACCAATATAAGCAGCCCAATTGTCAAGTCACACCAAAAGTCATATAAAGCCCCACACAATATGATCCCGTACACCAAACAAGTAGTAATTTAGACACGACAGATAATAGTAAGAAAAATAATAAGAAGGCTACTAAACAAGCTAATCAATCATGGAAATTTTTAACATTTTCCTATGAACTATTTTCATACAAGTAAGAGCAAAACACATGAAATAAGCATAAGGAATTACATCTCATCATAATACAGTTGCGGCATGCAACCCGATCTAATAACAGTAACCGGCTTTCCTAGAGCCGGTTACCCAAATATTTAGCGGAAATATAGTATCATTCTTCCAAACATTCCTTATCCCAATACGATAGGGCAAATATCAGGTCTAGAAACCTCATCTCAACCAATATAAGCAGCCCAATTGTCAAGTCACACCAAAAGTCATATAAAGCCCCCACACAATGCGATCCTATACACCAAACAAGTAGTAATTCAGACATGACAGATAATAGTAAGAAAATTAATAAGAAGGCTACTAAACAAGCTAAGCAATCGGGGAAATTTTTAACATTTTCCTATGAACTATTTTCATACAAGTAAGAGCAAAACACATGAAATAAGCATAAGGAATTACATCTCATCATAGTACAGTTGTGGCCCGCAACCCGATCCAATAATAGTAACCGGCTCTCCCAGAGCTCATATCAATATCAACCACACGGACAACTCACGTTTTTGCACGAACAACTCATGTGCCATAGTACAATATCTAGATCCGCACGGACAACTCACATGCTATAATAACATAATCCGCCCGGCATAGTCACAGACCTCCAGTCCGAACACAGACCTCCAGTCCGAACATATCATACAAGAGCAGTTAAACAAGTATACATGTATGTGATGAATGAAATAAGATTCTCATGCTCCTGAACTGGTATAAATGACATGCTAAAGTGTAGGCATGTGCAATGTGCGCTATTATAGCTCAAATTGGCAAGTTAACATAGAAATTTTAATTACTAAATTTATTCAGGGAGTTAACCTCTTTATAGCCTCAAGTATAGCTCAAATAGTTCACAACAATGGTACAATTATGAGAAAACATTATAGCTTTAAGCTTACAGTCAACTCTAGGCATATTATAACCTTAGCATTTCCCCGATGCTCGCACATGGGCTCAAGCCCCTCACTTATGTGCACCCATAGCGCATGGTTATCACAATTAATTTAGGCAAATAGTGCCTTAACCAAGTTTAGATAGAATTCTTACCCAAAGCTCACCACAAGAGATCCTAGCATATAAACACACCGCCCCAAGGCCCATAAGCTGTTGTATTCCTTCTTAAGCACCCCATAAGTACCACAACCGAGACACCCACTTTGAAGAGAACTTATGTGAATTTTAGAATTGTTCTTTTTACCTTTCTGATACTAAAGGGTAGAACCCATAGTGATACAGAATTACCGCAAATCCCGGCCCCATCAAATGCAAGTCTCAGGTCTTAGCCATATACAAATTCGAAAAGTTCTCCATTGCTACATATACATCTTGAATCCATTAGAAACATTTTGAGAGTCATCCACTCTGCTCAAATCTTAATTGCACCGCCCAAACGGGCCAAATGACTTGTGCTCCGTTAGTACAACAACGCCAAAAAAAAAGAAGAAGTAGATTTCACCTTAACACAACCGATCAATTTCATACTCCATGCGTACTACATCTTTCACAAATAACAACTTAATCATTCCATGAGTTTCATATACTCATAAAGTGCAATATAACCCGTATCCAGAAATTTCCTTACTCGAGTCATCCTCGATCTCAACCTCCGCAAGTCATAACGGATCCACAATTATGCCTCTGACTCGAAACTGGTATTTAACACATAACCATGAAATCAAATCGTCAATAGGAGGTTCCCCCACTTGGCTCAAAGTCATAGAACAAAACATTCCATAACTCACAATATCCATACTCTATTACTGCTATAATACCGCAGTCAGTTCAACGAAAATTCATCTCAAGATCATGCAACACCAACCATAAAATACCTCAATCATCCGCTAAGCTTGAACTTATTCTCTTGACAATTAAGTCAACTTTTTCAACCATATTGAAATTCAAATCTCAACACATACACCCCGCTGGTAGAAAAGAAACTCTCCGCTCAACATTATGAGGATCACACCTCCGTAGATTACTCCATGGGAGATAACCCACTTGCTTAGCCTCAAATTGGCATCTTGATATACCCTTTCGCAGCACAATCACTACGCGATCACTTAATCTTACTGAGTCTAAACTTATTAACAAGACATGAGAATTTAATTTGTCACATAATTTAACAATGTAAATGATCCTTCAACACACTCATAACTCGAGACTATATATAAAATCAAGATGGAAATCAAGCACCAAATGGCCCTTTTGACATCTCGAGAACTCTTCTCGTCACATTCAAACCATCTAAACACATCCCGCAGTCGCATCATACTCACCATTCAGTCATTCCACTGCTCATCGAGCCAAAAATTTTACTCATAGGGACACTACCAGACGCATAAGTCCAAACGCACAAGTTCTCACAATCGAAACTACCGAGATTAAGCTGCGGTCCTAACCATGTCCTCAAGTCCTCCAGATTGGCCCATCACCAAAATACATAATACTCATCTCGAACCTCGTTCATAGAATCACAAGTCGGTGATGCACAACTGTAAGGCCCCGTAAAATTTTTCCTAAAAACCCAGATTTTGTGATGTCGAAGTAGGCGTAGAGGTTAATACACGGTTCAGACTTTTTGGATTGAACAGTGCACTGGGGAGTTGAAGGAAAATATTGGGTAGAAGTAGGCATTTCTGCAGTTCGTTCTGCGACCGCCGAATGGCCGCAGAGTGGATCAGTCTTTTGGGCCATTTTTAATGTCATTTTTGCGGCCCCTTATGCGACCGCATAACCATTTTGCGGGCCGCACTCTTTTCGCATATCCCGCTTTGGAATTTTTCGGAGGGAGGTTCTGCGGTTCACTATGCGAGCGCAGAACTATTCTGCCATGTATTATGTGATTGCAGAACAGGTCTGTGGGCCGCATAGTGACCGCAGACCTGGTCAGTTCCTTTTCGGTTTTGGCACCCAAATTTTGTGGACCGCATAATCATTATGCGGTCGCATATGCGATCACAGAACCTGTTCCGGGGCTTCATTTTTGGGATTTTTAAACCCAACCCTATTTCATTAAACCATATACCATAGCTCATTTTGAACACATTTCTGCTATTCTAGAGTGAGAGAGAGAGAGTTCTTAGAGTGAGGGAGAAACCTTCAACCTATTATCCATCAATTCTTGCTCAACTATTGAGGATTAATAAAGGAAATCTTCACCCTAAAGATAAGAATCTATGTCCTAGCTCTCAATTTCGAAATTTTAAAAAAATGGGTTAAATAAAAAGACAAATATTGGGTATGGGGGTTGTTATCTTGCATGCATGTGTTATCAAAGAAAGTGGGAAGGTTGTGAGCTAAATATGGTAGAGAATGGGTTGGGGAAAGATGGAATCCTCCATAAAAGGACCTTGAAACCTTAATGCACACCTAGTGTTTGATAAAATGTTCAAATGAGCTAGAACCATGATCATCCTCCTAATTTTTGGTTCAATTTGTTATATTTCTAAAATAGATTGAAGTTGCTAAGAATTCTGGAACATTTTAGAGCTTGAGGAAGCTCCATTGAAGTATGATGGCTAAACTCTTCTTTAAGAATTGGAACCCCAATATCCTTGTAAGTTTCAAAATATTTATTACAAGTTGAGTATTCTGAATAAGTTTTATGACAAAAGGTATATGTTCAATTCATGTTTCAAATGTTGTTATCATATTGTAATATAAATTGAGGATGTGTTCCAAACTATGGATTGTGTATCTACATGTTATGATTCCAAGTCGTGATTTATATGTGAAACTATTATACCAAATTATGTAGAGATTGAGATTGGGGTTACACCTCCACCTGCATATATTGAGATGAGGCGGAAGAGCCGCTTGTGTATGATTTTGGTATCGTTGTTGCACCAACACCCACTTATACATATTGGGGTGAGGCGGCATGACCGCTTTGTGTGGGTAGGTATCATTGTGTTTACACCTCCAACCACATATATTGGGGTGAGGCGGCGGGGCTGCTTTGTGTGGAAATGGGTATTGTGTTTACACCTCCACCCACATATATTGGGGTAAGACGGCGGGGCCGCTTTGTGTGAAAGTGGGTATTGTTCTTACACCTCCACCCACATATATTGGGGGTAAGGCGGCGAGGCCGCTTTGTGTGAAAATGGTTACAGAGGTCCTCATCTTAAATTCTATAAATGCTAATGACAACTCTTGATAAGCTTGCTTTGGTTTAAACAGCTATCTATGCTATTCTATTATCACCGCGGTTCATCATATTTATATTGTATTTCCGAATTCTTTAATTGGTGTTTAGTTTTCATACTAGTACTATTCGACATGTACTAACATCCCTTTTGCTAGGGGCGCTGCATCTTTAATGGATGCAGGTGGTTCCACAGCGGAGGATATCGACCAGTGATAGAGGTGCTCATTCTTCCCAGCTGACTTAGTGAGCCCCATCTCATTCTGGGGTTGTGAATCTTTTGTTTCGTATGTGTTATCGTATTATGAGGTATAGCCGGAGCCTTGTTGCTGGCACTATCATTGTACTCTTTGGTATTTTAGAGGCTCCGTAGACATAAGTGTGGGTTTCGTATTGGTACTGGGAAAGTCAAACTATGTTGTATTACTTGTTCTATTTAAGACCTTAAAATGATGGAACTATTGGTAATGAATTGGTATTGTAGACATGAACATCTTATTGTCTAATTAAGGAAGATGTGTATCCTATTTATTCATGGATGAGTTTGGGTAGAAGGAAATCTAATAGGCTTGCTCGGCCGGGTTCACTCGGTTGAATGCCGATCGCGCTCTCCGGTTTTGGGGTGTGATAACAATTGATACCGAGCGCTCACATGCGCACACGAATGCGTGGAAGGAATTCAAGATTACGTTTCAAGCTGAATCAATTCTGCACGATAAAGAAAGAAAGATGGGAAATTTTCCTAAATGACCTGTAGCCTCTCGAAGATAAGTATGGTCGTCATCATGCCGATCCTCAAGACTCTACTAGACACTTGCTCATGACTTGTAGAACCTATGAACATAGAGCTCTGATACCAATCTGTCACAATCCAAAATCCGACCAGTCGTGATGGCACTTAACCCAACCCGTTAGGTAAGTTAATTAACTACAATCCAATTTAATTAGGTTTATCGAGGAAAATAAATGAACTGAACCTTTCTACTTTTCCCAAGGACTGGTTGTACAAATTATGATCTTCTAAGATTTAGAATTTGTAAAGCTGATATGAAATAAAATACATCATCTGTTTGAAATATACATGAACAGATTAATGATTCTAAATCTACCAAGAACCAGAGGCAGCTATAACCGGATTACGGAAATATCTTCAATGCCAGCTCCCGTCATACACCACAACATCAACAACCAAAATCTGCACACAAGGTGCAGAAGTGTAGTATGAGTACAACCGACCCCATGTACTCAGTAAGTATTTTGTCTAACCTCGTCAAAGTAGTGACGAGAAGTTTTAGTAAAAAGATACTCACTGTTATAACCTGTGCAGTATACTCACAATAGAAACAATTATAGAACGTAACAGATAAGGGTACAATGAAACAACTATGCGAGGCAGAAAAAGATTACTAGGAGAAATCACAATAGCAAATTCATAACTTTCCTAGTGTGAGAAATTTTTTTAAGATATCACATCAAATGGCACGGTAACACCTTCATGCATTTATCTCATTAAATTCATAACTTTCCTGGTGTGAATAATATGTCCACATATCACATCAAATGGCACGGCAATACCTTCGTGCACTTGTCTCATTCTCACCCAATATATATATATATATATATATATATATATATATACAATATATATATATGTAGATCAAATCAATTGGCATGGCAACACCCTTCGTGCATTTATCTCTTTCTCACCGAGCATACATATAACAGTACCAACTAGGCAAGAGAAATGCTAATAACAATAAAAGAAATAAAGTGGGAGGCAAACAAGAAGCAACAACGACTACAAATCACATAGAAAACATAGGTGCACAATAATAGCTCAAGATAAAGGCATGAATGTATACACAACGAAAAGATATCACAATATAATGTATGTCTATGTCCTCGCCTGCACGGAAACACCCTTCGTGCCATGAACATATGATAATATAAAAATAATGGTATCGCATCACCCTTCGTGCTTTTACTATCATCCTCACATGATAATGTAAATGAAATAGCGCGGTATTATCCTTCTTGCATAATAATGTATATGAATGGAACGACATCACCCTTCGTGTTTTATACTTTTCCTCACATGATAATATATACGAAATGGTACGGCATTATCCTTCGCACATAATAATGTATATGAATGGCACGACATTATCCTTCGTGCATAATAATGTATATGAATGGCACGGCATCACCCTCCGTGCTTTATATGTTTCCTCGCATGATAATATATACGAAATGGCACGGCATCACCCTTCGTGCTTTACACTATAAATGAAATGGCACGGTATCACCCTTCGTGCTTTACACTCACATGAAATGGAACGGCATCACCCTTCGTTCTTTACACTCACATGAAATGGAACGGCATCACCCTTCGTGCTTTACACTCACATAAAATGGCACGACATCACCCTTCGTGCTTTACACTCTCCCTCACATGATAATGTATATGAAATGGCACGGCATCACCCTCTGTGCTTTACTCTTCCTTACCAAGCACATGTATATCATTAACAAGCAAGGTAGGAAGCATAAATAATATCAAGGAGAGTGTTTAAACGAATGTTCCAAATTGAACATCAATCACGGCTTTCAAGCCAATAACAATTCAATAAACTTCAAGTACTTTATTATTCTAGTATTTCAACAAGTCTCAAAAATGATCTTCAACTCATGTATAGAATTCAAAATCTCAAGAATAACGGCCGTAGAGTCGTATTTGTGATTAAGTATAACAATGACTGGATTTGGCACATCAATAATTTTCACAAAAATCCGTCAGATTTTTAATCAAAGTATAATAAGAAAAATCAGGGTTTCTAGCATTTAATTTCATATTCATAGAAATCTAGAAGTCAAAGAAGACATGAAACAAGAGTGTCACATAATTCTTCAAAGCACAATAAATCGTATAATTTACCCCTAGGCATGATTAACCCTGGCACATGCATATATGCTCGTCTCCTCATATATGTATCACCCCCGCATGTAACAAACAATGGCAATTAGTAGGAAACCTTTCCCCAACAAAGTTTGGAAAAACACTTACCTCAAATAAGCCAATCCAATGTCGAGCAAGCTAAACAATTGCTCCGGGAATTTCATTCCGCACGTATCCACCTCTGAACCCCTTCCTATCTCCTCAATTCAAATCCAATGATCCAAAACTGAAGTTCACCCCTTAATGACACTACAACGATCCACTACACTAAGCAACTTTAATCTACAATATCAACATCCAATGGAACCAACATTAGTAACCAATTCCATAGTTTAAGCCATTTAGA
Source organism: Nicotiana tabacum (assembly GCF_000715075.1). Classification (NCBI taxonomy): domain Eukaryota; kingdom Viridiplantae; phylum Streptophyta; class Magnoliopsida; order Solanales; family Solanaceae; genus Nicotiana; species Nicotiana tabacum. The sequence continues at coordinate 72,078,057 of NC_134098.1, read as the reverse complement.
CACTTTATCAAACACCTAGTAGGCATAAGTCTCTACAACTCTTAACCATAGAATTAGTTCATCCAACTAGCACCATTTACCAATAATTTATCCCACCATCATTCTTTAACAATTTATACTCCCAACATCACATGCGTGACCAACCATTCACACCCAACCAACAAAATTCTATCAAATAATCACTTTTCAATCTCTACAATAGTTATGCATTTAAATTGGGAACTTATGGCTTCCAATTACCATCCCATAAATTTCAATACTTAATTCATACTCATATTTTCATAATAAATCCATGCATGTAAGTATAAGGGTGTAGGATTACCTTTTAGAAGAAATCTTGCCAAAACCCTCTTTTGCGTTCTTGAAGAAATTTTATGAAGATCTAAGGATTTCATGGAGGATTGAGTTAGTTTTATGGTGGAATTGATGGAATGAAACATCAAATCAGTAGGGATTACTCACCTTGAAGATAGGGGGAGTTGAACGTCTTGAGAGAGTGGAGGAAACTCCCAAAATTCTGCTAAGAGGAATTGGAGAAAAATGAACCCTGAAATGAGTATATAATGTTTCGAGCGCCACAGGTAGCATGGGGCGCTACCTGTGGCCTAGTTTCTAGAACCTTAAAAATCCCAGCGCCAGGGCTAGCGCTCCACGCTACCCTGGGCGCTGGTTATGGGAAATCTCTTCTATTTCGCTCGGGTCAAGGTTATTTCAGCAACTACCACTTTCACACAAGATTTATTCAAGAATTTTCCGAAGGTACCAAACCTAAAAATCACAAATCACACATCGATTCAAGCCAAAAAAACTTATGAACTTTCGAATTCTAAATTCTACATTCGATGCCGAAACCTATCAAATCAAGTCCGATTGACCTCAAATTTTACACACAAGTCATAAATGACATAACAGACCTATCAAAATTTTCAGAACTAGATTCCGACCCCGATATCAATAAAGTCAACTCCCGGTCAAACTTCCAAACCTTCCATTTCCAACTTTCGCCATTTCAAGCCAAAATTAACTACGGACTTCCAAATAAATATCCAGAGACACTCCTAAGTCCAAAATCACCATACGGAGCTATTGAAACCATCAAAACTCCATTCCGGAGTCATTTGCACAAAAGTCAAACTCCGGTCAACCCTTTTCATTTAAGCTTCCAACATGAAATTTATTCTTCCGAACTAATCCAGAAACACCTGAAACATCAAAATCAACGATTCACACATGTCATAATACATTATATGAAGCTATTCAAGACTTCAAATAGTTGAAAGGAGCGTAAATGTTCAAAATGACAAGTCGGGTCGTTACAATCCTCCCCCTCTTAAACAAACGTTCGTCCTCGAACAGGTCTAGAAACGTACCTTGAGTCTCAAATAGGTGTGGATATCTGCTCTGCATCTCTCGCTCGGTCTCCCAAGTAGCCTCCTCAACTGGTTGACCTCTCCACTGCACCTTCACTGAATCTATGCCCTTTGACCTCAACTTTCGAACCTGCCAATCCAAAATGGCCACCGGCTCCACATCATAAGTCAAATCACCATCTAACTGAACTGTGCTGAAATCCAAAACATGAGACGGATCGCCGACATACTTCCGGAGCATAGAAACATGAAATACTTGATGCACACTCGACAAACTAGGTGGCAAGGCAATCTTGTAAGCCACCTCCCCTATCCTTTGAAGTACCTCAAACGGCCCAATATACCGAGGGCTCAACTTGCCCTTCTTCCCGAACCTCATAACACCCTTCATGGGTGAAACCTTGAGCAGAACCTTCTCCCCAACCATGTAAGCAACATCACGGACCTTCATGTTGGCATAACTCTTCTACCTAGACTGCGTCGTGCAAAACCGGTCCTGAATCAATTTAATCTTGTCCAAAGCATCCTGAACTAAGTCAGTACCCAATAGCCTAGCCTCACCCGGCTCAAACCAACCCACCGCAGATCTACACCGTCTCCTATTCAAAGTCTCATATGGAGCCATTTGAATGCTTGACTGGTAGTTGTTGTTGTAGGCAAACTCTACGAGCGGCAGAAACTGATCACAAGAACCCCCAAAATTGAGGACGCAAATGCGTAGCATGTTCTCCAATATTTGAATAGTGCGCTCGGATTGTCCGTCTGTCTGAGGGTGAAATATTGTACTCAACTCAACCTGAGTGCCCAACTCTCTCTGCACTGCTCCCCAAAACTACGATGTAAACTGTGTGCCCTGATCTGAAATGATGGACACTGGCACACCGTGAAGGCGAACAATCTTGTGGATGTAAATCTTAGCCAACCACTCTGAGGAATAAGTAATCCCAACTGGAATGAAGTGTGCAGACTTGGTCAGCCAATCAACAATCACCCAAATAGCATCGAACTTTCTCGAAGTCTGTGGGATCCCAACTACAAAATCCATGGTGATACGCTCCCATTTCCACTTTGGAAACTTTAGCCTCTGAAGCAATCCACCCGGTCTCTAATGCTCATAGTTCACCTACTGACAGTTAAGGCACCGAGCTACAAATCCCACTATATCCTTCTTCATTCTTCTCCACCAATAATGCTGCCTCAAGTTCTGGTATATCTTCGCGGCACCCGGATGAATAGAATACCGCGAACTGTGGGCCTCTTCAAGAATCAACTCACATAGCCCATCTACATTAGGCACACAAATCTGACCTTGCATCCTCAATACTCCATCATCCCCATTAGTAACATCTCTGGCATCACCGTGCTGAACCGTGTCCTTAAGGACAAGCAAATAGGGATCATCATACTGGCGCTCTCTGATGTGATCATATAAGGAAGACCGAGAAACAACACAAGCTAGAACCCGACTAGGCTCTGAGACATCTAATATCACGAACTGGTTGGCCAAGCACTGAACATCAACTGCAAGAGGTCTCTCACCAACAGGAATGAATGCAAGGCTACCCATACTCACTGCCTTTCTACTCAAGGCATCGGCCACTACATTGGCCTTCCCAGGATGATATAGAATAGTGATATCATAGTCCTTTAGCAGCTCCAACCATCTCTGCTACCTCAAATTTAGATCCTTTTATTTGAACAAGTGTTGGAGACTCTGATGATCTATAAACACCTCACAAGACACACCGTAGAGATAATGACTACAAATCTTCAATGCATGAGTGATGGCAGCCAACTCCAAATCATGAACAAGGTAGTTCTTCTCATGGGGCTTCAACTGACGCGAAGCATAAGCAATTACTCTACCCTCTTGCATCAAGACACATCCAATACCGATTCGAGAAGCATCACAATACACTATTTAAGAACCAGAAGCTGAAGGTAGAACTAGAACTGGAGATGTAGTCAAGGCAATCTTGAGCTTCTGAAAGCTCTCCTAACACTAATTCGTCCACATAAAAATAGCACCGTTTTGGGTCAACTTGGTCAAGGGAGATGCAATAGACGAAAAACTCTCCACGAAGCGACGATAATAACCGGCCAAGCCGAGAAAGCTCCGAATCTCCATGGCTGAGGACGGTCTGGGCCAACTCTGAATCTCCTCTATCTTCTTCGGATCCACCTGAATCCCCTCACTGGACACCACGTGCCCCAAGAACACCATTGAACTAAGCCAAAACTCACATTTAGAAAACTTAGCATAAAGCTTCTCCTCCCTTAACCGCTGCAACACAATCCTCAAATACTAGGCATGCTCCTCCTAGCTACGAAAGTACACCAGGATGTCATCAATGAACACACTGACAAACGAGTCAAGATAAGGCTGAAATACATTGTTCATCAGATGCATGAATGCTTCTGGGGCATTAGTCAGCCCAAAAGACATCACAAGGAACTCATAATGATCATAACGGGTCCTGAATGATGTTTTAGAATATCCGAGTTTCGAATATTTAGCTGGTGATACCCAGACCTCAAATCAATCTTGGGGAACACCCTCCCTCCCTGAAGCTGGTCAAATATATCATCAATGTGTGGCAAAGGATACTTGTTCTTGATTTTAACTTTGTTCAACTGCCTGTAATCAATGCACATCCGCATAGTACCATCCTTCTTCTTCACAAACAGAACCGGTGCACCCCAAGGCGACACACTAGGCCTAATAAACCCCTTATCAAGAAGTTCATAAAATTGCTCATTCAATTCCCTCAACTCAGGTGGTGCCATACGATACGGTGGAATAGAAATGGGCTGAGTGCCCGGCATCAAGTCAATATCAAAGTCAATATCCCTGTCGGGCGCCATGCCCAGCAGGTCTACAGGAAACACATCTGAAAAATCTCGTACCACCGGAACGGAATCAATAGTAGGAGTATCAGCACTAACATCCCTCACAAAGGTCAAATAAGATAAACAACCCTTCCCAACCATCTGTTGGGCCTTCAAATATGAAATCACTCTGCTGGGAACATAGTCTAGAGAACCTCTCCACTCAATCCTTGGCAATCCCGACATAGCCAACGTCACGGTCTTAGCGTAACAATCTAGCATAGCATGACACGGAGAGAACCAATCTATACCCAAGATCATGTCAAAATCGACCATACTAAGCAACAAGAGATCTCTAGTCTTCAATCCCCCAATAGTCACTACACACGATCGATATACATGGTCCACAATAATAGTGTCGCCCATTAGTGTAGATACATGAACAAATGAAACTAAAGACTCACGGGACATATCCACATAATGAGCAAAATACGATGATACATACGAATACGTGGAACCATGGTCAAATAATACAGAGGCATCCCTGTGGCATACTGAGACAATACATATGATCACTATATCGGAAGCAACAACATCTGGCCTGGCAAGAATAACATAGAATCGGGTCTAGCCTCCTCCTGATCGGCCTCCCCCTCTTGGGCAAACCCTAGCTGACTGAGCCCCACACCGAGCTCGCTGGGCGGGTGGTGAAGTAATTAGTGCTGAAGTCGAAGCCTGACTCCTCTGCTGCACTGGACCTCCCGGGCAACGAGGAAATTATCTCCACATATGCCCAAAATCACCGCACTCAAAGTAACTCCCCGATGCTGGTGGTGGGGACTGAAAGGAGCCCCGAGCACCGGGATAACTGCTAAAAGGACCCGACATAGATAAACCCTGAGCCGATGGAGCACGAGACAAACTCTGAGCTAGAAGGGCATTGAGCATGGCTGGATGATGCACCACGGTGAACTGGACGAGCCGTTTGAGCATGCCTATAAGGACGACCCCTGTCGTGGTAGAACTGGCCCCCAGAAGGAACACCGCCAAAACCACCAGATTCACGAGGCCTCTTAGCATCCCTCTCTCCACGCTCATGGCTACAGACCATCTCTATCTACCGAGCAATGTCAACCACCTCATCAAAAGTAGCACCAGACACCTTCTCCCGAGTCATAAGCAACCGTAGTTGATATGTGATGCCATCAATGAACCTCCTAATCCTCTCCCTATCAGTGGGAACCAGCCAAACTGTGTGATGAGCCAACTCAAAAAACCTCATCTTGTACTGCGTCACAGATATGCCCTCCTGTCGTAACTGCTCGAACTGTCTTCGCAACTCCTCCCTGCGAGACTGCGACACGAACTTCTCCAAGAAGAGAACGGAGAACTCCTACCATGTAAATGGTTTTGCACCGACTGGCCTGCGCCTGTCATAAGTCTCCCACCATCTGAAGGCAGCCCTAGTAAACTGAAAAGTAGTGAATGAGACCCCACTGCTTTCTAGAATACCCGCAGTGCGAAGAAATCCTGGGCATCCTCTCACTCAGCACCACTAAATGATAGAGGCTGAAGTCTCCCAAACCTCTCAAGTCTCATCTGCAATCGGCTGGGTTGGTAGTACCCCCGGTGTCTGAAGTCCCTGCATCACCTGCTCTGGAGTACGGGCAGCGAGGGTATGAGTACCTCCCCCGGCCTGAGAAGTGGCTGGTGCGTCCTGAGCCGAAACCACCTGAGCAAGGCCAGTGCAAATGATCAATATCTGGGCCACATCCTCCTGAAGGCCTGGAATCACAATGGGCACAGCTGGTGCCTAAGCTGGCCCCACTAGGTCAGCCATATCTAGAACCTTCTCCTAAGTTAGAGTAGCTGGTGGATCTGCAGGTGCTGCTCTAGCAGTTGTATGAGCTGCACCTCTGCCCCCACCATGACCTCGGTCTCTCATAGACCTAGCTGGTGGTACTGGTGGCTGGCCGTCCTGTCCGATAGCATGTATCCTCACCATTTGTGAGAGAATAGAATACAGAAGTTCAGTTACCAGAATCAATAAATCCGCACGACAAAAATACATGAATATGAAGTTTCCTAAGGGTTCGGCAGCCTCTTGAAGATAAGTACAGACGTCTCCGTACCGATCGGCAAGACTATACTAAACCTGCTCATGACTCATGAGACCTATGTAACCTAGGATCTGATACAAACTTGCTACGACCCAAAATCCTAACCTGTCGTGATGGCGCCTATCGTGGTACTAGGCAAGCCAATATTTTAAAGTATTTCTAACACTGTAACGATCTGATTTGTCATTTGAAGAATTTATGTCCTGTTCAGTGACTTAAGGTCTCGAGCAGCTTCGTAATACGTATTATGACCCGCTGGTATTATCGAGTTTGATTTTCGGAAGATTCGAAAATAAATTAAAAGAACAATTCTTATTTTTGAAGCTTAAATGAAAAGAGTTGATCAGAGTTGGAATTTTGAGTGAATGACCCCGAAATAGAGTTTTGATTATTCCAATAGCTTCGTATGGTGATTTTGGACTTAGGAGTGTGTCCGGAAAATTATTTGGAAGCCCGTACCTAAATTAAGCTTGAAATGGCGAAAATATGAAGTTTAAGTTGGAAGTTTGACCAGGGAGTTGCCTTTTTGATATCGGGGTCGGAATCCAGTTCTAAAAATTTACATAGGTCCATTATGTCATTTATGACTTGTGTGCAAAATTTGAGGTCAATCGGACTTGATTTGATAGGTTTCGGCGTCGAATGTAAAAGTTGAAATTTTTTAGTTTCATTAAACTTGAATTGGGGTATGATTCGTGGTTTTAGCACTGTTTGATGTGATTTGAGGTTTCGACTAAGTTCGTAATATGTTTTGAAACTTGTCGGTATGTTCGGACGGGGTCCCCGAGTGGCTCGGGTGAGTTTCGGGGTGGTTTCGGACCATTTCTAGGCCATTTTTAGTTAATGGCTTTTGGCCACAAAGGTATGCATCGCGATCGCGGACAAATGGTCACAATTGCGAAGAGCAATTTTGCTGTTTGGACACTGTGAATCGCCGCGAAGAGCAATTTTGCTGTTTGGCCTTACATTGATAATCCTTCCTTGATAGCTTTATGTAACATTTTGTACAGGTTTATATGTCCGGTAGGTGTCTTGACCTGGCCTCGTCCCTACTCTACTGAGGTTAGGCTTCATACTTACTCGGTACCGATGTGGTGTACTTATGTTACTCTTCTACACATTTTGGTACAAAGCCAGGTATTGGAGATATCGGATTCGGACAGAGTTAGAGTCTGATCGCAAGGATTCAAGGTAGAGCTGCTTGGTCGCTGTAGTCCCTTGGAGTCTTTCCATTTTATCGTACTGTCAATTATTATTCGAACAGTATTGTATATTTGATTTCCTTGATATTATTTCATATATTCAGTTAGAGTTCGTGACTTAGTATTACCAGTCTTGGGAGGTTGTATCATTATTTACACTGTTGGTTTCGATTATCTAAAAAACAAATGGCTTGAATTGTTATTATGATCGGCTTACTTAGCCTTAGAGACTAGGTGCCATCACAACGCATGTGGTTGAAATTTTGGGTCGTGAGAAGTTGGTATCAGAGCTCTAAGTTCATAGGTTCTACGAGTCACGAACGAGTTTAGTAGAGTCTTGCGGATCGGTACGGAGACGTCTGTACTTATCTTTGAGAGGCTACAGAGCTAGTAGGAAAAAATTTCACTTCTTTCATTCCTTATCATACGGCATTTATTCAGCTTGAAGCATATATCTTATGTTCTTTTGCCTCAACTCGTGTATGAAATTACGCACTCGGTATCAACTATGCGCCAATGGTTCGTGATACTACAGAGGGGTTATAAGGGAGCCAGGGTTGCTCAACCATTGTTATAATGTGTCGTCCAGATCGAGGATGCGGAAGTATTGAGAAATCATTCAGTTGTGCACATTGGGGTGCAACAGGTTTTGACATCTGGTTGATAAGTATGATTTTAAGAAGGTTTAATTTATTACCTAATCGTCACAGTCGTGGTAGGGTCACGAGGTGGATGTAGATCTGAAATAGATGGTGGTATTAGAGACTATGTAGTTCGTACGGGATTGCTATTTAGCGAAGGGTACATACTAGCAGCCAAGGCACTCGAGGAAGCAATTCAATCTGTCACGAGGATGACATGCGCCCAATAAATGGCTTGATGTGTCTTATGACTGGTGACGTATGAGCGGTGAAGGATAGTATTGTGCATCATCGAACTGTGTCCTATGGCTTCGCGCCAAGTGAGGGGAGTACACTATCAACGATCAGATTGCGGGGTCATGTGTTATATCAGTTTTGGCCTGAGATGTATATATGTGGTATTGAAAGGGTCTCCAAAACTTGTTTATGATTAAGAGTTGAGATTTGTATCCAAAACTTGTATATGATTAAGAGCTGAGATTTGTATGGGATGGTGTTAGGAATTGCAGTATTCCCATGTCCTTAATAATTCTACATTTCAGTATCAGCGGGGTCATGGAAACAATTTCAGAATACTCGGGGTGCTCCAGTAAGTTCTTTTAATGCACCACCGGTACGGGGTTCTTATAATGGTTATTCTAGTTATCCGGCACAGACTCAGTATGAGCAACTGAACTCGTAGAGGGGTTGTTATCAGTATGGTGATACTAGGCACATCAAGAGAAATTGTCCCAGACTTGGGAGGGTGGATTTCATCAGAGCACTCAAGCTACAAGCTTTATTCCAGTTAATACTCCATGTGTACAACCAGTTAGGGGTGAAGGACAGGCGGGTAGAGGGTGCCTAAGAGGTGGAGGCCCGTCCCATTGAAATTTCTAAAAAATTTGGGAGTTTGTAAAATTTGGGGGATTATGACGTGTGAAAGAAGAGATAAGTTATGTTATGTGTTTGAGGGCGGACTCTACTTCTCATTCAAGGGCGAATGATCCTAAGTGGGGGAGAATGTAACACCCCGAATTTTTTTTGAAGTACTTCAACACTATCAAGAAAGTTGATGTGTGCGTAGGCACGAGTTGCTATAGCCAGTTGAGACTAATATCGTGCGTTGATGTGAAAATCAGTCCTTTTGAAAATGTTTGGAGTGTAAGAAATTGATTTTAAAGTTTATAAGTATGGATAAAATAAATAATCTCAACTGAGATGGTGTTGTCGGACCCATGTTAAATTACGGAACATAGAATCACCCGCGAGTATGTGTGTAAGAATACACTCAGTAATTTAATATCCTCAGAAAGATTCCTGACACATTCGAGGACGAACGTATGCTTAAGAGGTGGAGATTATAATGACCCGACTTGTCATTTTTACGCCTCGTTCAGTGACTTAAGGTCTCGAGCAGCTTCATAATATGTATTATGACCCGTGGGTGTGGTCGAGTTTGATTTTCGGAAAATTCGAAAAAAAATTGAAAGAACAATTCTCATTTTTGAAGCTTAAATGAAAAGAGTTGACCAGAGTTGAACTTTTGAGTAAACGACTGCGGAATAAAATTTTGATTATTCCAATAGCTTCGTATGGTGATTTTGGACTTAGGAGTGTGTCCGAAAAATTATTTGGAAGCCCGTAGTTAAATTAGGCTTGAAATGGCGAAAATATGAAGTTTAAGTTGGAAGTTTGACCGGAGAGTTGACTTTTTGATATCGGGGTCGGAATCTAGTTCTGAAAATTTTCATAGGTCCGTTATGTCATTTATGACCTGTGTGCAAAATTTGAGGTCAATCGGACTTGATTTTATATGTTTCGGCGTCGAATGTAGAAGTTGAAATTTCTTAGTTTCATTAAACTTGAATTAGGGTATGATTCATGGTTTTAGCATTGTTTGATGTGATTTGAGGTTTCGACTAAGTACGTAATATGTTTTGAAACTTGTCGGTATGTTCGAACGAGGTCCCGAGTGACTCGGGTGAGTTTCGGGGTGGTTACGGACCATTTCTAGGCCATTTTTAGTTGCTAGTTTTTTGCCACAGAGGTACTTATCGCGATCCCGGAAAAAGGGTCGCGATTGCGAAGAGCAATTTTGTTGTTTGGACACTGTGAATTGCGATCGCGGAAGCCTTTTCGCGATCGCGTAGAGGAAAATTCTATTGCACTGATCCGACTTTGGAAGCTTATATCTTGCAATCTATAAGGAATTTGTAGATGATCTAAAAATAAAAGTTGTAGACCTTTGTGTCTAGTTTTCAAAAATCAAACCATTTGGCATTTAAAATTGTGTACAAAACGTTATGGTTGATATACTACAGGCTATCGGGGAAGAGTTTGGGAATCGCTAAGAAGAAATTTGTGTTGCACAGGGCTATCTTTGGCAGCTTATATCTCACAACATATAAGGAACTGGGAGATGAGCCAAACATGAAAGTTGTAGCCCTTGGTGTCTAGTTTTCAGAAGGTTAAACCATTTGCAATTTGGAGTTCTGTGCAAAGAGTTATGATGATTATACTAGAGGCTATTTGGAAGAGTTCGACACTTGTTCTTTGCGATCGCGAAGCATTTTTCGCGATTGCGAAAGGAAGATTTTGGGCTGAGAAAAGTTGTGCTTCGTAATCGCTAAGTATTTTCCGCGATCGCGAAGAGTAAATACCTGGGCAGTAGCTATATTTTGAGGTTTCAACCATTTTTAACATATTTGGAACTATGGAGCTCGGATTGAAGCGATGTTTTAGGCGATTTTCACCATATGGATTGGGGTAAGTGTTCTACATCCTAAAGTGTTTATATTTCATGAATCTATGATTATATTCATCATTTAATTCGGATTTTAGTGGAAGAAATTAAGATTTTGGCAAAAGCTTCCAAAAATAAAAATTTAAGATTTGGAGGTCGAGTTGTTATCAGAATTTGATAAAATTGGTATGGTTGGACTCGTATCGGAATGGGTGTTCGGATTTCGTAAAAATTCTATCGGGTTCCGAGAGGTGGGCCCCGCGTTGACCTTTGGGTGACTTTTTAATATGAAATTTTAAGTCGATGTTTTGTTATCCGGAATTATTTTCTATGAATTGTAATTATTTTATATAAATATTTTGAATAGATTGGAGACGTCCGAACGTCATTTCGCGCAAGATAGCTATTTTGGGATATCGGCCTAACTCCGTTAAGGTAAGTATCTTGTCTAACTTTGTGTGAGGGAAACCACCCTTAGGATTTGAGATGATTGTGTCATTCGTGTTAGGTGAAGGTCGTGTACGTGATGTGACGAGTGGGTACACGACCTATATGTGGTATTTGATCGGTTTGGACCGTTAGGCTCCTTTTATACAATTGATTGTAAATATTGTTTCATAATTATATCTTTTGTTGTTAGAATTATTTGTACGTGCTTTACTAGGAATTGTTAGCACATGTTCCGTCCTTGTTGTTAAGTTCAACCTTATATGCTAATTGTTTATTGTAATCACTTGAATTCCTGCTTTATATGCTACATGCCTTAATGGCTAATTAATGATCATAATGTCACTACCCAATTTCACTTATAGGTCGTGATGGCACCCAACACTGCATCTAGACAAGCCAACTTAATAAATTAAGCATATGTTGACAAAATTTAAAACCAAGAAATTAATAAAACACCAAATTCTACCAATGTGTGTGCCAAGACCTGGTGTCACAAGTGTATGAGCATCTAGTAGATTATACAAAACCTCAAATACTGTCTGAAATAAAAATAGACAGAATGAAAAATACAAGGAGAGACACTAGTAGCTGCAGAACGGCTCAGAAAGGCAGCTCACCACTATGCCCCTGGATAACGTGGGTGTAAGACGATAGGTCCCCCACTAGTACTTGCCTCAGGTCCTGCACAAAAAGTGCAGCAAGTGTAGTATGAGTACGTAAACAACGTGTACCCAGTAAGTATCAAGCCTAATCTCGAAGTGGTAGAGACGAGATGGCCGACTTTGACACTCACTATGGGTCAATAATAATAACTGAAATACAACTAGAATATTTAAATCAGCATGATTCACAGAATTTACAATAATTTATTTAACCAGCGGAAATAATCATATTCCTTCAAATGCAACAATTCTCAATATATTAATTAAATTCCTTAAATTCAAATAATTTCTAATTTATCAATTAATCTCATTTATAGGAATAACAATTAATTCCTTAACAAGCAGGAATAATAATTCATTAAATTTCAAGGATTCTCCAATTTATCAATTAGCTTCGCAAGCTTGAAATAACTATTAAAGTATCGTGTAATTATTATTATTAAGCACGATTTCTGCCGAGGACGTACGACCCGATCCAGAGTGTCGTGTATACTGTCGAGGGACGTGCGGTGCAATCCATAGATGCATCTATCCTGCCGAGGCGTTCGGCCCGCACAAGAAAGGAGGACATTTTCTTATGTACCTCCGGAAGGAGAGTATATTTATTATAAGATAAATTCGGGAGGAAGAACAATTTTTTTTAAACAATTAATTAATTTAAACAGAAAATCAAGCATATGAGATTTCCATCCTTTAATATATTTATCTGACAATTCACAATATATTCATATATATCAATTAATATTAATTAAACAAAGAATACAATGTACACATGTAATTCATGCTTTGAGTCCTAAACTACCCGAACTTTAGCATTAATAGTAGCTACGCACGGACTCTCGTCACCTCGTGCGTACGTAGCCCCTCGCAATTAGCAATAATTATTCAATTTAATCCCTATGGGATAATTTCCCTTCACAAGATTAGACACGAGACTTACCTCGTCTCAAAGTCCACTTTACGATTACCACGTCGCGTTGAATTCTTGATTCGACGCCGAAAGATCCGAAACTATCCAAATATTATACACAATGATTAATATATGCTAAATAATTCAAAATTTATCTATTAAATAAATTACCTTATCCAGAATGATAAAATTCCTAAATTTTACCCCGAGCCCACGTGCTCAGATTCTAGAAATTTTCGGATGAAAACGTTACCCATAATCTCAAAAACTTAAATATATAATTTCTACCCAATTCCATAACTATTTTTGTGGTTAAAATCTCACTTTTATAAAAATCTAGGTTTTTCATCTAAATCTTTGATTTCTAAGATTTACTAGTTATAATACACCTATAATCTATGTATTTAACTCAAGGGGTATGGAATTAACTTTCCGTTCAACTGCTAGTTGAAACCCCCTTCTCAAAAGCTCTGAAATCGCCCGGAAATGGAGGGAAAATGGGCTCAAAATGTCTAAGCCCCGACTTTTAACTATTCTGCCCAACAGTGATTTTCGCACCTGCGGAAATTCTTCGCAGGTGCGCATTTTCCCTCTTTTTCGGGTTCCGCACCTGCGGAAGAAGTGCTCGCTTCTGCGCAAGCGCAGGTGCGCCCATTCCTTCACACCTGCGCGTTCGTACCTCGCACATGCGATGGCTGGACAGGCTCCTCTTCTTCGCACCTGCGATTGGTGACTCGCACTTGCGAGCTCGCACCTGCGGCTGTCCAAGTGTAGGTGCAATTATGACAGTAGTTGGGAGCTTCAGTCCTTGCTCAATTTCCCAAAATTGGTCCGAGTCTTGTCCGGTTAACACTCGGGACCCCCGGGGCCCCGCCCGACCATACCAACATGTTTGAAATCATAAAACGGACTCGCTCGAACTCTCGGAACGTGTAAAATAACATCAAATCTAAGAATCATGCCCTAAACCAAATTGATTCAAACTTAAGAATTTCAAGTTCTTCAATTTACTTCCAATGCGCCGAAATATACTTAAACTGCTCGGAATGACACGAAAATTTGTGTGCAAGTCTTAAATCACTATACGGAACTATTCCAAAACTCGAAATTCTAAACGGACTTCAATTACTCAAAATCCTACTCCAAACCAAATTTAAAGAATTTTAAACCTTCAAATAGTTGATTTTTACTATTAAGCGTCAAAATGCTCCCAAGTTATCCAAAATCCGATTCAGACATACGCCAAAGTCCAAAATCATCATACGAACCTATTGGAACCATCAAATCCTGATTCCGGGGTCGTTTTCTCAAAATGATGACCGAAGTCAAACTTTTCCATTTAAAGCTAACTTAAGGAACCAAGTGTTCCGATTTCAACCCACACACTTCCAAATCCCGAACCAACCATCCCCACGAGTCATAAATTAATAAAAGCATATTCTGGGAGTTTTATTTTAGAGAACGGATTTCTGAAAGTTAAAATGACCAGTTGGGTCATTACACATAAATTGTGCCTTGGTTTGTGGGTTGTCTTTTCCTTGCTATTTGATTTCGTGAGCCATTGTGTATTCTTTTCATTAGTTATGACTTCTTTGTGTAGCCTTGTTATTTCTTTTGATTTTTGTGGTATACCGTAGTCGGTTGTAAATTGGTTACATAATCTGTGTTGTTTGAGAGGGATCGGGTTGCACGCCGCAACAGATGTGAATTATTATTGAGAGGGATCGGGTTGCACGCCGCAACGGATATGAATTATTATTGAGAGGGATCGGGTTGCAGGCCGCAAGAGATATGAATTATTAAAGAAAGGGATCGGGTTGCACGCCGCAACAGATATGATTTATTATTGAGAGGGATCGGATTGCACACCACAACATATATGACTTAATATTGAGAGGGATCGGGTTGCACGCAGCAACAAATATGAATTATCATTAAGAGGGATATATGAAATAATTATGAAATTGAGGTCAATTCCTATTGTGATTCTCATGATGTATTTCATGTTAGGGCGGTTACTGTGGTTTCTTAAATCACTTCATTTTATTTTGATCATAATTAATTAACCGTCAATATATTAAAAATAGAATAATATGAACTTTTTGTGTGAGTCATGCACCCTATGTGATATGTAAAGTTGATCCAAAATTTACCAAAGGTATATGAAAGAATTTTCAAGTTATTTCACTAGTGTGTCTTTCAAAAATAAAATTTATATCTTATTGAGAGATTTACTAATTAATTGGTGATTATATTTTACTCTAATTGATACTTCACCTTTCTCATTATCTTATTGTCGCGTAATTTGCGTGACAAATTATTATTTTGTTCTACTCTAATAAATTCCATATTTATCTCGTTATAACTTGATTGAATATCTTATTTTGCATAAATACAATAGTTTACTAGGTCTCATATATTTCAAAACTAAATTAAATTGATATTCTATTTGCACAACCTCTCCACCTTTTTACCTTATTTGAATCCAAAACTGGCTTAATAACTCATTTGATGCTTCATTGTATTAAATTTGGAAATTGTATTTAATTTTGTTTTAAATTATTCATTGGTCATTTTGGATGATATTGATACGGGAACTATATCCATGGTAGCATGAGGAATTTGTCGTACAAAAGTGATTCGAAAAGATGTGAGCACAAGATGCCACATGTATAATAATTGGAAGTTGTGAATCGAGATTTGAGATTTTCGAGGAATGATACCTCGGGCAATTTATGTTGAAATACATGCATTTTAAATGATTTAATTGATTGATTTATCATATGATTCCTTATTTGAACTCATTCATATGTCATTTGTACTCTGATTATATTGTTGCGTAATTACTTGATTGTTTTCTCGTTGCCATCCGTGTTCTCATTGTTCTCATTGTTGATTTGAATTGGAAATTTTTTGGTTATTGGCATTACATTGATACTCCTTCCTTATTAGCTTTATGTAACATTTTGTACAGGTTTATATGTCCGGTAGGTATCTTGACATGGCCTCGTCACTACTCTACTGAGGTTAGGCTCGATACTTACTAGGTACCGTTATGGTATACTCATGCTACTCTCCTGCACATTTCTGTGCAGAGCCAGGTATTAGAGATATCAAACTCGGACAGAGTTAGAGTGTGATCGCAAGGATTCAAGGTAGAGCTGCTTGGTAATCGCAGTCCCTTGGAGTCTTTCCATTTTATCATACTGTCAATTATTATTCGAACAGTATTGTTTATTCGATTACCTTGAGATTATTTCATATATTCAATTAGAGTTCGTGACTCAGTATTACCAGTCTTGGGAGGTTGTATCATTATTTACACTGTTGGTTTCGATTATCTAAAAAAAATGGCTTGAATTGTTATTATGATCGGCTTACTTAATCTTAGAGACTAAGTGCCATCACGACGCCTGTGGTAAAATTTTGGGTAGTGACAAACACTTTTAACAGAAAACGAATTAAGGCAGCTTAATTAATAGAAGTTCTCATAAACGGGTTAAAACCCAAAACACAATGCGGAAGTTTCCGGAAAAATATTGTCTATGATAGTCTGAAACTAAATACAATAAGCGAAAAGATAGGGAACGAGAGACGAGGTCTGCGAAACGTCGGGCATCTACCTTGAAATTTTATAAAGATCAACTATGTGATGGAATCAACACCCACCGTGTTCGAAAATACCTGGATCTGCACACAAAGTGTAGAGTGTAGTTGAGTACAACCAACTCAATAAGTAACAATACTAAATAAAGAACTGAAAGTAGCGACAAGCTTCACAGTTATAGTCCAATTACAGTAATTTTCAACATAGGAAGGTAGGCATGCTTTCAAGTTCGACAATTAAGGCCAAAACAATAAATTCATCTCAAGTTCAACTGAAACAAAAGATAATATCTCTTAGAAATTTCAAGACAGTGATATATGATATCTGAAGTGCAAAAATAATGAAGTCAAATGCATCCTCGCAGAGCAACAGTCAATCAGTCCTCTCATTCACTCCAACCTCACGATCACTCATTCCTCACAGTCACTCATTCCTCTCAGTCGCTCGGCACTCGGCACTCCACACTCGGCACTCGCACTAAGTAGGTACCTACGCTCACTGGGGGTGTGTACAAACTCCGGAGGGGCTCTTTCAGCCCAAGCGCTATAACAATGCAATCATGGCATATATCAGTGAAATATGTTGCGGCGTGCAGCCCGATCCCATAAATATCCTCACAATCATGCCATCGGCCTCACTAAGTCATCAACCTCTCTAGTCTCTCGGGCTCTCAGAAATCATAATAAGCAGCCCAAACAGCAATGATATAATGCATCAATAATGAACAATAGAGAATGATACCTCGGGCAATTTATGTTGAAATACATGCATTTTAAATGATTTAATTGATTGATTTATCATATGATTCCTTATTTGAACTCATTCATATGTCATTTGTACTCTGATTATATTGTTGCGTAATTACTTGATTGTTTTCTCGTTGCCATCCGTGTTCTCATTGTTCTCATTGTTGATTTGAATTGAAAATTTTTTGGTTATTGGCCTTACATTGATACTCCTTCCTTATTAGCTTTATGTAACATTTTGTACATGTTTATATGTCCGGTAGGTATCTTGACATGGCCTCGTCACTACTCCACTGAGGTTAGGCTCAATACTTACTAGGTACCGTTGTGGTATACTCATGCTACACTCCTGCACATTTTTGTGCAGAGCCAGGTATTGGAGATATCAGACTCGGACAGAGTTAGAGTGTGATTGCAAGGATTCAAGGTAGAGCTGCTTGGTAATCGCAGTCCCTTGGAGTCTTTCCATTTTATCGTACTGTCAATTATTATTCGAATAGTATTGTATATTCGATTTCCTTGAGATCATTTCATATATTCAGTTAGAGTTCGTGACTCAGTATTACCAGTCTTGGGAGGTTGTATCATTATTTACACTGTTGGTTTCGATTATCTAAAAAAATGGCTTGAATTGTTATTATGATCGGCTTACTTAATCTTAGAGACTAAGTGCCATCACGACGCCTGTGGTAAAACTTTGGGTAGTGACAAACACTTTTAACATAAAACGAATTAAGGCAGCTTAAATAATAAAAGTTCTCATAAACGGGTTAGAAACCCAAAACACAATGCGGAAGTTTCCGAAAAAATATTGTCTATGATAGTCTGAAACTAAATACAATAAGCGAAAAGACAGGGAATGAGAGGCGAGGTCTGCGAAACGTCGGACAGCTACCTTGAAATTTTCTAAAGATCAACTGTGTGATGGAATCAACACCCACCGTGTTCGGAAAAACCTGGATCTGCACACAAAGTGTAGAGTGTAGTTGAGTACAACCAACTCAATAAGTAACAATACTAAATAAAGAACTGAAAGTAGCGACGAGCTTCACAGTTATAGTCTAATTACAGTAATTTTCAACATAACAAGGTAGGCATGCTTTCAAGTTCGACAATTAAGACCAAAACAATAAATTCATCTCAAGTTCAACTGAAACAAAAGATAATATCTCTCAAAAATTTCAAGACAGTGATATATGACAGCTGAAGTGCAAAAATAATGAAGTCAAATGCATCCTCGCAGAGCAACAGTCACTCAGTCCTCTCATTCACTCCAACCTCACGATCACTCATTCCTCATAGTCACTCATTCCTCACAGTCGCTCGGCACTCGGAACTCCACACTCGGCACTCTCACTCAGTAGGTACCTACGCTCACTGGGGGTGTGTACAAACTCCGGAGGGGCTCTTTCAGCCCAAGCGCTATAACAATGCAATCATGGCATATATCAGTGAAACACGCTGCGGCGTGCAGCCCGATCCCATAAATATCCTCACAATCATGCCATCGGCCTCACTAAGTCATCAACCTCTCTAGTCTCTCGGGCTCTCAGAAATCATAATAAGCAGCCCAAACAGCAATGATATAATGCATCAATAATGAACAATAGAGAATGATACCTCGGGCAATTTATGTTGAAATACATGCATTTTAAATTTAGCAGATAATTCAACATGTACACGGCCTCTGTGGGTCCCTACTGTGATGACCCAAAAGTTCATCTTATATTTTAGAACTCGAATCTGAGCTCTTAAGCCTTACAAATCTCATTTTTTCCCTCCTCGATTTGCGTGCACAGTCCGGACAGGTTTTCGGAAAACATTTATGTTGAAAACTAATGAAAATAAGAATTTTTACATTAAAAGTTGATTTTTGTTTACTTCGGTCAACATTTTATGTAACGGGCTCGGATCCGTACTTTGACGGTCCCGATAGGTCCGTATTGAATTGTGGGACCTGGGCGTATATCCGGAATTGAATTCGGAGGTCCCTAACTTGAATTATGAATTTTTGATGAAAATTAAAAGTCTGAAAATTATTTGTTTTTAAGAATTGATTGATATTTGGCATTGTTAGTATCGGGTCCGTATTTTGGTTTTGGAGTTAGGTACAGGTTCATTATGAAATTAAGGTCAATTTCCATTGTGATTCTCATGATGTATTTCATGTTAGGGCGGTTACTGTGGTTTCTTAAATCACTTCATTTTATTTTGATCATAATTAATTAACCGTCAGTATATTAAAAATAGAATAATATGAACTTTTTGTGTGAGTCATGCACCCTATGTGATATGTTAAGTTGATCCAAAATTTACCAAAGGTATATGAAAGAATTTTCAAGTTATTTCACTAGTGTGTCATTCAAAAATAAAATTTATATCTTATTGAGAGATTTACTAATTAATTGGTGATTATATTTTACTCGAATTGATACTTCACCTTTCTAATTATCTTATTGTCGCGTAATTTGCGTGACAAATTGTTATTTTGTTCTACTCTAATAAATTCCATATTTATCTCGTTATAACTTGATTGAATATCTTATTTTGCATAAATACAATATTTTACTAGGTCTCATATATTTCAAAACTAAATTAAATTGATATTCTATTTGCACAACCTCTCCACCTTTTTACCTTATTTGAATCCTAAACTGGCTTAATAACTCATTTGATACTGCATTGTATTAAATTTTGAAATTGTATTTAATTTTGTTTTAAATTATTCATTGGTCATTTTGGTTGATATTGATACGGGAACTATATCCATGGTAGCATGAGGAATTTGTCGTACAAAAGTGATTCGAAAAGAGGTGGGCACAAGATGCCACATGTATAATAATTGGAAGTTGTGAATCGAGATTTGAGATTTTCGAGGAATGATACCTCGGGCAATTTATGTTGAAATACATGCATTTAAAATGATTTAATTGATTGGTTTATCATATGATTCCTTATTTGAACTCATTCATATGTCATTTGTACTCTGATTATATTGTTGCGTAATTACTTGATTGTTTTCTCGTTGCCATCCGTGTTCTCATTGTTCTCATTGTTGCTTTGAATTGGAAATTTTTCGGTTATTGGCATTACATTGATACTCCTTCCTTATTAGCTTTATGTAACATTTTGTACAGGTTTATATGTCCGGTAGGTATCTTGACATGGCCTCGTCACTACTCTACTGAGGTTAGGCTCGATACTTACTAGGTACCATTGTGGTATACTCATGCTACTCTCCTGTACATTTTTGTGCAGAGCCAGGTATTGGAGATATCAGACTCGGACAGAGTTAGAGTGTGATCGCAAGGATTCAAGGTAGAGCTGCTTGGTAATCGCAGTCCCTTGGAGTCTTTCCATTTTATCGTACTGTCAATTATTATTCGAACAGTATTGTATATTCAATTTCCTTGAGATCATTTCATATATTCAGTTAGAGTTCGTGACTCAGTATTACCAGTCTTGGGAGGTTGTATCATTATTTACACTGTTGGTTTCGATTATCTAAAAAAAATGGCTTGAATTGTTATTATGATCGGCTTACTTAATCTTAGAGACTAAGTGCCATCACGACGCCTGTGGTAAAATTTTGGGTAGTGACAAACACTTTTAACAGAAAATGAATTAAGGCAGCTTAAATAATAAAAGTTCTCATAAACGGGTTAAAACCCAAAACACAATGCGGAAGTTTCCGGAAAAATATTGTCTATGATAGTCTGAAACTAAATACAATAAGCGAAAAGATAGGGAACGAGAGACGAGGTCTGCGAAACGTCGGGCATCTACCTTGAAATTTTAAAAAGATCAACTATGTGATGGAATCAATACCCACCGTATTCGGAAACACCTGGATCTGCACACAAAGTGTAGAGTGTAGTTGAGTACAACCAACTCAATAAGTAATAATACTAAATAAAGAACTGAAAGTAGCGACAAGCTTCACAGTTATAGTCCAATTACAGTAATTTTCAACATAGGAAGGCAGGCATGCTTTCAAGTTCGACAATTAAGGCCAAAACAATAAATTCATCTCAAGTTCAACTGAAACAAAAGAAAATATCTCTTAGAAATTTCAAGACAGTGATATATGATAGCTGAAGTGCAAAAATAATGAAGTCAAATGCATCCTCACAGAGCAACAGTCACTCAGTCCTCTCATTCAGTCCAACCCCACGATCACTCATTCCTCACAGTCACTCATTCCTCTCAGTTGCTCGGCACTCGGCACTCCATACTCGGCACTCGCACTCAGTAGGTACCTACGCTCACTGGGGGTGTGTACAAACTCCGGAGGGGCTCTTTCAGCCCAAGCGCTATAACAATGCAATCATGGTATATATCAGTGAAACACGCTGCGGTGTGCAGCCCGATCCCATAAATATTCTCACAATCATGCCATCGGCCTCACTAAGTCATCAACCTCTCTAGTCTCTTGGGCTCTCAGAAATCATAATAAGCAGCCCAAACAGCAATGATATAATGCATCAATAATGAACAATAGAAACTGAGACGTAATATACAAGTAAAATTGTGACTAAGTGCAAAATAACAATTTAGCAGATAATTCAACATGTACACGGCCTCTTTGGGTCCCTACTGTGATGACCCAAAAGTTTATCTTATGTTTTAGAACTCGAATCTGAGATCTTAAGCCTTACAAATCTCATTTTTTTCCCTCCTCGATTTGCGTGCACAGTCCGGACAGGTTTCCGAAAAACTTTTATGTTGAAAACTAATGAAATTAAGAATTTTTGCATTAAAAGTTAATTTTTGTTGACTTCGGTCAATATTTTATGTAAATGGGCCCGGATCCATACTTTGACGGTCCCGATAGGTCCGTATTGAATTGTGGGACCTGGGCGTATATCCGGAATTGAATTCGGAGGTCCCTAACTTGAATTATGAATTTTTGATGAAAATTAAAAGTCTGAAAATTATTTGTTTTTAAGAATTGATTGATATTTGGCATTGTTAGTATCGGGTCCGTATTTTGGTTTTGGAGTTAGGTACAGGTTCATTATGAAATTAAGGTCAATTTCCATTGTGATTCTCATGATGTATTTCATGTTAGGGCGGTTACTGTGGTTTCTTAAATCACTTCATTTTATTTTGATCATAATTAATTAACCGTCAGTATATTAAAAATAGAATAATATGAACTTTTTGTGTGAGTCATGCACCCTATGTGATATGTTAAGTTGATCCAAAATTTACCAAAGGTATATGAAAGAATTTTCAAGTTATTTCACTAGTGTGTCATTCAAAAATAAAATTTATATCTTATTGAGAGATTTACTAATTAATTGGTGATTATATTTTACTCGAATTGATACTTCACCTTTCTAATTATCTTATTGTCGCGTAATTTGCGTGACAAATTGTTATTTTGTTCTACTCTAATAAATTCCATATTTATCTCGTTATAACTTGATTGAATATCTTATTTTGCATAAATACAATATTTTACTAGGTCTCATATATTTCAAAACTAAATTAAATTGATATTCTATTTGCACAACCTCTCCACCTTTTTACCTTATTTGAATCCTAAACTGGCTTAATAACTCATTTGATACTGCATTGTATTAAATTTTGAAATTGTATTTAATTTTGTTTTAAATTATTCATTGGTCATTTTGGTTGATATTGATACGGGAACTATATCCATGGTAGCATGAGGAATTTGTCGTACAAAAGTGATTCGAAAAGAGGTGGGCACAAGATGCCACATGTATAATAATTGGAAGTTGTGAATCGAGATTTGAGATTTTCGAGGAATGATACCTCGGGCAATTTATGTTGAAATACATGCATTTAAAATGATTTAATTGATTGGTTTATCATATGATTCCTTATTTGAACTCATTCATATGTCATTTGTACTCTGATTATATTGTTGCGTAATTACTTGATTGTTTTCTCGTTGCCATCCGTGTTCTCATTGTTCTCATTGTTGCTTTGAATTGGAAATTTTTCGGTTATTGGCATTACATTGATACTCCTTCCTTATTAGCTTTATGTAACATTTTGTACAGGTTTATATGTCCGGTAGGTATCTTGACATGGCCTCGTCACTACTCTACTGAGGTTAGGCTCGATACTTACTAGGTACCATTGTGGTATACTCATGCTACTCTCCTGTACATTTTTGTGCAGAGCCAGGTATTGGAGATATCAGACTCGGACAGAGTTAGAGTGTGATCGCAAGGATTCAAGGTAGAGCTGCTTGGTAATCGCAGTCCCTTGGAGTCTTTCCATTTTATCGTACTGTCAATTATTATTCGAACAATATTGTATATTCGATTTCCTTGAGATCATTTCATATATTCAGTTAGAGTTCGTGACTCAGTATTACCAGTCTTGGGAGGTTGTATCATTATTTACACTGTTGGTTTCGATTATCTAAAAAAAATGGCTTGAATTGTTATTATGATCGGCTTACTTAATCTTAGAGACTAAGTGCCATCACGACGCCTGTGGTAAAATTTTGGGTAGTGACAAACACTTTTAACAGAAAACGAATTAAGGCAGCTTAAATAATAAAAGTTCTCATAAACGGGTTAGAAACCCAAAACACAATGCGGAAGTTTCCGGAAAAATATTGTTTATGATAGTCTGAAACTAAATACAATAAGCGAAAAGATAGGGAACGAGAGACGAGGTCTGCGAAACGTCGGGCAGCTACCTTGAAATTTTCAAAAGATCAACTGTTAGATGGAATCAACACCCACCGTGTTCGGAAACACCTGGATCTGCACACAAAGTGTAGAGTGTAGTTGAGTACAACCAACTCAATAAGTAACAATACTAAATAAAGAACTCAAAGTAGCGACAAGCTTCACAGTTATAGTCCAATTACAGTAATGTTCAACATAGCAAGGTAGGCATGCTTTCAAGTTCTACAATTAAGACCAAAACAATAAATTCATCTCAAGTTCAACTGAAACAAAAGATAATATCTCTCAAAAATTTCAAGACAGTGATATATGACAGCTGAAGTGCAAAAATAATGAAGTCAAATGCATCCTCGCAGAGCAATAGTCACTCAGTCCTCTCATTCACTCCAACCTCACGATCACTCATTCCTCACAGTCACTCATTCCTCTCAGTCGCTCGGCACTCGACACTCGCACTTAGTAGGTACCTACGCTCACTGGGGGTGTGTACAAACTCCGGAGGGGCTCTTTCAGCCCAAGCGCTATAACAATGCAATCATGGCATATATCAGTGAAACATGCTGCGGTGTGCAGCCCGATCCCATAAATATCCTCACAATCATGCCATCGGCCTCACTAAGTCATCAACCTCTCTAGTCTCTCGGGCTCTCAGAAATCATAATAAGCAGCCCAAACAGCAATGATATAATGCATCAATAATGAACAATAGAGAATGATACCTCGGGCAATTTATGTTGAAATACATGCATTTTAAATGATTTAATTGATTGATTTATCATATGATTCCTTATTTGAACTCATTCATATGTCATAAAAGTTCATCTTATGTTTTAGAACTCGAATCTGAGCTCTTAAGACTTACAAATCTCATTTTTTTGTTCCCTCCTCGATTTGCGTGCGCAGTCCGAACAGGTTTCCGGAAAACTTTTATGTTGAAAACTAATGAAAATAAGAATTTTTGCATTAAAAGTTAATTTTTGTTGACTTCGGTCAACATTTTATGTAAACGGGCTCGGATCCGTACTTTGACAGTCCCGATAGGTCCGTATCGAATTATGGGACCTGGGCGTATGTCCGGAATTGAATTTGGAGGTCCCTAACTTGAATTATGAATTTTTGATGAAAATTAAAAATCTAGAAATTATTTGTTTTTAAGAATTGATTGATATTTTGCATTGTTAGTATCGGGTCCGTATTTTGGTTTTGGAGCCCGGTACAGGTTCATTATTATATTTAAGACTTATCTGTGAAATTTGGTGAGAAACGGAGTTGATTTGCCGTGATTCTGACGTCCAGTTAAGAAGATATGAATTTTAAAGTGTTCTTGAGAATTTCATTGGATTTGGTGCTAAATGCATAGTTCTAGGTGTTATTTTTGCGATTTGATCATGCAAGCAAGTTCGTATGATGTTTTTAGACTTGTGTGCATGTTTGGTTTGGAGCCCCGAGGGCTCAGGTGAGTTTCGGATAGGCCACGGGATGTTTTGAACTTAGAAAATTTCGCTGGTATAACTGAACCTGTTCCAGGCCTCTGATCTTGCAATTGTGAGATCAGGCATCGCAAATGCGAACATAACAGGGTCCGCAATTGTGAGGCTTTCATCGTAATTGCAATCAGAAGCTTGGGCCAGCAGTTCTCGCATTTGCGAGGCTACTTTCGCATTTGCGAAGGGAGTCTGGGAAGGGAAGGTTCGCAAATGCGAACATCTACTCGCATTTGCAAGGTTCATTGGTCACAAATGCGACACTTTCCAAGCATTTGCGAAGGCAGCGGGATTGTGAAGGATATCGCAATTGCGATTGTTCCTTCACATTTGCGAGCTTCGTATTTGCGAAGCTCAGGTCGCAATTGCGACACCTGCAGCTGAGTAAAAGGGACTTAGACAGGATTTTTCATTCATTCTTCATATTTTCAAAACCCTAAACCTTAAGAGGCGATTTTCCAAAGACCAAATCTTTCCCAAATCATAGGTAAGTGAATCCTAGCTCTTTTCTTTCAATCTTTTACATCTTATAACAAGATTTTAACCTAGAATCTAGAATGTTTATGGTGAAATTAGGATTTTTTGTGTAGAACTTAGGAATTTCGAAATTTGAGGATTTAGACCTCAATTTGAGGTCGGATTTCAAAACTAATTACATATTCAGGCTCGGGGGTGAATGGGTAAAAGGATTTTGGCCCGAACCTCAGGGTTTGACCAAGCGGGCCCGAGGTCGATTTTTCGACTTTTTGGAGGAAAATTTGGAAAAATTTAACTTACGCAATATAATTGATTCCTTTAGAAATATTTGATATTATTTAGTCATTTTTGAATAGATACGAGTGGTTTGGAGGTGAATTCCAAAGGAAAAGTTGTGATTGAGAATTAAGTGGCCTTTAGAGCGAGGTAAGTGTTGTGTCTAGCCCTGACTTGAGGGAATTAGGAACCTTAGATTACTTGCTAAGTGAAATTCATGTGAGCGGCGTATATGTGAGGTGACGAGTAGTTATGCGCCGCCAATTTACCCGTTTTCCATGTTTCTGAGTTTTTCTTATAGTGTCTCATTCCTATGCCTAATTTCTATGTGTTATACTAGTGTTGTTTAATTTATCGTTCTTATCATGTTTACGGATTTTCTGGTGATAATTGAGTTTTTATTTCAAAGTTGAGATTGATGTTATGTAACCAAATGTTGAAGTAAGGTTTGTACTCGTTATTCTATCTCCCTGTTGTTATTTATGCATTGCATTATGGTAAGGGAGAGTGTTAATGCACGAAGGGTGATGCCGTGCCATATTGTGAGTGTTAATGCACAAAGGGTGATGTTGTGCCATATTGTGAGTGTTAATGCACGAAGGGTGATGTCGTGCCATGATATAAGAGTTAATGCACGAAGGGTGATGTCGTGCTGTTTCTATTAATTTTATGGTGAGATTGAGAGTAAAAGCACGAAGGGTGATGCCGTGCATATTTCCTTACTGTATTCACTATTCCTGTTGATTCCTGGTATATTGACTGCTCCGGTGATCATTTTGTTATAGTTCTTTATCTTGCATTCCCCTCAGTATGTTCCCCTCCTGACATTTCCTGTTTAGTTCTTCATTTCTGTGATTTGTATATACACTATTAAATTGTACAGGTTAATTTGTAGGTGCCTTGCCTTAGCCTCGTCACTACTTCATCGAGGTTAGGCTCGACACTTACCAGTACATGGGGTCGGTTGTACTGATACTGCACTCTGCACTTTCTGTGCAGATTTTGATACCAGCTCGGGTTGATCGAGATTTTTGTCTATTGGTCCACTGTCCGGAGACTTAAGGTAGTTCTGTCGGCATTCACAGACCTTGAAGTCCCCGTCTATCTTTTCTGTTCTACTATTTCTTTCATTCACACAGTTGTATTTCTTTCAGATTATTACTTGTAGTAAATTCTAGAATGCTTGTGAATTGTGACTTCAAATCCGGGTGGTAGTAATTAATACAATTTTATGATATTCTGCACTTATTATATTTCATCTTAGTTAATTATTATTAATTACTGAATGGAAATTAGGAATTGGTTTAATGATTATCTAACATTGGCTTTCCTAGCAAGTGAAATGTTAGGCGCCATCACGGTCCCGTTGGTGGGAAATTTCTGATCGTGACAGTTGGTATCAGATCACTAGGTTGCCTAGGTCTCATGATTCACGAGCAAGCTTAGTAGAGTTTGGAGGATCGGTACGGAGACGTCTGTGCTTATCTTCCAAAGGCTATGAAGTTTAGGAACAAGTTTCACTTCTATTCTTCTCTGTCATGCGATTTTGCTTTCTCAATACTTATTAAAATCTTCTACTCTTATTCTCTCACAGATGGCAAGAAGACGTACCGCTTCCTCAGTTGGGCAGCAGTCAGAGCCTCCAGTGGCAGCTCCTACGCGGGGCAGAGGTCGAGGACGAGGCCGTGCCAGAGGTCGAGGACGAGGCCGTGCCAGAGGCCGAGGCAGGGGCAGGGCTGAGCCTAGGGCCCGAGCAGCAACCCCAGCAGTGGAGCCTCAGATAGAGCTTGACGAGGAGGTTCCAGCCCAGACTGTTCCTACCGGGCCAGCTCAAGTTCTGGAGGGGTTCATTGCCACCCCAGTACTTCAGGACGCTTTGGTCCATTTGGTGGGCCTTATAGAGAGTATGGCCCAGACTGGCACATTTCCCATGGCACCAGCAATCTCTCAGGCTGGAGGAGGAGCCCAGACTCCCACCACTCCTACTCCGGAGCAGATATCTCCCCAGTATCAGGCTCCAGCAGCTCAGCCAATCGAATTAGTTCAGTCGGTTATTGCGAAACAGGTCGTAGATGGGCCAGCTATGTCTTCTGAGGCTTTATGGAGATTGGACATATTTACCAAGATCTTTCCTGTTCACTTTAGTGGTGCTCCTTCAGAGGATCCCTAGGAGTATCTTGACAGTTGTCATGAAGTTCTATGAAATATGGGTATAGTGGAGACTAATGGGGTCGATTTTGCTGCATTTCAGATGACTGGTTCCGCCAAGAAATGGTGGAGAGATTACTTGTTGACCAGACCAGCTGGGTCGCCTGCTCTTACTTGGGACCAGTTCTCTCAGCTCTTCATAGAGAAGTTTCTGCCTATCACATTGAGAGAGGAGCGTCGCTGTCAGTTTGAGCGTCTCCAGCAGGGCAGTATGATTGTTACTCAGTATGAGACCCATTTTGTGGATTTGGCCCGTCATGCCATTCTTCTGCTTCCCACCGAGAGAGAGAGGGTGAGGAGGTTTATTGATAGACTTGCTCAGCCTATCAGATTGCAGATGGCTAAGGAGACTAGGAGTGAGATTTCTTTTCAGGCGACTGCTAATGTCGCCAGACGAGTCGAAATGGTTCTTACTCAGGGAGGTCAGGGGTTTGACAAGAGACCTCGTCATTCCGATGAGTTCAGCGGTGCCTCATCTAGAGGCAGGAGTACTTTTGGTAGAGGCCATCCTCCCAGGCCGTTTCATTCAGCGCTTCAGGCATCCCACGGTGCCTCAGGTGGTTGTGGCCCTCAGATGCATTATTCCGACCAGCAAGCCTACAGTGCACCACCAGCTCCTATTAGTGCACCTCCACTCCAGAGTTATCAGGGTGGTTATTCAGGTCGACAGGGTCAGTTTCAGGGTCAGCAGTCACCGCAACCGAGGTTACGTTATACTTGTGGTGATCCAAGACACATTGCTAGATTTTGCCCTCGAGCAACGGGCAACTCACAGCATCAGAGTTCTCGTGCCATGGTTCCGGCACCAGTTGCTACACCACCTGCTCAGGTAGCCAGAGGCAGGGGTCAGGCAGCCAGAGGTAGAGGCCAGACTGTTAGAGGTAGAGGTCAGGCCGTTAGAGGTGGAGACCAGCCAGTTAGAGGCCGTCCCAGGGACGTAGTTTAGGGTGGTGGGGCCCAGCCCGGTGTTATGCTTTCCCAGCTAGGCCTGAGGCTGAGTCATCTAACGTTGTTATCACAGGTACTGTTTCAGTTTGCAGTAAAGATGCTTTAGTTTTATTTGATCCGGGATCTACTTACTCTTATGTGTCATCCTATTTTGCTTCCTATTTGGTTGTGCCCCGTGATTCTTTGAGTGCTCCTGTGTATGTGTCCACACCAGTGGGAGATGTTGTTATTTTAGATCGGGTTTATCGTTCATGTGTGGTCAAAATTGGGAGTCTTGAGACTCGTATAGATCTTCTACTTCTTGACATAGTTGATTTTGATGTCATACTGGGTATGGATTGGCTGTCACCTTATCATGCTATATTAGATTGTCACGCCAAGATAGTGACCTTAGCCTTCCAGGGGTTGCCTCGATTAGAGTGGAGAGGGAATCTTGGCCATTTTGCCAGCAGGGTTATCTCTTATGTGAAGGCTCGGCATATGGTCGAGAAGGGGTGCCTAGCTTATTTGGCTTATGTTCGCCATTCTAGTGTGGAGGTTCCTTCCATAGATTCAGTGCCGGTTGTTCGTGCGTTTCTAGAGGTGTTTCCTTCAGACCTGCCGGGGATGCCACCCGACAGGGATATTGATTTCTGCATTGATTTGGCTCCGGCCACTCAGCCTATTTCCATTGCGCCATATCGCATAGCCCTGCCAGAGTTGAAAGAATTGAAGGAGTAGTTGCAAGATTTTCTTGATAAGGGCTTCATTAGACCTTGCACCCGTGTTGTTTGTGAAGAAGAAAGATGGGTCGATGAGGATGTGTATAGATTATCGGCAGTTGAACAAAGTCACCATCAAGAACAAGTATCCATTGCCTAGGATTGATGATTTATTTGATCAGCTTCAGGGTGCCAAGGTGTTTTCAAAGATTGATTTGAGAACTGGCTACCATCAGTTGAGGATTAAGGCATCCGATGTTCCTAAGACAACTTTTCGGACTCGGTATGGGCATTATGAGTTTCTAGTGATGTCATTTGGGCTGACAAATGCCCCAGCAGCGTTCATGGATTTGATGAACCGGGTGTTCAAACCCTACTTGGATTCCTTTTTGGTTATGTTTATTGATGATATCTTGATCTACTCCCACAGTCGAGAGGAGCATGAGCAGCACCTTCGGATCGTTCTTCAGACTCTAAAAGACAACTAGTTATATGATAAGTTCTCAAAATGCGAGTTTTGGTTAAATTCAGTTGCTTTCTTCGGTCACGTTGTATTAGCAGAGGGTAGTCAGGTGGATCCTAAGAAGATTGAGGCAATTCAGAACTGGCCTAGATCCACATCAGCTACAGAGATTCGTAGTTTTCTAGGTTTGGTGGGCTATTACCGTCGATTTCTGGAGGGGTTTTCATCCATAGCAGCCCCGTTGACCAAATTAACCCAGAAGGGTGCCCCGTTTAGGTGGTCAAACAAGTGTGAAGCGAGCTTTCAGAAGCTCAAGACAGCTTTGACTACGGCACCGGTATTGGTGTTACCCACAGGTTCAGGATCTTATACAGTATATTGTGACGCATCTCGTATTGGTCTGGGTGCGGTGTTGATGCAGACTGGCAAGGTTATTGCATATGCTTCGCGACAGCTGAAGGTTCATGAGAAGAATTACCCTGTTCATGATTTAGAGCTAGCAGCCATTGTTCACGCGCTGAAGATTTGGAGGCACTATCTTTACGGCGTGCCATGTGAGGTATTCACTGATCATTGGAGCTTGCAGTTATTTGTTCAAGCAGAAGGAACTCAATTTGAGGCAGAGGAGGTGGCTGAAGCTATTGAAAGACTATGATATCACCATATTGTATCATCCCGGGAAGGCCAATGTGGTGGCCGATGCTTTGAGTAGAAAGTCAGCCAGTATGGGTAGCCTTGCAAATATTCCAGTTTGTGAGAGACCACTTGCATTGGATGTTCAGGCCTTAGCCAACCAGTTCGTGAGGTTGGATATTTCTGAGCCCAGCCGTATTCTAGCTTGTATAGTTGCTCGGTCTTCTTTATTTGAGCGCATCAGAGATCGGCAGGATGACAATACTCATTTACTTGTCCTTAGAGACACAGTGCGACACGGTGGTTCCAAGCAGGTTACTGTTGGAGAGGACAGAGTTTTGAGGATACAGGGTCGTATTTGTGTGCCTAATGTGGATGGACTTCGTGAATTAATTCTTGAAGAAGCACACAATTCCAGGTATTCTATTCATCCAGGTACCGTCAAAATGTATCAAGATTTGCGGCAACATTATTGGTGGAGGAGAATGAAAAAGGATATAGTTGCCTATGTAGCTCGGTGCCTAAATTTCCAGCAGGTAAAGTGTGAGCATCAGAGACCTGGTGGTTTACTTTAGAGGTTAGATATTCCTGAGTGGAAGTGGGAGCGTATCACTATGGATTTTGTTGTTGGACTCCCACGGACTCAGAGGAAGTTCGATGTAGTTTGGGTTATTGTGGACAGGCTGACTAAGTCAGCACATTTCATTCATGTGGCAGTTACCTATTTCTCGGAGCAGTTGGCAGAGATTTACATTTGTGAGATCGTTCGTCTTCACAGTGTGCCCGTGTCTATCATTTCTGATCGAGGTATGCAGTTTACCTCGCACGTTTGGACGGCAGCACAACGTGAGTTAGGTATGCGGGTTGAGTTGAGCACAGCATTCCATCCTCAGACGGACGGACTGTCCGAGCGTACTATTCAGATCTTGGAGGATATGCTCCGCACCTGTGTTATTGACTTTGGAGGTTCTTGGGATCAGTTTTTGCCGTTAGCAGAGTTTGCCTACAATAACAGCTACCAGTCGACCATTCATATGGCTCCCTATGAGGAATTATATGGTAGACGGTGTAGGTCACCAGTTGGGTGGTTTGATCCAGGGGAGGCTCGGTTATTAGTTACAGATTTAGTTCAGGAGGCCTTGGATAAGGTCAAGATTATTCAGGATCTACTACGCACAACTCAGTCCAGGCAAAAGAGTTATGCCGACCGTAGAGTTTGTGATGTTTCATTCATGGTCA
The DNA here is from genome assembly GCF_000715075.1 of Nicotiana tabacum. Classification (NCBI taxonomy): domain Eukaryota; kingdom Viridiplantae; phylum Streptophyta; class Magnoliopsida; order Solanales; family Solanaceae; genus Nicotiana; species Nicotiana tabacum. The sequence continues at coordinate 72,045,689 of NC_134098.1, read as the reverse complement.
GAGAGAGAGTGTTACTTTGGGTATTACCCATTAAGGGTGTAATGAGGTTCGGAAAGAAGGGCAAGTTGAGCCCTAGGTATATCGGACCTTTTGAGATTCTGGAGAGAGTGGGAAAGGTGGCTTACACGCTTGCGTTGCCACCTAGTTTAGCAGTTGTTCATCCGGTATTCCATGTGTACATGCTTCAAAAGTATCACGATGATCCGTCCCATGTGTTAGATTTCAGCTCTGTCCAATTGGACAAGGATTTGACTTACGAGGAGGAGCCGGTGGCAATTCTAGCCCGGCAAGTTCGCCAGTTGAGATCAAAGAGTTACCCTTCAGTTCGAGTGCAGTGGAGAGGTCAGCCTATTGAGGCATCTACTTGGGAGACCGAGTCCGATATGCGGAGTAGATATCCCCACCTTTTCACCAGCCCATGTACTTTTCTATGTCCGTTCGAGGACGAACGGTTATTTTAGAGGTGGAGAATATGATGATCCAAAAGGTCATCTTATGTTTTAGAACTCGAATCTGAACTCTTAAGCCTTATAAATCTCATTTTTACCCTCCTCGATTTGCGTGCACAGTCCGGGCAGGTTTACGGAAAGCTTTTATGTTGAAAACTAATAAAAATAAGAATTTTTGCCTTAAAAGTTGATTTTTGTTGACTTCGGTCAACATTTTTTGTAAATGGTCCCGGATCCGTGCTTTGACGGTCCCGGTAGGTTCGTATCGAATTATGGGACCTGGGCATATGTCCGGAATTGAATTCGGAGGTCCCTAGCTTGAGTTATGAATTTGTGATGAAAATTAAAAGTCTGGAAATTATTTGTTTTTAAGAATTGATTGATATTTGGCATTGTTAGTATCGGGCCCATATTTTGGTTGCGGAGCCTGGTACAGGTTCATTATGATATTTAAGACTTGTCTGTGAAATTTGGTAAGAAACAGAGTTGATTTGACGTGATTCGGACGTCCAGTTGAGAAGATATGAATTTTAAAGTGTTCTTGAGAATTTCATTTGATTTGGTGCTAAATTCGTAGTTCTAGGTGTTATTTTGGTGATTTGATCATGCGAGCAAGTTCGTATGATGTTTTTAGACTTGTGTACATATTTTGTTTAGATCCCTGAGGACTCGGGTGAGTTTCGGATAGGCCACGGAATGTTTTAAACTTAGAAAATTTTGCTGGTATAACTGAACCTGTTGCAGGCCTCTGATCTCGCAATTGCGAGATCAGGCATCGCAAATGCGAACATAACAGGGTCCGCAATTGTGAGGCTTTCATCGTAATTGCGATCAGAATCCTGGGCCAGCAGTTCTCGCAATTGCGAAGGGAGTCTGGGAAGGGCAGGTTCGCAAATTCAAACATCTACTCACATTTGCGAAGGCAGCGGGATTGTGAAGGACATCGCAATTGCGATTGTTCCTTCGCATTTGCGAAGCTCAGGTCGCAATTGCGATAGCTGCAGCTGAGTAAAAAGGACTTAGACGGGATTTTTCATTCATTCTTCAGATTTTCAAAACCCTAAACCTTAAGAGGCGATTTTCCAAAGACCAAATCTTCCCCAAATCATAGGTAAGTGATTCCTAACTCTTTTCTTTCAATCTTTTATATCTTATAACAAGATTTCGACCTAGAAACTAGAATTTTTATGGTGAAATTAGGATTTTTTGGGTAGAACTTAGGAATTTCGAAATTTGAGGATTTAGACCTCAATTTGAGGTCGGATTCCAAAACTAATTACATATTCGAGCTTGGGAGTGAATGGGTAAAAGGATTTTGGTCCGAACCTCGGGTTTTGACCAAGTGGGCTCGGGGTCGATTTTTTGACTTTTTGGAGGAAAATTTGGGAAAATTTAACTTACGCAATATAAATGATTCCTTTAGAAATATTTGATATTATTTAGTCATTTTTGAATAGATACGAGTGATTTGGAGGTGAATTCCAAAGGAAAAGCTCTGATTGAGAATTAAGTGGCCTTCGGAGCGAGGTAAGTATTGTGTCTAACCCTGACTTGAGGGAATTAGGAACCTTAGATTACTTGCTAAGTGAAATTCATGTGAGCGGCGTATATGTGAGGTGACGAGTAGTTATGCGCCGCCAATTTACCTATTTTCCATATTTCTCATTTTTTCTTATATTGTCTCATTCCTATGCCTAATTGCTATGTGTTATACTAGTGTTGTTCAATTTATCGTTCTTATCATGTTTACGGATTTTCTGGTGATAATTGAGTTTTTATTTCAAAGTTGAGATTGATGTTATGGAACCAAATGTTGAAGTAAGGTTTGTACTTGTTATTCTATCTCCCTGTTGTTATTTATGCATTGCATTATGGTAAGGGAGAGTGTTAATGCACGAAGGGTAATGCCGTGCCATATTGTGAGTGTTAATACACGAAGGGTGATGCTGTGCCATATTGTGAGTGTTAATGCACGAAGGGTGATGTCGTGCCATGATATGAGAGTTAATGCACGAAGGGTGATGTCGTGTCGTTTTTATTAATTTTATGGTGAGATTGAGAGTAAAAGCACGAAGGGTGATGCCGTGCATTTTTTCTTACTGTATTCACTATTCCTGTTGATTCCTGGTATATTGACTGCTCCGGTGATCATTCTGTTGTAGTTCTTTATCTTGCATTCCCTTCAGTATGTTCCCCTCCCGACATTTCCTGTTTAGTTCTTCATTTCTGTGATTTGTATATACACTATTAAAATGTACAAGTTGATTTGTAGGTGCCTTGCCTTAGCCTCGTTGCTACTTCGTCGAGGTTAGGCTCGACACTTACCAGTATATGGGGTCGGTTGTACTGATACTGCACTCTGCACTTTCTGTGTAAATTTTGATACCGGCTCGGGTTGATCGAGATTTTTGCTATTGGTCCACTGTCAGGACACTCAAGGTTGATATGACGGCGTTCACAAACCTTGAAGTCCCCGTCTATCTTTTCTGTTCTATTGTTTCTTTCATTCAGACAGTTGTATTTCTTTCAGACTATTACTTGTAGTAAATTCTAGAATGCTCATGAATTGTGACTCCAGATCCGGGTGGTAGTAATTAATACAATTTTATGATATTCTGCACTTATTATATTTCATCTTAGTTAATTATTGTTAATTACTGAATGGAAATAAGGAATTGGTTTAATGATTATCTAACGTTGGCTTGCCTAGCAAGTGAAATGTTAGGCATTATCACGGTCCCGTCGGTGGAAAATTTCGGGTCGTGACACATACAGTGCCATCACATAGTCTAAACATAATTTCTAACATGATTTTTGGCCCAATTTCTCTTATACGTGGAAAAAGTACAGATAACAACAGAGTATTCAACTACACAGATCCATGAAATTTTACCAAGTCACAATTCCTACGGTGCACGCCCACACGCTCGTCACCTAGCATGTGTGTCACCTCAAAACCAAACACATGACACATAATACAGGGTTTCATACCCTCTGAACCAAATTTAGAACTGTTACTTACCTCAATCCGAGCAAATCTCTACTCCAACACACCCTTGCATCGCGAAACAACCTCCAAATGCCTCGAATCTAGCCATAAACAATTCAATATAATCAATACGGGCTAAAGGAATCAACTCCATAAGAAAATACTAAGTTATTGATCAAAAGTAAAAAAATCGACTCAAAAGTCAGTCCCCGGGCCCACGTCTTGAAATTCGATAAAAGTCACAAAATCCGAAAGCCCATTCAACCACGAGTCCAACCAGACAATATTTATCAAAATCTGACACCAAATCGTCACCCAAATCCCCAAATCAAACTCTCCAAATCCCTAGCCTCAAATTCCCGATTTACACCTTAAATACATACCAACTAGGTGGGAAAATCAATAGGGAAGCAAGATTATTGATCAAAAATGTGCACAAAGGACTTACCTTAAGAAACCCCTCAAAAATCCTCTCAAGAATCGTCCAAACCCGTGCTTGAAATGTTTGAAATGAAGCCAAAATGTGAACCCTTGTTTTAAATAATCTACCTAGGCTTTCCGCTTCTGCGGACACTTAACCGCATCTACGGCGTCACAGAAGTAACAATCCCGCTTCTGCGGTAAACCACTGGAGCTGGGCCTCTGCTTCTGCGGTCCTATCCCCCGCATCTGCGCAACCGCAGGTGCGGAAATCCCCATCACACCTGCGCACCATCCGCTTCTGCGCCCTTCACGCCGCACTTGCGGCACACAGGTACGGAAAACGCCTCGCACCTGCGACCACAGTCCTCCCCAATCTTGGCTGCATCTACGCATCCTCAACTCGCACATGCGATCAAAGCTCCGCAGCTGCGGTTCCACCAGCACACTCCCTGCTTCAGCCATGCACCAAGTCCCATTTTTGATCCGTTAACCATTCAAAATCAACCCGAGGCCCCAGGGACCTCAACCAAACATACCAACCAGTCCTAAAACCTCATACGAACTTAGTCGAGCCCTCAAATCACATCGAACAACTTCAAAAACACGAATCGCACCCCAATTCAAGCCTATTGAAACTAAAAAATTCCAACTTCTACAAACGCCGCCGAAACCTATCAAATCTCGTCCGATTGACCCCAAATTTTACACACAAGTCACAAATGCCATTACGGACCTACTCCAACTTTCGGAATCGGAATCCGACCCCGATATCAAAAAGTCCACTTCCGGTCAAACTTTCCAAAAATCTAACTTTCGCCACTTCAAGCTTAATTCCACTACGGACCTCCAAATCATAATCCGGACACGCTCCTATGTCCAAAATTACCCAACGGAGCTAACAAGACCATCAAAACTCCATTCCGGAGTCGTTTACTCATATATCAACATCCGGTCAATCATTTCAACTTAAGTTTTCAACCTTGAGACTAAGTGTCTCATTTTATTCTGAAATCCCTCCGAACCCAAATCGACTACCCCGGCAGGTCACATAACAGCTATAAAGTACAAAATGAGCAGTAAATGAGGAAACGGGGCTTCAACTCTCAAAACGACCGGTCGGGTCGTTACAGACACGTTTTTGAAAAGAGAAAATCGGAGAAAAAGAAAAAAAATTATGGGCAAACGGGTCTAAGTAATAGCTATCTGATTATTCTCTTTTTCGGTTTTGGTGCATTAACTTAACAATTTTTATATTCTTTTTCTGCGTATGAGGAATGAAAGCTCTTGATCATTTGTACTACTAAAAATATTTATTTATTATGATATAGAATTGACCAACTTTAAAGTTGTAAATCTACCTTGTAATTGTTAGAGTGCAAATTCTCATTAGTGTGGACCTTAATACGAATAGAAAACAAACAAATAGAAAATTGGGGCCTCCAAAATTTTGGAGCCTAAAGTTGCTTGACCTTCTGGCCGTCCCTGCTTGTTGGTTACTCGTAAAAATAATTGTATATTGTGAAAGTATGCGAAAATTAGAGTTAGGTATTGTGTACTGCATAGAATTAGAAGATTTGTCTTTCTTCCACTTCAAAATATGATAGCCAAATTAAAATTCTATAAATTTAGGACTTTGCCTAAAATTTAGCTAGCGTTTGAAGTCTACTAAAAGTTTGTCTTTAGGGTAACTTAGATACCATCTAACTACTTAAAATCCTTTTATCTAAGGATTCATATCTCCTTCACCTTTAACAAGTTGAACTTGCAATAGAAATTGAACCTCCCTCACAAGATTAAAAATCCTTTTGTAGACCAACCAAACATGCTATTTTGCCCAAGAGATGTTTATTACCTTGATCGCTCTATAGCGAATCCAGTTATAAACCAAAATTTTCAAAACAATAGGACACCGCTTAATGGTCCACTTTCGCGGTCTTTCTTTTACAAAACAATAGAATAAAAATATATATCATATAAAGACTTTAATGATTTTAATTATGCAATAGAGTACAAAGAACTAACCAAGTGTTACAATGAAGATTAGACAATTAAAGGAACGACGCTAATGTTGCCAAAGACGTCATAGAGTAAGAAATAAATCAAGTACGACAAGGTCATTGAAAATTTCCCAAAGAAGTGAGAAAGAAGTGCAAAAGTATAATAAAAATATTAAATAATTAATGATATTAATGGAGACCAACACTCAAATCTTAATATTACAAGAGGGAGGAAAAGGGGAAAAGCACAAAAGGAAGAAGGAAAAGAAGAAAGATAAAAAAGATGTGGTAAATTAATTATAAGAGTACGAGTGGTAATACTTTTAAATTAACTACAAGTCTAACATTGTTCACATATTCCAGGACCAAAAGCTTCTTCTCTTTCGTACAATGAATGAAAAGTCCCAACGCGAAATAAGTTCTTATGATTTAATCTGTCAATTTTTTTCATATACTTACAGAAGTCTTCTTTATTTACTTCATACAAGTAACTAAGAAATAAAAGTTATAAGGAAACATTCATGCTATGAATTAGCTAAAGGTTATATACTCATAAGCCGCAAAAAATCAACTCTTTATTTAGTAAAAGGAATCCGCATATAACATATCCTACACTAACTATCGGTCGCGTTTATTGTAGTACATTTATAATATGTATTCTCTTATATTGTTTTTTTATTTTTCCATCTATCTATTCTCAGTCCTATAGTGTTACGAGAGACTAGTATATATATTTACTATATTGAAAGTACGAAGGTCCTTAGCGAGCTTTTTTTACCCTTTTAAACATAGAATTCACATTACACAAAATAGTCATTTGAGTATAGTTCCTAATATTTATGAATGATCATTTATTTAGAAATCTCTAATATTTTGGAATTTAATATTTTCTTTATATAAATTTTATTTATGTAAATCCTTTTTTATTTCTACTAGCAACATACGACATCATAATAATTACTATAACTTTAAATTAAACTAGGATTCTTCTACAATAGAGTTTACTTATTTTAAGATAAGGTTCTCCTTTTTTTTTCTTTCCGGTATTTACTATTTTAGGAACACAAATTGCTTCCTTCTTGAGGAAGGGTGATTATAGACAAACTGATTTAAAATTAAAATTTATGTATGAAGCAAACGAAGAATCCAACAAAGAACATAAACATCGAAAGTTCAAACAGAAAATATCACCTTTGATGACTCTTTGAGGAAGATTGTTGCTGGCCATATACAATTAAATTAAGGGTTCTTTTAATTTTTATCCATTTAATTTTCTTTTCCGTTTTGGATCTTTGAGAACAAAGCATAATACGTTAGGTAAGTTTTTGCTTTTTTATATTCTATTTACCTTTTATTTCGGTTAATTATTTTAGTGTATCATTACTTCATATTGGACAAAGTTCCACGTTTAATTATTGCTCAATGAGTAAAGGGTAGATAATTAAGTAATTTAATTATTTTTCTAATATTAGGACTTTAAAATTAAATAAATTTTACTTGTTCAATATTTTCTTATTTGAACTATTATATGGGTAGTCCTATTATTTATTAGGATTTTAAAATCAATTAAGATTTACCTTCAAGAAATAATTTTTTATTAAGAGAATTGTAATATGTACATAGCTCTTTACTTGTCTAACCAAACATAATTTCGTTTGACTGCATAATAATTTCGTAACCAAAAATAAAGTTCTAAATATATGATTCTTTTGTGATATTGATTCAACGTCAAAACAAGCCTGTTAGTAGACTGTAACGACCCGGCCGGTCATTCCGAGAGTTGTAACCCTATTTTTCTCATTTTTGCTTAGTTATGTTTTGTTCAGCTGTGTTGAGTTGTATCGAGTTGGTAGGTTTGGGTTCGGAATAGTTTTGGAGTGAAATGAGACACTTAATCTCTTAGTTAGAAAGCTAAGTTAGAAAAGTCAATCGGAAGTTGACTTATGACTAAACGTGTTCGGACTTGGAATTTTATGATTCGGTTAGCTTCGTTTAGTGATTTTGGACTTAGGAGTGTGTCCGGAATGTAATTTGGAGGTCCGTGGTAGAATTAGGCTTGAATTGGCGAAAATTAAAAATTTGGCGATTTTGGTCGGCAGTGAAAAATTAGGTATCAGGGTCGGAATGAAATTTCAGAAGTTGGAGTAGGTTCGTAGTGTCATTTGTGACATGTGTGCAAAATTTGAGGTCATTCGCATGTGATTTGGTAGGTTTCGGCGTCGTTGGCGAATTTTAAAAGTTTAGAAGTTCTTAGGCTTGAATCCGAGGTTGAATTGGTGTTGTGGTGTTGTTTTGGGTGTTCCGAAGGTTCGACTAAGTTCGGGTAGTGGTATATGACTTGTTTGAATTATTGGTTGAGGTACCGAGGGGCTCAAGATGATTTCGGATGGGCATCGGGGAGTTTGGAAGTTGAAAAATGCAGCTGAAGCTGCTGTTCTGGTGTGTCAGCACCTACATATTGGGAACCGCCGGTGCGGGCTTGAGGCGCAGGTGCGCAGAGGAACCGCAGGTTCGGCTTGGTCTCTGCATCTGCGATGACCGCAGGTGCAGTAAGAGGACCGCAGAAGCGAAGCCTGGCGAGTTAATAAAAATTCGCAGATGCGGAAGCGCAGATGCGCATATGGGGTCGCAGGTGCGGAACCCCTGGGCAGAACCTATATATATCACACTTCGCGAATTTTTGCCCTTTTCCTCAATTGTTGAACGGGTTTTTGAGCTAGGGCAGTGTTTTTCAAGGGAGAATCACGAGACATCAGTGAGATAAGTCGCTTGGGTTTATTTACAAGCATTTATGATGTTTTTTCACTAATTAGCCATGAAATTAGTAGGGGTTTAGGGTGAAATTGAGGGAGTTAGGGTTTGAGTTTTGGAGAGTTTTAAGTGAGGATTTGAAGAATCAAACGGAGTCTGATTTTGACGAATTTTATATGGTTAGACTCGGGTGAGGACGAGGTTTGTTATTCTGCTATTTTTGACTGGTTTCAAGACATGGGCCCGGGGGGCGGGTTTTGACCGATTTCGGATTTTTGGCCTATTTATGTAGTTTTTATTGTGGAATTCGATTCTTTAGCCTATGTTGATAGTAGTATTCTGATTTTGGTTAGATTCGGAGCTTTTGGAGACCGAGTCCAGAGACGAGGGCATCCCGGAGTACGATTTTATGTTGTTAAGGTAAGTAACAATTAAACTCTGGCTTTGAGGGTATAAACCCGGAGATTTGACATCACGTGATTGTTTGGAAGTGATACCCACGCTAGGTGACGAGCGTGTGGGTGTGCACCGCGAGGGATTGAGACTTGGTCCGTCCCGTGAGGCCTAATGGCTATTATCTGTGGTTATGTATTTATTTGTTGTTGAACTTGTTTGCCTTCATATTAGAGATCATGCTTAGGCTTTATTCATGCTCACATTATTTACACTCAGTCATAGATATTATTGTACATGTTTACCTCAGTCCCTATTATTTTGCTGATATGCTGTGATACTTGACATGGATTGTGTTTCCCTTATTTGTTGATGATGGTGAGGCTAGAGAAGTACATGACTGAGTGAGGCCGAGGGCCTGTTGTGAGGTATTAGATTGAGGCACGTGAGTTATCCGTGCAGCACGTGAGTTATCCGTGCGGATCCACGTATTGATACCATAGCGCGTGAGTTGTCCGCGTAGCATGTGAGTTGACCTTGCGGATCCAGGGATTGATATTATGGCACGTGAGTTGTCCGTGCAGCATGTGAGTTGTCCATGCTTAGTGCTTGGGCTTTGGGAGCCTCTCCGGAGTCTGTACACACCCCCAGTGAGTGCAGGTACCTATTGAGTGTTGAGTGTTGAGTGTTGAGTGATGAGTGCGAGTGCCGAGAACCGAGTGTTGAGTGATGGAGTGACATTACTGTGAGGATTCATTGCTTTTGTTGTTGCTGCATTTCACCCGTTAATTTCTTTATAGCATTTATTGAGTTGATGGAATTTACCTGTTAATTTATATTGTGATAAAGAAATAATTGAATTGTTCTACTTAGCTCGTCACTACTACTCATTTCCTTAGTTATTTCTGTTACTACTGAGTCGGTTGTACTCATACTACACCCTGCACTTTATTTGCAGATCCAGGTGAGTTAGAGTGCGACGATCGTTTAGTTCAGGCCGGCTATCGTTGGAGACTGCAAGGTAGCTGCTAGCGTCCGTAGGACCTTGTTACTCCTTTTATTATTTCTTCTTTTGGACTGTATTGACAGTTAGACAGTTTTATTTCTTAGTTCATAGATTTAGACGCTCATGACTTAGTGATACCTCAATGTTTGGGGCTCGTTTCCGTATTTTCTATAATTATATTTAGAGTTTATTTAGTTTATGAAAAATTCAAATGTTGGAAATATTTTATTAAATTCTTATAATCGATTTAATAGTAATATTTTGGGAAATAGGCTTGCCTTGTAACACGATAGGCGCCATCACGACCATGGTTAGATTTTGGGTCGTGACAAGTTGGTATCAGAGCCTAGGTTACATAGGTCTCACGAGTCATGAGCGGGTTTAGTAGAATCTTACGGATCGGTACGGAGACGTCTGTACTTATCTTCGAGAGGCTGTAGAACCTTTAGGAAAATTTTACATTCTTGGATTCTTGTCGTGCGTCCTGTGTATTCTAGTAACTAAACATCTGTTATTCATTCTCTCACAGATGGTGAGGATTCGTGCTACCGGTCAAGAGGGACAGCCACCAGTTCGAGTCGCGAGAGGCCGAGGCCACGGTAGAGACCGTGGTAGGGGCAGAGTCATCGCCAGCGCAGTAGCTAGGGCAGCACCTACGGATCCCCCAGTTGTCCCCGCTCAGGACCAGGTCCTGGAGGTAGAGGTTCCGGCGGGACTAGCTCAGGAACCACCTGTGCCTATTGTTATTCCAGGCCTTCAGGAAGCCCTGGCCCAGATTCTGTCAGTGTGTACGGGTCTTGCTCAGGCGGCTTTAGTTACTACGGTCGCAGCTACTTCTCAGGCCGGGGGAGGCACTCAGACTCCTGCCGCCCGCACACCAGAGCAGGTTGTTCAGGGACCACAAACACCGAGGGTACCTCTAGCCCAGCCGGTTGCAGCTGCTCAGGACTACATAGCTCCTGTGATGCCAGAGGATGAGTAGCGCAGATTGGAGAGGTCTGGGAGACTCCAGCCTCCGTCATTTAGTGGTGCTGAGGGTGAGGACGCATAGGGTTTTTGGATAAGTGTCAGAGGATGCTTCGGACCGCGGGTATTCTGGAGACCAGTGGGGTCTCATTCACTACTTTCCAGTTTCCTGGGGCTGCACTTAATTGGTGGGAGGCTTACGAGAGGCGTAGGCCAGTTGGCGCAGCGCCCCTTTCTTGGCAGCAGTTCTCCATTCTCTTTCTGGAGAAGTTTGTACCTGAGTCCCGCAGAGAGGAGCTGCGCAGGTAGTTTGAGAAGCTTCGCCATGGTGAGATGTATGTTACACAGTATGAGATGCGGTTCACCGAGTTAGCTCGTCATGCAGTCTGGTTGGTTCCCACAGACCGAAAGAGGATTTGGAGGTTAATAGATGGCCTCGGTTTTCAGCTTCGGTTGCTTATGACCAGGAAGAGAGTATCTGGGGCTACCTTTGATGAGTTTGTCAACATTGCTCGACAGATTGAGATGGTTTGAGGTCAGGAGAGGGCTGAGAGGGAGGCTAAGAGGCCCAGTGGTTAAGGTGGTTTCAATGGTGCTCCTCAGGCAGGTCAGTTTCACCAGGGCCAGTTTCAGCAGAGTCAATCATCATTCAGTGCATTGCCAGCGCATGGTTCTCATTATGCCCCGCTCTCTTAGGTTTCATCGGGTAATTATTTTGGGCATCAGGAGCAGCAGTTTCGTCAGAGGAGGGGTTGTTTCGAGTGCGGGGATCTTGGTCAGATTGCGAGATATTTCCCTAGGCTGTTAGGTGGGACTCTACAGCGGAGTACTCGGCCGACGGCACCAGCACCAGTTCCTCTACCACCCGCCCAGCCAGCTAGGAGTGGAGTTCAGCCAGCTAGGGGCAGAGCCTAGTCAGTTATGGGTCGCCCGAGAGGGGGAGGCAGATCAGGGGGTAGTCAGGCCCATTTCTATGCCCTCCCAGCCAGGGCAGACACTATTGCTTCAGATGATATGATTTCAGGTATGTTCTTCTGTTAGACTCGTTCGAGGACGAACGCTTGTTTAAGAGGGGAGGATGTAACGACCCGGTCGGTCGTTCCGAGAGTTATAGCCCCATTTTCTCCATTTTTGCTTATTTATGAGTTGAGTTGTATCGAGTTAGTAGGTTTGGGTTCTGAGTTGTTTTGGAGTGAAATGAGACACTTAGTCTCTTAGTTAGAAAGCTAAGTTAGAAAAGTCAACTGAAAGTTAACTTATGAGTAAACGAGTTCGGACTTGGATTTTTATGATTCGGTTAGCTGCGTTGAGTGATTTTTGACTTAGGAGTGTGTCCAGAATGTAATTTGGAGGTCCGTGGTAGAATTAGGCTTGAATTGGCAAAAGTTAGAAATTTGGCGATTTTGGTCGGCAGTGGAAAATAAGGTATCGGGGTCGGAATGGAATTTCGAAAATTGGAGTAAGTTTGTAGTGTCATTTGTGAAGTGTGTGCAAAGTTTGAGGTCATTCGGACGTGGTTTGATAGGTTTCGGCGTCGTTGGCGAATTTTGAAAGTTCAGAAGTTCTTAGGCTTGAATCCAAGGTTGAATTGGTGTTTTGGTGTTGTTTTGGGCGTTCCGAAGGTTCGACTAAGTTCGGGTAGTGGTATATGACTTGTTTTAATTATTGGTTGTGGTCCCGATGGGCTCGGGATGACTTCGGATGTGTATCGGGGAGTTTGGAAGTTGGAAAATACAACTGGAGCTGCTGTTGTGGTGTGTCTGCACCTGCGGATTAGGAACCGCAGGTGCGAACTTCGCAGGTGCGGGCTTGAGGCGCAGGTGCAGCTTCGTCTTCGCATCTGCGATGACCGCAGGTGCGGTAAGGTGACCGCAGAAGCGAAGCCTGGCGAGTTAATGAAAATCCGCAGAAGCGAAAATTATCCGCAGATGCGCATATGGGGTCGCAGGTGCAGAACCCCTAGGCAGAACCTATATGTATCACACTTCGCGAATTTTTGCCCTTTTTCCTCCATTATTGAACGGGTTTTTGAGCTAGGGCAGTGTTTTTCAAGGGAGAATCACGAGACATCAGTGAGGTAAGTCGCTTGGGTTTATTTACACACGTTTATGATGTTTTTCCACTGATTAGCCATGAAATTAGTAGGGGTTTAGGGGGAAATTGAGAGAGTTAGGGTTTGAGTTTTGGAGAGTTTTAAGTGAGGATTTGAGGGACCAAACGGAGTCCGATTTTGACAAATTTTATATGGTTAGACTCAGGTGAGGACTAGGTTTGTTATTCTGCCATTTTTGACTGGTTTCGAGACGTGGGCTCGGGGACCGAGTTTTGGCCGATTTCGGATTTTTGGCCTATTTTTGTAGTTTTTATTGTGGAATTCGATTCTTTAGCCTATATTGATAGTAGTATTCTGATTCTGGTTAGATTCAGAGCTTTTTGAGATCGAGTCCAGAGACGATGGCATCCCGGAGTAGGATTTTACGCTGTTAAGGTAAGTAATAGTTTTAACTCTGACTTTGAGGGTATAAACCCGAAGATTTGACATCACGTGATTGTTTGGAAGTGATATCCACGCTAGGTGATGGGCGTGTGGGTGTGCATTGCGAGGGATTGATACTTGGTCCGTCCCGTGAGGCTGTGAGGCCTAATGGCTATTATCTATGGTTATGTGTTTATTTGTTGTTGAACTTGTTTGCCTTCATGTTATAGGTCATGCTTAGGCTTTATTCATGCTCACATTATTTGCACTCAGTCATAGATATTATTGTACATGTTTACCTCAGTCCCTATTATTTTGCTGATATGCTGTGATACTTGACGTGGGTTATGTTTTCCTTATTTGTTGATGATGGCAAGACTCGAGAGGTACATGACTGAGTGATGTCGAGGGCCTGTTGTGAGGTATTTGATTGAGGCACGTGAGTTGTCCGTGCAGCACGTGAGTTATCCGTGCGGATTCAGGTATTGATACCATAGCGCGTGAGTTGTCCGCGTAGCATGTGAGTTGACCGTGCGGATCCAGGGATTGATATTATGGCACGTGAGTTGTCCGTGCAGCACGTGATTTGTCCGTGCTTAGCGCTTGAGCTTTGGGAGCCCCTACGGAGTCTGTACACACCCCCCAGTAGGCATAGGTACCTATTGAGTGTTGAGTGCTGAGTGCGAGTGCCGAGAGCCGAGTAGTGAGTGATGGAGTGACATTGCTGTGAGGATTCATTGCTTTTGTTGTTGCTACATTTTACCCGTTAATTTCTTTGTAGCATTTATTGAGTTGATGGAATTTACATGTTTATTTCTGTTTATTTTAAATTGTGATGAAGAAATAATTGAATTGTTCTACTTAACTCATCACTACTACTCAGTTCCTTAGTTATTTCTGTTACTACTGAGTCAGTTGTACTCACACTACACCCTGCACTTTATGTGCAGATCCAGGTGAGTTAGAGCGCGGTGATCGTCAGGCCGGCTATCGTTGGAGACTGCAAAGTAGCTGCTAGCGTCTGCAGAACCTTGTTACTCCTTTTATCATTTCTTCTTTTGGACTGTATTGACAGTTAGACAGTTTTATTTCTTAGTTCATAGATTTAGACGCTCATGACTTAGTGACACCCCGATGTTTGGGGCTCGTTTCCGTATTTTCTATAATTATATTTAGAGTTGATTTAGTTTATGAAAAATTCAAATGTTGGAAATATTTTATTAAATTCTTATAATCGATTTAGTAGTAATATTTTGGGAAATAGGTTTGCCTTGTAACAGGATAGGCGCCATCACGACCATGGTTAGATTTTGGGTCGTGACATAGACCTTTTTCACCTCTTCGTCAATGCAATTCCAGTTTGATGTAAGCTTTCACTACTAGAAATTCGGCAAAAACAGACAAAGGTCGACCGACAAACTTTGGTCGGTCAAAAACCGGCCAAAAAACCAACCAAAGTTGGTCGGTTTTTCAAAATATTTTATTTTTTAATTTTTTTTACGAAACCGACCAACTTTGGTCGGTTTTCTTTGGCGCAAAAATGCGGGAAACTATTATTGAGTCCCGCAAAATTTATTTTTCAAGAAACCGGCCAACTTTGGTTGGTTTTTCAATTAAAATAAATAAAAATTAATATTAAAAAACCGACCAAAATTGGTCGGTTAATTTTTAAAAAACCGACCAACTTTTGTCGGTAATTTTATTTTTTAATAAAACCGACCAACTTTGGTCAGTTATTTTCGTGCGAAAATATAATTAAAGAGTATAAATTAAATAAAAGATATTCTTAAAACAAAATGCACCAATGGTCTAGTGGTAGAATAGTATCCTGCCACAGTACAGACCCGCAGGTGCAACGCTCGTGCCGCAGAAGCGGGGTCGCAGGAGCGAGACTTTTGCCCGCAGAAGCGGTAAGGGAAGACCTGGGCATGGTCCGCATCTGCGAGGCTTTGTCCACAGATGTGGCCATTGCTCCGCAGAAGCGGAGGTCGTTGGGCAGTAAGGTCCATTTATTACGGGATTTAGGCCATTTTTTGTTCATTTATTTCACTTCATGGGCGATTTTGGAGCTTCTTAGAGAGAGATTTTCACCTAGCTATTCAAGGTAAGTAATTCCTACCCAATGTAAGTTAAATACATAAATTATGGGTAGATTTTAACTTGTAAAATTGTGAGAATTTTGGGTTTCGATGAAAAACTTAGGTTTTGATAAAAATGGGATTTAACCATGAAAATGGTTATGGAATTTGGTAAAAATATATATTTGTGTCCGTGAGCTTGTGGAAACAATTATCTTCGAAAATTTCCGGAATTGGGGCATGTGGGTCCGGGGATGAATTTTAGGAATCTGCCAATTGGGGTTGGGAAATTACTCTGATAGTTAAATTATGAGTTTTTGAATACATATTGATTAATTTATATAATATTTGACTAGTTTCGGGTTATTTGGCACCGAGTTGAGGATTTAAAGAATATTTGTGGATCGAAAGTGAGCTTGAGAATGAGGTAAGTCTCTTGCCTAACCTCGTAAGAGGGAACTAATCCCTTTTGGTGTATTTTTTTGTTGTAAATTACTTGTGTGGGGAGCTACGTACGCACTAGGTGACGAGAGTCCGTGCGTAGCTATATTCCATGAGATGTCCGGGTAGCCTTAGATTTGCATCATGCCTTGATTGTACTGTTATGTTTAATATGCATATTAATTGTCTAAAATAAAGTTGAGATTAGGGAATGAAAGGTTGAAACTCTCCAATTTAGATTTTTTTTTTTGGGAAGAATTGAGGAATATATATAATAAATCTAAGAAATACATGTCCACTCACGTCGCAAGTACTTCCACGAGCGAGGTAAACTTCTCTACTCTCATGGGAGCAAGTCGTTCGCCTCGACAGGTTAATAGATGCATCTATGGCTCGTGTCGTTCGATCCTCGGCAGTGCACACAGTATATTTTTTAATCGGGCCGTACGACCTCGAAAAGAATCGTGCGTGATAATACCCGGAACTTGATTACACTTAATATTATTTCATGGCTTGTGAGGATATAATTCATTTAACGACAAAAATTGAATTGGGATTAGTAGGTGTTGGCTAGAGGAATTCTTGGAAATTTTATTGTTGTTGTTGTTGTTGTTGTTGTTGTTGTTGTTGTTGTTGTTATTATTATTATTATTATTATTATTATTATTATTATTATTATTATTATTATTATTATTATTATTATTATAATTATTATTATTATTACCATATTCCATACCTGCTTATAGTTTCCTGCATTTTATTATTAGCCCGTAGTAAGTGTCGATTAGGGCTGCTTATCGGTACTTCTTCGAGGTTAGACTGGATACTTACTGGGTACATGTTGTTTATGTATTCATGCTACACTTCTGCACTAACCGTGCAGGACCAGAGGCAGGTGCATCTGGTATTTATCCTGGCACGTGCCCCTGATACTCCGAGACTTAGTGGTGAGCTACTTCTGAGTCCGTTCTGCAGCACCTGAAGTCTCTCTTTGTATTTATTTTCTGTCTACTCTACTTCAGACAATAGTTAGTATTTTGTATATTCTACTAGTAGCTCATACATTTGTGACACCAGGTCTTGGAATTATGCTAGTAGACATTTGAAACTTTTTGGGTATTTATTTCACTACACTTGACCTTATAATTGATCACACTTTATTTTTATTCAATTTATCACCTCTCACTTATTTAATAATTAAAATCAACCATTTCTAAAATGTTAAAAGGAATAAGTACATGGCTAGTTCACTGTTGGCTTGCCTGGCGGCGACGTTGGGCGCCATTACGACCTATAAGGGAAATAGGGTAGTGACAACATGGTATCAGAGCACTAGGTTCACGTAGGTCTCACAAGTTATGAGCATGCCTAATAGAGTCTTGCAGATCGGCGCGGAGACATCCGTACTTATCTTCGAGAGGCTATATGGTGTTAGGAAACCACTCTTTCTTCATCTCCTATCGTGCAGTTGATGTTGTGCTTAGTATCTTTCTCTTATTCTCTCACATATGGTGAGAACGCGCGCGGCGTAGGTACCCGATCATGGAGGAGCTGCTCCCCCAGTTGCTAGAGGCCAAGGCAGAGGCCGAGGGAGGGCTCCAGCCCGTGGTAGAGGACGAAGACGTCCTAGAGTTGCCCCAGTTGTGCCACCAGTGGATCCAGTAGAGGATTCTATTATTGAGGAGCAGGGCGAGATGACTGCAGCAGAGCTAGCCCTGGTGGATTTCATGTCCGCACCAGGATTGCAAGAGGTCATGGATTGTATGTTGCGGTTCATGGATTCTATGACTTAGGCTGGTTTATTTCTAGCAAACCCAACCACATCTCATGCGGGAGGGGGGGCACAGACCCCTACTTATCAGGCTCTAGGGCATGCAGCTGCCGTGTATCAGACCCCGGGCACACTACCCGTGGGTGGAGCTCAGCCAGTTATAGCAGCTATACCTGAGCCCAAACCAGCTGCGGCCGGCGATCCGAAGAAGCTATTGGACAGATAGACTAGGATGTATCCTCCTGTTTTTTGGGGTGAACGGCATGAGGACCCCCAGGACTTTATTGATTGGTGCAGGGACAGAATACACAACATGAGGATATTGGAGTCCCATGGGGTGGACTTTACCACCTTTCAGCTGGAGTGTGGCTCTATTTCAGCGCCATGCCAGAGAGTTCCTACCGCCCACCAGCTATTCAGGGTTCCTCCCGTGGGTATTCAGGCCATTAGGGTCATACTTCAACTCATTAGTCCACCATTCCGAGGGGTTGTTATGAGTGCGTGAATTCTGGCCACATAAAGAGGTTTTGTCCCAGACTTCAGGGCAAGGCAGTACAATAAGGTCATCAGCCTATCAATACAGCACCAGCTGCCGCACCAGCCATTCGGTCGCCTAGAGGCGGAGGGAAGCTGGGTAGGGTCCTTCCTAGAGGTGGAGGTCAGACAGGTGGAGGCAAGTAAGGTGGCGCTCGAGCTAGATTCTATGCTTTTCTGGCCAGACCAGATGCAGTGGCCTCAGATGCCGTGATCACAGGTATTATTTCTGTCTGCGGTAGGGATGCTTCGATACTATTTGATCCAGGGTCTACATATTCATATGTTTCATCTCTATTTTCTCATTTCTTGGGAGTTCCTCGTGAGTTGTTGGGTACTCCTATTTATGTGTCCATACCAGTGGGTAATTATGTAGCTGTGGATCGGATCTATCGGTCTTGCATTGTTACCTTCTGTGGTTATGAGACTATAGCGGACCTTCTATTGCTCGATATGACCGACTTTGAGATCATCCCAGGCATGGATTGGTTATCTCCGTATCACGCCATCCTTGATTGTCATGCCAAGACTGTCACCTTGGCGATGCCAGAGTTGCCTATATTAGAGTGGAAGGGTTCGTCTGTCAGTGCGTCTAGTCGGGTTATCTCTTTTCTGAAGGTTCGACGCATGGTCGAGAAGGGTTGTTTGGCTTATCTAGCATATGTTCAGGATACTACCACAGACACTCCGACAATTTATTCAGTGCCCGTGGTCCGGGAGTTCTCCGATGTGTTTCTTTCTGATCTTCCAAGCATGCCACCAGATTGTGATATCGATTTCTGCATTGATTTGGCTCCAGATACCCAGCCTATTTCTATTCCACCGTACCGCATGGCTCCGAAAGAATTGAAGAAATAGTTTGAGGAGTTTCTAGCAAAGGGGTTCGTCAGACCGAGTTTATTGTTGTAATGACCCGGCCGGTCGTTTTGAGTATTACAGCCCCATTCCCCCATTTACTACTCTGTTTGTGCTTTATAGTTGTTTTTTGACTTATCGGGTTAGTTAGTTCAGGTTCGGAGAGAATTTAGAGTGAAATGAGACACTTAGTTTCTTAAATGGAAAGCTTAAGTTGGAGAAGTTGACCGGATATTGATCTATGTGTAAACGACCTCGGATTTGAATTCTGATGATTTGAGTAGCTCCGTATGGTGATTTTGGACTTAGGAGCGTGTCCAGAAAATTATTTGGAGATCCGTAATGGAATTAGGCTTGAAATGGCGAAAGTTAAATTTTTCGAAAGTTTGACCGGGGGGTTAAATTTTTGATATCGCTATCGAAATTCGATTCTGGAAATTTTAATAGCTTCGTTATGTCAAATGTGACGTGTGTGCAAAATTTGAGGTCAATCAGACGTGATTTGATAGGTTTCGGCATTGTTTGTAGAATTTGGAAATTTTGAAGTTTATTAGGCTTGAATCTGTGTGCAGTTCGTATTTTTGAAGTTGTTTGAGGTGATTTGAGAGTTCAACTAAGTTCGTATTGGGATATAAGACTTGTTGGTATGTTTGGTTGAGGTCCCGGGGACCTCGGGTTGATTTCGGGTGGTTAACGGACCAAGGTTCGAAGTTGAAGAATTGCTGAAGATTTGCTGGTTCTGGTGTGATCGCACCTGCGGAAAAGGGCTTGCAGGTGCGATGGTCGCAGAAGTGACAATACACACGTAGAAGCGAGGGCCTTCGCAAGTGCGGTTCCTGTAGCGCAAAAGCGCGACCGGAGGTGCGGTCCTAGGCATCTCAGAATTGATCTGGGTTGGCCAAGCTATTCTCGCAGAAGTAAGTTGTTTTCCGTAGAAGTGAGGGCCGCAGGTGCGACTTCTTGTCCGCATCTGCGAAAGTGCTGGGCAGAACCCTTTAAGTTCGAGGGTTCGTGATTTTTCACCATTTTCAGATTTTGGAGTCGGTTTGGGCGATTTTGTAGAGGAATTGTTTCACACAACTTGGGGTAAGTGTTCTTAACTCCCTTGTGATTATATTCCATGAATCTATCTTCATTTTAGCAATTGATTGATGGATTTAAAGAGAAAATTGGGGGTGTTGGCCTAAAGTTCATAATATGAATTTTTGAGTTTTGAACATCGATTTGGAGTCGGAATTTAGTGAAATTAGTGTGGTTGAACTTGTAAATGGATGGATTGTCGGATTTTGTGAGTTTCGTCAAATTCTGAGACGTGGGCCTATCAGGCGATTTTTGGAGTGTACTTTCGGATTTTATGGGAAAATATTAGTATTTTGATATGGAATTAATTCCTATAAATTGTGTGGACTGAATCAAATTTATTGTGGCTAGATTCGAGCCGTTCAGGAGTTGGTATGCGTATAATGGGATTTCTGGAGCATTATTTAGCTTGCTCGGCATTGGATTCGTCTTGTTCGAGGTAAGTAACTCTTCTAATCTTGGAGCTGAGGGTATGAACCCTGAATATACGTATTATGTGAATTGTTTGGAGGTGACGCACATGCTAGGTGACGAGCGTGTCGGCGTGCACCATAGAAATTGTGACGTAATTGTTTCTGTGGAAATTCTGTAGTCAAATAATCTTGGCATTTTCTATGCAATTTTATGTGTTAAAGAAATTAAGCTGAGAATCATATTAAAAATTATGCTAAGGCTATGTGCCAGTATTATTGAGACCCACAGAGGTCATATTGCTGTGAATTATTTATTTAAATTGAAATTTCATATTCATTTCATTGCATATCATATCTTAGTCTCTATTGTTATTTATCGATGCATCATATCATCATTTTGGGCTAGTTTCATGACATTGTGAGCCCGAGAGACTGGAGAGATTGATGATTGAGTGAGGCCGAGGGCCTGATTGTAAGGATAATTATGGGATCGGGCAGTACGCCGCAGCAGGCCATTTTGGATTTATATATATATATATATATATATATATATATATATATATATATATATATATATATATATATTATTATTATGTGGATCGGGGCTGCCCGCCTACAGCAGGCCTTATAGGCTTTATATAGTACGTGAGTTGTCCGTGCAGCACGTGAGTTGTCCGTGCGGTTTATAGCGCTTGGGCTAAAGGAGCCCCTCCGGAGTCTACACACCCCTAGTGAGCGCGGTTGATATTATTGAGGGATGGATCTTCCCTGGACATGGATCTTGTCCGAATGTCCGAAGCATTATATACCTGGAGATGGATCTTCTCCATGGGATGGATTGGCCCTACTCGGTACTTAGTGACTGATGATCAGTTGATGTGTATATTCTAGGATGGATCTTCCCTGAACCGGATTGGCCATATATAGTACCGAGTGATTGAGCATGATGAGTGGAATGTGTGAGGAAGCGAGATTGAGTACTCTGAGAGTGTGAGTACATGAGTTCATCTCTGAGATACATTGCATTGACATGCACACCTGACATACAGGCGTAGAGATGTATTTTTCCTCATGTTGTACGGTAGCACATCATTTATGACTTCTCACACATGTTGATATATGGGCATAGTGATGTGTTGGTTTTACACTGGTTATCTCGAAAGAAAATAAAACATCTTTATTATTATTAAAGGAATTTTTGGGAAAATTACTGTTTTCAAACTTACTCATATTTTTGGCAACTGCAGTAAACGATTTGAGTTTTCACTGATGTACTTGAAAGGCAGAACTATTTTCAGAAATCATGATTTTATTGAGCATTTTATCTCTAAGTTACTTTAGATATTACTTGTTTTATATTGTTATGAACTATTGTTGGTTATGGAAGTTGGACTCTGACCTTGGTATGAGCTTGTCACTACTTTCAACCTAAGGATAGGTTTGTTACTTATTGAGTATATGGGGTCGGTTGTACTCATACTACACTTCTGCACCTTGCGTGCAGATATTGACCGTTGATGTTGCTGTGTTCATTGGGAGCTGGATATGAAGATGTACCTGTGTTCCGGTTGTAGCTGCCTCTTGTTCATGGTAGCCTTAGATTCATAAAACTTTGTTTATATACTTTTCAAACAGATGATGTATTACTTCATACCAGCTTTGTATACTCTATTCTTAGAAGCTCGTGATTTGTACTACCAGTTCTTGGGGAATATATATGATTAAGATTTTTCTTTACTTAAATTGCTTTAATAATTGTTATTGGAATTGGATAGTTGATAATTGGCTTACCTAGCAGGTTAGGTTAGGTTCCATCATGACTAGTTAGATTTTAGGTCGTGACAATCGCCTTGGGGTTCACCGGTGTTATTTGTGAAGAAGAAAGATGGGACTATGCGGATGTGCATTGATTACCGCCAGTTGAAAAAAGTTACCATTAAGAACAAGTACTCGTTTCCGCGTATTGATGATTTAGTTAACCAGTTGTGGGGTGACAGGGTGTTCTCTAAGATTTACTTGAGATTGGGGTACCATCAGTTGAAGATTCGTGATTCGAACGTTCCGAAGACGGCTTTCCGGACTACATATGGCCACTATGAGTTCCTAGTGATGTCCTTCGGGTTGACTAACGCCCCAGCGAAGTTTATGGATTTGATGAACCGGGTGTTCAGGTCATATATGACTCATTTTTTATTGTCTTCATTGATGACATTTTGATCTACTCGTGCATCATGGAGGAGCACGATCAACATTTGAGAGTGGTGCTTCAGACCTTGCGGGAATAAAAGCTATATGCTAAGTTCTCCAAGTGTGGGTTTTGGTTAGATTCAGTGGCATTTTGGGGGCATGTTGTATCAGACAAGGGTATTAAGGTGGATCCCAATAAGATAGAGGCAGTTCAGAGTTGGCCTTGCCCTACCACAACGATCGAGATCAGGAGCTTCTTGGGGTTAGCAGGTTTTTATCGTCGGTTTGTGAAGGGATTCTCATCTATTTCAGTGCCTTTGACTAGATTGACTCAGAAGGGTGCTCTGTTTCGATGGTTTGATGATTGTGAGGTGAGCTTTCAGAAGCTCAAGACCTCATTGACTTCAGCATCGATGTTACTGTTGCCTTCCGGTTCAGGGATGTATACTTTGTATTGTGACGCTTCACGCGTTGGTTTGGGTTGTGTATTGATGCATGATGGGCAAGTTATTGCATATGTTTCACGTCAGCTGAAGCCCCACGAGAAGAATTACCCTGTACACGATTTGGAGTTGGCCGCGATTGTTCATGCTCTTAAGATCTGGAGGCATTATCTTTATGGGGTGTCCTGTGAGGTTTACACCGATCATCGTAGCTTGCAGCATTTTTTCAAGCAGAGGGATCTCAATTTGAGGCAGCACAGGTGGCTTATGTTACTAAATGATTATGACATTACCATCATTTATCATCCGGGCAAGGCGAATATAGTTGCGGATGCCTTGAGCAGAAATGCGGAGAGTATGGGTAGTTTGGCATTCATTTCAGTAGAGGAGAGGCCACTAGCGTTGGACATTCAGTCCTTGGCTAACAGACTTGTGAGGTTGGATATTTCAGAGCCCAGCCGAGTACTTGCATGCGTCGTCGCCCAGTCTTCACTATTCGAGTAGATTAAGGCTCGTCGGTTTGATGATCCGCACTTGTTGGTTCTCAAAGAGACAGTACTACAGGTTGGTGCCAAGGAGGTTACTGTCGGTGAGGATGGTGTTCTGCGACTCCAGGGTCGTATGTGTGTCCCTAATGTTGATGGATTGAGGGAAAAGATTCTAGAAGAGGCACACAGTTCTCGGTATTCTATTCATCCAGGTGCTACAAAGATGTATCGTGACCTGAGGCAATATTATTGGTGGCGTCGGATGAATAAGGACATAGTTGAGTATGTAGAGAGGTACCTTAATTGCCAGCAGGTAAAGTACGAGCATCAGAGGCCAGGTGGCCTACTCCAGCAGATGGTTATACCTGAGTGGAAATGGGAGCGCATTACTATGGATTTCATAGTTGGATTGCCGCGGACCTTGCGGAAGTTTGATGTAGTTTTGGTCATTGTCGATAGGTTGACCAAGTCAGCACACTTCATTCCAGTGGTGACCACGTACTCTTCAGAGAGATTGGCCCAGATTTACATTTAGGAGATTGTTCGGTTATATGGTGTGTCTGTATCTATTATATCAAATAGAGACCCTCAGTTTACTTCGCATTTCTGGAGGGAAGTACAGAGTGAGTTGGGGACCCGGGTAGAGCTCAACACACCCTTTCATCCACAGACCGACGGGCAGTCGGAGCAACGTTTCAGATTTTGAAGGATATGCTCAGAGCATGTGTGATTGACTTCGGAGGGCAATGGGATCGATTCTTGCCTTTGGCCGAGTTTTCTTACAACAATAGTTATTAGTCCAGCATCAAGATGGCTCCATTTAAGGCTTTATATGGTCGGCGATGTCATTCGCCCATCGGATAGTTTGAGCCCAGTGAGGCTAAGTAATATGGTACTGATTTGGTTAAGGATGCCTTGGAAAAGGAAAAGTTGATTCAGGAGCGATTTCGCATAGCACAGTCCAGACAGAAGAGTTAGGCGGATCAGAAGGCGTGTGATTTATCATTCATGGTGGGCGACAAGGTTCTCTTGAAGGTTTCGCCGATGAAGGGAATCATGAGGTTCGGGAAGAAGGGCAAGTTGAGCCAAAGATTTATAGGACCATTTGAGGTGTTGAGATGAGTTGGGGAGGTTGCTTATGAGCTTGCCTTGCCTCCGAGTCTATCGAAGTTCATCCAGTTTTCCATGTGTCTATGCTCCAGAGGTATCATGCCAACATGTCGCATGTGTTAGACTACAACACATTTCAGTTAGATGAGAGCTTGGGTTATGAGGAGGAGCTAGTTTCCATTATTGACAAGCAGGTTCGCCAATTGAGGTCCAAGAAGATTTCTGCGGTAAACGTTCAGTGGAGGGGTCAACCAGTCGAGGAGGCGACTTGGGAGACCGAGGATTACATGCGGAGCAGATATCCATACTTATTCGGCACTCCGTGTATGATTCTAGACTCGTTCGAGGACGAACAGTTGTTTAAGAGGTGGAGAATGTAATGACCCGACCGGTCATCTTGCTTTCTAGATCCCCGTTCCCCAAAATATGACTCCCCATACGTGCTTTTACTGTTTTATTACTCGTGGGGATAGTTAGTTCGGGTTTGGAAGAGTTCGGGCTGAAATCGGAACACTTAGTTCCTTAATACTGACTTTAAAAGGTTAAGTTTGACTTAGGTCAACATTTTTAGTAAACGACATCGGAACTAGGATTTGACTGTCCCAATAGGTTTGTATGATTAGTTTGGACTTGGGCGTATGTTTGGATCGGGTTTGGGATGATCCGGGAGCGTTTCGGTGCATAAAGTTGAAAGTTGGCATGTTTAAGGTTTTAAAGTTCTTTAAATTTGGTTTGGAGTATGTTTTGGAGTTATCGAGGTCCGTTTGGAATTTCGAGAATAGGAATAGCTTCGTATGGTGATTTAAGACTTGCATGTAAAATTTGATGTCATTCCGAGTAGTTTAAGTATGATTAGGCACGTTCAGAGCAAACTGGAAGAGCTGAAGTTCAAAAGTTGATTCGATTTGGTTTGGAGTGTGATTCTTAGTTTTGATATTGTTTTTCGTATTTTGTGAGATCGAGCAGGTCCGTTTTAAGATTTCGAACTTGTTGGTATATTTGGGCGGGGCCACGGAGGGCTCGTATGCCAATTGAACGAGGCACGAAACTTGTTTGGACTTAGAAAGAATAGTTGAAGCAGCAAAGCTTCTGGTGCAATCGAACCTGCGAGAAACTAGCCGCAGGTACGAACTCGCAGAAGCGAGCCAACGACCGCAGAAGCGAGGCGGAGTGGACTTGTGATGACCCAAAATATCATCTTTAAATTTAATAAGTAATTCTGTGTTCTAAGACCTCAAAAAGCACCATGTATCATTCCTCGACTTGCGTGCACAGTCCGTAAAATTTTTTGAAAAGTTTTCAGGTAAAAAATGGATTAAAATGTGAAATAGAGCTTTAAAACTCAACTTAGTTGACTTTGGTCAACATTTTTAGCAAACGGACCCGGATCAGTGTTTTGACAATTCTGGTAGGTCCGTATCGTGATTTGGGACTAGGGCGTATGCCCGGAATTGAATTCCGAGGTCCCTAGCTCGAGATATCGAATTTTGATGAATAATTAAAAGCTTGAAAGCTTAATGATTTTTAAGAAATTACTGATGTTGGATTTATTGACCTCGGGTCCGTATTTTGGTTCCGAAGCCCGGTATAGGTCCACTATAATATTTATGACTTGTCTGCCGAATTTGGTGAGAATCGGAGTTGATTTGACGTGATTCGGACGTTCGATTGTATAAATATAAGTTTTAAGGTTTTCTTGAAAATTTCCTTTGATTTAGTGTCTAATTCGTAGTTTTAGGTGTTATTTTGGTGATTTGATCGCGCGAGCAAGTTCGTATGATGTTTTAGGACTTGTGTGCATGTTTGGTTTGGAGCCCCGAAGGCTTAGGTGAGTTTCGGATAGGCTACGGGATGATTTTGAACTTAGAAAATATGGTTTTTGAGCTTCTGTTGTCATCTAGTGCATTGTGCTTCGCGATCGTGAAGCCATTCCTGCGATCGCGAAGAGTAAATTGTAAGTAGTGAGTTTTATCCTTCGCGTTCGCAAAGATAGCCACGCGATCGCGGAAGGTAAACTCCCAGTGCACTGCGAACGCAAGGGACCATATGCGATCGCGTAGAAGGAAGGAAGGCATGAGCTAGGCATGTCAATTGTGCTCCGCGATCGCATGAGCATTTATGCGATCGCGTAAGGCTGGAAAAATATACTCCGCGATCGCATGAGCATTTACGCGATCGCATAGAGTTAAAAGTCTAGGCAGCCAAAATGTGCTTCGCGATCGCGAACTCATTCCGGCGATCGCGAAGAGTAAAATGAACCTGGGCAAAAGTTGTTCTACGCGATCGCGAACGAATTTCCGCGATCGCGATGAGTAAAAATCCCAGAAACAGAACTTAAGTTCTAGAAATGGGGTTTCGACCTATTTTCAACTCTTTTTCATTTTTGAGCTCGGGTAAGGTGATTCTTGGGCGATTTTCACGGAAAAACATTGGGGTAAGTGTTCTTTATCCTATATTGATTATATTTCATAATTTCATACTCATTTATATCATGAATCCGTGAATTTATGGAAGAAAAATCAGATTTTTATAAAATCTTCCAAAAGCAAAAAAATTAAGATTTGAAGGTCCATTTGATATCGGAATTGGACAATTTTTGTATGGTTGAACTCGTAGCGGAACGGGTGTTCGGATTTCGCAAGTTTTTTCGGGATTTGAGACGTGGGTCCCACTGTCAAATATTTTAATGAATTTCGGATTTTTATCCGAAAAATTAGTAAATTCATATGGAATTAATTTCTATGATTCGTATTGAGTATATTGAATTGTTTGTGAATAAATTTGAAGCTTTTGGAGACAAATTTAAAAGGAAAAGTTGTGGTCGAGTAATTGATCGGAATTTCCAAAGCGAGGTAAGTGTCGTGATTAATATTGACTTGAGGGAATAGAACCCTTAAATTATTTGTTATGTGAATTGCATGTGAACGACATATAGACGAGATGACGAGTGTCTATACGTCGTCAAATTAATTGTTTGCCTGCTTACTTGAAAAATCATAAATTAATTATTATAATAATTGTTTCTCTCATATTCTTTGTCAAATATTAATTCTTGAATTTCTGCATTAATTGTTATATGCTATTTGAATTATATGTTTTAATTGTTATTTGACATTTAGCATATTAAATATTAAACTACCTAATTTCTCTATGATTTTCATAATAAATTGTTATTTGTCATTGTTTGGTTCATAAATAAATTATAATTATTGTGTGCCTTGATGCTTAATAATTTCTCATTGGACGTGGTATTTATTGGAGTAAGTTTTATTACATTTATGAGTTGTTTAAAATTATATTGGGGGAACGGGTTGCACGCCGCAACGGAAATGAAAGTCAATATTAGGGGATCGGATTGCACGCCGCAATAGACTTATTTAAAAGTCAATATTGGGGGATCGGAATGCACACCGCAATAGACTTATTTAAAAGTCAATATTGGGGGATCGGATTGCATGCCGCAACAGACTTATTTAAAAGTCTATATATATACTTGATTGAAATAAATATATGATAGACTTGATTAAAAGGAATATATATATTGGGAGAGCGGGTTGCACACTGCAACTGAATTAAGTGTGAATATATTGTGAGACCGGGTTGCACGCCGCAACGTTGAAATGATAATGGATTATGACTGCTGAGTTGGCTTCAATTATTATAAATGAGTCACCTGTTTATTTCTATTATTTGTTGTTGTCATTAATATTGCGTAACAGTTAATGTAAGTGAACCGCCTTAGCCTCGTCATTACTTTGTCAAGGTTAGGCTCAGCACTTACCAGTACATGGGGTCGGTTGTACTGATACTACACTCTGCACTTCTTGTGCAGATTTTGGAGTTGGTCCCAACGGCGTACCATAGACTTGCTCGGATTTCAGCTATTCGGAGGAGACTTGAGGTATAACTGCATGGCGTCCACAGTTCTGAAGTTCACGTCTATTTTACTTTAGTTGTGTGTTTATTTTCAGACAGCTTTATTTTATTCAGACCTTTATTTGTATTTATTCTAGAAGCTCGTGCACTTGTGACACCAATTCTGGGATGGTATTTAGACACCGATGTTTTTATGGATTATTTCACTATATTTCAAACTTTGCTTCCGCATTTGTTTCCTTGATTATTAATGATTTAAAAATTGTTTAAAAATTAGTTAATATTATTCTAACGTTGGCTTGCCTAGCTAGTGAAATGTTAGGCGCCATCATGGTCCGAAGGTGGGAATTTCGGGTTGTGACAGTTGGTATCAGAGTACTAGGTTACATAGGTCTCACGAGTCACGATCAAGCTTAGTAGAGTATGAAGGATCGGTACGGAGACGTCTGTACTTATCTCTCAGAGGCTATGAATTTTAGGAACAATATCATTTCTTTCTTATTTTGACGTGCGATTTTATTCTATCATCGATGATTGAACCATTCTACTCTTATTCTCTCACAGATGGTGAGAACACGTAATACCTCTACCGATGGACAGGGACCAGAACCCCCGGTGGCAACTATGGCCAGGGGTAGAGGTCGAGGTCGAGGTCGTGCTAGAGGCTGAGGCAGAGGCCGAGGTAGAGATCAGTCCAGAGCTCGAGAAGCTGCACATGTTGTAGAACCTCAGATGGACCTTCAGGAAGAGGTTCCAGTTCAGAATGTACCAGTTGGACCAGTTCAGGTCCCGGAAGGATTCATAGCCACTCCAGTACTTCAGGACGCTCTAGTCTGTCTGGTAAGTATTATGGAGGGCGTGGCCTAGAATGGTACATTTCCAGTGGCACCAGCCATCTCACAGGCTGGGGAAGGAGCATAAACTCCCATTACTCCCGTTCCAGAGAAGATGGCTCCCCAGAATCAGGCTCCAGTAGCCCCGCCAGTTGGGGTAGTTCAGCCAGTTGTTGCGGCACAGATCGGTGATAGGCCCGCCATGTCTTTTGAGGCCTTATTGAGACTGGATAAGTTTACTAAGCTCTTTCCATTTCACTTTAGTGGTACACCTTCTGAGGACCCACATGATTATCTTGAACGCTGCCACGGGGTGTTGCAGAACATGGGTATAGTTGAGACCAATAGGGTTGATTTTGCTATATTTCAGATGACGGGTTCCGCCAAGAAGTGGTGGAGAGATTATACATTGACCCGACCAATCGGATCGCCTACATTTACCTGAGAGCAGTTCTCTCAACTATTTCTGGAGAAGTTCCTCCCTATCACACTGATTGAGGAATTCCATAAGCAATTTGAGCGTCTACAGCAGGGCAGTATGACTGTTACTCAGTATGAGTCCCGTTTTGTGGATTTGGCCCGTCATGCTTTCCTTTTACTACCTACGGAGGGAGAGAGAGTGAGGAGGTTCATTGAGGGACTCGCTCACCCAATCAGACTTCAGATGGTCAAGGAGACCGGAAGTGAGATTTCTTTTCAGGCGGTTGCTAATGTCGCAAGGAGGATCGAGATGGTTCTTGCACAGGAGAGAGGGCAGAGGTCTGATAAGAGGCCTCATCAGTTCGGTGGTTAGAGTGGTGCCTCGTCTGGAGTAGAGGTAATTTTGGTAGGGGTCATCCTCCCAGACCGTTTCATTCAGCACTTCATGCATCTCACGGTGCTTTAGGGAGTCACGGTCCTATTATGCCTTACTCTAGGCAGCCAGTTGTCTCGCCCAAAATCGTGGAGCGCGACCGGCGCTCAACCGAGTAAACCCAGTCGAGCAATCCTAATTTACATTAACCTCTCATCATTACTCATGCATGATTTACCATAACATAATAAAATCTTGATGAACAAAGCACTTGAGCTTCTTCCTCTCTCTAGAACACTCTCACTTCTCTCTAACAATATCAGATTTTTGCTCCAAAATGAGCTTCAAGGCTTATTTATCGAAGTTGGGTCAGGTTATAACAATAAAAGAATAGATATTTCCGAAATTTCGGACCAGGCTACAGACCTGGCCTCGCCAGGCTAAAGCCTGAATAAGCCTGGCTTTTGGCTGGCCTCGCCAGGCTAAAGCCTGGTATTACCCTGGCCTTGCCAGGCTAAAGCCCGGTTAAGCCTGGCTTTTGGCTGGCCTCGCCAGGCTAAAGCCTGGTCTTACACAGCCCCGCGAGCTACAGGCCAGCCTTTGGGTATTTGATCATAACTTCTTGTAGGAATGTCCGAATGACAAACAGTTTAAATCGTTAGAAACTAGACTCAAAGGGCTTTAATTTGATAGGTAGATCACCTCATAAGTCGTTATAGTTTGGTAGAAGAATACGTTTGAAGTAGGATATTGTGTGAATTGAGACATCCTTTCCACTTAATGTATCCTACTTGTTCCACACGAATTCTTTCCATTCACAAAACTCTGTAGTATGTTTCAACACACCTTAAACATATACTTTTCATTTCTAAATAATGTGGTTCTATCCCATGGGTCTCCTATAATACTCTAACACGCTATTCCCAAATACCGTTGGCGTACTTTAAAATATTAAATCATTAGATAAATTTTTTCGGGGCCTTACATTCTCCTCCGCTTAGGATCATTACACCAAAGGCTCCAAAATTTGACCCACTCCCTAAACTTTCAGAAATTTTGCCAGAGTCTCCCCTGTAATTGGGACCTATCCACCTGGCAGAGAATCTCAGAAATCAATCCTAAACAACATATTGATAATACCACATTGCACCATATACATGGAAACAACAACCATGATTCTCTAGACCAACTCTATTACCTTGCTTACCTTGGTCGTATCCTTGACCTTTCCTTCCTCCATTACGAGGACAATTGGGCACCTTACACATTATGCTTGTTATGCGCATCATTCCTTTAATCCTTAGGCCTTTCTCATTTCATAGCACGATATGCAAACATTCCTTGATGTTAACAAGGGAACTCTGAGACTAACTCGGAACCTTAATGCACGATCGATGATAGAAGAAGAGAAATATTTCCTAAATGTCGTTGTAGCCTCCCTATTATAAGTGTGGCCGGCAACACACAAATAAGAGGGACTCTACTGACACAGCTCCATGACACCTTAGGACTCATAAACCATGCTCTGATACCAAGTTTGTCATGCCCCGAAATCGTGGAGCGTGACCGGCGCTCAACCGAGTAAACCCAGTCGAGCAAGCCTAATTTACATTAACCTCTCATCATTACTCATGCATGATTTACCATAACATAATAAAATCTTGATGAACAAAGCACTTGAGCTTCTTCCTCTCTCTAGAACACTCTCACTTCTCTCTAACAATATCAGATTTTTGCTCCAAAATGAGCTTCAAGGCTTATTTATCGAAGTTGGGTCGGGTTATAACAATAAAAGAATGAATATTTCCGAAATTCCAGACCAGGCTACAGACCTGGCCTCGCCAGGCTAAAGCCTGGTTAAGCCTAGCTTTTGGCTGGCCTCGCCAGGCTAAAGCCTGGTCTTACACCAGCCCCGCGAGCTACAGGCCAGCCTTTGGGTATTTGATCATAACTTCTCGTAGGAATGTCCGAATGACGAAACGTTTGAATCGTTAGAAACTAGACTCAAAGGGCTTTAATATGATAGGTAGATCACCTCCTAAGTTGTTATAGTTTGGTAGCAGAATACGTTTGAAGTAGGATATTGTGCGAATTAAGACATCCTTTCCACTTAATGTATCCTACTTGTTCCACACGAATTGTTTCCATTCACAAAACTCCTTAGTATGTTTCAACACACCTTAAACATATACTTTTCATTTCGAAATAATGTGGTTCTATCCCATGGGTCTCCTATAATACTCTAACACGCTATTCTCAAATACCGTTGGCATACTTTAAAATATTAAATCATTAGAGAAATTTTTCCGGGGCCTTACACCAGCATTCAGTGCACATTCAACTCCTATTAGTGCACCACCACTCCAAAGTTACTACAGCGGTTATCCGACCCATTTCTGAGTCAGCTTCAGCTTCAGCAGCCACGACATCAGGATGGGTGTTATGAGTGTGGGAACATTAGTCACATCAGGAGGTATTGCCCTAGATTGGCGAGTAACAGATCTCGGCAAAATTCTCATGCCATCATACCGGCACCAGTTGCTTCACCGACTGCTCAGCCAGCTAGAGGTAGGGGTCAGGCAGCTAGAGGTGGAGGTTAGGCTATTAGAGGTGGAGGTCAGGTCATTAGAGGTGGAGATCAGACCGTTAGAGGTGGAGGCCAGCCAGTTAGAGGCCGTCCCAGAGACGCAGTTCAGAGTGGTGGGGCCCAGCCCCGATTTTATGCTTTTCCAGCTAGGCCTGAGGCTGAGTCATCTGATGCCGTGATCACAGATATTATTCCAGTTTGCCATAGAGATGCTTTAGTTCTATTTGATCCAGGGTCTACTTATTCCTATGTGTCCTCCTATTTTGCTTCATATTTGGTTATGCCTTGTGATTCTCTGAGTGCTTCTATGTGTGTATCTACACCCGTGGGAGACTCTGTTGTAGTAAATCATGTCTATCGTTCGTGTGTGGTTACTATTGGTAATCTTGAGACTAGTGTGGATCTTCTACTTCTTGATATGGTAGATTTTGATATCATCTTGGGTATGGATTGGTTATCCCCTTATCATGCTATATTGGATTGTCTGCCAAGACAGTGACCCTAGTTATGCCGGGGTTACCTCGATTAGAGTGGAAAGGAACTCCTGGTCATTCTGCCAGCAGGGTTATTTCTTATATGAAAGCTCGACGTATGGTAGAGAAATGGTGTCTAGCCTATTTGGCTTATATTCACGATCCCAGTACGGATGCTCCTTCTATGGACTCAGTACCAGTTGTTCGTGAATTTCCAGAAGTATTTCCTATAGATTTGCCGGGGATGCCACCCGACAGAGATATTGACTTCTGTATTGATTTGGCTTCGGGCACTCAGCTTATTTCTATTCCACCATACCGTATAGCCCCACCGGAGTTGAAAGAGCAGTTACAAGACTTGCTTGATAAGGGATTCATTAGACCCAGTGTCTCACCCTGGGGTGCACCAGTATTATTTGTAAAGATAAAAGATGGCTCTATGCGGATGTGTATAGACTATCAGCAGTTGAACAAGGCCACTATCAAAAACAAATATCTGCAGCCAAGAATTGATGACTTATTTGATCAGCTTCAGGGTGCCAAGGTATTTTCGAAGATCGATTTGAGGTCTGGTTACCATCAGTTAAAGATTAGGGCATCTGATGTCCCTAAAACAGCTTTTCGAAGTCGGTATAGGCATTACGAATTCCTAGTGATGTTATTTGGGTTGACAAATGCCCCAGCAGCATTTATGGATTTGATGAATCGGGTGTTCAAGCCTTATTTGGATTCTTTTGTGGTTGTATTCATTGATGATATCTTGATTTACTCTATCAGTCGAGAGGAACATGAGCAGCATCTTCGAAGTGTGCTTCACACCTTGAAGAATAATCAGTTATATGCCAAGTTTTTAAAATGTAAGTTTTGGTTACACTCAGTTGCCTTTTTGGGGCATGTTGTATCGGCAGAAGGCATAAAGGTGGATCCTAAGAAGATTGAGGCTGTTCAGAATTGGCCTAGACCTACTTCAGTTACAGAGATCCGGAGTTTCCTAGGTTTAGCAGGTTATTATCGTCGGTTCGTGGAAGGGTTTTCATCTATAGCAAGCCCATTGACCAAATTGACCCAGAAAGGTGTCCCATTCAGATGGTCAGATGAGTGTGAGTTGAGCTTTTAGAAGCTCAAGACCGCTTTGACTCCGGCGCCAGTGTTGGTATTACCCACAGGTTCAGGATCATATACGGTATATTGTGACGCATCTCACATTGGGCTTGGTGTAGTATTAATGCAAGATGGCAAGGTAATTGCATATGCGTCGCGGCAGTTGAAAGTTCACGAGAAGAATTATCATGTTCATGACTTAGAATTGGCAGCCATTGTTCATGCACTGAAGATTTGGAGGCATTACCTCTACGGTATCTCGTGTGAGGTATTTACTGATCATCGTAGCCTTCAGTATCTGTTCAAACAAAAGGATCTTAATTTGAGGCAGAGAAGATGGTTGGAGTTGTTGAAAGACTATGATATCACCATTTTGTATCACCCCGGAAAGGCCAATGTGGTGGCCGATGCTTTGAGTAGAAAGGCTGTGAGTATGGGCAGTCTTGCTTATATTCCGGTTGGTGAGAGGCCATTAGCTGTAGATGTTCATACTTTGGCTAATCAGTTCATGAGGTTAGATGTTTCAGAACCCAGTCGGGTTCTAGCTTGCACAGTCGCTCGGTCTTCTTTATATGAGCGCATCAGAGAGAGGCAGTATGATGATCCTCATTTACTTGTCCTTAAGGACACGGTGCGGCACGGTGATGCCAAACAGGTTGCTATGGGGGAAGATGGGGTACTGCAAATATAGGGCCGTATTTGTGTGCCTAATGTAGATGGGCTTCGTGAATTAATTCTTGAAGAAGCACACAGTTCCAGGTATTCTATTCATCCAGCTACCGCCAAAATGTATCAAGATTTGCGGCATTATTATTGGTGGAGGAGAATAAAAAAGGATATAGTTGCATATGTAGCTCGATGTCTGAATTGTCAGCAAGTTAAGTATGAGCATCAAAGACCTGGTGGTCTGCTTCAGAAGTTTGAAATTCCTGAGTGGAAGTGGGAGCGTATCACTATGGATTTTGTTGTTGGGCTCCCACAGACTCAGAGAAAATTTGACGCAGTTTGGGTCATTGTGGACAGGTTGACCAAGTCAGCACATTTTATTCCAGGGGCAGTTACCTATTCTTCAGAGAGGTTAGCTGAAATTTACATTCGTGAGATTGTCCACCTTCACGGTGTGCCCGTGTCTATTATTTCAGATCGAGGTACGCAGTTTACCTCATATTTCTGGAGGGTTGTACAGCGTGAGTTAGGCACGCGGGTGGAGTTGAGTACAATATTTCATCCACAGACAGACGTACAGTCAAAGCGCACTATTCAGATACTGGAAGATATGCTCCGCGCTTGTGTTATAGACTTTAAAGTTTCTTGGGATCATTACTTGCCACTTACGGAGTTTGCTTATAATGATAGCTACCAGTCGAGCATTCAGATGGCTCCATATGAGGCATTATACAGAAGGCGATGCCGATTGCTAGTTGGTTAGTTTGAACCGAGAGAGGCTCGGTTGTTGGGGACCGATTTGGTACAGGATGCCTTGGATAAGGTCAAGATAATTCAGGATCGACTTTGTACAGCTCAGTCTAGGCAAAAGAGTTATGTTGACCGTAAAGTTCGTGATATTGCATTCATGGTTGGAGAAAGAATATTGCTCCGGGTTTCACCTATGAAAGATGTAATGAGGTTCAGAAATGAGGTTCGGAAAGAAGGGCAAGTTGAGCCCTAGGTATATCGGACCCTTTGAAATTCTTGAAAGGGTGGGTGAATTAGCCTGCAAGCTTGCATTACCACCTAGTTTATCAGTGGTTCATCTGGTGTTCCATGTGTCTATGCTCCGAAAATATCATGGTGATCCGTCCCATGTGTTAGATTTCAGCTCAGTCCAATTGGACAAAGATTTGACTTACGAGGAGGAGCCGGTGGCTATTCTAGCTCAGGTACTTTTTCTAACTTCGTTCGAGGACGAACGTTTGTTTTAGAGGTGAAGAATGTGATGACCTAAAATGTCATCTTTAAATTTAATAAGTAATTCTGTGTTCTAATACCTTAAAAAGCACCATGTATCATTCATCGACTTACGTGCGCAGTCCATAAAATTTTTCGAAAAGTGTTCATGTGAAAAACGGACTAAAATATGAAATAGAGCTTTAAAACTCAATTGAGTTGACTTTGGTCAATATTTTTAGCAAACGGACACGGATCAGTATTTTTGACAATTTTGGTAGGTCCGTATCATGATTTGGGGCTTGGGCGTATGCCCGGAATCGAATTCCGAGGTCCCTAGCCCGAGATATGGAATTTTGATGAAAAAGTAAAAGCTTGAAAGCTTAATGATTTTTAAGAAATTACTGATGTTGGATTTATTAACCTCGAGTCCGTATTTTGGTTCTGGAGCCCGGTATAGGTCCACAACAATATTTATGACTTGTCTGCCAAATTTGATGAGATTCAGAGTTGATTTGACATGATTCGGACGTCCGGTTGTAAAAATATAAGTTTTAAAGTTTTTTTGAAAATTTTCTTTGATTTGGTGTCTGATTCGTAGTTCTAGGTGTTATTTTGTCGATTTGATTGCGCGAGCAAGTTCGTATGATGTTTTAGGACTTGTGTGCATGTTTGGTTTGGAGCCCCGAGGGCTCGGGTGAGTTTCGGATAGGCTACAGGATGATTTTGAAATTAGAAAATCTGGTTTTTGAGCTTCTGATGTCATCTGGTGCATTGTGCTTCGCGATCGCGAAGCTAGATCACGAAGAGTAAATTGTAAGTAGTGAGTTTTACCCTTCGCGTTCGCGAAGATAGGCACGCGATCGCAGAAGTTAAACTCCTAGTGCACTGCGAACGCAAGGGACCAGATGCGATCGCGTAGAAGGAAGGAAGGCAGGAGCTAGGCACGTTAATTGTGCTCCGCGATCGCATGAGCATTTACGCGATCGCGTAAGGCTGAAAAAATGTACTCCGCGATCGCATGAGCATTTATGCGATCGCGTAGAGTTAAAAGTTTGGGCAGCCAAAATGTGCTTCGCGATCGCGAATAGTAAAATGAACCTGGGCATAAGTTGTTCTATGCGATCGCGAACGAATATCCGCGATCGCGATGAGTAAAAATCCCAGAAACAGAACTTAAGTTCTAGAAATGGGGTTTCGACCTATTTTCAACTCTTTTTCATTTTTGAGCTCGGGTAAGGCGATTCTTGGGCGATTTTCACGGGAAAATATTGGGGTAAGTGTTCCTTATCCTATATTGATTATATTCATAATTTCATACTCATTTATATAATGAATCCGTGAATTTATGGAAGAAAAATCAGATTTTTATAAAATCTTCCAAAAACGAAAAAATTAAGAATTTAAGGTCCATTTGATATCGGAATTGGACAATTTTTGTATGGTTGAACTCGTAGCGGAACAGGTGTTCGGATTTCACAAGTTTTTCGGGATTTGAGACGTGGGTCCCACTGTCAAATATTTTAATGAATTTCGGATTTTTATCCGAAAAATTAGTAAATTCATATGGAATTAATTCCTATGATTCGTATTGAGTATATCGAATTGTTTGTGAATAGATTTGAAGTTTTTGGAGATAAATTTAAAAGGAAAAGTTGTGGTCGAGTAATTGATCGGAATTTGCAAAGCGAGGTAAGTGTCGTGATTAACCTTGACTTGAGGGAATAGAACCCTTAAATTATTTGTTATGTGAATTGCATGTGAACGACGTATAGGCGAGGTGACGAGTGTCTATACGTCGTCAAATTAATTGTTTGCCTGCTTACTTGAAAAATCATAAATTAATTATTATAATAATTATTTCTCTCCTATTCTTTGTCAAATATTAATTCTTGAATTCCTGCATTAATTATTACATGCTATTTGAATTATGTGTTTTAATTTTTATTTAACATTTAGCATATTAAATATTAAACTACCTAATTTTTCTATGATTTTCATAATAAATTGTTATTTGTCATTGTTTGGTTCATAAATAAATTATAATTATTGTGTGCGTTGATGCTTAATAATTTCTCATTGGACGTGATATTTATTGGAGTAAGTTTTATTACATTTATGAGTCGTTTAAAATTATATTGGAGGAACGGGTTGCACGCCGCAACGGAATTAAAAGTCTACATATATACTTGATTGAAATAAATATATAACAGACTTAATGAAAAGTCAATATTGGGGGATCGGATTGCACGCCGCAATAGACTTATTTAAAAGTCTATATATATACTTGATTGAAATAAATATATGACAGACTTGATTAAAAGGAATATATATATATTGGGAGAGCGGGTTGCACGCTGCAACTAAATTAAGTGTGAATATATTGTGAGAGCGGGTTGCACGTTGCAACGTTAAAATAATAATGGATTATGACTGCTAAGTTGGCTTCAATTATTATAAATGAGTCACTTGTTTTATTTCTATTATTTGTTGTTGTCATTAATATTGCGTACAAGTTAATGTAAGTGAACCGCCTTAGCCTCGTTACTACTTCGTCGAGGTTAGGCTCAGCACTTACCAGTACATGGGGTCGGTTGTATTGATACTACACTCTGCACTTCTTGTGCAGATTTTGGAGTTAGTCCCAGCAGCGTACCATAGACTTGCTCGGATTTCAGCTACCAGAGGAGACTTGAGGTATAACTGCATGGCGTCCGCAGTTCTGAAGTCCCCGTCTATTTTACTTTAGCTGTGTGTTTATTTTCAGACAGCTTTATTTTATTCAGACCTTTATTTGTATTTATTCTAGAAGCTCGTGCACTTGTGACACCAATTCTGGGATGGTATTTAGACACCGTTG
The DNA here is from genome assembly GCF_000715075.1 of Nicotiana tabacum. Classification (NCBI taxonomy): domain Eukaryota; kingdom Viridiplantae; phylum Streptophyta; class Magnoliopsida; order Solanales; family Solanaceae; genus Nicotiana; species Nicotiana tabacum. The sequence goes on along the minus strand of NC_134098.1, from coordinate 72,006,429 downwards.
TTTTTATGGATTATTTCACTATATTTCAAACTTTGCTTCCGCTTTTGTTTCCTTGATTATTAATGATTTAAAAATTATTTAAAAATTGGTTAATATTATTCTAACGTTGGCTTGCCTAGAAAGTAAAATGTTAGGCGCCATCACGGTCCGAATGTGGAAATTTCGGGTTGTGACAGGACTGCCCAATGATCGTAGAAGCGAGGAAAGGGGCCGCATCTGCGAAGGCGCAGATGCGATGAAGGGATCATAGAAGCGAACTGGTGCGCAGGTGCAGCGCTCGTGCCGCAGAAGCGGGCTCGCAGGAGCGAGACTTTGCCCGCAGAAGCGGGAAGGGCAGACCTGGGCATGGTCCGCTTATGCGAGGCTTTGTCCGCATATGCGGCCATTGCTCCGCAGAAGCGGAGGTCGATGGGCATGAGGTCCATTTATTACGGGACTTAGGCCATTTTTGATTCATTCATTTCACTTCTTGGGCGATTTTGGAGCTTCTTAAAAAGACATTTCCACCTAGCTATTCAAGGTAAGTAATTCCTACCCAATGTAAGTTAAATACATAGATTATGGTTAGATTTTAACTTGTAAAATTGTGAGAATTTTGGGTTTAGATGAAAAACCTAGGTTTTGATAAAAATAGGATTTAACTACGAAAATGGTTATGGAATTGGGTAAAAATTATATATATGAGATCGTGAGGTTATGGTTAACAATTATCTTCGAATATTTCCGGAATTGGGGCACGTGGACCCGCGGATGAATTTTAGGAATCTTCCAACTGGGGTTGGGTAATTACTCTAATAGTTAAATTATGAGTTTTTGAACACATATTAATTAATTTATATAACATTTGACTAGTTTCGGGTTATTTGGCACCGAGTTGAGGATTTAAAGCATATTAGTGGATCGAAAGTGAGCTTGAGAACGAGGTAAGTCTCTTGCCAAACCTCGTAAGAGGGAACTAATCCCCTTTGGTGTATTTTTTTGTTGTGAATTACTTGTGTGGGGAGCTACGTACGCACTAGGTGACGAGAGTCCGTGCGTAGCTATATTTCATGAGATGTCCGGGTAGCCTTAGATTTACATCATGCCTTGATTGTACTATTATGTTTATTATGCATATTAATTGTCTAAAATAAAGTTGAGATTAGGGAATGTAAGGTTGAAACTCTCCAATTTAGATTTCTTATTTTTGGGAAGAATTGAGGAATATATATAATAAATCTAAGAAATATATGTCCACTCCCGTTGCAAGTACTTCCGCGAGCGAGGTAAACTTCTCTACTCTCACGGGATCGGGCCGTACAACCTCGACATAAATCGTACGTGATAATACTCGAAACTTGATTACACTTAATATTATTTCATGGCTTGTGTGGATATAATTCATTTAACGACAGAAATTGAATTGGGATTAGTAGGTGTTGGCTAGAGGAATTCTTGCGATTTTTATCATCAGTTATGGAACCATTTATTCATTGTTGTTGTTGTGTTATTATTATTATTATTATTATTATTATTATTATTATTACCATATTCCATACCTGCTTATAGTTTCCTGCATTTTATTATTAGCCCGTAGTAAGTGTCGATTAGGGCTGCTTATCGGGCGGATTGGGCGGTTAATTACTCTTAACAGTTTGGCTTAACGGTTACCGGCTTTTAAATATATTAATCCGCTAGCCATCCGATAAGATATCGGGCAGATTGGTATCGGTTTAGCTCTTATCGGGCGGTTTATCGGCCTAATTCAATCTATATTGCGTGCATTAATTGTTTGTTGACCGTCTAGCATACAAATTCAGAATAGGAAATTACCCATTGAGTCCAGACATGCATGTCTGTTAACGCCTACATAAGAATGATATAGTGTGTCATGTGGTGTAGAGTGAAAAAAGCAAAACACATTGTAGTCTACATTACATCCCAAAGCAGACTATGATATGATGTAATTAAGAAAAAAGTAGTTCTAATGGATATGCCACTGTAATTTTTGCTAGCTATAACATGGATCATACAAGGATATCAAATTTCATTGAGATAACTATGTGATTGCCTGGGTTTAGATGCAAAGGAATAATTTCAGTAGTTTAGCTCATTAAATATAATGTTATCTAAGCTTTTATTAATTTATTCATAGCACAAACGAAGCAAAATTACAATAAATGTGCGGTCCTTCCCTTTGTTTCTTGTTCATTTCTCTTAGAAAGGTAACAATATATTAATAATTAACACAAAGGTTGTGCTGGAGCCATACTTACAATTTTAAAAAGCAAAAATATGAGCTTGCTCTTCATACTATGGCACTAAGATGGAGTGCTGGAAGCCTGGACGTCGACGGGATAGAGTACTGCGGGTGGCTGCTAGGGTGCTAGTTGAATTTCTACTGAAGCTGGTTGAATTATGATCGAATAATTCATCTTCATTTGGTCCTGTACAACTGTATTTAGAAACTCCAATGTTAAAATTTTGTTCGACTTTTTTAAACCTTCGTCAGTGCATTCTATATTGTATAAAATTATAATTAAATTGAATAATTTATTTTTGGTAGAACTAAATTTAGGACTTTAATATTCGATATGAAATTTTTACGTTAATTTTATACTCCTTTAGTTTTTATAAGTTACTTATACTCTAAGTTGAGTAGAATTATACTGATAAGTTCCTTGAATGAAATTCGAATTCATCAATGTGATTTATACTTAAAAGAATTTAAATTTTAATGGACCTTAGACCTAAGCCAACATGGAAGGTACTAAAATTCAATGTGATTTATACTTATAAAGCAAAACAATGCACAGGCTCCCTATTTGGTCGCCCCCATTTAATCTATACCCACTTTTTAAAAAAGTTTTAACTTGTATCTACTTTTTAAACAATTTCAGGCCTCTTTCTCCTATCCCCCCTCCTCCTCCTCCTCCTCCTCCTCCTCTCCTTCTTCTTCGGGTCACAGTGATTTTATATGGTGTTTGTGAACATATTTTAAGGTAGTTTATGATGTTTTACAGTGGTAAGTTATTTTGACGCTTCATTTTTACTATTGGTTAGGGTTTGTTCTTCTTCTTTTTCTTACTTGCAAAATGGGTTCATTAAATTTATTGTTGTTTTAAAAAATTGATGATTGAGGTTTGTTCCTGTTGATATTTGGAGGTAATGTTTCAAATTTGAGCTCATTTGGAGTAGATTTAAGTATTAAATCGTATATTTGATTGTTATAATTCGAAGAAGAAATTTTTGTTTCTGGGCAATTTGCACTTCAGGCCTATTTGGACTTAAGTGCATGAAAACGTTAGTAGCACTTCAGACCTTTTTGCCTTAAGTGCATCTGAAGTGTAATTTTTCACTTTAGACTTATTGGCCTTAAGTGTAGCAAAACGTTTGTTGCACTTCAAATTTATTGTCCTTAAGTGTAGCAAAACATTTGTTGCACTTCAGACCTTTTGGCCTTAAGTGCATCTGAAATATAATTTTTCACTTCAGACTTATTGGCCTTAAGTGCATGAAACCATTGGTTATACTTCAGACCTATTTGGCTTTAAGTGCATCTAAAGAGAAATTTTTCACTTCAGACTTATTGGCCTTAAAGTGAAGGAAAACGTTTGTTGCACTTCAGACTTTTTGGCCGTAAGTGCATCTGAAGTGCAATTTTTTTACTTTACACTTATTGGCCTTAAGTGCATGAAACCATTGGTTGCACTTCTAACCTATTTTGCCTTAAGTGCATCTAAAGTGCAATTTTTTCACTTCAAACTAATTTTTTTTTTAACTTCAGACCTGATAAGTCTGAAGTTGATCGTAAAGTGGGTACGCTTGCAAATAATTTTGCAAAGTGGATAAAGGTTTAATTGTGCCCCCAAAACCGGGTATAGATGCAAAAGCCCCCTTATAAAGCTAGAATAAATTTTAAGTTGTGAATATATTGACTGATCATTGAGATCCTATATGGGGCAACTTCTTCTTTTATTGACTTAGCTATATAAGATGAACATTCATCAAATCTTTAGGGACATAAATTTTTTTTAGAACGTAAATTACAGAATTATAAAATATTTAATATTTGTGCGATATTTGAAAATAACTTTCTCATTGAGACAATATACACGCACAACACGCGTACCCAAAGACTAATACTATATTAAAAGTACGAAGGCCCTTAGCGAAATGTCGTTCGCCTTTTTTACCTTTTAAAAATAGGTTTTACATTGAATAAAATTATCATTTTACTTATCTTCCTAATATTTAGGACTTTTACATAAACTAAAATTCTATTTATTATATCTTTCTTTATTTAAACTCTTGAAAAAATAAATTTAAAAATCAATAAAGATTTTACCTTATATACACGATTCACTTTAATTATGATACAACTACAGTATACTTATTCTAATATTTAGGGGGGAAAGCCAATAGACCTTAGATCAACGTTTACATATTTCCTTTCTACTAGGAAATCACTTAACTTGAACATTCTATGTTTTTCTATTTTGTTTAAATTTTTATTTTGTGAAAATAAATCATAACAACTCTTCGAGGTCTAAGGGTTTACTTATACTCTAAGTTGAGTAGAATTATACTGATAAGTTCCTTTGAATGAAATTCGAATTCATCAATGTGATTTATACTTAAAAGAATTTAAATTGTAATGGACCTTAGACCTAAGCCAACATGGAAGGTACTAAAATTCAATGTGATTTATACTTATAAAGCAAAACAATGCACGGGCTCCTTATTTGGTCGCCCCCATTTAATCTATACTCACTTTTTAAATAATTTCAGGCCTCTTTCTCCTATCCCTCCTCCTCCTCCTCCTCCTCCTCCTCCTTCTTCTTCTTCGGGTCACAGTGATTTTATATGGTGTTTGTGAACATATTTTAAGGTAATTTATGATATTTTACAATGGTAAGATATTTTGACGCTTCATTTTTACTATTGGTTAGGGTTTGTTCTTCTTCTTTTTCTTACTTGCAAAATGGGTTCATTAAATTTATTGTTGTTTTGAAAAATTGATGATTGAGGTTTGTTCCTGTTGATATTTGGAGGTTATGTTTCAAATTTGAGCTCATTTGGAGTAGATTTAAGTATTAAATCGTATATTTGATTGTTATAATTCGAAGAATAAATTTTTGTTTCTGGGCAATTTGCACTTCAGGCCTATTTGGACTTAAGTGCATGAAAACGTTAGTAGCACTTCAGACCTTTTTGCCTTAAGTGCATCTGAAGTATAATTTTTCACTTTAGACTTATTGGCCTTAAGTGTAGCAAAACGTTTGTTGCACTTTAGACCTTTTGGCCTTAAGTGCATCTGAAATGTAATTTTTCACTTCAGACTTATTGGCCTTAAGTGCAAGAAACCATTGGTTATACTTCAGACCTATTTGGCTTTACGTGCATCTAAAGAGAAATTTTTTACTTCAGTCTTATTGGCCTTAAGTGAAGGAAAACGTTTGTTGCACTTCAGACTTTTTGGCCTTAAGTGCATCTGAAGTGCAATTTTTTTTTACTTTATACTTATTGGCCTTAAGTGCATGAAACCATTGGTTGCACTTCTAACCTATTTTGCCTTAAGTGCATCTAAAGTGCAATTTTTTTCACTTTAAACTAATTTTTTTTTTAACTTCAGACCTGATAAGTCTGAAGTTGATCGTAAAGTGGGTACGCTTGCAAATATTTTTGCAAAGTGGATAAAGGTTCAATTGTGCCCCCAAAATCGGGTATAGATGCAAAAGCCCCCTTATAAAGCTAGAATAAATTTTAAGTTGTGAATATATTGACTGATCATTGAGATCCTATATGGGGCAACTTCTTCTTTTATTGACTTAGCTATATAAGATGAACATTCATCAAATCTTTAGGGACATAAATTTTTTTTAGAACGTAAATTACAGAATTATAAAATATTTAATATTTGTGCGATATTTGAAAATAACTTTCTCATTGAGACAATGTACACGCACAACACGCGTACCCAAAGACTAATACTATATTAAAAGCACGAAGGTCCTTAGCGAAATGTCGTTCGCCTTTTTTACCTTTTAAAAATAGGTTTTACATTGAATAAAATTATCATTTTACTAATCTTCCTAATATTTAGGACTTTTACATAAACTAAAATTCTATTTATTATATCTTTCTTTGTTTAAACTCTTGAAAAAATAAATTTAAAAATCAATAAAGATTTTACCTTATATACACGATTCACTTTAATTATGATACAACTACAGTATACTTATTCTAATATTTAGGGGGAAGCCAATAGACCTTAGATCAACGTTTACATATTTCCTTTCTACTAGGAAATCACTTAACTTGAACATTCTATGTTTTTCTATTTTGTTTAAATTTTTATTTTGTGAAAATAAATCATAACAACTCTTCGAGGTCTAAGGGTTTACTTATACTCTAAGTTGAGTAGAATTATACTGATAAGTTCCTTGAATGAAATACGAATTCATCAATGTGATTTATACTTAAAAGAATTTAAATTTTAATGGACCTTAGACCTAAGCCAACATGGAAGGTACTAAAATTCAATGTGATTTATACTTATAAAGCAAAACAATGCACGGGCTCCCTATTTGGTCGCCCCCATTTAATCTATACTCACTTTTTAAACAATTTCAGGCCTCTTTCTCCTATCCCTCCTCCTCTTCCTCCTCCTCCTTCTTCTTCTTCGGGTCACAATGATTTTATATGGTATTTGTGAACATATTTTAAGATAGTTTATGATGTTTTACAGTGGCAAGTTATTTTGACGCTTCATTTTCACTATTGGTTAGGGTTTGTTATTCTTCTTTTTCTTACTTGCAAAATGGGTTCATTAAATTTATTGTGTTTTAGAAAATTGATGATTGAGGTTTGTTCCTGTTGATATTTGGAGGTTATGTTTCAAATTTGAGCTCATTTGGAGTAGATTTAAGTATTAAATCGTATATTTGATTGTTATAATTCGAAGAATAAATTTTTGTTTCTGGGCAATTTGCACTTCAGGCCTATTTGGACTTAAGTGCATGAAAACGTTAGTTGCACTTCAGACCTTTTTGCCTTAAATGCATCTGAAGTGTAATTTTTCACTTTAGACTTATTGGCCTTAAGTGTAACAAAACGTTTGTTGCACTTCAAATTTATTGTCCTTAAGTGTAGCAAAATGTTTGCTGCACTTCAGACCTTTTGGCCTTAAGTGCATCTGAAGTGTAATTTTTCACTTCAGACTTATTGGCCTTAAGTGCATGAAACCATTGGTTATACTTCAGACCTATTTGGCTTTAAGTGCATCTAAAGAGAAATTTTTCACTTCAGACTTATTGGCCTTAAGTGAAGGAAAACATTTGTTGCACTTCAGACTTTTTAGCCTTAAGTGCATCTGAAGTGTAATTTTTTTACTTTACACTTATTGGCCTTAAGTGCATGAAACCATTTGTTGCACTTCTAACCTATTTTGCCTTAAGTGCATCTAAAGTGCAATTTTTTCACTTCAAACTAATTTTTTTTTTTAACTTCAGACCTGATAAGTCTGAAGTTGATCGTATAGTGGGTACGCTTGCAAATATTTTTGCAAAGTAGTTAAAGGTTCAATTGTGCCCCCAAAACCGGGTATAGATGCAAAAGCCCCCTTATAAAGCTAGAATAAATTTTAAGTTGTGAATATATTGACTGATCATTGAGATCCTATATGGGGAAACTTCTTCCTTTATTGACTTAGCTATATAAGATGAACATTCATCAAATCTTTAGGGACATAAATTTTTTTTAGAACGTAAATTACAGAATTATAAAATATTTAATATTTGTGCGATATTTGAAAATAACTTTCTCATTGAGACATTATACACGCACAACACGCGTACCCAAAGACTAATACTATATTAAAAGCACGAAGGCCCTTAGCAAAATGTCGTTCGCCTTTTTTACCTTTTAAAAATAGGTTTTACATTGAATAAAATTATTATTTTACTTTTCTTCCTAATATTTAAGACTTTTACATAAACTAAAATTCTATTTATTATATCTTTCTTTATTTAAACTCTTGAAAAAATAAATTTAAAAATCAATAAAGATTTTACCTTATATACACGATTCACTTTAATTATGATACAACTACAGTATACTTATTCTAATATTTAGGGGGGAAAGCCAATAGACCTTAGATCAACGTTTACATATTTCCTTTCTACTAGGAAATCACTTAACTTGAACATTCTATGTTTTTCTATTTTGTTTAAATTTTTATTTTGTGAAAATAAATCATAACAACTCTTCGAGGTCTAAGGGTTTACTTATACTCTAAGTTGAGTAGAATTATACTGATAAGTTCCTTGAATGAAATTCGAATTCATCAATGTGATTTATACTTAAAAGAATTTAAATTTTAATGGACCTTAGACCTAAGCCAACATGAAAGGTACTAAAATTCAATGTGATTTATACTTATAAAGTAAAACAATACACGGTCACCCTATTTGGTCGCCCCCATTTAATCTATACCCACTTTGTAAAAAAGTTTTAACTTGTATCCACTTTTTAAACAATTTCAGGCCTCTTTCTCCTATCCCTCCTCCTCCTCCTCCTCCTCCTCCTCCTCCTTCTTCTTCTTCGGGTCACAGTGATTTTATATTGTGTTTGTGAACATATTTTAAGGTAGTTTATGATGTTTTATAGTGGTAAGTTGTTTTGACGCTTCATTTTTACTATTGGTTAGGGTTTGTTCTTCTTCTTTTTCTTACTTGCAAAATGGGTTCATTAAATTTATTGTTGTTTTAAAAAATTGATGATTGAGGTTTGTTCCTGTTGATATTTGGAGGTTACATTTCAAATTTGAGCTCATTTGGAGTAGATTTAAGTATTAAATCGTATATTTGATTGTTATAATTCGAAGAATAAATTTTTGTTTCTGGCTAATTTGCACTTCAGGCCTATTTGGATTTAAGTGCATGAAAAGGTTAGTAGCACTTCAGACCTTTTTGCCTTAAGTGCATCTAAAGTGTAATTTTTCACTTTAGACTTATTGGCCTTAAGTGTAGCAAAACGTTTGTTGCACTTCAAATTTATTGTCCTTAAGTGTAGAAAAACGTTTGTTGCACTTCAGACCTTTTGGCCTTAAGTGCATCTGAAGTGTAATTTTTTACTTCAGACTTATTGGCCTTAAGTGCATGAAACTATTGGTTATACTTCAGACCTATTTGGCTTTAAGTGCATCTAAAGAGAAATTTTTCACTTCAGACTTATTGGCCTTAAGTGAAGGAAAATGTTTGTTGCACTTCAGACTTTTTGGCCTTAAGTGCATCTGAAGTATAATTTTTTTACTTTACACTTATTGGCCTTAAGTGCATAAAACCATTGGTTGCACTTCTAACCTATTTTGCCTTAAGTGCATCTAAAGTGTAATTTTTTCACTTCAAACTAATTTTTTTTTTAACTTCGGACCTGATAAGACTGAAATTGATCGTAAAGTGGGTGCGCTTGCAAATATTTTTGCAAAGTGGATAAAGGTTCAATTGTACCCCCAAAATCGGGTATAGATGCAAAAGCCCCCTTATAAAGCTAGAATAAATTTTAAGTTGTGAATATATTGACTGATCATTGAGATCCTATATGGGGCAACTTCTTCCTTTATTGACTTAGCTATATAAGATGAACATTCATCAAATCTTTAGGGACATAAATTTTTTTTAGAACGTAAATTACAGAATTATAAAATATTTAATATTTGTGCGATATTTGAAAATAACTTTCTCATTGAGACATTATACACGCACAACACGCGTACCCAAAGACTAGTACTATATTAAAAGCACGAAGGCCCTTAGCGAAATGTCATTCGCCTTTTTTACTTTTTAAAAATAGGTTTTACATTGAATAAAATTTTCATTTTACTTATCTTCCTAATATTTAGGACTTTTACATAAACTAAAATTCTATTTATTATATCTTTCTTTATTTAAACTCTTAAAAAAATAAATTTAAAAATCAATAAAGATTTTACGTTATATACACGATTCACTTTAATTATGATACAACTACAGTATACTTATTCTAATATTTAGGGGGGAAAGCCAATAGACCTTAGATCAACGTTTACATATTTCCTTTCTACTAGGAAATCACTTAACTTGAACATTCTATGTTTTTCTATTTTGATTAAATTTTTATTTTGTGAAAATAAATCATAATAACGTTGCATATAGTCAACTAAGTTTTTGAGCTTCGAAGAGTTGTTCTTACCAATTAAAAGTATTTGGTCGACCTTTATATTCATTATGTAAAATTTTACACTAACCAAAATAGTTATTCAATTATTTTCCAATTTAATGTCAGTGTAGACTCAAAGATTTTATTTGTTCCAAACGACTTCTACTCGCTTATAGATGTTGTCACGACCCAAAATCTACTATAGGTCGTGATGGCATCTAACGTCGCCGTCAGGCAAGCCAACGGTGATTGATCAATTTAATTACTCATTTTACTACTTTTGAAATCATAAATTTTAATACGAAAGGAAATTTAAACTTTTAAATGCACAGAATGTACAAAATTATAGTTTATAAGAGAAATGAAAGGTGATGATAATATGTAGAACTGTAAGCATCAACTAGTATATCCCAAAACTCGGTGTCACAAGTGCATGAGCATTTACTAAGGAGTGCAATAATAATACAACATCTGTTTAGAATGTATATGAGATAGGATAAATTAAATAATATGCTGGAGACTCTGTGGAGTACGATGCGTAGTCTGGAATGCAGCTCACATAAAGTCTCCTCAACAATTGCGCCTACGCGCCAAGATGATCACCAAATGAACCTGTCAGATCCTGCATATTTAGTGCAGAAGTGTAGCATGAGTATGTAAATCAACGCGTACCCAGTAAGTATCTAGCCTAACCCCGAAGAAGTAGTAACGAGGGGTCGATATCGATACTTACCAGTGGTCTAATAAATCGATATAGTAGATTATAAACAAATAAGAGTACAACAATAATAGTGAGTTGAATCTGTAACTAACACTGTAATGACCCGACCGGTCGTTTGGCTTTCTAGATCTCCATTCTCTTGAATAAGACTCCCCTTATGATCCTTTACTATTTTATGGCTTGCGGGGATGGTTAGTTCGGGTTTGGAAGGATTCGTGTTGAAATCGAAGCACTTAGTTCCTTAATATTGGCCTAAAAGGGTTAAGTTTGACTTGTGTCAATATTTTTAGTAAATGATCTCGGAACTGGAATTTGACGGTCCCATTAGGTTCGTATGATGATTTTGAACTTGGGCGTATGTTCGAATCGGGTTTTGGATGACCCGGGAGCATTTCGGCGCTTAATATCGGAAGTTGGCGCATTAGAGGTTTTAAAGTCCTTTAAATTTGATTTGAAATAGGTTTTTGGTGTTATCAAGGTCTGTTTGGGATTCCAAACCTAGAAAAAGTTTTGTATGGTGAATTAAGACTTGCACGAAAAATTTGGCATTAATCTGAGTTGATCTAGTAGGAATCGGGCGCGCGAAAGTGTTTTTAGAAGTTTTTGAGTTTCATGATTTGATTCATGCGTTTTGACGTCTGATTCGTGATGATGTTATTTCGGTGTTTCGATTGCGCGGACGATTTCGTATGATATTTTTAGACTTGTGTGGATGTTTGGTGTTGAGCCCCGGGGGCTCGAGTGAATTTCAGACGCGTTCGGAGGGATGGAAGGACTTCAGTTTTCTAGTTTTTTTTTATGGTGCCTCAGGTATCGCAAATGCAAGGTTTTGTTCGCATTTGCGAGGTTTCTTCGCAATTGCGATGAAGCCTGGACGAGGCAGGCTTCTCATTTGCGAGCTTCTCCTTCACTTTTGCTATCAGCACCCATTCGCATTTGCGAACTTCTTGGTTGCATTTGCGACCCTGTCAGAGAAGGCCAGCCTTCACATTTGCGATGGTTTTGTTGCATTTGCGACCCTCGCATTTTCGAACAAGATGTCGCAAATGCGACATCTGTGACTGGAGTAGGAGATTTTTATTAGAGGACTTAGCTTTATTTCTCTCATTTCCCACTTGGTCTTATGCGATTTTGAGAGCATTTTAGACAAGAGGGGGTTGCTCTAGTGGTGAGCACCCTCCACTTCCAACCAAGAGGTTGTGAGTTCGAGTCACCCCAAGAGCAAGGTGGGGAGTTCTTGGAGGGAGGGAGCTGAGGGTCTATCGGAAATAGCCTCTCTACACCAGGGCAAGGGTAAGGTCTGCATACACATTACCCTCACCAGACCCCACTAGTGAGATTATACTGGGTTATTGTTGTTGTTGTTTGTGGAGGGATTCCATCAACATCAAGAGGTAAGTGATCCCTATCAATTCTTTAGCTAAATACGGGAATCATGGGTAGATTTAACATAGAAAATTGGTGAAATTAATGGGATTTTGAGGAAAACCTAGGGTTTTGGTAAAAATAGGTTTTAACCACAAAAATGATTATGAAATTGGATAAAAATTATATATATTTGAGTTTGTGAGGTTATGTCACGACCCCAATTTTCCTCTGTAGGATGTCGTGATGGCACCTAGTCTTCACGACCCCAATTTCCCTCTGTAGGATGTCGTGATGGCACCTAATCTCTAAGACTAGGTAATCCTAATACTTTGCAGAATAACTGAATAATAAACTGAACTCCAATCTCAACACATGATATATCAAACAAATGCGCTTTAATAATTACAACTCCCAAAACTTAGTAGAAATAAGTCACAAGCTTCTAAGAGAAAATACGAGATGTGGCAGGAGCAAGTGGTGTCAATATTGCCTGAGCCAAGGTGCTGAACATGCTCAGAAACTGGGCTAGAGTCTTCTGGAGGGCTGGTGCAGTGACAGGCGTCTCAGGTGCTCATCCTCTAACTGGAGCTACTGGTGGCTCCTATGTAGCATCTCGCGCGGGTGCTCTGGCTACACCACGTGGACGTCATCGGCCTCTACCCCGGCCCCTGCCTCTCGCAGCTCTAGCAAGGGGCGCAGGTGTCTGGTCATCTGATCTAGCTGTACGTGTCCTCACCATCTGTGAGAGAATAGAAAGAAAGAAATTTAGAATCTGAAACCAAAATCTCGCACGATATGGAATCAAAAAAGTGAAGCTTTTCCTAACAGTTCCATAGCCTCCCGAAGATAAGTACAGACGTCTTCGTACCGATCCGCGAGACTCTACTAAATCTGCTTGTGACTCATAACACCTATGAACCTAGTGCTCTGATACCAACTTGTCACGGCCCCAATTTTCCTCCGTAGGATGTCGTGATGGCACCTAGTCTCTAAAACTAGGTAAGCCTAACAATTTGCGAAATAACTGAATAATAAACTGAACTCCAATCTCAACACATGATATATAAATAAAAACTGCGATTTAATAATTATAACTCCCAAACCCCGGTATAAATAAGTCACAAGCTTCTAAGAGAAAACACTAAGTTTCTCTATACATCAAAGTCTAAAGAGAATAAGGGAAACAACATAATAAGTATAGAGGGGGACTTCGAGGTCTGCGGACGCTGGCAGATATACCTTGAAGTCTCCACTTGCGGTCCAACTTACTGGTATCTAGACTGGTAGGAGGAATCTGGATCTGCACAAAATGATATGCAGAAGTATAGTATGAGTACACCATAATGGTACCCAGTATGTGCCAAGCCTAACCTCGGTAGAGTAGTAACGAGGTCAGGTCAGGGCCCTACTGGTTTAAAAGATAAGCAAGGCAGAAGATACAATAATATTTTGAAATGACTGAGAATTTAAAACAATGAGAAGTTTCAGAAAATAACAGCACAACAAATAGAGGTAAACAACAGGGGCGCTCCCGAGGTATCGCCTCGTAATCCAAATGTAAATGCTCAATAGGGGGATCTCCCGAGGTACCGCCTCGTGGTCCAAAAAGTAAATATGCACGACAGGGGAATCTCCCAAGGTACCGCCTCGCAGTCCCAAAGCAAATATGCAAGATCGGGGGATATCCCGAGGAACTGCCTCGTAGTCCCAAAGTAAATATGCAAAATAGGGGATCTCCTGAGATATTGCCTCGTAGTCCCAAAGTAAATATGCAACTCATAAATTATGGAACCACGAATTTACGACAAGGAATCCTGCAGTTAAAGACCGAATACAATAATCATATAAATAGGTAATTCAACTAAGCATGTTTCACGAATTTCAAGTAAGGTTAAGACACGTAGACATGCAATACTAGGCTAAACATGACAGCTACACATGCCAAGGCAACTCGGTTAAGGAATTTAAAAGTAATATACTCATCAAGAATCGGAATTTCCACAATTATCCCGTGTACGCACTCGTCACCTCGCGTACACGGCGCTCACATATCACAAATTGTTACATGCGAAATCCTCAGGGGATTTCCCCCACACAAGGTTAGACAAGTCACTTACCTCAAATCTCGCTCAACCAATCGATAAGGATGCCTTTCCCTTGATTTTCCGACTCCGAATGGCCCAAATCTATCCAAAAGCAATTACATTTCATGAATACAACTACAAGAAACTAATTTAAATCATAAATCTACGACTTTAGCAAAGAATCAAAAAATCGCCTCAAAAAGTCGACCCGGTCCCACATCTCAGAATCGGGTAAAAGTCACAAAATACGAATACTCATTCGATATCGAGCTCACCCTTACCAAAATTACCAAAATTCGACACCAAGTCGCCACCCAAATCCTCAAATTTAACTCTTCAAATCCCTAGCCTCCAACTCCCAAATTCCACCTTAAACATACACAATCTAGGTGGGAAAATCAATGGGGAAACAAGGTTATTGATCAAAAATAAGTACAAGAGACTTACCTCAAGAAATCCCTCGAAAATTCTCTCAAGAATCTCCAAAACCCGAGCTCAAAATGTTTAAAATGAAGCAAAATTGCGAACCCTTGTATTTAAGTGTTCTGTCCAGCACTTCCGCTTCTGCGGACACTTAGCCGCATCTACGGCATCACAAAAGCAACAACTTATCCACTTCTGCAGTTCCCCTCGCTCCTGCGGTCAAATCTTCTGCACATGCGGAACTTCCGTTTCTGCGGTCCTAAATCTGCTTCTGCGAGACGAAGGCCGCTTCTACGGAGACCCCCCCCCCCCATGCCAGGTCCCTTCCGCTTCTGCGCTGCCTCCTTCGCATCTGCGATCTCGTAGATACGGAACTTCCCTCGCATCTGCGACTTCTGCCCACACTGCTCCAGCCCACTTTTGCGATCAACATGCCGCTTCTGCGGGCTCGCACCTGCGGTCAATCTTGCGCAGGTGCTATTACACCAAAGTTGGTGCCTTCAGCCATTCTCACAAGTCCAAATTTAATCTGTTAACCATCCAGAATACACCCGAGGCCCTCGAGACCTCAACCAAACTTACCAAAATTTCCTAAAACATCATACTGACTTAGTCGATCCTTTAGATAACATCAAACAACGCTAAATATACGAATTGCACATCGATTTAAGCATAATGAACTTTAAACTTCAAACTTCTACATCCGACGTTGAATCCCATCAAATCAAGTCCGATTGATCTCATATTTTGCACACAAATCATAATTGATATTGCGGACCTATCCCAACTTCCGAAATTAGAATCCGACCCCGAGATCAAAAAGTCCACTCCCGGTCAAACTTGCCAAAAATCATCCAACTTTCGCCAATTTACGCTAAAATGACCTACGGGCTTCCAATTCAGCATTTGAACACGCTCCTAAGACCAAAATCACCCTACAGAGCTATTAGAACCATCGAAACTCTATTCCGGAGTCGTTTTCACACAATTCAAACTACAGTCGATTCCTAGAACTTAAACTCCCAACGTAGGGACTATGTGACCCATTTCACTCCAAAACCAAAAACAAATCCCCCCGGCAAGTCATAAAACCAAAAAATGAAATAAAGGGAGCAACAAATAGGGGTTCGGAGCTAGTACTCTCAAAACGACGACTGGGTCGTTACATCCTCCCCCTCTTAAAACAAACAGTTGTCCTTGAATGAGTATAGAAACATACCTGGAGTGGTGAAAAGATGAGGATAACGGATGCGCATATCATGCTCGGTATCCCAAGTCGCCTCCTCGATCGAATGACCCATCCATTAAACCTTCACATAAGAGATGTTCTTTGACCTCAAATTTCAAACCTGCATGTCCAAAATGGCCACCGGCTCCTCAAAATAGGATATATCCTTGTCCAACTGGACTGAGCTTAAGCCTAACACATGAGACGGATCACCATGATACTTCTGGAGCATGGAAACATGGAATACTGGATGACCAGCAGAGTGACTAGGTGGTAGTGTAAGTCTGTAAGCCACCTCTCCAACCCTCTCAAGAATCTCAAAAGGCCCGATATACCTAGGGCTCAACTTGTCCTTCTTTCAGAACCTCATAACACCCTTCACGGGCGAAACCCAGAGCAAGACCCGTTCCCCAACCATGAATGTATTGTTGCGAACCTTCTGATCTGCATAACTCTTCTGCCCGGACTGGGCTGTATGAAGTTGATCCTAAATCTAATTAACTTTTTCCAAGGTATCCTGAACCAAGTCTGTACCCAATATCCTAACCTAGCCTCGCCTAACTCGAACCAACCCACTGGAGACCGGCACTGTCTACCATACAAAGCCTCATACGGTGCAATGTGAATGCTTGACTGATAACTGTTGTTGTAGGCGAACTCCGCAAGTGGCAAAAACTGATCCCAAGCACCCCCAAAATTGATCACTCACGTACGAAGCATATCCTTCAATATCTGAATAGTGCGCTCGGATTGTCCGTCCGTAATACATTGTCATCTCCAGTGTTGACCTCCTTGGCATCACCGTATTGAACTGTGTCCTTAAGGACAAGCAGATGGGGGTCATTATATTGACGCTCCCTGATATGATCATAAAGAGAAGACTGAGAAACCACACAAGTCAAATCTCTGCTCGGCTCGAAAACATCCAATCTGACAAACTGCTTGGCCAAGGCCTGAACATCGAAGGCTAAAGGCCTCTCTTATACTAGTAGATATGCTAAAGTGCCCAAAACTCTCCGCCTTGTGATTCAAGGTATCATCCACAACATTTGCCTTCCTGGGATGATAGAGAATGGCGATGTCATAATCCTTAAGCAACTCTTACCATCTCCGTTGCCGCAAGTTAAGATCTTTCTGTTTAAACGGATGTTGTAGATTCCGGTGATCAGTGAAAACCTCTCAAGGAACACCATACAAGTAGTGTCGCCAGAGCTTCAAGGCATGAATAATAGCTGCTAACTCAAGGTCGTGGACAAGATAATTCTTCTCATGCACCTTTAATTGTCTAGACGCGTAGGAAATCGCCCTATCGTCCTACATCAACACCGCGCCAAAACCAATGCGCGACGCATCACAATACACCATATAGGACCCCGAACCAGTAGGCAACACTAACACTGGGCTATAGTCAAAGCAGTCTTGAGCTTTTGAAATCTCTCCTCACAATCCTCGGTCCATCTGAACGGAGCACCCTTCTAGATCAGTCTAGTCATAGGTGCTGCAATAGATGAGAAACCCTCTACAAATAGACGGTAATACCTAGCCAAGCCAAGAAAACTCCGGATCTCCGTAGCTGAGGATGGTCTGGGCCAACTTTGCACTACTTCAATCTTCTTCGGGTCTACCTTGATCCCCTCACTCGATACCACATGACCCAAAAATGCCACTGAATCTATCCAAAATTCGCACTTCAAAAATTTTGCATACAACTTCTTTTCTCTCAAGGTCTGAAGCACAGTCCTCAGGTGTTGCTCATGATCCTTCCAACTCTAAAAGTACACCAGAATGTCGTCAATAAACACAATGAAGAAAGAGTTAAGATAGAGCTAAAATACATTGTTCATCAAGTGCATGAATGTTGTTGGGGCGTTGGTCAACCCAAAATACATCACAAGGAACTCGTAATGACCATACCGAGTCCTGTCAGTAGTCTTCGGGATATCTGACTCCCGAATCTTCAACTGATGATAGCCTGAACGCAAGTCGATCTTAGTAAACACTCTGGCACCCCAAAACTGCTCAAAGAAGTCATCAATACGTGGAAATAGATACTTGTTCTTCACTGTAACCTGTTCAACTGGCGATAATCAATTACACAATCGCATAGAACCATCCTTCTTCTTCACAAACAAGACCGGAGCACCCCAAGGCAACACACTGGGCCAAATAAAGCCCTTATCGAGCAACTCTTGCAACTGTTCCTTTAATTCTTTCAATTCTATTGGGGCCATCCGATAAGGTGGAATAGAAATGGGCTAAATGCCCGGTAACAAATCAATGCCAAAGTCAATATCTCTATCGGGCGACATGCTCGGAAGAACTGCCGAGAAAATATCTAAATAGCCCCTCACTACCGGAACGGAATCGAGGGTAGGAGTACCAACACTAACATCCCTCACATAGGCCAGATACGCATCACACCCCTTCTCAACCATTCATTAAGCCTTAAGGAATAAGACAACCCTGCTAGGAACACGATCCAAGGTACCTCTCCACTCTAGCCGTAGTAGACCAGGCATAGCCAACGTCACCATCTTGGAATGACAATCAAGGATAGCGTGATAGGGCGACAACCAATCCATGCACAAAATAACATCGAAATCCACCATACTGAGCAATAATACATCGGCTCTGGTCTCAAAACCACTAAGAACAATCAAACACGACCGATACAACCGGTCAACAACAATAGAATCACCCACAGGTGTAGATACATAAACAGGCAAACTCAGAGAATCACGGGATACACCCAAATACGGGGCAAAATAAGATGACACAAAGGAATAAGTGGAGCTTGGATCAAATAAGATTGATGAATCTCTATGACAGACCGGAAAAATACCTGTGATAATAGAATATGATGCAACAGCCTCTATCCTAGCATGAAAGGCATAATATCTGGCATGGCCTCCCCTCTAGGGCAACCTCTACCTGTCCAACCTCCACCTCTAGATGGTTTTGCAGGTGAGGTGGTAGCTGGTGCTGTAATCATAGCCTAAGGACCTGGTGGGGTACGCGGTGCCTGAGAAATCTGTGGAGGTGCACCCCTCCTAAATCTAGGGCAATCCCTCACCAAATAGCAAGTGTCGCCACACTCAAAACAAGCTCTCAGAGGACGTGCCTGCTGCGACTGGCTCGAGCCTGATCGACTGGACTGACCACTAAAAGCACCCCGTACAGGAGGCACACTAGACATTGGCGGTGCATAATAAGGATCTCGGGGCCTAGTAGTGGTCAGAGCACCGCTGGCGGTAGGAAGTGCTGAATGAACAGGGCGGCCCATATAACCCCTGCCCTAACGAGCTGCCGCTGGGGCACGAGTACCTCTTGTCCTCTCTCTCCTCTCTATCCCGAGTCAGCATACCCTCTAACCTTCTAGCAATCCCTACTACCTGCTGGTACGTTATATCCATCTCCAACTCTCGGTCCATGCTCAATCTTATACTGGGGTTGAGCCCCTCAATAAATCGATGAACCCGCTCTTGAACAATAGCAACCAAGGTCGGTGCATGCCTAGCCAAATCACTAAATCAAACCGCATACTCTAACACGGTCATAGAACCCTGGCGCAACTGCTCAAACTCTATGCGCCAAGCATCTCTGAGACTCTTGGGAGTATACTCCCTCAAGAACATATCTGAGAACTAAGTCCAAGTGAGTGAAGCTACCTCAACCGAACTACCCAACTCGTATGCGCACCACCACTGATAGGCCACCCCTCTAAGTTGGAAAATAGTGAAAGAAACCCACTAGTCTCCGCAACACCCATAGTACAGAGGATATAGTGGCACTCCTCAAAAAAACCCTGGGCATCCTCTGACTCCAAGCCACTGAAAGTAAGAGGATAGTACTTCTTGTACCTCTCGAGCCTGAGTTGCTCCGCCTCGAAAGCTGTTGCCCTAACCTCGAGTTGAACTTGAGCTACATATTGTATCGGTATAATCTCTGGAACCTGGTTGACCTAAACCCGCTGCTCTTGGTTACCGACAATGGGAGTCTGTGCTCCTCTCCCGGCCTGAGATGTGGCAGGAGCAAGTGGTATCAATCCTGCCTGAGCCAAGGTGCTGAACATGCTTAGAAACTGGGTTAGAGTCTTCTGGAGGGCTGGTGCAGTGACAGGCATCTCAGGTGCCTTCCCCCAACTGGAGCTGCTGGTGGCTCCTCTGTAGCAGCTCATGCGGGTGCTTTGGCTGCACCACGTGGACGTTTTCGGCCACTACCCCGGCCCTGGCCTCTCACGGATCTAGCAGGGGGCGTTGGTGTCTGGTCATCTGATCCAGTTGTATGTGTCCTCACCATCTGTGAGAGAATAGAAAGACAAAAATTTAGAATCCGAAACCAAAATCTCGCACGATAAGGAATCAAATAAGTGAATCATTTCCTAACAGTTCCATAGTCTCTCCAAGATAAGTACAGACGTCTCTGTACCGATCCGCGAGACTCTACTAAATCTGCTTGTGACTCATAACACCTATGAACCTAGTGCTCTCATACCAACTTGTCACGACCCCAAATTCCCTCCGTAGGATGTCGTGATGGCACCAAGTCTCTAAGACTAGGTAAGCCTAACAATTTGCGAAATAACTGAATAATAAACTCAACTCCAATCTCAACACATGATATATAAATAAAAACTGCAATTTAATAATTACAACTCCCAAAACCCGATAGAAATAAGTCACAAGCTTCTAAGAGAAAATACTAAGTGTCTCTATACATCAAAGTCTAAAGAAAATAAGGGAAACAACATAATAACGATAGAGTGGGACTCCGAGGTCTGCGGACGTTGGCAGATATACCTTGAAGTCTCCATGTGCGGTCCAACTCACTAGTATCTGGTCTGATATGAGAAACCTGGAACTACACAAAAAGATGTGAAGAAGTGTAGTATGAGTACACCACAATGGTATCTAGTAAGTGTCAAGCCTAACCTCGGTAGAGTAGTGACGAGGTCAGGTCAGGGCCCTACCGGTTTAAAAGATAAGCAAGGCAAGAAGATATAATAATATTTTGAAATGACTGAGAATCTAAAACAACGAGAAATTTCAGAAAATAACAGCACAGCAAATAGAGGTAAACAGCAGGGGCGCTCCCGAGGTATCGCCTCGTAACCAAAATGTAAATGCGCAATAGGGGGATCTCCCGAGGTACCGCCTCGTGGTCCCAAAATAAATATGCACGACAGAGGGATCTCCCGAGGTACTGCCTCATAGTCCCAAAGTAAATATGCAAGACAGGAGGATCTCCCGAGGTACAGCCTCGTAGACCCAAAGTAAATATACAAGACAGGGGGATATCCCGAGATATAGCCTCGTAGTCCCAAAGTAAATATGCAACTCATAAATTATGGAACCACGAATTTACGGCAAGGAATCCTATAGTTAAAGACCGATTACAATAATCAAGGAAACAGTTAAATTTAACTAAACATGTTGCACAAATTTCAAGTAAGGTTAAGACACGTAGACATGTGATACCAGGCTAAGCATGACAGCTACACATGCTAAGGCAATTCGGTTAAGGAATTTAAAATAAATTTACTCATCAAGAACCAAAATTTCCATAATTAGCCCGTGTACGCACTCGTCACCTCGCGTACACGGCACTCACATATCACAAATTGTTACAATAGTACCAAATCCTCTCGGATTTCCCCCACATAAGGTTAGACAAGTCACTTACCTCAAATCACGCTCAATCAATCGATAAGGATGCCTTTCCCTCAATTTTCCGACTCGAAATGGCCCAAATCTAGCCAAAATCAATTACATATCATGAATACAACTACAAGAAACTAATTTAAATCATAAATTTACGACTTTAGCAAAGAATCGAAAAATCACCCCAAAACGTCGGCTCGGGCCCATGTCACAAAATCGGGTAAAAGTCACAAAATACGAACACCTATTCGATATCGAGTTCACCCATACCAAAATTACCAAAATCCGACACCAAGTCGCCACCCAAATCCCCAAATTTAACTCTCCAAATCCTTAGCCTCCAACTCCCAAATTCCACCTTAAACAAGCACAATCTAGGTGGCAAAATCAATGGGGAAACAAGATTATTGATCAAAAATAAGTACAAGAGACTTACCTCAAGAAATCCCTCAAAATTTCTCTCAAGAATCACAAAACCTGAGCTCAAAATGTTTAAAATGAAGCAAAATCGTGAACCCTTGTATTTAAGTTTTCTATCCAGCACTTCCGCTTCTGCGGACACTTAGCCGCATCTGCGGTGTCGCAGAAGCGACAACTTATCCGCTTCTATAGTTCCACTCGCTCCTGCGGTCAAATCTTTCGCACATGCGGAACTTCCGCTTCTACGGTCCTAAATATGCTTCTGCAGACTCGATTCTGCGAGACGAAGACCGCTTCTGCAGATCCCCCCCCCATGCCAGGTCTCTTCCGCTTTGCGCTACCTCCTTCGCATATGCGGAACTTCCCTCGCATCTGCAACCTCTGCCTACACTGCTCCAGCCCGCTTCTTTGATCAACATGCCAACTTACCAACAAGTCCTAAAACATCATACATACTTAGTCGAGCCTTTAGATCACATCAAACAACGCTAAATATACGAATTGCACATCGATTCAAGCCTAATGAACTTTAAAACTTCAAACTTCTACATTCGACGCCGAATCTAATCAAATCAAGTCTGATTGACCTCAAAATTTGTACATAAGTCATAATTGACATTACGGACCTATTCCAACTTTCGGAATCGGAATCCGACCCTGAGATCAAAAAGTCCACTCCCGGTCAAACTTGCCAAAAATCATCCAACTTCCAACTTTCGCCAATTGACGCTAAAATGACCTACTGACCTCCAATTCAACATTCGAACACGCTCCTAAGACCAAAATCACCCTACGGAGCTATTGGAACCGTCAAAAATCCATTCCAGAGTCATCTTCACACAATTCAAACTACGGTCAATTCCTAGAAATTAAACTCCCAACTTAGGGACTATGTGTCCTATTTCACTCCAAAACTAAAAACAAATCCTCCCAGCAAGTCACAAAACCAAAAAATGAAATAGAGGAAGAAACAAATAGGGGTTCGGGGCTAGTACTCTCAAAATGAGTGGCCGAGTCGTTACAGGTTATGGGTAATAATTATCTTCAAAATATTTCATAATTCGGGCACGTGGGCCCGAGGTGAATTTTAGGAATCTTCCAATTTGGGTTGGGTAATTACTTTAATAGTTAAATTATGAACTTTTAAATGTGTATTGACTAATTAATATAACATTTGACTAGTTTCGGATTGTTCGGCACCGAGTTGAGGGTTTAGAAGGAATTTGTGGGCCGGAAGTGAGCTTGATAACGCGATAAGTCTCTTGCCTAACCCTGTAAGAGGGAACTCATCCCCTTAGGTGTATTTTGTTGTGAGTTATTTGTGTGGGAAGCTATGTACGCACCAGGTGACGAGAGTCCGTGCGTAGCTATATTTCATGAGATGTCCGGGTAGTCTTAGATTTACATCACGCTTTAATTGTACTATCATATTTGTTATGAATATTAATTATCTTGAATAGGACTGAGACTAGAGATGTTAAAGTTGAGAAACTTCCAATTTAGAATTCTTATTTTGGGAAAGAATTGATGAATATTTAGTATCTCTGAGAAATCCATATCCTCTCGTGTCGCAAGTAATTCCGCGAGCGAGGTAAACTTCTCTATTCTCATAGGAGAAGGTTGTTTACCTCGACAGTATAATAGATGCATCTATAGTTCGTGTCGTTCGACCCTCGGCAGTGCACACAGTAATATATTTTTGGATCAGGTCGTACGACCTCGGCATAAATCGTGCATATGCTGAGGTAACGAATATGACACATAGGGAAGAACGAACTTTGGAACAGAACTACCTAGCCACGTAACGAATAAAACAACCAAAAAGATGCTATGAACCCTTCTTAGAGAATGTGAAACAAACTACACAAGAATAGATATAAGGAACCGTACTCAGCATCTCACTGTTGCGGCGTGCAACCCGATCCACACATGATGCCGTTGCGGCGTGCAACCTGATCCAAACAACATACCAGTGGCGGCGTGCCACCCCGATCCACACATAATAATAAATAAGGAACTACTCATCAAGCCAAAATATTTTTACCTATGAAATATCCGAATATCGACCACAAGCACGCCAAGTGCAAAAATACAACCTTGGGGAGACGGATTACGCCATACGCTACAAAAACCGAGCACGACTAAGGTGCGATAAATGACCTACATTTCGAGAGCCATCCTGCTCATATAACACCACGAGCTACACGAGACCATAACACAGGTGATACTAATCAAGCTGTCTCACAACCCACATTGCACAATAGAGTATTACATGGAACAACTGACGACGGGAATAACATCCAACGTCCGAAGACTCCTCCGTAAGAAATGCTATGCCGAATGAACACATCCGACCTAACGTAGAGCACACATTCACATTAGAACCACCAACGGACCCCAAGCTGATTTTGCTTACCCTATACTAGGCTAATAACCTTTCGAGGATCCACAATAACCCTATTCATGACACACAAGGGTAACCGTCAAATCCGGAACACAATCACACGGTCTGTAACAAAGTAATAGAGTGCCTCTTAGTCATAATATCTCCCATTTACGATGGTATCAAAATCTCCATACCTATTTTTAAATCTCTAACCATCGAATGACTAACACATCACACTTATGCGATCTTCCCGTGGGATATAGCCCTACAAATTTCTGCATCGTGTAGTAAAATCTGAACATTAATGGCCATCGACCATGCTATTTCCATAATACTGGCCAAGCATCCACATTTCAATACCTAACACTCCTACCACAAAAGAGACCATCCTCCGGCTGCCCAAAAACAGTGCCAGCATACCCTGAACATTTGAAATCCTCCCCCGCTCCTCCGAGCTTATGACAATCTTATCAACACCGAACCGCAACCTTGAAGAAAAAAGATGGGTCGATAAGGATGTGCATAGATTATCGACAGTTGAACAAAGTCACCATCAGGAACAAGTATTCATTGCCAAGGATTGATGACTTATTTGATCAGCTTCAGGGTGCCAAGGTATTTTCGAAGATTGATTTGAGGTTTGGCTACCATCAGATGAAGATCAGGGCATTTGATGTCCCTAAGACAGCTTTTCGGACTCGGTTAGGGCATTATGAGTTTCTAGTGATGTCATTTGGGTTGAAAAATACCCCAATAGCATTTATGGATTTGATGAATCGGGTGTTCAAGCCCTATTTAGATTCCTTTTTTGATTGTATTTATTGATGATATCTTGATCTACTCCTGTAGTCGAGAGGAGCATGAGCATCATCTTTGGATGATACTTCAGACTCTGAGAGATAGCCAGTTATATGCTAAGTTTTCAAAATGTGAGTTTTGGTTAGACTTGGTTGCTTTTGGGGGGCACGTCGTATCGTACGAGGGCATAAAGGTGGTTCCTAAGAAAATTGAGGCAGTTCAGAACTGGCCTAGACCCACTTCAGCCATAAAGATCCGTAGTTTCCTGGGTTTGGCGGGTTATTAGCGTCGATTCATGGAGGGGATTTCACATATAGCAGCCCCATTGACCATATTGACCCAGAAGGGTTCCCCGTTCAGATGGTCGGACGAGTGTGAGTTGAGATTTCAGAAGCTCAAGACTGATTTGACTACGGCGCCACTGTTGGTTTTGCCCATAGGTTTAGGATCTTACACGGTGTATTGTGATGCATCTCATGTTAGGATCGGTGCAATATTTATGCAGGATGGCAGGGTAATCGCATATGCGTCGCAGCAGCTGAAGGTTCATGAGAAGAATTACCATGTTCATGACTTAGAGTTGGCATCCATTGTTCACGCACTGAAGATTTGGAGGCATTATCTTTACGGCGTCTCATGCGAGGTATTCACGGATCATCGGAGTCAACGATATTTGTTCGAGCAAAAGGATCTCAATTTGAGGCAGAGGAGGTGGTTGGAGCTGTTGAAAGACTATGATATCACCATTTTGTGTCATCCTGGGAAGGCCAATGTGGTGGCCAATGCCTTGAGTAGAAAGGCAGTGAGTATGGGCAGCCTTGCATACATTCCAGTTGGAGAGAGACCGCTTGCATCAGATGTTCAAGCTTTGGCCAATCGGTTCGTGAGGTTGGATATTTCAGAGCCCAGTCGTATTCTAGCTTGTACAGTCGCTTGGTCTTCCTTGTATGTGCGCATCAGAGAGCGGCAGTATGATGATCCTCATTTGCTTGTCCTTAGGGACACAGTGCGGCACGGTGGTGCCAAGCAGGTTACCATTGGAGATGATGGGGTTTTGAGGATGCAGGGTCGTATTTGTGTGTCTAATGTGGATGAGATTTGTGAGTTGATCCTTGAGGAGGCCCACAGTTCCCAGTATTCTATTCATCCTGGCACCGCCAAGATCTATCAGGACTTGCGGCAGCATTATTGGTGGAGAAGGATGAAGAAGGATATAGTTGCATATGTAGCTCGATGTCTAAATTGTCAGCAAGCAAAGTACGAGCATCAGAGACCTAGTGGTTTGCTTTAGAAGTTAGAGATTCCTGAGTGGAAGTGGGAGCGTATCACTATGTATTTTATTGTTGGATTCCCACAGACTCAGAGGAAGTTTGACGCAGTATGGGTCATTGTGGACAGGCTGACCAAGTCAGAACATTTCATTTCAGTGGCAGTTACCTATTCTTCAGAGCGGTTGGCTGAGATCTACATCCACGAGATCGTCTGTCTTCATGGTGTGCCCGTGTCTATCATTTTTGATCGAGGTAAGCAGTTCACCTCACATTTATAGAGGGCAGTACAGCATGAGTTGGGCACGCATGTTAAGTTGAGCACTGCATTTCATCCTCAGACGGAGGGCAGTCCAAGCGCACTTATCATGACCCAATTTTACTTATAGGTCGGGATGGCGCCCAACATCGCCGCTAGGAAAGGTAACTGTGAACTAGCCATATCTTTATTCTTTTTAACAATTTCGAAATAGTTGTTTCTTTATTTATTAAGTAAGTAAGAGGTGAAAGATTTAATAAAACAAAGCATAAACAAATATAAGAACAAGTGTGGTGAAATAACTACTCAAAAGCCATTGAATAACTACTAGCATATTTTCCAAGACATGGTGTCACAAGTGTATGAGCTACTAGTAGCATATACAGAACACTACACTATTGTCTGAAATAGAGTAGACAGAAAATAAATGCAAAAGAGAGACTCTGAGTGCTGCAGAACGGACTCGGAAGGCAGCTCCCCACTAAGTCTCGAAGTATCAAGGGTGCGTGTCGGGATGACTGCCAGATGCGCCTGCCTCAAATCCTGCACGATTAGTGCAGAAGTGTAGCGTGAATACATAAACAACATGTACCCAGTAAGTATCCAGTGTAGCCTCGAAAAAGTAGTGACAAGGGGTCGACTTCGACACTTACTATGGGCCAACAATAAAAGAACAAAAATTCTAAATAGATAATAATAATAATAATGATAATAATAATAATAATAATAATAATAATAATAATAATAATAATAATAATAATAATAATAATAATAATAATAATAATAATAATAATAATAATAATAATAATAGTAATAGTAATAATAATAATAATAATAGAGGGAATAAATGGCCCATTAACTGATAATAAATTTCAAGTCTCCAACCAACATCTATTAACACGGAATCAATTTCTGTCATTTAATAAATTTATAACCTCTCGAGCCATAAAGTAATATCAAGTGTAATCAGGCTCCGAGTATTATTACGCACGAGTTATGCCGAGGTCGTTCGGCCCGATCCAAAAATATAATGTGTGCACTGCCGAGGGTCGAACCATAGATGCATCTATTAACCTGTCGAGGCAAACGGCCCGCTCCCATGAGAGTAAAGAGTTTTACCTTGCTCGCGGAAGTACTTGCGACGCGAGTGGACATGGATTTCTCAGAGTTATTAAATATTCTTCAATTCTTCCCAAAAATAAGAAATCTGAATTAGAAAGTTTCAACCTTACAATCCCTAATCTCAGCTTTATTTAAGACAATTAATATGCATAATAAACATAACAGTACAATCAAGGCATGATGCAAATCTAAGACTATCCGGACATCTCATGGAATATAGCTACGCACGGAATCTCGTCACTTAGTGCGTACGTAACTCCCCACACAAGTAATTCGCAACAAGAATACACCTAAGGGGATGAGTTCTCTCTTACAAGGTTAGGCAAGAGACTTACCTCGTTCTCAAGCTCACTTCTGATCCACAAATATGCTTTAAAGCCACAACTCGGTGCCAAACAACCTGAAACTAGTCAAATATTATATAAATTAATCAATATAAGTTCAAAAGTTCATAATTTAACTATTAAAGTAATTACCCAACCCAAATTGGAAGATTCCTAAAATTCACCCCCAGGCCCACGTGCCCGAATTCCGAACATTGTTGAAGATAATTGTTACCCATAACCTCACGAACTCAAATATATCATTTTCACCCAATTTCATAATCATTTTCGTGGTTAAATCCCATTTTTATCAAAACCTAAGTTTTTCAACTAAACCCATAATTTTCACAATTTTTCATATTAAAATCTACCCATAATCTATGTATTTAACTTACATTGAATAAAAATTACTTACCTTCAATGGTTAGGTGAAAATCCCTCTCTAAGAAGCTCCAAAATCACCGAAGAAGTGAAATAAATGAGCCAAAATGGCCTAAGTCCCGTATTAAATGGACTTTTCTGCCTCCAGTGATCTCCGCTTATGCGGAGAATCGGCCGCTTCTGCAGCTCTGCATCTGCGGAAAAAGCATCGCAGATGTGGTTCTCCCCCAGCTGGCCTACTTCTGCATCTGTGGACAATGGCCCGTTTCTGCGAGCCCACGTCTGCAGCGCACGTGCCGCACCTGCGGCCTTGCTCGCTTCTGCGCTTGCCTTATTTGCACCTGCGCTGTCGCAGGTGCGGTCCTTGCTCTGCTTCTACGATCCCTGGGCAGCCCACACCAGGCCACTTCTGCGAGCTCGCACCTGTGACTAGCTCCTCGCAGGTGCGATTGCACCAGAAGCTCTGCTGCTTTTGTCATTTTCTCCAAGTCTAAACGACTTCCGCGCATCGTACGAATGGCATCTGGGGCCCCCGAGGCCTCGCTCAAACATACCAACATGTTCGGAATCATAAAACGGACCTGTTCAACCTCACGAAACACGAAAAACAACACTAAAACTAAGAATCACACTCCAAACCAAACCAAATCAACTTATGAACTTCAAGTTCTTCCAACTTGCTCTGAACGCGCCGAATCATACTTAAACTACTCGGAATGACACAAAATTTTGCGTGTAAGTCTTAAATCACCATACAAAACTTTTTTTGGGCTCGGAATCCCAAACAGACCTCGATAACACCAAAACCTACTCCAACCCAAATTTAAAGAATTTTAAATCCTTCAAAAAGGCAACTTTTAACTTTAGGCGCTGAAACACTTCCGGGTCATCCAAAACCCGATCCGAACACACGCCCAAGTCCAAAATTATCATACAAACTTATTAGGACCATCAAATCCCGGTTCCGAGAGTTGTTTACTAGAAATGTTGACCCAAGTCAAACTTAATCATTTAAAGCCAATATTAAGCAACTTAGTGTTCCGATTTCAACCTGAACCCTTCCAAACTCGATCTAACCATCCCTTCCGATTTCACGATACATCTTTGTAGCACCTAGATGAATAGAATACCGAGAACTGTGTGCCTCCTCTAGAATCTTTTCCCTCAATCCATCAACATTAGGGACACATAGACGACCCTGTAGTCGTAGAACACCATCCTCACCGATCGTAACCTCCTTGGAACCACCTTGTAGTACCTTCTCACTGAAAACCAATAAGTGCGGATCGTCGTACTGGTGAGCCTTGATCTGCTCGAATAGTGAAGATTGGGTGACGACACATGCAAGAACTAGGCTGGGGTCTGAAGTCTCCAACCTCACAAGTTAGTTAGCCAAGGACTGAATGTCCAAAGCTAATGGCCTCTCCTCTGCTGAAATGAATGCCAAACTACCCATACTCTTCGCCTTTCTGCTCAAGGCATCTGCAACCACATTCGCCTTGTCCGGATGATAAAGGATGGTAATATCATAATCTTTTAGTAACCCAAGCTACCTGCGCTGCCTCAAATTGAGATCCCTCTTCTTGAACAAATGATGCAAGCTGCGATGATCGGTGTAAACCTCACAGGACACCCCATAAAGATCATGCCTCCAGATCTTAAGAGCATGAACTATTGCAGCCAACTCCAAATCATGCACGGGGTAATACTTCTCGTGTGGCTTCAGCTGACGTGAAGCATATGCAATAACTCGCCCATCCTGCATCAATACACAACCTAGGCCAACACGCAAAGCGTCGCAATACACAGTATACATCCCCGAACCGAAAGGTAACACTAATACTGGTACTAAAGTCAAGGCGGTCTTAAGCCTCTGAAAGCTCGCCTCGCAATCATCGGAACGGAGCACCCTTCTGGTGAATCGAGTCAAAGGTGCTGCAATAGATGAGAAGCCCTCCACAAACCGACGATAATAACCTGCTAACCCCAAGAAGCTCCTGATCTCGGTCACGGTGGTAGGACGAGGCCAACTCTGAACTGCCTCGATCTTCTCGGGATCTACCTTAATACCCTCGCCTGATACAACATGCCCTAAGAATGCTACAGTATCTAACCAAAACTCACACTTGGAGAACTTAGCATATAGCTTCTATTCCTGCAAGATCTGAAGCACCACTCTCAAATGTTGCTCCATGCTACGCGAGTAGATCAGAATGTCATCAATATAGACAATGACAAACGAATCAATATATGGCCCGAACACCTGGTTCATCAAATTCATAAATGCCACTGGGGCGTTAGTCAAACCGAAGGACATCACTAGAAATTCATAATGGCCATATCTAGTCCGAAAAGTCGTCTTCGGAACATTCGGATAACGAATCTTCAACTGATGGTACCCCGATCTCAAGTCAATCTTAGAGAAGACCCTTGCACCGTGAAACTGATCAAACAAGTCATCAATATGCGGCAACAGGTACTTGTTATTAATGGTAACTTTGTTCAGCTAGCGGTAATCAATGCACATCCGCATAGTCCCATCTTTCTTCTACACGATTAACATCGGGGCACCCCAGGGCGACATACTCGGTCTGACAAACCCCTTTGCTAGAAACTCCTCAAGTTGTTCTTTCAACTCTTTCAGAGCTATGCGGTATGGTGGAATAGAGATAGGTTGGGTACCTGGAGTCAAATCAATACAGAAATCGATATCACGATCTGGTGGCATGCTTGAAAGATCAGAAGGAAACACATCGGGGAACTCCCGGACCACGGGCACTGAATCAATCGTCGCAGTCTTTGTGGTAGTATCCCGAACATAGGCTAGATATGCCAAACAACCCTTCTCGACCATATGTCGAGCCTTCAGAAAAGAGATAACCCGACTAGATGCAATAATAGACGAACCCATCTACTCCAATCTAGGCAACTCTAGCATCGCCAAGGTAACAGTTTTGGCAAAGCCATCAAGAATGGCATGATATGGAGATAACCAGTCCATGCCCAGGATGATCTCAAAGTCGGTCATATCGAGCAAAAGAATATCCGCTCTAGTCTCATAACCACAAAAGGTAATAATGCATGACTGATAGATCTGATCCACAACAACAGAATCACCCATCGGTGTGGACACATAAACAGTAGTACCCAAGGACTTACGAGGAACACCCAAGAAATAAGCAAATAGAGATGAAACATATGAATATGTAGACCCTGGATCAAATAGTACCGAAGCATCCCTACCGTAGACAGAGATAATACATGTGATCACGGCATCTGAGGCCACTGCATCCGGTCTGGACGAAAAAGCATAGAATCTAGCTGGAGCGCCACCTGACTGGCCTCCACCTATCTGACCTCCACCTCTAGGACGGCCCCTATCCACCTGCCCTCCGCCTCTGGGTGGTTGGATGGCTGGTGCGGCAGCTGGTGCTATAATCATAGGCTAATGACCCGGTTGTACTGCCTTGCCCCGAAGTCTGGGACAAAACCTCTTCATGTGGCCAGGATCCCCGCACTCATAACAACCCCTCGGAATGGTGGACTGGTGACCTAAAGTCTGACCCCGATGGCCTGAATACTCGCTGGAGGAACCCTGAATAGCTGGTGGGTGGTAGAAACTCTATGGAATGGCACTGAAATAGGGTCGCACTGGAGCACCCCGAGTAGGCGGCAGTGCTAGATATGCGGGTCTGCTAGGCTGACCCCTCATAAACTGACCTCTGCCCCCAGCCGAGGCACCACTGAACTCTCAAAATTATCAAAACCGCTTATCCCTCGTCGCCTGCTCTCGGCTCCGCTGACGAACACCCACGATCCTCCGAGCAATCTCCACAACTAGCTCATACAAATTCCCCATCTCACCCTCTCGGGCCATAGTGGCCTGGATACCAGAGCGCATACCGGCAACAAACCTCTGCACTCTCTCTGTATCAGTGGGAAGTATCATAAGTGCATGGCGAAACAACTCAGAGAATCTCGCCTCGTAGTCGGTCACTGACATCTGACCCAGTTGGAGCTGCTCGAACTGAAATCGCAACTCTTCCCTCTGAGAGGGAGAATATATCTATTCGGGAAGAGGCGTATGAACTGGTTCCAAGTCATGGGAGGAGAACCTGTTGGTCTACCGAGAAGATAGGATTGCCACCATCTACGGGCCCTGCCCTCCAGCTGAAAGGTGGTAAAGTCCACCATATAGGGCTCCAATATCCTCATGTTGTGCATTATGTCCCTGTACCGATCAATAAAGTCTTAGGGGTCCTCATGTCGCTCACCTCCAAAGACAGGAGGATGTAGTCTGGTCCATCTGTCCAATAGCTTCTGCGGCTCGTCGGCCGCAACTGATCTGGACTCAGGTATAGTTGCTTCATCTGGCTAAGCTCCGCCCACGGGTAGTGCGCCCGGGGTCTGATATACGGCAGCTACATGCCCTGGAGCCTGAGCGGTAGAGGTCAGTGCTCCCCCTCCCGCATGAGATGTGGCTAGGTCTGCTGGAAATAAACCAGCCTAAGCCATAGAATAAATTAACCGCAATATATGGCCTATGATCTCCTGAAATCCTGGTGCGGACATGAAATCCGCTGGGGCTGGCTCCAATGCAGGCACCTCGCCATGCTCCTCAATAGTAGGATCCTCCACAAAACCTACTGGTAGCACAACTGGATCAACTCTGGGACGTCCTCGTCCTCTACCACGGGCTGGAGCCCTCCCTCGGCCTCTAGCAACAAGGGGATCAGCTCCTTCATGATCGGATACATCTGTCGCATGCGTTCTCACCATCTGTAAGAGAATAAGATAAAGATACTTAGCACAACATCAACTACACTATAGGAGATGAAGAAAGAGTAGTTTCCTAACACCCTATAGCCTATCGAAGATGAGTACGAACGTCTTCGCACCGATCCGCAAAACTCTATTAGGCCTGCTCATAACTTGTGAGACCTACGTGAACCTAGTTCTCTGATACCATGTTGTCACGACCCAATTTTACTTATAGGTCGTGATGGCGCCCAACGTCGCTGCTAGGAAAGCCAACTGTGAACTAACCATGTCTTTATTATTTTTAACAATTTCGAAATAGTTGTTTTCTTTATTTATTAAGTAAGTAAGAGGTGAAAGATTTAATAAAATAAAGTATAAACAAATATAAGAATAAGTGTGGTGAAATAACTACTCAAAAGCCATCGAATAACTATTAGCATATTTTCCAAGACCTGGTGTCACAAGTGTATGAGCTACTAGTAGCATATACAGAACACTACACTACTGTCTGAAATAGAGTAGACAGAAAATAAATACAAAAGAGAGACTCTGGGTGCTGCAGAACGGACTCAGAAGGCAGCTCACCACTAAATCTCAAAGTATCAAGGGTGCGCGTCGGGATGACTGCCAGATGCACCTGCCTCAAATCCTGCACGATTAGTGCAGAAGTGTAGCGTGAATACATAAACAACATGTACCCAATAAGTATCTAGTGTAACCTCGAATAAGTAGTGACGAGGGGTTGACTTCGACACTTACTATGGGCCAACAATAAAAATACAGAAATTCTAAATAGGTTGGAAATAAAATTATAATAATAATAATAATAATGACAGAAATTTGAATGATGCGTCGCCGGCACGATGGCCGTGCGATCTGTTGAGTTATCATGAATCATCGCAGCAAAGGGCAGAGCCCGCGTCGACCTTTTATCTAATAAATGCATCCCTTCCAGAAGTCGGGGTTTGTTGCACGTATTAGCTCTAGAATTACTACGGTTATCCGAGTAGTAGATACCATCAAACAAACTATAACTGATTTAATGAGCCATTCGCAGTTTCACAGTCTGAATTTGTTCATACTTACTGTCATGGGCTGCTTTCCATCATCGACCCATGACCCCTTGGACGCGCCCCGTGGCGTCCCGGCAAGCCTCCCAACGCCTAGCGCCACGGTCGGCCCCGTGGTCTCGGCAGCGCCAAGTGACAAGCGAGCATGCGCCTCTGTCGCCCCACCGATAATCAATGCCAGCGCCCAGCGGCTGGCCAATGCCATCAGTGCCGCGCGCACCGACAATGCCGCGCGCACAAATCATCATGTTGCCATCAGCGCCGCACACCCAGACAGTGCCTCGCGCGCAGACCCAATGCCAAGCACCAGCGCCCAGCCGCTGGCAGATCCAAATAGTGCCACGCGCGCCCACAGCAATGCGCGCGCAGACCCTGCTGCTCAAGACAAAGTTGCTACCATCGGACTTGCTTCCATAGAAGTCTAAGTCCTTTCCATTGTAATTATAGAGTAGTTTTACTTCATTCATTTTCAGTGTGCTTCTACAGCTTTCTTAGGTCAACTCATGTAACTTTGGTTTATTTTTTTAAGCATTATTAAGGGGGACCAAAGCATTCAAACATTCAAGCATTCAAACAATTCTCTGTACTGGTGTCTCTCCCCCCGACACCGCATTGCATCTTGTAATAGCTTTCATCATCATCAATACAATCATCAGCTTTCATCATCAATTGCTCATTTTTCGCTGCTCAATTGCTCACGACATTGGTTTTCCCGTACGGCACTGACAATCTAGTCTAGCGTACGGTGAGGGCCTCAGTTGGCGCATAACAACCGCACTGACATCGGTTGCTTAGCCTTACGTCGCCCTTCCAAGGAACTTCAGGAAGGCACCGCGTAACAGTTGGTATCAGAGCCTAGGCTCGACATCGGACGAGGGAACTCATTGCCATCATCATCACCATTTCTGACCATGGTGAATCACGAGGATCGCATAACGACCCTAGAAGATACGGTTGATGCATTACAGCCCATCGTGCAAACGTTGCCTGATCTAAAAACCAGCCTAGTGCAAAGGTTGGACGACCTGGACCGCAGAATACGGCAGGCCGAAGTTGACATAGCAAACATCAGTCACGACTCTGAGGAAGATCGGGAAATGGCTGCCGTCGAGGCAACCAAAATTCATGGCAAATTCGAGGACCTCCAACAGGAGCGTGCCGAGGATTTAGCCCATCGGGAACTAGAGGCAGACAGACTGACCGTCATGCAGCAAACCATAGACAACTTGACAGGCCAGCTCAATGTTGTCAATGCTGCCCTTCAAAGCCTGCTCAAAGGAGGCGAAAACCACATCAGGGGTGCCATGAACATTGCCCCCATGCCACAAAAGCTGAAAATTCCGGAGCCCAAGCCATACAACGGAGCCCGGGATGCTAAAGAAGTGGAAAACTTCATCTTCGACATCGAACAATACTTCGATGCCGTTGGACATTTGGAAGAATCCAAAAAGGTAGCAACTGTTGCCATGTATCTTCAAGGTGATGCAAAACTCTGGTGGCGAGTCAAATACGAAGCCATCAGGGCCAGTGAAGATACTCTCCAGACATGGGAAGAACTAAAGGCCGCCATACGCCTGCAGTTCTTCCCCGAAAATGTGGAATACAATGCACGGAGAAAGTTGCGTGAACTCTACCATACCAGGTCGGTGCAGGACTACGTGCGTGAATTCTCCGCATTCATGCTAAACATACGGGATATGGGGGACAAAGACAAACTGTTCGCATTCATAGAAGGTTTGAAACCTCATGCTCGTATGGAACTGCAAAGACAACGGGTAGATACCCTGCCCAAGGCCATTCAAGCTGCAGAGTGCCTTGGGGATTATCAGTTGGAAACTCAGAAGGATAGGCCCCAGCCGCCTATCCGAGGGGGATACAACGGGAGCCAACCTAGCAACGGTGGCCCCAACAGAAACGGAGGAGATCGAGGTACATCCAAATCCAAGACTCCTTCCTCAAGCAGTAACACTACTGCATCAGTCAACAATCCTCAGGGGAGAAAGCCCCCATCAGAATGTCGTCATTGTGGCGGGGAACATTGGAACAATCAATGCCCCAATACACAAGTCAATGCTCAACAAACTGTTGACGATGATAGGTCAGATACCGACGACTCAGACGGCACCGATCCAGTAGGTGCCTTCAACGCATTTGTCGGCTCCATTCATGATACCTTGGCGGGAACCAGTGCTGGCAACCCCAAGAAGAAGGCATTCCCAATCGACAAGAAAGGGAAAGGAAAGGCGGACGAGAGGCCTCCCATATCACAAAAGAGGACCTTCATGTTTGTTGACATGAAAGTAAACGGCAGACCTATTCGGGCATTGATAGACACGGATGCTAGCCACAACTACCTGGCCTCAACTCAGGTGCAACGCCTCGGTCTAGCAGTGCAAAAATGCAAGGGTCGTGTCAAGGCTATCAACTCTCCATCTCAGCAAGTGAGTGGAATAGCCAAAGAAGCGCCAATCCAGCTTGGCCCATACAAGGGAATATTCGACCTACGCATAGCTATCATCGATGACTTCGAACTGATAGTGGGATTGGAATTCCTCAGGCAGACCAACACCATCCCAGTACCATATGCCAACATGCTCCTAATGATGGGAGACAACGGGGCCAAACCCCACACCATACCGTGCATATCCAAGAAGATGGCTGCTGGAAACATCACGGCCATGCAGTTTAAGGAGGGAACCAACAGACCTGAACCCACAGTTCCGGCTGCCCTCAACATCATCAAACAGGCATCACATCATCGGGGTCCAACAGCTCATGGCGCCCCTCATTGTGTGAAGACTTGTCAAGCATTCCCAAAGGACAAGTCGGATCACCCAGCACAAGCGGGACTCTTGGAGCCGCTACCTGTCCCACAGAGACCTTGGGAAAGCATTTCCCTGAATTTCATCACAGGATTACCCAAGGTCGGAAATCATGCAACCATCATGGTGGTAGTAGACCAGTTTTCCAAGTATGCTACCTTCATCGCAGCCCCACAGAACATGTCGGCAGAAGAAACAGCTCGACTCTTCTTCTCCCATGTTGTCAAACATTGGGGTATGCCCAACAACATCATCAGTGACTGCGACCCACGCTTCACTAGCAAGTTTTGGACCCAACTCTTCAGTTGCCTCGGATCCAAATTGAGTTACAACTCAAACCATCATCATCAGCAAACATATGATCAAACAGACCGGTTCAATGACATGCTGGAGGAATATCTCCGCCAATTTGCAACCGGGTCACAAACACATTGGGTGAAGCTTCTGGATGCTGCTCAGCTGTGTTTCAATTCACAAAAGTGCGCCCATACAAACAAAAGTGCTTTTGAAATTGTTACCGGACAGCAACCGCTACTCCCACAAAATGTGAATGAACCAAACATACCATCATCTCATCGAGCTGCCAGTTTCTCTACAGAATGGGAACAAACTTTGAAGATAGTGCGAAGCTATCTTATCAATGCCCAAGACAGGGCAACGAGGCATGCCGAACAAAATCGTCGCTTTACCCAACATCAAGCAGGGGACAAAGTGATGGTAAGAACCCCGGGGCGGAACTTGTTTGCAAAGAGGACCCAAGATCCTCGCCTATTGCCAAGCTACATCGGGCCTTTTGCCATTGAAAGGGGCATCGGGAAATCCACATACCAGCTGAACACACCAGCCTGGTGGAAAATCCATCCAGTCTTCCATGTCAGCTGCCTCAGGCCATTTCAGAAATGTATGGAAGATCATTCAGAAAGACATCTCACAGCACCGAGGGGAACAGACCTCCCAGCCATCAAGAGCCTGACCAATCATCATCATCCTGCAGGTAAGGCTTCGAGGACGTCACAAACTCAGGTGGGGGAGAATGTCATGGGCTGCTTTCCATCATCGACCCATGACCCCTTGGACGCGCCCCGTGGCGTCCCGGCAAGCCTCCCAATGCCTAGCGCCACGGTCGGTCCCGTGGTCTCAGCAGCGCCAAGTGACAAGTGAGCATGCACGTCTGTCGCCCCACCGATAATCAATGCCAGCGCCCAGCGGCTGGCCAATGCCATCAGTGCCGCACGCACAAATCATCATGTTGCCATCAGCGACGCATACCCAGACAGTGCCTCGCGCGCAGACCCAATGTCAAGCACCAGCGCCCAGCTGCTGGCAGATCCAAATAGTGCCGCGCGCGCCCACAGCAATGCGCGCACAGACCCTGCTGCTCAAGACAAAGTTGCTGCCATCGGACTTGCTTCCATAGAAGACTAAGTCCTTTTCATTGTAATTATAGAGTAGTTTTACTTCATTCATTTTCAGTGTGCTTCTACAGCTTTCTTAGGTCAACTCATGTAACTTTGGTTTATTTTTTTTAAGCATTATTAAGGGGGACCAAAGCATTCAAACAATTCTCTGTACTGGTGTCTCTCCCCCCCCGACACCGCATTGCATCTTGTAATAGCTTTCATCATCATCAATACAATCATCAGCTTTCATCATTAATTGCTCATTTTCTGCTGCTCAATTTCTCACGACATTGGTTTTCCCGTACGGCACTAACAATCTAGTATAGCGTACGGCGAGGGCCTCAGTTGGCGCATAGCAACCGCACTGACATCGGTTGCTTAGCCTTACGTCGCCCTTCCAAGGAACTTCAGGAAGGCGTCGCGTAACAGTACTTGCGACGCGAGTGGACATGGATTTCTCAGAGTTATTAAATATTCCTCAATTCTTCCCAAAAATAAGAAATCTAAATTAAAAAGTTTCAACCTTACAATCCCTAATCTCAGCTTTATTTAAGATAATTAATATGCATAATAAACATTACAGTACAATCAAGGCATGATGTAAATCTAAGACTACCTGGACATCTCATGGAATATAACTACGCACGAAATCTCGTCACCTAGTGCATACGTAGCTCCCCACACAAGTAATTCGCAACAAGAATACACCTAAGGGGATGAGTTCCCTTTTATAAGGTTAGGCAAGAGACTTACCCCGTTCTCAAGCTCACTTCCGATCCACAAATATGCTTTAAAGCCACAACTCGGTGCCAAACAACCCGAAACTAGTCAAATGTTATATAAATTAATCAATACATGTTCAAAAGTTCATAATTTAACTATTAAAGTAATTATCCAACCCAAATTGGAAGATTCCTAAAAGTCGCCTCCGGGCCCACATGCCCGGATTCCAAATATTTTCAAGATAATTGTTACCCATAACCTCACGAACTCAAATATAACATTTTCACCCAATTTCATAATCATTTTTGTGGTTAAATTCCATTTTTATCAAAACCTAAGTTTTTCAACCAAACCCAGAATTTTCACAATTTTTCATGTTAAAATCTACCCATAATCTATGTATTTAACTTATATTGGATAGAAATTACTTACCTTCAATAGCTAGGTGAAAACCCCTCTCTAAGAAGCTCCAAAATCGCCCAAGAAGTGAAATAAATGAGCCAAAATGGCCTAAGTCCCGTATTAAATAGACCCTTTTGCCTCCAGTGATCTTCGCTTATGCGGAGAATCGGCCGCTTCTGCGGCTCCGCATCTGCAAAAAAAGCATTGCAGATGCGGCTCTCCCCCAGTTGGCCTACTTCCGCATCTGCGGACAGTGGCCCGCTTCTAGGAGCCCGCGTCTGCGGTGCACATGTCGCACCTGCGACCTTGCCCGCTTTTACGCTTGCCTTCTTCGTACCTGCGTTGTCGCAGGTGCGGTCCTTGCTATGCTTCTGCGATTGATAGGAAGCCCACACCAGGATGCTTCTGCGGTCGCTGGCTCGCTTCTGCGAGCTCACACCTGCGGCTAGCTCCTCGCAGGTGCGATTGCACCAGAATCATTGTTGCTTCTGCCATTTTCTCCAAGTCCAAGCGACTTTCGTGCGTCGTCCGAATGGCATCCGGGGCCCCCGAGGCCTCGCCCAAACATACCAACATATTCCAAATCATAAAACGGACCTGCTCGACCTCACAAAACACGAAAAACAACGCCAAAACTAAGAATCACACTCCAAACTAAATCGAATCAACTTATGAACTTCAAGTTCTTCCAACTTGCTCCGAACGCGCCGAATCATACTTAAACTACTCGGAATGACACCAAATTTTGCGTGTAAGTCTTAAATCACCATACGAAACTTTTCTTAGGCTTAGAATCCCAAACAGACCTCGATAACACCAAAACCTACTCCAACCCAAATTTAAAGAACTTTAAAACCTTCAATAAGCCAACTTTCAACTTTAGGCGTGAAACGCTCCCGGCTTATCCAAAACCCGATCCGAACACAAGCCCAAGTCCAAAATCATCATATGAACCTATTGGGACTATCAAACCCCGATTCCAAGGTCATTTACTAGAAATGTTGACCCAAGTCAAACTTAACCCTTTAAAGCCAATATTAGGGAACTTAGTGTTCCGATATCAACCAGAACCCTTCCAAGCCCGATCTAACCATCTCCGCAAGTCATAAAACAATAAAAGCACATACGATGAGTCTTATTTAGGGGAACATGGATCTAGAAAATAATACGACCGGTTGGGTCATTACAGCACTATTCAGATATTGGAGGATATGTTTCGCGCTTGTGTTATAGATTTCGGGGGTTCTTGGGATCAGTTCTTGCCGCTTACGGAGTTTGCCTACAACAACAGCCACCAGTCGAGCATTCAGATGGTCCCCTATGAGGCATTATACAGGAGGCGATGCTGATCGCCAGTTGGATAGTTCGAGTCGGGGGAGGCTCGATTGTTGGGTACAGACTTAGTACAGGATGCCTTGGACAAGGTCAAGATTATTCAGGATCGAATTCGCTCGGCTCAATCTAGGCAGAAGAGTTATGCCGACCGTAGAGTTCGTGATATTGTATTCATGGACGGAAAGAGGGTATTGCTCCGGGTTTCACCCATGAAGGGTGTGATGAGGTTCGAGAAGAAGGGCAAGTTGAGCCCTAGGTATATCGGACCCTTTGAGATTATTGAGATAGTGGGTGAGGTGGCCTACAAGCTCACATTGCCACCCAGTTTATCAGCAGTTCATCCAGTGTTCCATGTGTCCATGCTCCGGAAGTATCACTGTGATCCGTCCCATGTGTTAGATTTCAGCTCAGTCCAATTGGACAAGGATTTGACTTATGAGGAGGAGTCGGTGGCTATTCTAGCCCGGCAGGTCCGACGGTTGAGGTCTAAGAGTTATCCTTCAATTCGAGTGCAGTGGAGAGGTCAGTCGGTTGAGGCAGCCACTGGGAGTCTGAGTCGGACATGCGGAGTAGATATCCACACCTTTTCACCAGTCCATGCACTTTTCTATGTCCGTTCGAGGACGAATATTTGTTTTAGAGGTGGAGAATGTGATGACCCGACAAGTCATCTAGAGCTTTAGCCCTTAATTCTGTGTCTCGAAACCTCAAATAGATTTTTTTAGCCTTCTTCGATTTGCGTGCACAGTCCGTGACTTTTCCCGGAAGGCTTTTATGTGAAAAACTAATTAAAATGTGAATTCATGCCTTAAAAATTTATTTGAGTTAACTTCGGTCAACGTTTTGAGCAAACGGATCCAGACCTGTATTTTGACGGTCTCTTTGAGTCCGTATCATGGTTTGGGACTTGGGCGTATTCCCAAAAATGAATTCGTAGGTCCCTAGCTCGGGTTATCGCAATTTGTTAAAAATTTGAAGTTTAAAGGTTTAAAGAATTTTTAAATTTGATCAAAGTTTTACTTTATTGCTACAGGGTCCGGATTTTAGTTTCGGAGCTTGGTATAGGTTCATTACTATATTTATGACTTGTCTACAAAATTTGGCGTAAAACGGAGTTGATTTGACGTGATTCGGACGTCCGGTTGTTAAAATAGAAGTTCTTAAGTTTCATTGGAAATTTTATTCGTTTTGGTGTCCGATTCATAGTTCTAGGTGTTATTTTGGTGTTTTGATCGCGCGAGCGAGTTCTTATGATTTTTTGAACTTGTGTGCATGTTTGGTTTGGATCCCCGAGGACTCGGGTGAGTTTCGGATAGGCTTCGTAGTGGTTTGGACTTAAGAAAATAGCTGGTGAGAATCTGGTTCTGGTGCAGCCTCTGATCTCGCATTTGCAAGGTCAATGTTCGCATTTGCGAACTGTTAAAATTCCTGTCAGCTTCGCATTTGCGAACGCCTTTCTCGCATTTGCGAAGAATGGCTGGGCAACAAGGGATCGCATTTTCGATCGATAGGTCGCATTTGCGAAGGGCCACAGTTCGCATTTGCGAACAAATCATCGCAAATGTGATGATATTAGAGATGGAGCTTCTTTGCAATTTTGAAGTATGTCTCGCATTTGCGGAGTTCGCAATTGCGAACCCCATGTCTCAATTGCGGCATCTGCGCCTGGTCAAAAACTGAGTTAGACGGGATTTTGGTTCATTCTTTCAAATTTTCAACCCTAAAAACCTTAGAGGCGATTTTTCCAAGAGCTCTTCTCCCTAATTTCTTTGGTAAGTGACCTTAATCTACTCTCTTTCAATTTCTCACTACATTTCATAAGATTTCA
This sequence comes from Nicotiana tabacum, assembly GCF_000715075.1. Taxonomy (NCBI): domain Eukaryota; kingdom Viridiplantae; phylum Streptophyta; class Magnoliopsida; order Solanales; family Solanaceae; genus Nicotiana; species Nicotiana tabacum. Next base: position 71,963,468 of record NC_134098.1, on the reverse strand, counting down.
ACCTTAAAACTAGGATTTTTACGGTAGAAATTGGAGATTTGGGTAGAATTAGAGATTTTTGTAAAATTGGAATTTAGACCTCGAATTGAGGTCGGATTTCGAAACAAGTCGCATATCCGGGCTAGGGGATGAATGGGTAATCGGATTTTGGTCCGAATTTTGGGTTTTGACCAAGCGGGCCCGGAGTTGACTTTTGTTGACCTTTGCAATAATGACCTAAATTGAATCCCTTTCATTCATGAGTAGTTTCTAAAGCTTAGTTTGAATCGTTTGGTCAATAATTTATTAGATTTGGTTGGTTTGGAGGCTTGTTCGAAAGGAAAGGTCGTGGTTGAACTTTGAATTGATTGCGGAGTGAGGTAAGTGTCGGGTTTAACCTTGATTTGAGGGAATTAGGAACCCCTGAGCTACGTGTTATGTGAAATTCATGTGTAGTGGCATATATGCGAGGTGACGAGTGTATATACGCTGCCAAAGTACTTGTTTCCTTGCTTTTCCGTATCTCATTAATTATTTCCTTCCATGTCTTATCTGTTACATGCGTTAAATGTTTTCCATGTCTTTACTTGCTACTTGCCATTAATTATTCTAGTGTTAAAATGTTAGATTCTCCCATGCTTCCTTGATTGACTGATACTTGCCTTAATTGACTTACTCGCACTCTTTAGTTGTCATTTACTGGACTTGTCTTACCGTTTAATATTAATTATGGTGAATCCTCAATTTGGTACGAGATTTCCTTTCTGGTTCAGCTCCATATTCGTTAAATCGTAAAGGTTCTTGTGATTCGAGTTATTAAGTTGATTGTACTCATTGATTTATTTACATTGGCATGGTGGGATCGGGTTGCGCGCCACAACAGGTAAAATAAGGGTGGATTGATATGGCAAAATAAGAGTGAATTTATATTGATACGGTGGGATCGGGTTGTGCGCCGCTATATGTGAAATAAGGGTGGAATGATACGGTAAAATAAGGGTGAATTATGACATTGATTCTGATTATATGGTGGGATTGGGTTGCGTGCCGCAACATATATTTATTTACCATTGTTGATATTGTTACGATGGAATAAGGGAGGATTGTGTTGTAAGGTGGGATCGGATTGCGCGCCGCAACAGTCTATGTGCTTCTGTTTCCTTATTGTGTTGTGTTGGCTTCGGTATTTTCATACGAGACTCTAAGGATAGGTATTTCTGGGATTTACTGGTTTTCTTTCGGAGGTTGAGTTATTTTCATGTATTAACTGCTTTAATTCGTTCCTGCATTTTCTTTTCTGCCATTATTTTATACTGCGTACAGGTTATAGTGTAAGTTACCCGCCTTAGCCTCGTCACTACTTCGTCGAGGTTAGGCTCGGCACTTACAGAGTACATGGGGTCGATTGTACTCATACTACACTCTGCACTTCTTGTGCAGATTTTGGAGTCGATCCTAGTGGCAGTTCATAGATTACTCGGGTCGGCGATTGAGTGGAGACTTGAGGTACAGTTGCTCGGCATGTGCAGCCCCTAAATCCCCCTTCTGTTATTTTCATGATGTGTACTTTCTTTCAGACAGCTTTATAGTTTTATTTAGACCTTTACATGTACTATTCTAGAAGCTCGTGCACTTGTGACATCAGGTCCAAGATGGTACTAGATATTTCAATTGATATGATTTTTCACACTTTACCTTAGATTTATTGCAGTTATTTCAGCTTCCTTATTATCATTTAATTTGAATTGTTATAAACGGATAAATTTTTCTAACGTTAGCGTGCCTATCAAGTGAAATGTTAGGCGCCGTCACGGTCCTGAGGGTGGGAATTCCGGGTCGTGACATATTGTATATCGATATATATCATCGAATTGCATATGATGTTGTGGTTGTATGATTGCTTCTGCACATGTCTATAGATTTGTGAAGCACTTGATATTGAACACATCTTGGCAATATTTTAACAATATATGTTGGTAAGTACATGTATATTCATCGAAACATCAACCACAAGCATTTAGCGATTAGTTTTGACACATTAGAAATGAAAGTAAGTTGACAACAAATCAAAAATCTATAGAGCATAACAATAATCCACACACAATCAACAACCAAACAATACCTAAATGCAGGTACGCAATAGCAGCATTGAAAACCAAAGTGCCTTGTGAGTAGCGAAGAACCAAATGAAGGTACAAAATAGAAACTAGTATCTAAGTTCTAATCTGTTCCCACACAAGTCTATGAAGCAAAATTGTTTATTCTGATAATAGCTATAGGTTGTCTTTTATATAGATTGACAGCCTAACCACCTAGCACAAGTTTGATGCCCGCTCAAGACATCTGGGGTCACTTATCCTGGCTTCTTTCTCGAGCCGGGAAATTCCTCTCCCCCTCTCCAGTCACCTGTTTCCCGCCCAAAAAATGGAAGGTGAGAAAAGAGAAGATTAACCAGAGGGTTAATAATCGTTCACCATCTGTCTAAGCTTTGGTGTGCAGAGTTACCAAATACACGTCCTGGAGGCAAGTAGCAGCACCCGATGGAATAGTCGAGGTACACTCAAGCTGGCCCCAAGACCACCGTTATAAAGAAAACATTGAATTAACGAATGGAGAAGAAAAAGAAAAGACAAACAAAATCCTTCCTTCCCTTCTCCCACCACCAAGACAGTCTTTTCTGAAGTATGAATCCAATAAGAAGAAGACACACAAGAAGCCTAGATAACAAGAGTACATGCTTCAGTAAGCATACTTTCTGCCAACTTGGAACACCCAGAGTTGAAGAATCAATGCTTCTCAGTTCTGCCTAAAGTGATTCCTGTAGTAAATCAGCAATCAAATATCCGCAGATTTGTTGCTCAGGTCCACTCGTTCATCAATTTTTTTACAGATGTATATAAAATGAGCATCCGGATCTTCCATCACATAATCTGCCGGAAGTAGGCCCTTCTCGGTTAGGGGAATAGGTTCCAAGTATGACTTTACATTAGAATGGGAATCACCAGGCTTTTGAATTCCTGGTCTAGCTGCAAAATGGAAATAAGTAACAAGATTGGACCGAGATCATTAATTAAGACACTATTCACTTCCTTAAGGTTAAAAATCAAGAATTTTGGTAATAAAGTATTAAACCATATTAATTCATTCGACAGAAGAGCTTCAGATTTCACTAGGAGAACAGATAACTCAATTATGGTTTTTAAATTTCAAAAGAAGAATTTTTCACAAATAATTTGATATTAAAACTGAACCTTCTTTTGCACACAGAACGCAAAATCATTTTTTTCTCTTGTGATCGTACACAATACACAACTTCACATGCAGTTCTCTTCAACTTTAATCTTCTCTACTTTATTGGCAAGTCCAAAAAGTAACAGTTGTGTCTATCCTTGATCAGAATCCCTACATGTCTGTAAATGCTTCTTCCAGTGCCCAAAGCTTGTGTGAATGAGGCAGCTGAGGCTTTATTATTATGAGGCAGCTGAGGCTTTATTATTATGAGGCAGCAGAGCTAGCACAGTATTGTATGGCAAAAGCTTTTTGTTTCTTTAGTAAAGGTTATGGCAAAACAATCTTGAGAAAGATCAATAATCATTCCCTTTTTGCATGGAAGGATTGGGAGTATACAGTAGGAAGAATCCAGAATATTCATTCTCGATAAAAGGTTATTTATATGATGTGTTGTGTCTTATATATTGGGGTGCACATGGTTCCCTTAAGAGGCTGCAACTAATAGACTTTTATTACTTATCTCAACAGCATAATTCTCAGTAATCCAGAGTGATGCACGAAATGTTCAGATGCATAAATAGAAAGCCTCTTTGAACTGTTGGCATCGCAGTAGCCCCAACGTGACTGCAGCAGAAGTCCTGAAACCATGCTTTTTAGTCCTTTGAGTTTGTCTCTAGGGTATAAATTTGATGGGTCTGACTCATTCTAGGGTATATGGAGGCATAAATTCAAGGAGAAATTATCGGAGAGACTAACTAGAAGAGATCAAACCATTCCCGAAAGATTTCTATCTAGTCAATGTAAAACCCAACCCTAACTTATGGTATATTTGGTGACTTCCAAGGGAATTCATTAGATTCATGTATATTACTCACGAATGGGCCTAAGTACTATGTGGACTGATATGTCAGGGTTAAAAACATGACCAAGATTAATAGTTCCTAATAGTTTCTGAAAACATCATATAGAAATAAGTGGTGAATCAAGGTTAAGCAAAGCTAAGGACCTAAGGCAAGTGACTAATTTAACTACAGCTTAGTTTTCCATAAACAGCATGATTTGAGATGAATGATGAGATTTCAAAGTATTACGATCGCCTTAAAAAAGACTTAGATGAATTGCATTGACTGGACAAGTTTGTAGTGTGTTTATATACATATATATGTGTGTGTGAATATATATATACATATATATGTGTCTCTATGTGTGTGTGTGTGTATATATATATATTTATATATACAGAGAGAGAGAGAGAGAGAGAGAGAGAGAGACATAATATATATGCTTGAAATTTTTGAGTATCCATGATAAATTCGAATTGCATTTTAAGCTATAATGAATATATATATATATATCTTCCTTTGATTTGAAAATGTTTCTAATTGTTCATTGCAAAGTTTAAAAGCACGCCTTGACTCGTGATGCATACATGTATGCATGAAACAAGTGATACTTTGTTTAAACAAGTATGATAAGAACGATACGAGAAAGGGTTTGGGAGGACGCCAAGGAGATATAGAGATGGCGCCAGCCATGCATGGAAAACCAGTACCTTATTCACACAGCTTTTTGGAGGGGAATTGTGGCGTATACGATACCAGTACGAGAGTTTCTACCCTCAATAAAGGGGTGAGGTAGCCTATAGATCGAAGTATAGCCCCTTAGTCACAAGAGAAACTATAAAACTGGTTTGAGAGAGAGAGAGAGAGAGAAAAAAAAAAAAGAATAGTTTCAGCTAACAGTTTTGGGACATGAGCTCAACTTATCATTTTGACTGAAATGTGTTTTCAGAAAGATATAATTATAGTACTACGTGTCCTTATACTTAAATTTGACGGATTGCATGTTTTGTAACTAGTAGCTTGTCAAGAAAAATTATGGATATGGTTATCACTTGTTGAGTCAGTGGATTCATTCCTTACTTCTCATATTTCAGATTCAGTAGCAGCTGACTAGTAACTGTAGTAAGCCCCAAATATTTACTTTGTGGAAGCTGTGAGTCCATTCCTTCCCTTCAGTTCTTTAGAACAGTTTATGTCGTTTCAGATATTCTAGAGGTGCTATATGCACTCCTTGACAAGATCGAGGATTGTAGTTATGTTTTGAGACGTGTAATAGCTTGACGATGGTTTGTTATGTTTTAATTAAAGACTAACAATTGCATGTGCATTATAGTTTATATGATGTGAATGAGTTAGGCTGGTTGATGGATGTCCTGAGTTTAGCTAAAGATGAGTTTGTTCCCTTGGAGGGAACTAAACCCACTAAGTGCCTTTCACGGCCCCCAGTTTTGGGTTGTGACATTTATCTACCCAATACAAGCCAGATTTGTGTCTTAAAGGTCCTTTCTGAACTATTACAACCACTTAAATCAATCCTTTGCAGCTCAACACACTTTACAGATTCTACATGTTAATGTTCTTTAATTCCATCTACAAGAGGGGATTTATAAGGAAAAGAATTACTCCCTTTTTCTTTCTTGAATGATATGAGCTGAGAAGATTTATAGCTATGAAGAATGAGGGTGACCAGAAGAACCAAATGGTGATTCACCCACGCCCAAGGCAATATGCAAATATCGAACACCAGCGTTTGGATGTGAACTACTGGCCTACATGCAATTTTAACTCCCTTAAAATTGTGCATGTTTTTTGTAGTCTGTATAGTTCCAGCCTTGTTAACAGAGTAACTGAACATAATAGGGAATTTTAGACTTCAAGCATTCCTCCCCTATCCATAAGTCTGTTCAGAACTTGATTCTCTGTCCACTTCCAACTTCTAGTTTAGTATATTGTTAAAAATTCTTCCCACAAATTACTGATACTCTTCCATATGCCCCCTCTTGCATTCAAATGCAAAGAGGGAGGTCTCCACCCTCCATTATTACCATAAATAGCATTGATCAACTTCTTCCAAAACTGCATCACCTTTTAACATATACCTCCACAGGTAGACTCTTATTATGTTCAGTTACTCTGTCAACAACGCTGGAACTATTATTGATTTTTTTCTCAGACTCAGGATGGCAGATTGTACTCGGAGAAATCAGAATGACTGGGAGGTAGAAGACTACTGTCACTTCAGCAGTTAGAATCAGTCTCAATTGACCATAGCAAGGTGGATTCACTGATCTGGACAGTTGGTGATAATAAAAACTTTTCAGTTAGCAGCTATTACAGTATGTTGATCAGGATGTCAAACCTAGAGCTGTCAAATGGCCATGGAGGGATGATTTGGAAGACAACAGCTCCAAAAAAGGTAGCATTCGTCGGTTGGATAGCAGCTTGGGAGGCATGTTTGACACAAGATAACTTGCAGAGAAGGGGCTTCAAGCTATGTAACAGATGTTATCTATGTGAAGGAGATAAGGAAACATTGATTCATCTTTTTCTCCATTGCATGATTTCTCGACAATGCTGGGAAGTATCCTTTGAATAGAATTTACCTTATCAAAGAAGAAACGGGAAAACAAAAAGTAATCTTAAAACCATGTCATAGCGTTCATATAGTAGTTTGTAGTCCAGCTCACACCTTTTAGAGGTATGACGTGATCTTCTGATTTTTGTTTCTGTAGTCAAGGTGTAGCTGTTCACATTTTTTAGGGGTAGGACATGATTTTTTATTTTTTATTTTTATAGATAAGGGATATCTTAAGGGCAGACCTAGAACTTTTCTTAGGGAGTAGAGCTGCTATTACATGCCTTAATAACAATTTTGTGATGTTTATAACACATTATTTAAGTATGCTACACTAAATAGTAAGTAGTTAGAAGAAAATTGTACGCGTTATTTGAAAGTTATAAAAAAAAAAATGGTTTTTTTATAAGGTCAGATTTTAATGATAAAGTACCAAGGTGGTACAGAGCAGTACAGCACTCTATAACATAACATATAATACACTAAAAAATTGTATTTTAAAAGCTATTCAAAAGTTAAAATAAAAGGCGAATTTGTTCTTTTCAAGTAATTTAACCAAAAAGCATTCTTTACTCCCTTATTTCTTTTCTCAAATGTAGATTCCATTATTTTTAAATCTCACATATATTTACAATAACTTTTAATTTGTAGTATTAGACTTTCCAAAACCCAACCCATCCCCACCCCCACCCCTCCACCTCAAACAAAAAGAAAAAAATTAAACTATTTAGCTTAAATTTAAGCTAAACTATTTGGATCTTCCCAAATCCCACCCCCACCTTATACATGTCTATATGTTCAAGTTTAAAATTTTAAAACTAGCATGCATGTATAAATTCACAAATAAACCTTTCTATTGACTTTAACATAGCCTAAAGATGAATTTCAAAAATCTCTTGCAAAGGATGCCACAAGTAAACCAAAAAGTTTTATTTACCCAAGGATATTTCAATGATCAAATAGTAGTCTAATAATCTAGGATAATAGACCGAGCATATTTTGGATGATTTGCAATGAAACTTACGTATGATGTATAACTCAATTTTCCAGTTAAACACTGGTCGACTCAGATGAGGCATCCTTGCTGTAGGATCACCATATGTTATCTGCAAAAAACAAGTAAAGAACAATTATTTGGTGTTTCAAAATATACCATAAAAGTTACAACTAGGAATCCATTTAGGCCTCTAGTTACCAACATATAAACACCTCCATGTCTGAGAAGCCTACACATGAAAAGACAACAAAAGTAAGTTCTCATTCATCAAAAGAACGATAATCCTTAGGTATTTTGGAGGCAGCAGAGGAGGAAAGGAAGTGAACACAATGAATAACTACAAAGAAATACAATAAAACACCATAAACTTTCCGACCTGCTCACTTCTCCAAGCATTTGTCCAGCACATATTGGAGCGTTGGCACCACACTGAAAAAGTGTAGAATCAGTTACCACATCTAACAAATTTGAAGAGATCCGAGAAAGAGTAAGATGCAACTAACCATTAATGAGTCAAGGGTTCCTGTTACATTAACGACCAAATTATCCCAGAAAAGATCAGAAAATAGAGAAGAAAAGATAGTCAGCGACTAGTAAATAATTAACAAATGGCACATGAAAAAGGGAGATATAATTACCCTTATCAATGACAGCGTCAAATGATTCATCAGGAAAGAAGCTCATATCTCTGACATCCATTTGCATGTCTGTTCAGTTTCAAAAGGAAAACTTTATACACCAGAATTCTAAATTGGTTTCTAAATCAGAATTGAAAAGTTCTTCAGCTACAATACATTTCAACTGCGGAACGTGCTCATACTTCCTTCTCATCATGTCAATAGCCACTGTTGATATATCGACATTCACTATTTCTTCATAACCATCCTTAACCATGTCCTCCGACATCACTGAACGAAAAAAGATCTTTTGATCTCAGTAAATGCATTAACTTCTTAATATTGAACAGCATATGCACAATACCAAAACGCATGATTGTCATTGTTCAAACACGACTATTATAACATTTTACACTTTATAAAACACTTAGGCATCCAATAGAGAGCTTAGGCTCAAAGCAAAATGAAATCTAGCAAACCAATAAAATAAAAAAATGAAATCTTTAAGCTCGAATAAGCTAGAAACAGGCATGATCCTCCATTTTCACTAAGGCTCCTTTCGATCCAAAATTAAAAACTAAAATTAACAACCCTCTTCAAGAATTTGTTGAAGCATCAGAAGACCAGACACAAAACAAAATTAACCAGGTAAAACCCTCAACAGAAGATTGAAAATTCTTATTCTTAATTAAGCACGAGAATCTCAAAAGCAGGGGCCTAGTGATATACATTTCTTCAAGAATTCCTACAAGCATCACATACCAGGTAGAGATCAAAGCAAACAAAGGGATGAAGTGAAAGAAAATGCAAATCCTAAGCTCGCAGTTAACAAGGAAATATCGACATGGGGGTCAAATTGAGATAAATTTCTTCAAAAATCACATAACAAGGTAAGAAACAAAGCGATAAATAAAAAATTACAAAAATAATAATAAAGCAAATGCAAAGCATAAGCTCAAAATAGAGAATCCCAAAAAGAGAGCCAGTTGAGATAAATTTCTTCAATAATCACATATCTGGCTAAGAAACAAAGCAACTTAATCAAAAAATTCAAGGCAATTCTAATCTCACATCAAGAAAGAAAAATCTTTACATCAGGGTCAAATTGAAATAATGATCAAAACAAAAAACCTGCAAAGCTTGAGCTGAAACCAGAGAATCCCAAAAAAAGGGGGACGAAATAAAGATAAATTTTCTTCAAGAATCACATACCCGAGTACAAAACAAAGCAATTCAAATAATAAAACATTAAAAAAGGAATCGAAAAAAATCCACAAAAAAGAAAGTTTAAGCTCAAACATAAGTATTACCAGCATTGCCACAGCCAACCATGAGGATCCTAGAGGATGTAGGAACATAATTTCGAACAAAAGGGCGGAGAGCAGAGTAACGCTGGTACCAATCAAAGGAACCACACCCTGCTTCTTGTAAATACCGTGCATCCCAATAAAGGGCGTCCCCGTAATTGTATGTATTGCAAGCTGACACGTCCCTTAACATTGTTTGGCTGGTTTTCCGGGGAACAAAAAAGATGGTTAACGGCGGCGACCGCCCAGGACGGTGGTTGTTGGCCCTTTGTAGGTTGGGGTAAGGAGGAGTAGCAGAGTGTCACAATGTGTGGAGCTGAGAGTGACCGAGTCTGAGGGACAACAAGTGAAGTTTACGCGTGGTGGTAGTTGACTTCGCCAACCTTCTACTAAACTGAATTTGTTGTTTTTTTTTTTTTAAAGATTATAGTACTATTAGTAGTATTTCAGAGAGTTAAAAGTCATTCACCAAATTTCTTGAAAAAAATAAATGATCTTGAATACTAATATAAAATATTGGCATAATAATAAGAGGTTTTGAATTAACGTCTCGATCTCTCGAGAGAGAAGGAGGGGTTAAAATTGAAAAGAATATTGAATTGGAATGGCAAAGTTTTACTCTGTACTTAAGTTTTTTGGAATAGAAAGTAAGGGCCAATGTAAAGAAGGGCGGATAATAGTAATGAAAAAAATTTTAAAATATTTTATTCCGAACTGTAAAACTTTTGTAATGTTCCAAATAAATTTGATCATTTAAATCATTAAATATTTCTTTTACTTTATGATTATAGTCTAACTATGTTAATGTGTAAAACAAGACTCAATTGAATCAATTTGTATCTAGGGTTTGTGCTCTTTTCTTGTAGAAACCTCTACCCCTTATATACATGATGGAAAATGACTATTTGGGCTCAAACCCAATCCTTACTACACACATAAATAAATGTACAATATTGACAGAATATTAAGTTGGGCCTTCTTCAATCTGGGCCTGGCATATAGTAACTCCAACACCCCCCTCAAGTTGGAGGGTGGAACAACCCCCAACTTGGGAAGAATCGCATGATGAGCAAGACCAGTAAGCGGCTTGGTGCAGATGTCAGTCAATTGTTCAGAGGTGGAGACATGGTGGAGAGAGATAAGACCATCAGCAAGCTTGGTTCGAATGAAGTAACAGTCCACCTCAATGTGCTTGGTGCGCTCGTGAAAGACAGGGTTCCTAGCGATATGGATGGCAGCCTGGTTGTCACAGTAAACAAGAATAGCAGCAGTAACAGGGAAGCCAAGATCTGATAAGAGCCTCACTACCCAGGCAAGTTCAACAACCACTTTGGAGATAGCCCGATACTCAGCCTCAGTCGAAGAGAGAGAAACAGCAGGTTGCTTTTTAGCTTTCCACCCAATGAGGCAATCACCCAGAAAGATGCAAAAGCCAGTGACAGATCGCTTAGTGTCAGGGCAAGCGGCCCAATCACTATCACAATAAGCAGCCACAGAAGTAGAAGGTGAGTTGCTGAAGAAAACACCAACATCAAAAGTTCCTTTGAGGTAGCTGAGAAGGTGAAGAGCAACCTGCATGTGAGGAGTATGAAGGGCCTGAAGAAATTAACTTAAATCATGCACGGCAAAACACAAATCAGGTCGAGTATATGTTAAAAAATTTAACTTCCCCACTAAGATGCGATGAGACTCAGGTGATGGAAGAAGATCCCCAGAATCAGCTATTAGTTTGACATTCAAGTCAATGGGAGAGGCAACAGAAGACACATTTGTACAGTTGTGAACCTGCAGAAGATCCTTAATAAACTTCTTCTGATGAAGCAACAACCCAGAACTATGCCACCTCAATACCCAAAAAATAATTCAGAACACCTAAGTCTTTGATTTTGAACTAATCATTCAAGAAGCACTTGAGAGCAGAAATCTCATCCAAATCATTACCAGTAAGAATTATATCATCAACATACACAACAATCAACACAATGGAAGAAGCAGATTTTTTGAAGAAAAGAGAGAAATCATTCAAGGAGTGAGAATAACCTCTAGAGCATAGGGCATGAGATAGTTTGGCATACCATTGCCTAGAAGCCTATCTCAAGCCATAAAGTAATTTCTGAAGCCTGCAGACTAAAGGGGAGGAAGTACCGTAAAGGGAGGAAGCACATAAACCAGGCGGAAGTTTCATATAAACCTCCTCATCCAAATCACCATGCAAAAAGGCATTATTTACATCCAGTTGGAAAAGAGACCATTGATGTTTGACAGCTACAGCAACTAAACATTTAACAGTAGAAAATTTAACCATAGGAGAAAATGTATCATTAAAATCAATTCCTTCAAGTTGTGTATCCCCTCTAACAACTAACATAGCTTTATATCTTTTCACTAAACCATCAGCCTTATATTTAATCTTGTAAATCCACTTGCAGCCAATAGGCTTTTTGCCTTGAGGCAACTCAATAATTGACCAAGTATTGTTGGCCTCAAGTGCCTCAAATTCCTTTTGCATGGCCTCTTTCCAAGCTGGAATGGAGGCAGCCTGTTGGTAGGAGTAGGGTTCAGTAACAGCAGTGTTATCTAATGAATGAAAGCTGAAGGAAGAAGCACTAGAGCCATAGAGGGACTGGGAAAGTGTACAGATGTACTGCTGAATGTGACTGGGATGATTATGTGTCCTTGAAGATCTTCTTGGAGCAAAGGGACAGACTGAATCAGAAGGAACATGTGAAGAGGTACTAGGACCACACGAAGAAGAAGAAATAGGCATAGAAGAAGAAGAGGGAGGAAAGAAAGGGACATAATTAGGTTCAGGGAACAAGAAGGAGGACTGGGGAATAGAGAGAGAAAAGGAAGATGAAGCAGAAGTAGAAATAGCAAAAGGGAATATACCTTCATAGAACACAACATCTCTGGAAATCAGCGTTAATTTCGTAACCAAATTATAAATCGTGTAACCTTTCTTTGCTAGTGGATAGCCAAGGAAAACACAAGGATCAGCTCTTGGCTAAAGTTTGTCCCTATGGCACTTAGGGACTGTGCATTAACAAAGACAACCAAAGGATCTGAGATGTGAGAAGGAAGGAGGTTGACCATGCAACAACTCAAAATGGGATTTATCATTGAGCAATTTGGAGGGAAATCTGTTTATAAGATATGTGGCAGTCAAAACACAATCTCCCCAAAATTTGATTGGTAACTTGGTGTCACGCCCCGAACCTAGGAGCGAGACAAGCACCCCGTGCCTCACCTAACCTGGCGTACCAAATTGCGACTAAGGGACTCTGAACACATAATGTCATACTTTGGCCATGGGGCCACCTTGCAAGACAATTTGCGAAGTAAAATATAAAACTGAATGGAAACTAGCACTAACTAAATATCAATATA